>NC_089504.1:290132776-290764776 GCF_036850995.1 Saccopteryx leptura
CCACCACCTCAGTCCAAGCCGCCTTCCTCTCTGCTTGAACCTCTGCAGTGGCCTCCCAGCTGGCCTCTCTGCCCTTCCTCCAGCTCTGAAAGCTCAGCTCATGCAGCATGAAGAGCACTTGTTTTACTCATAAAACCAAAGTCTCTTCTCCCTTCTTAGAACCCTTCAGTGGCTTTTCTTTGCTCTTAGAATAAAATGCAAACTCACTGAACATTATCTCCTACCCTCTCTCCTCACCACACTCAGGCCCTGCTCACCTCTTCTCTCTTTTACAAATACACCATTTTTCCCATTTGTTTTGAAGTTTTCCTCTTCTTATAATGCTCTTTCTCAATCTTTAGGCCTCTGCTCAAATGCTCCCTTCTTGGGGAGGCCGGCAGGCCTGGCTCCCTGAAGCAGTGCCTCCTTAGATACAGTTAATTAGGTATCAGACCATCATGTTCACTTCCTCCCCAGTCCCACCACTCTGTAATGACTTTGCCTGTTAGTGTATTTTTGCCTCCCTCACTAATGTAAGCTCCACGAGGGTAGGAGCCGTGGTCTCCCTCATTCATCCCACTTCTCTGTGTGCCTAGCATGTGCAGGTGCTTAATGAACATTCTTTGAAGGAAGGAATAGAGAAGCCTCACTTATTCACATCTTATCCATCTTTACCCACAGCAGTGGGGCTTGAGATCGCTCAGTGCACACACTCACACACACACACACACACACACACACGCTCAAGCTCAAGGTTGCTTTGGCTCTGATGGCAACCTTTCTACCCAGCTCAGCCTCTTACATGCCTTAGCCACTTTTGGCATCTCCTCCATTGGAAACCCCTCCTCACTCAAGAGGCTAGATTTTTCTATGTCTTTGTGAGCCTCTGGGACTTTGCTTTTCCCTGACCAATATGCTCTTCCAGTTCTTTTACACCAGTTAACCCTCTTCTACTCTTCAGTGCAAGGTCCAAACATTATTTCTTTGAAATATTTGCAGATCCTTGGTATCTTGTTCCTTTCTCTGTGAGCCCATAGATTATCTCACTAGCAGTGGTCAGCAAACTCATTCGTCAACAGAGCCAAATAACAACAGTACAACGATTGAAATTTCTTTTGAGAGCCAAATTTTTTAAACTTAAACTATATAGGTAGGTACATTCCTTATCAAGGTAGTGCCTGCATGTGGTATTTTGTGGAAGAGCCACACTTAAGGGGCCAAAGAGCCACATGTGGCTCGCGAGCCGCAGTTTGCCAACCAGGGCACTAGTGGAACATTTATTATGCTGTATTCTGTTATTGCTACTGTTGTTTTGTGTACCTGCCTCCCAGGTAGACTGTGGCATAGATGCAAAGTCTATGTATCTGTCTTGAAGACAGATATATACATAGCAGGAGCTCAATACATGTAAGTGGGATTGCTTGGGAGGCCTGGTCTTTTGTTACCAGACCTTTTAGCTATGTTGCTATCTCTGGTCCCTTTAATGACTACTCCCACTGTTACCTCCTAACTGTGATTACTTCCCAAGTTTCCACATTCTTTTCAATATACAGTCAGGGTTTAGAGTAGCTCTTCAATTCACAGGAAGCCCTACCACAATGGGTATCCTCCATAACCCTGGGCCAACCCTGTCATTGACCCAGGCAGCATCAGTGGACAGACCTCATTCTTTAAAAGGTCACTGAAGAACCATTCTGTCACTTAACACATACATCCAATGCAACAGAAAGGAGCAAAGGTTTCTTCTCTGTGCCATGAAGACACAACTCTAGGAAGTGACTACTTAGGACTCTTGGGGCTGGGGCTGTTTGGGATGCATTCTCTGAAACTGGGAATGATAGAACTAAAGGAAGTTCAGTCCAGGAAGCTATTCTACCTCTTCAGCCCATAGAGCTGGATTTTAGAGAATGATTCCAATAAAGATGGTATTTCTGTTAAAGCATCACCAAGGCACACAACCAGAAGACAGCAGCAAGCCCTCTAAATTTAATGTAGCCACCAAGCACTTAGGACCATTCTCCTACAGCACTGTTCTCAGAACTATATAATAGCTCTGCATGGGTGTTCTCAGGAAAAAGTCAAGCAGGTACAGTTCCAGCTGTATACCATACTTATAGTTCCAGTAACTATACTTAGGGTACTAAACTCTCACCCACAACACAACATTAGTTCTTGCATATTCGCTTTGAGCCTGACTGGGTGCTTCACTAAGTCTGAGTCTTTTAATGAAAAGGTATAGCAACACTTGCATTTTTACCCCCCTTGGTCCCAGTGAATGTGCTTCATGGCTACAGTAAATTTAGAGGGTTTGTTTTAAAGGGAAAAGCACCTGAGGTTGAACTATGACCCCCTCATTTGTGAACTTTATTCAACAAATATTTACTGAAGTCATTCTCTGTGCCACACACTGTACCAGACCCTGAGGAAAAAGAAAACAGAACAGACATGGATGTTGGACAAATTACTTTAAACTTGCAGGCCTCTGCTTTTCATTTAAAATGGAGTAATGGCTACCCCTTCGAGATGGTGGGAGGATTTTATGAAATAATATGTATAATTGTGGAGCCATTTATATTATCATTATTGTTATTAATAAAACAACATGGCAACAATACATGTGAAAAGCCATGCAACTCCTGGACTTAATATTTATGCTAAGAAATGTATCCTAAAGGAGAAAAACAAATCTAAAGATATACATGAAGAGAGAGAGAGAGACAGAGGAAGAAAATAAAGCACCGGCTAAGTAAATACATTTTTCCAGGCATTCAGTGAAATACCTAACACTTATTAATTTGTGAAAATGATCAAAGGAAAACAAAATAATACAAGCAACCTAAATATTTATAAGGAATGGAATAGTTTACAGTCATTTAAAGTAATTATAAAGACTATGTAGCAACACAGAAATGCACATGACATCATAGGAGGTGAAGAAAGTAGGTTACAGAGTGCGGGTTATAGAATACACAGTCCCCGTGCACGAGCACGGCCACACAGAACAAAGAATGATGGGTTCACGGAGGAGACACATGTCAAACTGTTTGCAGGCTGGTTTTATTGTTTGTTATATTATTTTCACGGGTGTACTCTTCTTAGAATGCTCTATCGGCAGGTTATCTTGCTCTCTCTCCTGTGGAGGGGAAGAAACAGACTTTTCATGCTTGAAAGTCAGAGGCGGATTAAGGTCAGTTGAGGCCCTGGACACAGAAGAAAATATTGGGTCCCTTAAAGAGAAGAGAGAAAGAGACAGGGAAGATAAAAATACATGTTAACCATATTCTTAAATAAATAAAAAATATTATGTATTTTTAATGTTAAAATTGCACATATGAAACCAAACTTGGGGTCATTAGAAAAAAGTGTAAGTTGGGTTTTGAGGGGCCCTTCAGAAGTGGAGGCCCAGGGCACACGCCCAGTGCACCTGCTGTTAAGTCAGCCTTTGTTGAAAGTGTTGATAAGTAGCAAATCTTTGAAGAGGTATCAGTTGCCTTCAATTTGTTGCTGTTTCCTGAAAAGTAAATTGAAGAGTTATCTGTTTACATTTAGCTTTTTGGTTATTCATAGCAAACCTTCAGAAGCCAAGGTACTCTATGACAACATCCACCAACTGCAGGACTTGATATCTCTAGGATGGCCATAAGCACAGGCTGCCTCCCATGCACCATCTGTCCTCCTCCTCAATCCCCCACCTGCTAATCCACCTGATGATCTATCTGTCTATCCATATCCCATCCCTCTGCTTAGCCATTCATTCATCTACACTTCCTTGGAAAGGCATCATCACAAACTCCCCTGTAGGTATTAGGACTTTATAAAAGTATCCTGAACATTCAGCTGACTATTAGTATAAAAAGTCAAGGTCAGGGTTCCCAAATTGGGTCAATGATGCAACAGGACAGGACCCAGGAGAGTCCATGGTGGGCTTTTCAGTGGCTGGTTCAGCAACTGGGCAGGCTCCCAAGACCCATCCTAGGGACAAAGGGCCCCAGTATAATCAGGTCACACTTGTCACCAGGGTCCTCCCTGTGCCAATAGCACTCAGCTTGCTGGCTGGAGCAGGATCTTCAAGGCATTCCAAGCATTTGTCACTGAAATCTGTCACATGCCAGCTCAGCAGACAGAGAGGGAGAGGTTGTGGAACACGTACCTGTCATGCTGACAGCTGACAACCTGTTTCCATTCATCAAACAATTGACTCTTATTTACACAAGCCTCCACTGTGCCCTTCTCAAGCAGGCATTAATTGGTGTTGATGAGGACAAGGTACCTGGGATCATCTCACCCTTGCTTCAGACTGCTTACAGTCCTACCTCCATCCCTGAAGAGGTTCAGGGGGGACATTGGGCCAGGGTCTCCTGGGTGATGGGGCTGTGCTCCTGGAACAAACTGCCTAATGAATTTCCTGAGTGTGTGCTGTATATGAGGTCAGCGCCCGATGCCAGGAATCCAGGGACAAACCCAGTACATTTCCTGCCTGTGAGAAGCACATACTTTGGTGGAGAAAACAGACCCGAAAGGAGAGACGATTGGTGTGTTAGGGTCCATGACCGCAGCAAGGACAGGGTGCTGGGGAGGCCAGAGGAGGAATGGCCACATCTGTCTGGACGCTCTGTCTCAGCCTCAGGGAAGGAGGCACTGGAAGTGGGCCTGGCCTGCATGAGCAGACATGGCTGTTCTTTGTTAGATAAACCCAAGGAGAGGCGAGGGGCAGCGAGAGGAGGCCCTCTGCAGTCCCGGAGCAGCTCGCTGCCCTCAGGCCCTCTGGACAGTGCGGCTTGGATTTAAACATGTAGCCATGGAAGGCCCCTCGGGTGTTCCTGAAACACACTTTAAGCCTACATACCTCCAGGTCACGGCTTTTATTCTGCACTTTTTCAAGAATACCTTTTCTTTTTTCCACCTGGCCCCAAAGCCCTCCAATCTACTGCATTGCACTGATCATCCAAGGCCCAACTCTCAGGCCGGCTCTCTGTGAAGCCTTCCTGGAGTGACCACCCCCAGAGACAGCCTCCTCTGCTCTCCCAGTGTTTTGTATCTAACTCCGGGACCACATTTATTAGGTAGCCATCCAATGTGTGTGGATCCTGTCTCCAACAACTTCATCGTCATATTCCCGGTAGCCTGCACAGTGTCTGGCACACAGTAGGTACTCAGTACCTGACTGTGGAGAAACTAACTCCTCTCAAGACTGACTCACACTCAGGTGATCCAGAAGCACCATCCAAAGTCACTTCCTGCTGGGTTGAGCTTGTTGTCATGGCAGGAAACTTGGAGAAAACAAATCTGTGCAGAATTCAGCCAGCTGCTTAACCACCATGCTGCCGACGAGTCACCACCTCCGGCATGTACCTCATTATCCAATGTTTATAGGAAACTTGGAACTCACTGGGCACCAGGCAACAATCAGCCACTCCACAAGTATTGATTGGGCACTTACCATATACAAGGTGCCATAGCACTGGGACCCTTTAGTGTCTGAGAAGAGAAGTGGGAAGAACTAACTAGTCATCAAAGATAAGGATGTTTATTTATTTTTTAATTGAATTTATGGGGGTGACATTGGTTAATAAAATCACACAGGGTTCAGGTGAACCATTCTATAATACATCATCTGTACACTGCATTGCACTTTATCACCTGAAGTCAAGTCTCCTTCCGTCTCCATTTATCCCCCCTTTACCTTCTTCTTCCTTCCCTACCCTCTTTTCCCGCCCTCCTTCCCCTCTCATAATCACCACATTATTGTCTGTGTCATATTTCTCTTCTTTTTTACTTAGAGGCAGGGAGGCAGACAGACCCCCGCATGCGCCCTGGCCAGGATCTACCCGGCAACCCCCATCTGGGGCTGATGTTCTGCCCATTTGGGGCTGTTGCTCCATTGCTCAGCAACCAAGTTATTTTTTTTTTTAAGCACCTGAGGCGAGGCCATGGAGCCATCTCAGCACCAGGACCAACTTGCTCATTTGAGCCATGGCTGTGGAAAGGGAAGGGGGGTCATGGAGAAGCAAATGGGTGCTTCTCCTGTGTGCCCTGATGGGGAATCAAACCCAGGACTTCCACACACCAGGTCAATGCTCTACTGCTGAGCCAACCAGCCAGAGCTGTGTCATATTTTTAATTAACACAAAAGACAATCTGATTTATATTGTCCTTGTTATACTTCCCCGATTTTCCACAGTAGGGCCATATTACTTGTGTAGCTAGATTTTCATTTAAAAGAAAATTTTAAGACAGTCTGAGTAGGAGTAGCAAAGGTTGAGGTACATAGTCACTGATTAATATTATTGATAGATTACCACTAGGATCTGATTCGCTATATACCTAATTAGCCATTAGTCATGAACAGAGGTAAGGAGGTATTGAGTGTGTGTGGAAAGGAGAGGGCTGGTGGGGCCCGGGAGGTTAGAGGGACAGCCTCAGAGGGACTGTCACCACCAGTGACATCAGAGCCCAAGCTGCCCGGCTTCTTCTCAAGCTGCTCCTCTCCCTGACTCAGATTACCAACTTTCCAATTCAAACTCTCAGGCCTGGGCCTCAAGAGATGTTCTGTCTCTCAGTTACCCTGTTCTGCTTGGGAACAAATGATTCTGCCTTCTTGTTTAGATAAAAGGGAGGATGTGTGATTTTTTCACAGGGAACTTCATTTGGGAAACCAACAGGAGATTAAAACAAAAGTGAGTAACTGGGAAATGGTGGAAGAGGGAGGGTGTGGCAGGCACAGAATCCCTACTGTGTAGCATTTGAAGGTGCAGATTGGCTTGGTGGCATGTGCTACCCAGGATTCTGTCTTCTTACTCTCGGCAAGAGTCTGCTACCTGCCCCCAGGTGCTGGCCCCACACCTTTACTGGCATGGTCCAGGCCGATGAGACGCAGAACATTTGTGCTGTTTCTCACCTCGGGCTCTGAACTGAAGGCAGTTCTACCCACCCACCAGCATCCTCAGAGGTCCCTTGGTTTTCCTTCCTAGCTGGTGCCTGCAAACAGGGGCACTGGCTGGATTTGCTCTTCTCCTTGACCTTTCCAGAAGACACCTAGCCCATACTCCCCTGTGTTACCTGCTCTTAGGGCCCTGCCTACTGCCTGGTGCACTTCGTTGATCTTGGGTCCTCCATTCCAGCTGCTGGTTAGCAATCCAAACATCACTGATTGGATCTGTCATTGACTGGTTTGTCAGTACCCCTTGGTCCCTCCTCCCCAAGGTCCTTGACGTCTGGTAATGACCCTCTCACGGCTCCTGTGCAGAACTTTCTGGAGCTCGTTGCACTGGCAGCCCCTCCTGAAGCCCAGGAGCCACTTGCACACATCCTGGGAGGTGCTGGGGCTCCCCACCTCCGAGCCTCACTCTCTGCCTCCATCTGCCACAGCACAGGTCTCCACTGCTCAGTTTTCCCCAGGTGCTCCACGCTTTATGCTTACTTCTGCCTAGACTGCTCCTATTGCTCCTAAAGTGAACCTCAGTGTCCGCCTCATCCCCACTTCTCAAAGCCTAAAAACCCCTGTTCCAATCCCAGCTCTGCCATTTAACTAGCAACTGACAAGGACAAATCTTCTGAACTTTCCATGGATAAAGTCACATCTGTAAAATAGGGGAGATAATAATCACTAACTCAATGCATCCATTGAGACTCGTCAAATGAATGCAGGGGAATGTGCCTTGTGAACTATAACTCTGTGCTGTTATTTTATTTACTTATTTGGCTTCCGGTCACAGGCTAACTGGTAACTTCACTCTTTGTCTTCACCATCTGAAATGCATTCTCTTTCTGGTTCAGGATGGTGAGACTCTGAAGTCTGGCCTCTGCTGGTTTTTTGGTTTTCCATCTTTCTTTTCTATTCCCCACTAATGATTGGTGCCTTAACAGTCTTCCTGCTATACACACAGCCCAACACTAGGTGGCAGCCTGACCACAGGTCCTTGTTAAATTAGCCCAGTCCTGTGCCTGGCTTAGGTCTGAGGCTTCAACTGGGTTACCCTAGTGCCAGGCGTGTCTCATGACCCGCCCCACTGCACAGCTGCAGCTGTTGGCAGCAGAGACCCAAGGAAAACTTCCTGCTGCTAAATTTAGGCTGAAGCCATGGAGACAAGTGGAAGTTTGGATTAGGTTCCGAATCAGCTCTTCTGCTAGAGGAGGCTACCTTTTTAAACAAAGGTCCAAAACAGCCCTTGGTGGAGTATACAAGGAGCTGAGGCCTGGGTAATGACAGAGTGACTTGGCATGTCAGCCTTTCAGGCCATCAGGCTACTTAACCTACAAGGACTGAAGTTTCCTGTGGCCCAGAGGCCCCTCTGGGATCCTCTTGAATCTAGAGACACAGGCTTTCTATATTCCACATTTCTCTCTACTGACTCCTTCCCCTCAGCATAACAGCATGATCAAGCCTTTTCCACCTGAAAAGGATTCTGGTCTCTCCCTTCATCGCCCCTCTCTTGGCCTTCCCTTCTTAGGCAAACTTATGGGAAAAGTTCTCCTTACTCCCTCTCCCCGCATCACCTCCCACTCACTCCTCTACCAACTGTATCCTGACTCCTCCTCCTGTCCAGCGTCTGCTGTGTCCTGCTCCCACTGCCCACCCAGAGCCCTCCAGCCTGCCCTTCTCTGCCTCTGACACAGGCCACACTTGCTCCCTCTCCTTGGTACAGCTTTATATTCTTCTCCAGCCCTCTTTATATAATTTTATTTTTTTAATGGGGTGACATCAATAAATCAGGATACATATATTCAAAGATAACAAGTCCAGGTTATCTTGTCGTTCAATTATGTTGCATACCCACCACCCAAAGTCAGATTGTCCTCTGTCACCTTCTATCTTGTTTTCTTTGTGCCCCTCCCCACCCCCTATCCCTCTCCCATTCCCCCCTCCCCCCCCCGTAACCACCACACTCTTGTAAATGTCTCTTAGTTTCACTATTATGTCCCACCTACGTATGGAATAATACAGTTCCTGTTTTTTTCTGATTTACTTATTTCGCTTCGTATCATGTTATCAAGATCCCACCATTTTGCTGTAAATGTTCCGATGTCATCATTTCTTATGGCTGAGTAGTATTCCATAGTGTATATGTGCCACATCTTCTTTATCCAGTCATCTATTGATGGGCTTTTTGGTTGTTTCCATGTCCTGGCCACTGTGAACAATGCTGCAATAAACATGGGGCTGCATGTGTCTTTATGTATCAATGTTTCTGAGTTTTTGGGATATATACCCAGTAGAGGGATTGCTGGGTCATAAGGTAGTTCTATTTTCAGTTTTTTGAGGAACCACCATACTTTCTTCCATAATGGTTGTACTACTTTACATTCCCACCAACAGTGTATGAGGGTTCCTTTTTCTCCACAGCCTCTCCAACATTTGCCCAGCCCTCTTTAAAATGACCTTCTTGATCTGCTTCCTATACTCCACTTACACCCAACATCCTTCCTTCACCCTTTCCCTGTGACGTGTATCCTGATGGGGCTCTGGTGCCCCATCTCCAGGTGACTCAACACACCCGAGACGGGACTCCTCTCCATCCGCAGGCTTGATGCACACCTGCCCCTCCTCCTGTTTTCTGTCATCATGAAGAGCATCACCAGCCACTCAGTGGCCAAAACAGACCGTTGGAAGTCATTGTTAATGCCTCCCTGTCCTTCCCCACCCACATCTGCTCGCTAGCCATGTCCTGTGACTCCTACCCCTTCAGTACCTCTGACATCTCTCCTGTCTCTAGTCCCCCTGCCTTACCCCAGACCAGGTCCCCATCTTTTTTTTTCCTGGAAAACTTCAGAAGCCTCCAACCTAGTTCTCCTGCTTTCACTCCTGCCCCCCACATCACATTCTGCTCACTGAAGTCAGGTTTCTTTATTAAATGCAGAGTTAAACAAGTTCTTTATGTGCTCAGAACCCTTCAAGGCCCTGAGAGTAGCATCCCAACACTATTGCATGGCCCAGAAGAACCTCTGGACCTGACTTCACCTGCCTTTTCCAGCCATACAGCTCAGCAGTGTCTACCCCCAACTCCTCCTGCCCCAGCAGAAGTGTCCCTGGGCGCCCATGCCCCCACCTTCTACTGTACCTTCTGCCTGCACTACGTCCCCTCTCTCCTTTTTGTCCATTGAGACTTTATTCAAGAATCATCAACATCCTAATCCCAATTCTGTGTTAGGTGCCCTTTTCTGTGTTAACCTGATCAAAGTGATCAGTGTTATAATTGTGTGATCACACAGCACTCAAACTTTGAGCTGGAGGTCAAGAATCAAGTATTTTTGGTCTTTGGATCCCAGCATCAAGTTCATTGCCTGACACAGGAAAGGGGCTAAGCAAATGTTTGTTGGATAGGTAAGTGGATGGATGGGAAAATAAAAAATAAATGTTCAGTGTTGGTCAAATAATTTTGTAAATATGATATATATGTTTGCTCGATTATAGTTTGCATTGGGTGTGGGGGATAGGCTGTAAGCAGGCAGGGTCATTATAGCCTAAGGCTTAGTTTTAAGACTAGGCCTTTCCCACCCTTTTGAGGAATCCCAAAATGCCTCAGATAAGTGACTTAGTATCAGAGACTTCTTTGTTTGTATATTGGATTAAAGGTTTTGATTTTTACACATAAAATGGGGCAGAGGAGCCCGTGCTAGAGGAGAGCAGAGAAAGGCCACATAGAAGGGAGGAGAAGCAGCCAAGATGGCAGAGTGCTGAAGGAGAAACCAGTTTGTGCAGAGTTTGTGCAGAGTAGGAGATGGGGAACAGAAGTGAATAAGGCCAGTGAGGTACAAAACTTTGGTTCTAGGAAACTTGGATAAGTCAGTAATTTTGGGAGCCCTGCATGGAAAGGGAAGTGTTTTCTCACTGTGTGTATTTCTTGCCCGCCGGGTACAAGCTAGGATTAAAGCTAATGGCCCACCAGTTCTTGGCTCCATTGTTTCATTACCGTCTGTCCGAATCAAATGCAAACCTGCACGGGCCAGGCAGCTGTGATGGTGGCCGTGGCTACTGGCTTTACATCTGGGAAGAGCTCCTTGCTCATTCAGAAGTGGTCTAGTATTTAAATTCCTCGCCTGAATCCCAAGCCCCTGGCACCCATTCCATGAAGCCAGACCTGCAGAAGGACATGAAGGACCACAACTGGATGCTTTCCCTGGCACAAGGGCAGGGCAGCTTCCCGTGGTTTCTCTACGAAGATGCTAGGCACTGAGTGGAACACAGCTACTGCCGGCTCCAACTCCACCGTCACATCTGCCCAGAGGGACGCTCGGCCAGGCGAGGGATGGAGTGACGCAGGTGAGCACACAGCCAGAGGACAGCCGGCCTCTCGCAGTTTATCCCTGCAAAAGAACACAGAAAGCAGGGTGTCGACTGACAAGTCAAATGAGATGCAAACACATGAACAAGTCCTCAGGACAGAGTTCCTGCTCCTGTTCCTGAGGACCCCGAAGTAGCAGACTAGTACTGGCAGCTGTCATACGTCAGCCTGCCTGTTCTACAGCCTGGATGAGTCCAAGCTCTTGTCTCTGGTGATTGTCCCCTCACACTACCTTTTAAAGTCTTCCCCTTCCTTCAGGACCCAGTACAAATGCATGGGCTGTGAAGCTGTCCCAGAACCATCCCCCTCCATTCTGAATTAACCATTGTTTTCTCCTACTTCTATAGTACAGTGTTCATATTTCTTTTACAACACTGTCAAGCCAGTAGGCAGGGCCACCATCACAGCAGCCCGGCCCATGCAGGTTCACATTGAATTCGGACAGTCGGTAAAGAAACAACGGAGCCCTGGCCAGTTGGCTCAGCAGTAGAGCGTCGGCCTAGCGTGCGGAGGACCCGGGTTCGATTCCCGGCCAGGGCACACAGGAGAAGCGCCCATTTGCTTCTCCACCCCTCCGCCGCGCTTTCCTCACTGTCTCTCTCTTCCCCTCCCGCAGCCAAGGCTCCATTGGAGCAAAGATGGCCCGGGCGCTGGGGATGGCTCTTTGGCCTCTGCCCCAGGCGCTAGAGTGGCTCTGGTCGCAACATGGCGACGCCCAGGATGGGCAGAGCATCGCCCCCTGGTGGGCAGAGCGTCACCCCTGGTGGGCGTGCCGGGTGTATCCCGGTCGGGCGCATGCGGGAGTCTGTCTGGCTGTCTCTCCCCGTTTCCAGCTTCAGAAAAATGGAAGAAAAAAAAAAAAAAAGAAAAAAAAAAGAAACAACGGAGCCAAAAACTGATGGACCATAGTCTTTAATCCTAGCTTGCACCCAGCAGGCAAGTAAAAACACACACTGGGCTCCAAAACCCACTCACATTGAGTGCTCACAAAGCCTCTGACTTATCTGAGTTTCCTAGAATCAAAGGTTTCTAGCTCACCAGACTTATTCACCTCTGTTCCCCATCTCCTTCCTTCTCCCTGCACAAACTCTGCACTAACTGGCTTCTCACTCAACACTCCGCCATCTTGGCTGCTTCTCCTGGCCACATGGCCTCTTTCTGCTCTCCTTTCTGCTCTCTCCTCTAATGATAATCTCAGGAACCAAGAGAGCAAGCTCCTGTCCTGTCCCCACTTTATAGTGTAGATTCATAACCTTTAATCCAATATACAAAACAGGGAAGTCTCTAATACAAAGTCACTTCTCTGAGGCATGATTGGATTGTACCACCCCACATCAAAAAGGGTGGGAAAGGCTTAGTCCTAAAACCAAGCCCCAGGCTTCAAGGATTCTGCCTGCCTTTAGCCCACCCCCAACGCACATTAATATCACCTGGGCGACGGCCTCCTAGTGGGCAGCGCCATCTTTAACAAAGTGAGCATAATATATTTTATCTGCCTAACAAACACTGATCCCAATTTCTCTTCATTGATATGGTTGCCTTTGTCTATGTGCCTGACAAGGTTATAAATGCCTGAGAGGAGGAACTAGGTCTGTATACTTCATCTATGGTTCTAGCCTTGTTTTCTAGGCTTTTGATAAATGCCCATTGATTTGAATAAAAACTTCAAAGCATTGCAAAGCACTATGCAAACATCAAGGTTTATAAGTTCAAAGCAGATGAAGAAAATAGGAGTGATCACATGGGTGAGGTTCATCTGGGAAGACTTCCTGGAGAAGGTGTGGCTGGAGGAGGCTAGGCAAGGAGAGGCTGAAGGAAGCCTGTCAACTTTTGAGAGGGAAAGACCAGTCTTCCTTTCTTCTTTACTAACCCTTTCTCCCATCCACTATAGATAGTGGCAAGATGGAGCAGTGGGTCTCAGGATAGACTGCCTAGATGTATATCCTAGTTTAGTCACTTAATAGTTTTGTAATCTTGGGCTGGCCAGTAGCCCACCTGATCTCTATTTCTTCCCCTGTAAAATAAGGATAATAATAGTATCCACCTTACAGGATTGATGATTAAAAGAGTTAATCTATGTAAACCTCTTACTAGGTGCCAATGGCTAATCTCAATGCTTTATAGAGATTAACTCATTTAATCCTCACACAGCCCAGTGAGGTTGGTACTGTTATTATCCTTACTTTCCAGATGAGGAAACTGATGTTAAGAGAGCATGGGTAAAGAGATCATCACCATATCTACCCCCAAATGGCAACGTTCTCTAAACCTAGACCTGCCCACCCCAAACCACCCAACGCTTTCCCTGAAGAAGCAGAACCATACTCAAAGTTCAAATAATACAACTTTATCTTTGTTATACTTCATAAGCATCTGCGACACACTGTCACGCTGGACCCTCACTGCATCTTGGAAAGAGCCATCATCACCCCTGCTTTTCAGATGAGCCCTGAGACCCAGACAGGTGATGAGGTATCCCCTACCCACATCCCTGCTCCCATAAGAGCACCTCCACTGCACCACAGCAGCCTCCAGCCCAAAGCTGGGCCACAGGGCAGAAGGCCATTGGCGGCAGCCCCGCACCTTCCTCTTACACCCCACCCTAGGGGCTCAACAGCTTGTTTCCTAGAGGAGTCCTCTGCCCAGAACCCACAATCAAGAAGGTCATGGTGTTTAGAGAAAATAGACCAAGACTCCAGAGTCTAGAGATGACAGGAAAGAAAAAGACCACCATTACCATAAAGGAAAAAAAAGTGTTCAAAAGTAATTTGCAAAATAAAAGTTTAGTTTGGAAATGTTGGTCAAATAAGTTTGTAAATATGATATATATGTTTGCTCGCTTGTAGTTTGTATTGGGTGTGAGGGACAGGCTGTAAGCAGGCATAGTCATTATAGCCTAAGGCCATGATGGCGAACCTATGACACGCATGTCAGCACTGACACACGTAGCCATTTTTGATGACATGCGGCCGCATGCAGCCACATACCAGAGAACTATGGGGCCGCATGCCGAGAAGGACATTTCATCCTTGGTTCCTGCATGGCCAAGTGCAGTAGCCAAGGATAAAAACATTTGCTGTAGTGTAGACACTCTGTGCCGGAGGTCTGTAGGCCAAAACAACAGAACTCCTGCACAGAGCGTCTAGTTCTGGGACTTCCAGTTAGGCCGTTAGGGGATCTTTGACCTCACTTTCGGCCAGTGGAGCAGGGAGCAGCAAAATGCCATGGGGGACACATCTCTGGGGGCCCTGTGATCACCATTACCAGCAACCACATAACCACAGCAACCATCATCCAATCTACTGTTCTGGGGTGTCGTGGATTTCTAATTGACCATCATTACCGAGATAAGTGAGGGGGAGGCTGGGAGAGGCGAGGGCCTGTGCTATGGGTGCCATTTCCCGCCGTTAGAAATAGTGGCAGCCATCTTAATTTACATAAGATGCAACTTGCAGAATTTCAAGACAGCATTTGGCTCAGGTGTTTGTCGACTTGAGGTCATAGCTTGAGAATCTGAAAGGTGCCACTTGGAGAATCAAGAGGAGTGCCACTACGAACAGGAAATTTGGAGTGCCTGGAACCGATTACCGGACACTTTTAGCACCCTGAAAAATATAGCAATGGCTTTACTCACAATTTATCCCTCTACATACTTTTGTGAGACCTATTCTCAGTGTTAAATAATATCAAAACCAACAAAAGAAACAGATTGACAGATGAAGTTAGTAGCGCTTGCTTGGGCTTGAAGTGTACAAAATACCAACCTTCAACTAAAGATTTAGCCAATGAAATTCAGCAACACAAAAGTCACTAATAGGCAGGTTAGCTAAAGAATTCCCACTCCCCCTCACTTATCTTAGTTCACGGCACCCCACACAAGTTAAATAATATCAAGACCAACAAAAAAAACTGACTGACAGATAAACAAAGAAGTCACTAAGCAGGTAAGTTAAATAATTAGTTTTTAGTTTATTGAATACAGTTATATATTACAACTATACATTTTTGTTATTTAAACTATAAATATCACGAAATTATGTTTTTTTTCTCAAAGTGACATACCACCCGAGTTATGCTCGGTTTTTGGTGAATTTTGACACACCAAGCTCAAAAGATTGCCCATCACTGGCCTAAGGCTTAGTTTTAAGACTAAGTCTTTCCCACCCTACGTGACTTTGTATCAGAGACTTCCTTGTTTATATATTGGATTAAAGGTTTTTATTTCTGCACTATAAAATGGGGCAGACCGGGAGCTTGCTCTCTCTTGGTTCCTGAGATTAGCATTAGAAAGGAGAGCAGAGAAAGGCTATGTGGGGGAGAGGAGAAGCAGCCAAGATGGTGGAGTGCTGAGCGAGAAGCCAATTTGTGCAGATTTTGTGCAAAGAGAAGGAGATAGGGAACAGAGGTGAATAAGGCTGGTGAGGTACAAACCTTTGATTCTAGGAAACTCAGATAAGTCAGTGGCTTTGGGAGCCCTGAATGTAAAGGGAATTGTTTTCCAACTGTATGTATTTCCTGCCTGCCGGTGCAAGCTAGGATTAAAGCTAATGGCCCACCAGTTCTTGGCACCGCTGTTTCATTACTATCTGTCCGAATCAAACTTGAACCTGCATGGGCCAGGCGGCTGTGATGGTGGCCGTGGCCTCAGGCCATACAGGAAGATTGCAATTTTCCATCTGTAAAAAAAAAAAAAAGAAAGAAAGAAATGAACATATATATATATATAGAACATATATATATATATATATATATATAATACAAGTGGCCAATAAAAAGGTAGAGGGAAAAAAGGGTTCTTGCTACAATGTAGGGAGTTCAGCACTCAGGTGGCATCAAATAAAGTAGAAATTTTTAAAAAGTAGGTTATCAGTGACATTGTAGAGGCTCTGTGTTCATGGGTGTATAACTTGAAACCACCTTTTAAGAGAGTTATTTGGTCTCTGGCATGTGAGGGCCTTAATGTTATTGATTCTCTTTGACTCCACAATTTCATTTCTAGATATTTATTAGAGAAAAGTTTATAAATAGGCACAAAATATATATTTAAGAATAGTCATAATCTGTGTTTTGTAAGAAACATCTTAAATAGCAAAGAGGGGGATGATTCAATGAGCAATGGCACCTTTATTTAGTGGAATTCTTTGCTATTTTAGAATCTTAAAGAGGGTGTGAAAACCAGATAAAAATAAACAATACACTTTATATAAAGTAATCCCTATATTATAAAAAGAAAAAATCCATATAGAGGGACACTATAACAAAGTGAGTAAAAGCCCAGGTTCCAGAGTCAGAGAGCTTTTCTCCCCCCACGTTTTATTCCCATTTGAGAAATCGATTATTTGTAGGGGGTTAGGGAAATAATGGAATAAGAGATACAAATTAGGGGAATACTAGGCATTGCAAATTCCATGACCCCCCAGAACTTTCCACTCTAATACTCATCAAACATTGAGTCTGTGCCTGCAACTGTCTTTCACAACTTCCGTGACCTTGGGCAAGTCACCTAACTTCTCTGAACCTTGTTTTCTTTCATTTGAATTTAGAAATAATAATGGTACCTTCCTCACTGATGTTTGGAGGCTTGAATGAGTTAAGAAACACACTATAGTAAGTTATACAGTTATATGTTAGCCATTATGATCACTACTTACATATGTGCATAAAAAAATGCATGAGAACATATACAATCTAATAATTGTTTCTGTAGATGATATTATAGTAATGTTTATTCTTTTTTTGATATCGTAATTTTCTAAATTTTCTTTTATGTACCGTAATGACTTTAATAAGAAAAATATATATTGCTTAATTAAAATTAAAAAAATCTGGGGCCAACTTTTTAGGAAAAAAGATAAGGAATAAAAATCTAGACCAAGATACAGGGACTAATCATTTACTAAAAAATAGGGTGAGGGTACCCTAGACTATGAAAAGCCAAAACCAGGGGAAACCAAAAAGAGTATTCAGACTATGTGATGATTAATTTAATGTGCCAATTTGGCTAGGCCATGGTGCCCAGTCGTTCGGTCAAACATTAGTCTAGATGTTACTGTAAAAAAATTTTTAAA
Organism: Saccopteryx leptura; assembly: GCF_036850995.1. Taxonomy (NCBI): domain Eukaryota; kingdom Metazoa; phylum Chordata; class Mammalia; order Chiroptera; family Emballonuridae; genus Saccopteryx; species Saccopteryx leptura. The sequence continues at coordinate 290,150,106 of NC_089504.1, forward strand.
CATTTAAATCAATAGACTTTGAGTAAAGCTGATTACTCTCCATAATATGGGTGGGCCTCATCTAATCAATTGATGGCTTTAAGAAGAAAAGGCTAAGATTTCCCAAGGAAGAGTGACTTCTTCCTTCAGACTGCTTTTGGACTCAAGATTAAAACATCACCTCTTGCCAGAATTTCCAACCTGCTGGCTGTCCTGTGAATTTCAGTCTTGCCAGCCCCACAGTTTCTTAAAAAATTCTCTATTAATCTGTTTCTCTGGTGAACCCTGACTAATATAAAGAAACCAGTGGGCATGATTCCAACATAGAACTTTACCTTCATAGCTTCCCAGGATTGATGAGCTGACCTACAGTTAGTGGTATCTATAACCTCTTTACTACCTATAGGGACAGTAATTATTATTCTCAAACAAAACCAATCTGATCACTGTTCATGCCTGGAAGTATGTAAGAACATAATCTTCCTAGTTAAGAAACAAACAAAAAAATATCTGTCTCCATGCAAAGTTATTACAATATTATTGACTATATTTTCTGTGCTATACACTATTTTTTGTGGCTTATTTACTTTATAACTGGAAGTTGGTACCTCTTACTAGACTTATTGTGGTGATCCTATCATAAAGTATATATATACATATAGAATCACTAAGTAATATGCCTGAAACTAATATACTTCAATTTTTTTTAAATCTTAAAACACACACACACACACACACACACACACACAAAAGAGCACACCCCTTATAGTGGAGCAGAGTAGGTCCTTCCCCTGCCAGAATACCTGGAGGACTTCACTTCCTCTGCTCTGTGAAGGTCTCCTCCCCAACTACTTAGGACTCAATCCTTAGGACTCAAACCTTTGAACTCAGTTCTTAGAAATGGACAGCAAAAAAACTTATTAAAAATTATGTAACCTACATTATTGTATAAATTATTTGAACTTTGTTAAAAAATATATTAACTTAAGAAAAATTGCATTCTCAACAAACTACAAAACAATTCAAACAGTGCTTCAGGAGTTACAGTTCCTTCTGTAAGGTCGGTTGGCAATGGGGGAAGGTCACGCGGGGAACCAGGCCTGGGAACTCTGGCTGAAACAACCCACACCCATGCCCGCTGAAAGAAACTTCCCAGGAGCCCTTTGAAAAAGAGCAACTGTCTGTCAGCCAATGACATTTTATCACATCATATCAACCTGACCACTCTACCGATGCTATAAATTACCCCCAAACAGGGGAGGCAGTGTGACTTCTCTGGCCCCTGTCTCCCGGACCAGAGAACCTCGTCCGAGAAGCACTGTACTAAATAAAGCTTTTGCTTATCCACACTTGGTGGCTACTCCCTTCTCTCTTCCTTGGTGGGGATAATACCTTACACCTTCCTCACTAGACTGGGTGAACCAGGCAGGTGTGGTCCTATCTGGATTTTCCTCTTGTGCTATTCTGGTTCTGTGTCACCTGTTAGTCTCCTCTTTGTCAGCATAACTCCCAATAGTCACACCTTTGTACCACAAGCTTTTACAGAAAATGCAGAAAATTTTCAGCATTCTACTTGCAGTTGGTCAAAGTCCAAAAGTTTCATCAATTGTAATTTAAACTACTTCTGGTCCAGTTGTGATACTGAACAGATATAGTTGTTGTAACTTAAGAAGGTTTGTCTTTGTTGGGCAGATAAAATATATTATGCTCACTTTGTTAAAGATGGCGTTGCCCACATGAAACTTGTCGGCCATGTGATATTAATGTGTGTTGGGGGCGGGCTGTGGGCAGGCAGAATCCTTGTAGCATGAGGCTTGGTTTTAGGACTAAGCCTTTCCCACCCTTTTTGATGTGGGGTAGTACAATCCCATCATGCCCCAGATAAGTGACTTTGTATGATATTAGACACTTCCCTATTTTGTATATTGGATTAAAGGTTTGGATTTCTACACTATTAAATGGGGGAAGAACGGGAGCTTGCTCTCTTGGTTCCTGAGATTATCATTAGAGGAGAGAGCAGAGAAAGGCCACATGGAGGAGGGGAGAAGCAGCCAAGATGGTGGAGTGTTGAGTGAGAAGCCAGTTTGTGCAGAGTTTGTGCAGGGAGAAGGAGATGGGGAACAGAGGTGAATAAGACTGGTGAGCTAGAAACCTTTGATTCTAGGAAACTCGGATAAGTCAGTATCTTTGTGAGCACTGAATGTGAGTGGGTTTTGGAGCCCAGTGTGTATTTTTACTTGCCCGCCGGGTGCAAGCTAGGATTAAAGATGATGGCCCACCAGTTTTTCACTCCATTGTTTCTTTACCGACTGTCCGAATCCAATGCGAACTTGCATGGGCCGGGCGGCTGTGATAGTGGCCCTGGCTACTGGCTTTACAGTCTTCTACTGATGAACACACACATAACACACATACTATGATAATTCAACTGTGCTACATTTTAATCCATTATAGTCCTCCGTCATGACCATAGGAACCTCTCGTTTAGAGGAAGGAAACCCTCGTTGAGTTAAGAGGCTTCAAGGATATTTTATAATTTAGGACAAGCATTCAGAGAGAATTTGTAAATATGGTTTTTATACTTCTGTGTAATTTACAACAGCTCAAGGTGGCTGATCAATCATAATTCTGCTTAGGAAGGGCTATATATTGTAAATGAAGAGGTTTTCATACTTAGAAGGTTTTGAATAGAAGAAGGAAGGAGACTTGGACCCCCTCCCTTCTCTACACGTGGATGAAAGAAGGTAAAACAGCCAGGAATGTAGGAGGGGGAGAGAGATTTGAGTAGCCCTCTCCTCTCCCTTTTTCTTTCTCCTTAATAGGCAATTTACAAATGATGATCCTCTGGCATCCTGTAAGCCCCCTCCCATCCTGAAATCGTGTGATTGACATATGTACCTCAAGACAAAGGAATCACAAGACCCATGAATGTGAACTGTAAAGTGTATATAAGATGTAAGAAATCTAATCTCGGAGAGCACATGTCTTTGGAGCTATAGCCCCACGTGCTTCACTGGCTTTTATTAATAAATTCTCTTTTTCCTCTTCTAGTTATCTGAGTGTCAATCCTCCGAGGTTTCGCTCTCCTGCAACAGTTTGTTTGTTTAACCACATTGAGTTCTTTTGTGTAAGAACTTTGAGCCGGAGCCCAAGCAGCTTGTGTTCTTTCATCATCAGGGTTCATGACCCACCTTCATAATTGCCATCAGCCATGCATTATCTATCAAGAGCCTACTTTGACCAGTCACTAGAAAAACCATTTATGACTCATTATTTTATTTACATTACACACCATCCATGAATGGAGAGAACAAGATCAGCTCCATTTTTAGAGAAGAGACCAAGACTCAGAGAAGGTGAGGGATTTGTCCTAAGCCTTCGGCTCATATGAGAGAGAGCCAGGATGCATCTTGGGATCCCTTGGCCTTGAAGCCCTCAGTTTCCATTTTAACAGCAACACCAACAACACAAGTGTCATGCTTGTGTAAAGACAGGCTAAGAAGAGAGAGATTCATAAACAAGGAGAGTTGCCCTAAGTTCTTGCTGGTGACAGCAAGAGGCCAAAACCATCTCTTGTCTGTGGTTCCAGGTGATGCCTCAGCCACCATATCCGTGCCTCAGAAAGCTGCTTTGGAGAATATTCCCTTTTATGGAGTCACCCTAATACCTGCTAATATTCCAATGTGATATTTCTCATAAATCTTTGTTTCCACATAGCTCAGGGGCTGTGAAAGTGGACTGCATGCTGACAAAAAAAAAAGAAAGAAAGAAAAGAAAGCACTGTACTTATCACTCATGGGCATTCACTCCTTCCTCTCTCCTCCCAACCCAGCATGAAGGCAAATGTGGATAGTAAGAAGTCCACTGAACCAGGGATAAAAAAAAAAACGTAGCTCTAGTCCCATCTCCACCCAAAATTATGTGACTTTGGACATGTCACATCACCTCTTTGAAAGGCAAGTGGCTCCTGTGGAAGAGGAATAAGAACTTTTCAAGGTGTTTGGGAGAAGTTCTCAGATGCGATAAGTCACCTTAGCCCAGTGGCTGACACACAATCTGTACACAGTCATTTGTTGCCGAGAGCTTCTTCATCAACAAGAAGCAATGCACTCACAAGCTCTCTTTCATACCCAGTGGATCATCACCACCTCCTCATCAGCGTCTTCTAGTTTTCATGCTCAGGGCATTCATTTCTCCTGGAATTTACTCCTAGCTCCTGAGTGAAGGGTTAGCTGGGAGGCCTTGGCTTCTGTGACTGCTTCCTTGAGCTGCCCACTGCCACCATCCAGCCATTCAGCCCCAGCTTATGACCAGTGTCCCTTTATGGTCAGAGACTCAGAACAGTAGTCAGGCCCATACTGGAGTGTATGGAAAAGGGTGACTTCTTTCTTGTTCACTGCTTCCACTTTGCCAACAGATATTTGAAAAAAATAAGAATCACACATGTGTCTGATGTGTATTCTTTATGATTCCCTATGCAGTAATGGTTGGCAGGCACGCGGATACATGTAACCCTTACAAAAATCACAAAGGCCACTGTTGGGCAGATAAAATGTATTATGCTCACATTGTTAAAGTGGCGCTGCCCACGTGGAGGCCATTGCCCAGGTGATATTAATGTGTGTCTCTGTGGGCATGGGGCTTGGTTTTGGGATTAAGCCTTTCCCACCCTTTTTGATGTGGGGCGGTACAATCCAATCATGCCTCAGAGAAGTGAGACTTCCCTATTTTGTATATTGGATTAAAGGTTGTGAATCTACACTATAAAATGGGGGCAGAACGAGAGTTTGCTCTCTTGGTTCCTGGGATGATTAGCATGAGAGAGCAGAGGGAGCAGAGCAGAGAGCAGAAAGAGGCCATGTGGCCAGGAGAAGCAGCCAAGATGGCAGAGTGCTGAGTGAGATGCCAGTTTGTGCAGTTTGACGCTGGAGAAGGAAGGAGATGGGGAACTGAGGAGAATAAGGCTGGTGAGCTAGAAACCTTTGATTCTAGGAAACTCAGATAAGTCAGTGGCTTTGTGAGCACTGAATGTGAGTGGGTTTTGGAGCCCAGTGTGTGTTTTTACTTGCCTGCCGGGTGCAAGCTAGGATTAAAGAAGATGGCTCATCAGTTTTTGGCTCCGCTGTTTCTTTACCGACTGTCCGAATCCAATGCGAACCTGCATGGGCCGGGCAGCTCTGATGGTGGCCCTGGCCACTGGCTTTACAGCCATCAAGCACCAGAAACTTCCAGCTCAAGAATCAGGGAGTGGAAGCAGGTTTTTAGCACTCATGTAGGAAGAATCTTCCTTTTCCCTGAGAGTCTCCCCCACACACAGCAGCTCCGCAGGTGAATAACCAGAGGTAGGCTCACTGCAAGGCTGTGTCTAGCTTTTTGCACCACTGTTAAGCCAGTAGCCAAGGCCACCATCATAGCAGCCTGACCCATGCAGGTTCACATTGGATTCGGATAGTCAGTAAAGAAATAAAGGAGCCAAAAACTGGTGGACTATTATCTTTAATCCTAGCTTGCACCCGGCAAGCAAATAAAAACACACACTGGGCTCCAAAACCCACTCATTCAGTGCTCATAAAGCTACTGACTTATCCGAGTTTCCTAGGATCAAAGGTTTCAAGCTCACCAGACTTATTCACCTTTGTTCCTCATCTCCTTCCTTCATTCTGCACAAACTCTGCACTAACTGGCTTCTCACTCAGCACTCCACTATCTTGGCTGCTTCTCCACCCCACCCCACCCCCCACGTGGCCTTTTTCTGCTCTCCTCTCTAATGCTAATCTCAGGAACGAGAGAGCAAGCTCCTGGTCTGCCCTTATTTTATAGTGTAGAAATCAAAGCCTTTAATCCAATATACAAATAAGAAAGACTCTGATACAAAGTCACTTATCTGAGGCATAATGGGATTCCTCATGAGAGCGCACCACCCCATATCAAAAAGGGTGGGAAAAGCTTAGTCCTAAAACCAAGCCCCAGGCTACAAGGATCCTGCCTGCTCACAGCCCTCCCCAACACACATTAATATAATCACGCCCATTCCAAGCAAGAAGGGCAACTAATATCACCTGGGCGACGGGCTTCCATGTGGGCAGCACCATCTTTAACAAAGTGAGCATAATATATTTTATCTGCCCAACAACCACAAAGGTTGTGTAAATTGAATATTATTTTCTTCTGTCTTATAGATAACTATGGACTGATCTGCAAACCATAATGCCTAACATTAGCTTTATATTCATGTCTTCTGAAAGGGTTAATGGTATATAAATTAATAGGAAGGTAAATGAACAAAGTCTGTGGTCAATTATTCTGTGGAAAAATAAACATACCTTTGTTAGTAAATAATCTCCCACTATTTTTTTCTAATTTCTATTTTTAGATTTTTCAAAGTGTGCCTTGTATTTATTATTTATAGATAAGTGTTCTTTCAAAGATAGATTGGGTGATCCATTTGAACATTTATTTTGTATATGTTGGGCAGATAAAATATGTATTATGCTCACTTTGTTAAAGTGGCGCTGCCCACGTGGAGGCCGTTGCCCAGGTGATATTAATGTGTGTTGGGGGCAGGCAGGATCGTTGTAGCCTGGGGCTTGGTTTTAGGATTAAGCCTTTCCTACCCTTTTTGATGTAGGGCGGTACAATCCAATCATGCCTCAGAGAAGTGACTTTGTATTAGAGACTTCCCTGTTTTGTATATTGGATTAAAGGTTTGGATTTCTACACTATAAAATAGGGGCAGAACGAGAGCTTGAGCTCTTGGTTCCTGGGATCATTTAGAGGAGAGAGCAGAGCAGAGAGCAGAAGGAGGCCATGTGGAGTAGGCCAGGAGTAGCAGCCAAGATGGCGGAGTGCTGAGTGAGATGCCAGTTTGTGTAGAGTTTGTATCTGGGATAAGGAAGGAGATGGGGAACTGAGGAGAATAAGGCTGGTGAGCTAGAAACCTTTGATTCTAGGAAACTCGGATAAGTCAGTGGCTATGTGAGCACTAAATGTGAGTGGGTTTTGGAGCCCAGTGTGTGTTTTTACTTGCCCGCTGGGTGCAAGCTAGAATGAAAGAAAATGGCCTATCAGTTTTGGGCTCCGTTGTTTCTTTACCGACTGTCCGAATCCAATGCGAACCTGCATGGGCCGGGCTGCTTTGATAGTGGCGGCCATGGCTCCTGGCTTTACAGTATACATTCCTCTTCTCTGCATTCAAGCGCACTGCTGCTACTTGAAATAACAACAACACCCTACACACGTTTCAGTATTCATCAGTTTATGATGCACTTTCACACCTAATATGTATTACTATTTTACAGATAGGGGAACTAAGGCTCCGAAGAGTGAAAGAAACTTACTCAAAGCCATGGAGCCAGTGAAGTGGTGAATGTATCAATCTCTCTCGGCTGCTGAGAGTGAGAACCAAGCCTGTGTGCTTTGTTATCTTCCTAACAGCAAGGCAGTCTAAAGACACTGAGCGTGCACATTTACCGATAGCCAGTAGTCCCTGACCTCTATTGTGCACAGCACACTGCACTGCATGTCAACCTGTTCCAGTTAAATAAAGACTTTATTTCAAACCCCACAAGTAACTCCCTATTTAATGGTTTTTACCTTTGCACACCCTTGGTGTTCCTTTTGTCATTCAAAGTGCTCAGAACACCCTGTCATCATCCCTTAATCCTCTCTTCCTCCTTGGGTAGGATAGGCACTTTGATCAGTGAAAGAGGAAATAGTTAGAAGCCTACTAACACTAGTGGAGACCAGCACAGACAGGTTTGTAGGGGTTGTGGAGAGCATAGCACCAATCAGTTTGTCCTGACTCATGCTGCAATGGAGCTTTTCCACGTTTAGTCCTGGTAACTCCCTTAGCCTTCAAGCTGAACTATCCCACTCTATCCCCATGAGCACAAGGATGAAGCCAAGTAGCTCTAGGGCAGTGGTTGGCAAACTCATTAGTCAACAGAGCCAAATATCAGCAGTACAACAATTGAAATTTCTTTTGAGAGCCAAATTTTTTAAACTTAAACTATGATATATAAGTAGGTATATTCTTTATCAAGGTAGCGCCCGCATGTGGTATTTTGTGGAAGAGCCACACTCAAGGGGCCAAAGACCCACATGTGGCTCATGAGCCATGGTTTGCCGACCACTGCTCTAGGGGGATTTAACAGGGAGCCAGTCATGGTATAGGGACACTTCACTCAGCCCTCATGATTTCAGAGGAAAACTGTTCTCTGGAAGAGGGAGCAGGGCATCCACACCATGTTATCACACATTTATTACAAACCAGTCTGTGTCAAAGGGAGGCATGATCAAGAAAGGAGGATTAAGCAAATAGAGGAGCAATAAGGATGACAGAGTAAAATCAATGCTATAAAAGGTGCAACAACTTTTGAGACTACTGAAATCAAGCTAAGATGTTAAAGAAAGGTCTCTGGTTAGAATAATCTGAAAATATATTATGGAGTCAGTGGTGTTTGAGTTTCCTGATTGGATGGAGGTGGAGAGGAAAGCATTCACACCTGGAAAAGGGGTCTGCAGAGGCCAGAAGGCAGTGTAAGCCAGGGCTCTGTGGAAAAGACAGTCCATACTTTTTACCAGAGAGGATGAATGGAATGGAGCTGTTGGTCAAATAAGTTTGTAAATATGGTGTATATGTTTGCTTGCTTATAGTTTCAATTGGGTGTGGGGGACAGGCTGGAAGCAGACAGGGTCCTTATAGCCTAAGGCTTAGTTTTAAGACTAAAACTTTTTCCCACATGCTTGACTGTTGCATGTTGTGGGGTGGTGCACTCTCATGAGGAATCCCATTATGCCTCAGATAAGTGACCTTGTATCAGAGACTTCCTTGTTTGTATATTGGATTAAAGGTTTTGATTGCTACACTATAAAATGGGGCAGACTGGGAGCTTGCTCTCTCTAGGTTCCTGAGATTAACATTAGAGAGGAGAGCAGAGAAAGGCCACATGGAGAAGAGGAGAAGCAGCCAAGATGGCAGAGTGCTGAAGGAGAAGCCAGTTTTTATAGATTTTGTGCAGAAAGAAAGAGATGGGGGACAGAAGTGAATAAGGCTAGTGAGGTACAAACCTTTGCTTCTAGGAAACTTGGATAAGTCAGTGGCTTTGGGAGCTCTGAATGGAAAGGGAAGTGTTTTCCCACTGTGTGTATTTCTTGCAAGCTAGAATTAAAGCTAATGGCCCACCACTTCTTGGCTCCGTTGTTTCATTACTGTCTGTCCGAAATCAAATGCGAACCTGCACGGGCCAGGCAGCTGTGATGGTGGCTGCGGCTACTGGCCATACAGGGCATAGCAGGAAGTGTATGTTCTCATTACAATTAAGCCGACAAACCTTGGTACCACCAAAACTTTGTGGAGTTCAGAGCAGGAGTGCAGGTGAAGCAGGAAAAGGAAGAATTTCCCCTCCTTCTATTGCAGGAATCAAAGGAGGACAAAAATGCCCAGACAACTTGATGAAGGAAGTAGGATTTATTTAGCCAGTGGAGCTGTGTGACCCCAAAAGAGGCAACACAATATGTGCTCCCCAAAGTTAGATTTCTCACATCTTATATACCTTTACAGCTTTAGCTTTCATCTGATTTCTATAACTTCTTTGTTTGCAGGCCTATGTGACTTTCATGTCATAGGGAGGGGAAGGGAAGAGGAGGCCGGAGGGTCTGTCCTTGATAAACCTATCACTCATTCTTCTTGATGGAGCTGCAGAGTTCATTTCAAGGAACTGATAACAAGCAAGGTCCACACCTCTGTTTTGTTATTTTTCAAATTTTCTGTCTGCCCTTGTTCCCTCAGTCAAGAACACAGGCTGGAGTGTAAGACCCCAGACATTGCAGGCCCCTTCTCCTCTTTATTCTTCTGGTTTCTCCTCCCTTACTCCCACTTCTCCCTAGATAGTCTTTCTCTTTTCCAATAAGGAGGTTGAACCCTTTCAGTTTGCTTGCCCTCAGAGCTTGGCCTATGGATTGGACACTTAGGTCTGGGAAATTCAAACTCCCTTTTAAGTGGCAGCTGCCAGCTTTCCTGGCCAAACCAAGGAGGCTAAACCATATTAGTCACATGCTCTGGCCTGGATGGGTACTCAGAACAGTGGGCCAATACAACCTGCCAAATTGAGGATTAGGCCAAGAATGTCTAATACATATTCACGAAGTCACTGGGAACTGTCAACAGCGGTATCTTGGTATCTGCCTAATCCTCCTTGGCATTTCCAGGATGAATTTGAGCATCTGGGCTTCTGAGATGCTCTGATCAGGGCCCAAGTAGGTTAGGTGTGGGAGAAGAGTCTCTAGGTGGGGCACAGAGTACAGAAAGAAGTCTGGAACTGCCCATTGTTCTTTTTCTCTCTAAGAGCCATGCCTGGCCTGACCACGTGGTGATGCAGCAATAGAGCATAGGACTGGGATGCAGAGGACCCAGGTTTGAAACCTCATGATAGCTGGCTTGAGCCCAAAGGTTACTGGCTTGAAGCCAAAGGTTGCAGGCTTGAGCAAGGGGTCACTCGCTCTGCTGTAGCCCCCTGGTCAAGGCACATATGAGAAAGCAATCAATGAACAACTAAGGTGCAGCAAAGAAAAATTGATGCTTCTCATCTGTTGGGCAGATAAAATGTATTATGTTCACTTTGTTAAAGATGACGCTGCCCATGTGGAGGCCATTGCCCAGGTGATATTAATGTGTGTTGGGGGCTGGCTGTGGGCAGGCAGAATCCTTGTAGCCTGGGGCTTGGTTTTGGGATTAAGCCTTTCCCAACCTTTTTGATGTGGGATGGTACAATCCCATCATGTCTCTGATAAGTGACTTTGTATTAGAGACTTCCCTATTTTGTATATTGGATTAAAGGTTTTGATTTCTACACTATAAAATGGGGGCAGAACAGGAGCTTGCTCTTGGTTCCTGAGATTAGCATTAGAGCAGAGAGCAGAGAGGAGAGCAGAGAAAGGCCACATGGAGGAGGCCAGCAGAAGCAGCCAAGATGGCGGAGTGTTGAGTAAGAAGCCAGTTTGTGCAGAGTTTGTGCAGAGAGAAGGAAGGAGATGGGGAACAGAGGTGAATAAGTCTGGTGAGCTAGAAACCTTTGATTCTAGGAAACTCGGATAAGTCAGTAGCTTTGTGAGCACTGAATGTGAGTTGGTTTTGGAGCCCAGTGTATGTTTTTACTTGCCCGCCGGGTGCAAGCTAGAATTAAAGAAGATGGCCCACCAGTTTTTGGCTCCATTGTTTCTTTACCGACTGTCCGAATCCAATGCGAACCTGCATGGGCCGGGCTGCTGTGATGGTGGCCCTGGCTCCTGGCCTTACATCATCTCTCTCCCTTTCTGTCTGTCTGTCCCTTAAAAAAATAAATAAAGACCCATGTCTGTATCCTGTCCCTCAGTCAGGATGTGTGGGCCAGAGTGGACAGATAATTTCTCTCATCACCCAAGAAGTCGTCCCTCACCATATCACAGTTCATTTTTCGCAGTCTCACTATATCACGGATTTTTATATTGTATATATCTAACTTTGTATTGCAGATTTTTCACTGTATTGCGAGACTTTGCAGTATATAGATATTTTTATATATTTATTATTTTAATTATTTCTGCGGTAAAATAAGCATTTTCTAGCCTAAAAAATTGAAAACAATATAAAATATATTAATTTACATATTAAAAAAATATTAAATCAAAATAAAGCCTTAAAAATATATAAATAATAAAACAAATATGTGGCCACTACTTTGCAAATTTTCACCTGTTGGGGGGTTCTGGAACCTAACCCCTGTGAAAGATGAGGGACCACTGTACAGCCACAGCTCTCTGGCTTTCAGACTTGTTTTTGTTTTTTCCTAAGTGCAAAGCACAGGATTATAGAATCTGCTCATCTTCTACTTTTTTGGAGGAGATTTGAATGATCACCCTCTAATCACTCCCCATGGCCAGACCCAGCTCCTACATCTGCATTCTGTGCTCCTGGGTGGAGCAGCTCATTTTATTTTGTGATAAGGTGGCAAGAAACTATAAAACTTAGCATTAGGAATGTCATTTTAAAGAGGAAAAGTCAGGCCTCTTACCCTCTTATTTCTGTAGAGAAAGGAAAGAGAAGAATGCAGGAGGAAGGGCTTACAAGGGCAACTGGGTCAGCTAAGTCATAAACTACAGAGCAAAGAAGATAGAACTTATCTGAAAACCCCTTCCTCTTCTCTTTTCTTAAAAGCCTTTAGAAAAGAATGTTTATGTACCTCAATTAAGAATTCCTACAGTCTGACTCACCCTCCCATTCTAAAGTCATGAGAGTGAAGTATACCTCTAGACCAGGGGTAGTCAACCTTTTTATACCTACCGCCCACTTTTGAATCTCTGTTAGTAGTAAAATTTTCTAACTACCCACTGGTTCCACAGTAATGGTGATTTATAAAGTAGGGAAGTAACTTTACTTTATAAAATTTATAAAGCAGAGTTACAGCAAGTTAAAGCATATATCTATATAATAATTACTTACCAAGTACTTTATGTTGGATTTTTGCTGTTTGGCAGACTAACTCTTTATAAAACAACTTACTATCGTTAAATCTATCTTTTTATTTATATTAATACTTTGGTTGCTCCGCTACCACCCACCATGAAAGCTGGACCGCCCACTAGTGGACAGTAGGGATCAGGTTGACTACCACTGCTCTAGACAAAGGGATCACAAGCCCCTCCTTACCTACCCCAACCAGTACATGATTTTGTCTATAAAAGCAGGCTCAGAACTGTATAATACATAATTTGAGATTGTGCCCCCGCTAGCTAGCTGGGTAATAAACTCCTCTTTTGAAATTTTCCTGTAACTTAGGTGTTTTTGTGGAACTCACTAGTCACTTTACAACATTTTTAGAGGCCTCAGTGAGATCCAGGTGTTCTGTGTTGTTGCAGGAAATAACCTGACAGAGGATAGACACTCAGATAACTCAATTATTAAAGGAAGGAGAATTTATTAAGCTGGTGGCACATGTGGGGCTTGTAGCTCCAAAACACAGGCTTCCCAAAGTTGATTTTCTTACAGGTTATATACCTTTACAGTATCTAAGCAATGTGCATGTGATTTCTTTGTTTAAGGTTTCCCAGGCTCAAGGAGAGGGGAGGGAAAGCTTGAGTGGGGTAAACAAGGGGGAAGGGCTTTCCAGATCACTGGCCATAGTTACATACAAATCTTGCTGTTCTTGTTTGTATTGTAACTATGGGATACAGATAATTTATCACTGGCTGACTCAGTAACCCCAGCTGGCTCATTTCCCTTGAATTCTTTCCATTTCTTTCTTCTCAGGGAAGAGGGGGGCTTGCCCCTCCTTCCACATTCCCCCCATTGATAATTCAGAATTTCTTTTATACTGGATTCTCACATTCTTTATCTGGTCCCAAGGGAAGGCCTGATAGTGGTGGCTAAATTATACATGGGCTGTGGTTTGTTGCCTCTATCATATTCCTTATGCTGTTTATTAATAATAGGGACAAATACGGACCTATTAAACAAATTCCTAGGAGTAGTAACGGTTTTAAACCCACCAAAGACTGAGAACCATCCCCCCAAAAGGCTATTAGGGTTCCATCCGTGCCAAACTTGTATGGGTACATGTGCCAGTTTTGTCATCTTCTTGACAAGGTCCTCAGCTGCCTGGCCCTGGTAGTCTATTTGCAGGCAACAATTAGTAAGATTGAATTTTCCACACACTCCTGCCTCTGCTTCTAGCAGATAATCTAGTGCCAATCTGTTTTGGTAGATGGCATTTCTCATCTGAGTTTGCTGATGTGCAAGGAGGGTTAGGGCTCTCACAGTCTCATTGGTAATGATTTCTAAAGCTGCTTGCAATCAGATAATTTGGCTTAACATATAAATGGGGGTATGGTATGCCCAAGATTCACCCTCTGCCCAGGGTGGCAGATCCATAGTACTGGATTATCTGCTCTGGGGGCCACTCATAATCTTTCCAGTCTCTTATCTGGAGTTCTCTTTTTACCCATTGTAAGGGCAGGGGAGCTGGATAACCAAGCAGTTCCCCTGTTTTCAGAGGCAAGAGGATAAAGGAAGGCTTTATCATACCCAATCACACAGCTTCCTTCCCAATTCTTGGGGAGACGGGTATAAGCCCTATTTTCACAGATCCAATAAAGTCCATGTGGTGCTATCCAGTCTCTAGTCCTGCCAGGGTCCTGCCAAGCTCTAGTTAGCTCAGAAAATCTGGTCAATGGATTTCTCTCCATCTGGTTTCCCCAATACACACTTGCTTGGAGGCGGCATTATAATATGGTTGCCCAAGGCAAGTCAGTTCTCCCACTGAATCAGTCAGCTCTTCTTCTTTTCTCACTAAGCAGTATTCCCTTATGATAGTATATTTTAAAATCCACTGGCTGTCGTCAGAGGTGTGGGGAGTCATTATATTTGGCCTAGCCTCTGTGGAAATTAGTTTCTTAGCTTTCCATGGCCATCTGTCCCCTGTTAGAGTTCCCCCACATACATAGCAAGAGGTGATATTTAGGGAATGGGCTATTCCCTCAGCCATCCTGAGGAACAAGTTCTTAGCTGTTGGCGGGAGTGGTGGTAGGGATCTAATTGCTTCTTCATAAAAGGATTTATACACTTGAAAGGCTCAAACTGGGTGGTTCGGTATCTGGCCCCGGATGATGAGTTGGGCATAGGGGTTTAAGCCAGCTCCATTAATGCCAAGGGTTAATACCTCATTATTCCTCCAGTGGGGATCCAGAGGATTGGCTATAACTAGCTCTAAGGGATTGCACCCATGGCTAGTGCAATTTGACAAGGCTGTTCCTTTCCTCAGGTATACTTCCCTCTTCTTGGAACTATCCTTTTCCCAGGTTGCCCATAAGACACATGACCAATATACACAGCTGGTTTCACAGGTTAAACTTTGTGAGCACATATACTTTTCTTCTACCCTGTAGCTTCTCTCCCAGCTGAGAGACCTACAGGTCCTTCCTTCCTCCCATGTTGCCTGGCTTATGGCTGCACATGCATCAAAACCTACTGTAACTTGTCTGGGTTTCCTTCAACTTTGGTCTGGGCTATTGTTGGTTCTTCTACTCATTTTCCCCATCTCCTGCTGCTATTTTTATTTCAAATGTTGTAGTAGGAGAATCTGTAGGATTACAACAGAAATAGGGCTGGTTATCCCCTGGGTCACACATTCTTTGTATTGAGTCCAATTAGAGGTACAGGTCCCTTTCTGAATTCCCTTGCACTCATAGAAGGTATAGAAAAGCAAGGTTGTGGAGAACCTTTTGGCCTTCCTTGGTGACATGGTTGCACACTTCACAGTCCTCTGCACTAGCTCCCCTCCCTCCTCAGAGTCCAATTATAAGGAGTCTCATAATGTAGTTCCTCAAGCTTTGGTCATCCGTGGACCAGCCAGCTCCCGGTTTGTGGCTGGAGCAGGGCATGCTGTCCTTCTTAGGGTTAACTTACAAGGGTTGGCAGGGTCAGTTTCTGCTGTCCACAATGCTGTCTCTGCTGGGGCTGCAGGCTTCAGCTAGCTGTGATGAATCCAGGCAGGTATGCCTTCTACCTTGGCAGCAGTGGGAGTGGTCAGGATCACAGTGTAGGGTCACTTCCACCTGGGTCGGAAGGGAGCTGGATTCCAATTCTTGACCCACACCTGGTCTCCTGGGGAAAAAGAATGAGCAGGGGCAAATAAACTGATCAGAGCCCTATCTAACACCCACTTAGATATGGTATCAGCCACCTTGCCTAAAGCTTCTAATTGCT
This sequence comes from Saccopteryx leptura, assembly GCF_036850995.1. Taxonomy (NCBI): domain Eukaryota; kingdom Metazoa; phylum Chordata; class Mammalia; order Chiroptera; family Emballonuridae; genus Saccopteryx; species Saccopteryx leptura. The sequence continues at coordinate 290,165,824 of NC_089504.1, forward strand.
TATGTAGTTCTGTTTCTCCTAATTCTCAGGGAGACCCTGGCAAGCTACGTAATATTGGGGGAGGCCTATTGTATAATACCTAATAAGGTGAATACCTGTTGTTCTTGGAAGGGGTGCACCAAACCTTAAACAATATTAGAGGCAAAGCTTGTACCCATTTAAGACCTGTTTCCTGACATAATTTGCTAAGCCCTAACTTCAGAGTCCTATTCATGCATTCCACCTTTTTCTGGCTCTGAGGTCTGTATGCCATGTGAAGCTTCCAGGTGATGTCCAATGCTTGAGCTGTTCCTTGTACTACCTTAGTCACAATGGCTGGGCCATTGTCAGAGCCTATCTGAAGTGGCAGTCCAAACCTTGGAATTACTTCTCTAAGCAATGCCCTTGTTACTTCTCTAGCCTTTTCAGTCTGAGTGTTGTAGGCTTCTACCCATCCTGAGTAGATGCATACTAACACCAACAGGTACTGGTAGCATTGACTCTTGGGCATCTCGGTGAAGTCCACCTGTATATCCTCAAAGGGGCTGCCCTCTATGACTGAATACCAGGAGGGTACTGAAATTCCTTGTTTTACATTATTCTGATGGCAGGTTGAGCACTTAGGCTGACTTTCTTGGATAAGGTTGCCAAGAGAGGGATATAGAAATATCTCCCTAGCAGTTTTTCTATCTTTTCTTGTCCCAGATGGGTGGCAGCACGCAAAACTTGGACTACTGCTGGCCCCAACAGGTGAGGAACAACAACTCTACTGTAAAGCCAGTAGCCAGGGCCAACAGCACAGCCTCCTGGCCCATGCAGGTTCACATTAGATTCGGACAGATGGTAATGAAACAACAGAGCTAAGAATTGGTGGGCCATCATCTTTATCCTAGCTTTCACCCAGCGGGCAAGTAAAAACACACACTGGGCTCCAAAACCCACTCATTCAGTGCTCACAAAGCTATTGACTTATCCAAGTTTTCCTAGGATCAAAAGTTTCTAGCTCACCAGTCTCATTCACCTCTGTTCTCCATCTCCTTCTCTCTGCACAAACTCTGTACAAACTGGTTTCTCCCTTAGCACTCCACCATCTTGGCTGCTTCTCTTCTCCTCCACGTGGCCTTTCTCTGCTCTCTCACAGCATGGACTCCTCCTAGAAAGTAATCACTCTTCTCCCAGAACAACATGATCTCTCTTCCTTTTAAAACCTTTTGGAGCAAAAGCCCTCCCCCAACATATATTAACATAATAACACCTCTCCCAAGCAAGAAGGGCAACTAATATCATCACCTGGGCAATGGGCTTCCACATGGGAAGTGCCATCTTTAACAAAGTGAGCATGATATATTTTATCTGCCCAACATCTACCATTTGGCAGTTGCATCCATTCATCCTTTAATTCTTTGGCTCCCTCTTTCTCTCCACTTCTTCTCTCCCTCTGAATATCTGGGTGCAAGTTCCAGGGCCCATGGGATGAGAGGGGTTATAGTGTCTGTAAAGCCAGTAGCCACGGCCAACATCACAGCCGCCTGGCCCATGCAGGTTCACATTGAATTCAGACAGATGGTAATAAAACAATGGAGCCAAGAACTGGTGGGCCATTAGCTTTAATCCTAGCTTGCACCTGGTGGGCAAGTAAAAGCACACACTGGACTCCAAAACCCACTCATTCAGTGCTCACAAAGCTACTGACTTATCCGAGTTTCCTAGGCTCAAAAGTATCTACCGCACAGCCTTATTTACCTCTGTTTCCCATCTCCTTCTCTCTGCACAAACTCTACACAAACTGGCTTCTCTTTCAGCACTCCGCCATCTTGGCTACTTCTCTCCCCCACATGGCCTTACTCTGCTCTCCTCTGTAATGCTAATCTCAGGAACCAAGAGAGAGCAAGCTCTGGTCTGCCCCACTTTATAGTGTAGATTCAAAACCTTTAATCCAATATACAAACAAGGAAGTCTCTGATACAAAGTCACTTATCTGAGGCATAATGGGATTCCTCATGAGAGTGCACCACCCCACATCATGCAATCAGTCAAGGGTGTGGGGAAAAGTTTAGTCTTAAAACTAAGCCTTAGGCTATAAGGACGCAGCCTGCTTATAGCCTGTCCCTCACATCCAATGCAAACTATAAGGGAGCAAACATATATATCATATTTACAAACTTATTTGACCAACAGTGCCCTTGAGGTAGGGCAGGGTAGAAGCCCTCTTCGCCTCTGCATCTGCTCTGGCATTTTCCTGGTGTAAAGCCAGCAGGCAGGGCCAAGGCCACCATCACAGCAGCCTTCTGGCCTATGCAGGTTCGCATTGGATTCGGACAGTCGGTAAAGAAACCATGGAGCCAAAAACTGGTGGGCCATAGCCTTTAATCCTAGCTTGCACCCGGCGGGCAAGTAAAAAATACACACTGGGCTCCAAAACCCAGTCACACTCAGTGCTCACAAAGCCACTGACTTATCCGAGTTTCCTAGAATCAAAGGTTTCTAGCTCACCAGCCTTCTTCTCCTCAGTTCCCCATCTCCTTCCTTATCCCAGATACAAACTCTACACAAACTGGCATCTCACTCAGCTCTCCGCCATCTTGGCTGCTTTTCCTGGCCTCCTCCACGTGGCCTCCTTCCGCTGCTGGCTCTACTCTCTCTGCTCTCTCATGCTAACCTCAGGAACCAAGAGCGCAAACTCTCGTTCCGTCCCCATTTTATAGTGTAGAAATCCAAACCCTTAATCCAATATACATAACGGGGAAGTCTCTAATACAAAGTCACTTCTCTGAGGCATGATAGGATTGTACCACCTCACACCAAAAAGGGTGGGACAGGCTTAATCCCAAAACCAAGGCTACAAGGATTCTGCTTGCCCCTAGCCCACCCCAACACACATTAATATCACCTGGGCGACTGCCTCCTCGTTTTATCTTTAACAAAGTGAGCATAATACATTTTATCCGCCCAACACCTGGCTTCTACCCTTCCTCTTTTCTGGTGTCCTAGGCAGTGGATCACTGCTACTTGGTTTGGCTTCCAGACGGCTTCCAGCAGCTGGAGAATTTCTCCTGGATATTTAAGTTCTTTGCCACCAGCAATTAAGAGTCCTCTCTCTTTGTAAATTGCCCGTGTACTTGGAAAGTGAGAAAGGCAAACTAGGAATCTGTATAGATATTCACTCTTTTCTTTTCATTGAGCTCTAAGGCTCCAGTCAGGGCAATCAGTTCTGTCCACTAAGCAGAAGTGCCTTGGGGTAGAGCAGCGGTTCTCAATCTGTGGGTCACGACCCCTGTGTTTTGGTTGTTCGACCCCCACCGGGGTTGCGACCCACAGGTTGAGAATCGCAGGGGTAGAGGCTGTGCCTCTATAGTTTCTGTTAGAGTTACTACTGCATACCCCACCTGCCTTTCTCCTCTTGAGGTGCTGGAGTTGCTTCTGTTCACATACAGCTCCCAGTCAGGCTCCCTCAGGGGTTGATCTAGCAAGTCCAGCTGGTTGGAGTATACTGAGTCAAGTACTTCCAAGCAACTGTGCCACGGCTTTCCCTCATTCACTGGGAGCAGTGTTGCTGGATTTAAAGTGATACACACCTCTGTTACTAACCTTGGGTTTTCACATAATAATCTCTGGTACTCAGTGAGGCGAGGCAAACATTAGTGAGCCAGTGATGTCCTTTGGCTTTCATCAGAGACACTACTGCATGTGGCACCCACACTCTCAAGTCTTGTCCTAAAGTTAGTTTGTCTGCCTCTTGCACCAGCATGGCAGTGGCTGCTAGGGCTCTTAAACAGGGTGGTCAGCCTTTTGCAACCCTATCTAGTTGCTTGGAGAGGTAGGCTACCGGTCTAGGCCATGACCCCAAATCCTGGGTTAATATACCCACTGCTGTCTTGCTCCTCTCTGAGACATACAGCACAAAAGGTTTTGCTAAGTTTGGAAGACCTAGTGCTGGGGCAACTTGTTATTCCTTTTTAAGAGTCTGAAAGGCACAGTCCTGTTCTGGTCCCCAGTCCATGGGCTCCTTTTCTCCCACTTTGTGACTTCATAGAAGGGTTTGGCCAGTACTGCAAAGTTGGGGATCCACAAATGGCAATCCTACTGCATCCAGGAACTCTCTAACTTATCGCCTCGTGGTGGGGGTTGGGATGTTCTGAATAACCTGTTTCCGCTCTACTGCTAGCCTCTTTCCCCCTGTTGGAGAACGAATCCCAGGTATTTTACTTGCCTTTGGCAGATCTGGGTCTTCTTCTTCGAGACCTTGTATCTGTTCTTCTCTAGGTGATGTAGACACTCATCCGTTCCTTGAGCACATCCTTGGATAGTCTCATGACCTAGCAACAGGTCATCTACATACTGAAGTGTTGGGCAGAGAAAATATATTATGCTCACTTTGTTAAAGATGGCGCTACCCATGTGGAGGCCATAGCCCAGGTGATATTAATGTGTGTTGGGGGCGGGCTGTGGGCAGGCAGGATTGTTGTAGCTTGGGGCTTGGTTTTGGGATTAAGCCTTTCCCACCCTTTTTGATGTGGGGCGGTACAATCCCATCATTCTCTGATAAGTGACTTTGTATTAGAGACTTCCCCATTTTGTATATTGAATTAAAGGTTTTGATTTCCACACTATAAAATGGGGGCAGAACAGGAGCTTGCTCTCTCGGTTCCTGAGATTAGCATTAGATCAGAGAGCAGAGAGCAGAGAAAGGCCACGTGGAGGAGGCCAGGGGAAGCAGCCAAGATGGCGGAGTGCTGAGTGAGAAGCTAGTTTGTGCAGAGTTTGTGCAGGGAGAAGGAAGGAGATGGGGAACAGAGGTGAATAAGACTGGTGAGCTAGAAACCTTTGATTCTAGGAAACTCGGATAAGTCAGTAGCTTTGTGAGCACTGAATGTGAGTGGGTTTTGGAGCCCAGTGTGTGTTTTTACTTGAGTGCTGGGTGCAAGCTAGGATTAAAGCTAATGGCCCATCAGTTTTTGGCTCTGTTGTTTCTTTACCGACTGTCTGAATCCAATGCAAACCTGCATGGGCCAGGCTGCTCCGATGGTGGCCATGGCAACTGGCTTTACATGAAGGAAGACACGTCCAATATCCTGTGCTGGAAACCTCTGGAGGTCCCAAGTGAGGGCTCCCCAAAGATGGTAGGAGAGTTCTTGAACCTTTGAGGGAGCCTAGTTCAGGTGTACTGCATCTTAGCCCCTGTAGCTGAGTCCTCCCATTGGAAGGCAAACAGCTTCCAGCTTTCAGGAGCCAGTCTTATACTAAAGAAGGCATCTCTTAAGTCCAAGCAAGTGAACCATAAGACTGGAGCAGCGAGGAGGCTTAGGAGTGTATAAGGATTTGGTACTGTTGAGTGCAGAGTCACTGCTGCCTCATTTATGACCCTCAAATCCTGTACTGGCCGATAATCATTGTTCCCTGGTTTTCTGACAGGAAGCAAAGGAGTATTTCAGGGCGATTGGCATGGAATAATGATTTTGTATTCTTTGAGTTTTTGTAAATGCACCTGGATCCCTTCCCAGCCCCCCCACCCCTAGGAATCGGGTATTGTTCCTGGCTGACAGGTATTGCCCTAGGGTTTAACTCTATCTGCACTAGCACTTGGTTTACTGCCAGCCTGGGGGTGGGGGGGGTTTCTTCAGCCCAGACTCCAGGGTATTTTTTAATTAGTTTTGGTTTGGAGGCTTCCCAGATGGGGCAGCAAAAATCCTCCACTCCTCCTCTCTGGGGACAGTTAGAGTTAGAACAAGCCTGGGCTTAGGCACCTGCAAGTCCAGCTGGCCATTGTCAGCAAAAGATGTAGTAGCCCTTAATTTGCTCAGTAGATCATGTCTTAATATGGGCACTGGACAGTCAGGCATGTATAAAAACTGATGTATAACTACATGACCTCCTATTGTACATTTACAGAGCAGACAGAATGTCTGTTCAGCCTGTGTTCCTGTAGCTCCTATAATGTCCACTCTACGGGTGTCGAGTGGCACTACTGGCTGGATCACCAGTGAGTGTTCAGTCCTTGTATCAATCAGGCAGTCTATCTTCTGGCCCCCTACCTCCATGCAGACCATAGAGTCAGTGGGGGCTCCTGAATCTGGTTGCCCTTAGTCCAAGAGGGACTCCCCAGCTATGTTGAACAGTGTGCATTCCCCTTCAGAGATGGCTGGCAAGCATGCCTCCCCCTTGTCCCAGACGGTAATGGGACATTTATTTTTTCAATGACTGGTTCCCTGGCAAATGACACACTGATCACGTTGGAGGGGACACCTGCCTGACTGTCCTTTCTTGCCCTTGCCTGTCTTCTTTTTGTTTTTGAACAGGGAAGATTTTCCTTTTCCCTTTGGTTGAAGGGTTGCAGCTGCAGCTATAAATTCAGCCTTTATTGCATTCGGTGCTCATCTTCCTTTCTGCTTGTAATCTCCCTGTTCACATAGACTTTATTGGTGACTTCTAGGAGCAGGGATGTATTCATTCCCACAAAGCCTTCCAATTTCTGGAGGTTTTATATATATATATATATATATATATATATATATATATATATATATATATATCCTGCATTCTGGCTGACAAAGGCCATATTAACCATTCTTTGGTTCTCTGGACTTTCTGGGTCAAAAGGGGTATACATTCTGTAAGTCTCACACAATCTCTCATAAAAATCACCCAGACTTTAATCCTTCCTCTGCAAAGCCTCTGCCACCTTGCTGATATTAGTGGCCTTCTGACCTCCGTTCTATAGGCCTTGGAGGAGCACCTCCCTGTAACTCCTGAGCTGTCTCAAGCCCTCCTCTTCATTCGGGTCCCACTTAGGGACCTGGCATCTGGACCCTTGCATATTCCTGGGGATTCTGGTGTTCCTCAGGAGCATTCTCCTCTAGCCATTTAGTTGTCACCTGCATTATCCGACATCTTTCCTCTGTGTTGAAAAGAGTGAGAAGCAATTGATGGCAGTCTGCCCACATAGGATTGTGGGTCTGGATTATGGATTGCATGAGATCTATTCAATATTAAAGCCTGAGGCTTTTCTGTATAAGAGGGAATACGATGCTTCCAATTGAGGAGGTTGGTGGTGGTGAAAGGTTGATATACCAGCACTCTCTGTTCCACTATATTCCCTTGCTCATTTATAACTGTGTTTCTTACTTCTCTCAGAGGCATCTGCATACCAGGCATTGTATTTGAGCATAACCTCCCAGTTAGGGGTCAAGAACCTGAGCCTGATTCTGGCAGTGCAGTGGGAGTCACCTCCGGCTTGGGCTTGGGTGAGCTTATGCTGGGACCTAATATATCTGGCGATGATGGGCCTGAGTCAGTGGCAGTCTCTGGAATGGGCAGAGTCAGGTATAAATGGGTAGAGCCTCACCGCTACGTAAGGTAGAAGAGCCAGAGTTTCTGTTTCTTCTGGTTCCCTAGGGGTTAAAATTTCTGGCTTTGTCTGCTGTAGCAGCTCTCTGAGTCTGGTGGAACGCTTCCCTGCCTTAGCTACCAGTACTGTAGAAGCCTGACCTCTAAGCCAAGTGGGTGGGTTCATAACTAGTGTAAACCAAGTGTGTATGTAGGGAAACTGGTCAGGGTGGCCTGGATCTCTAGTGACTACCTGCCACACCTTCTGTACAACAGACTTCTCTAAGCTTCCTTCTGGTGGCCACCCTACCCCAGAAGTGGGCCATTCTAACTCACACAAGGTCCTCAATTTCCCTGGGGACATAGTAACTCTGTAATCCCCTGAGAACCCTTTCTTAAAATTCTTGACCATTGTGGCTAAAGGAGTGGGTTTCCCCTGTGAACCCCCCATACCTCCCACAACAGACAACAGTCACGCCGCAAGAAGGAATGGGGGAAAGGAAGGGGAAACTTGTAGGGGACGCCACTAACTTCAGTTCGTCACCAGCCGTTCCCCTTGCAGGAAATGGCGGGCCCTCTTGGCTTATGGCAGGCTGATATAAAGCATCAGCATGCAAGTCTGCCTCTGAGCCATATGAGGTGCCCTATGGAACCACAGTTAGGGACCCAACACCGGCTTTGGCCCTGTGGAAGAGAGTCAGAACCCTCTCTCGATGTCTATGTCGTTCACTCCGCACTCACTCTCTTTTACACAACCTCCCACTCTCCACTGGAGGGTGGCCCATTCCCACAACCTATGAAAGGTTCACAGTTGCCACTCTTACCCAATGGCGGGCAATTAGTGACTGCCCGGAGGGTGATCAGGCCTCCCTTCTGCCCAGTAGGGCAGGACCTCAGCTAGCTACCCTTGTCTGGTATGCCTTACCATGCTTCAGATGTGCCTCTGTTCCTGTTCCTTTGTTATCTGAATCTTGCTGGGACTGGCAGATGGGAATTCCCCTTTCCACCCTGTGATGTGTCCACACAGAAAAACTCCCCATGTGCACTCAGCAGGCACGTCTACAGAATGGTTTGGGGGCTCCCTGGTCGGGTACTTGAAGTCTGCCAAATGCGGATGTCTCCTCCTTGCTTCCCGGCCAATGTACCAAAATCTGTTGCATGAAGCGATCCAACGGAGGATAGACACTCAGATAACTCAATTATTAAAGGAAGGAGAATTTATTAAGCTGGCAGAGTATGTGGGGCTTGTAGCTCCAAAACACGGGCTCCCCGAAGCTGATTTTCTTACACGTTATATACCTTTACAGTATCTAAGCAATGGGCATGTGATTTCTTTGTTTAAGGTTTCCCAGGACTCAGGGAGAGGGGAGGGAAAGCTTCAGTGGGGAAAACTAGGGGGAAGGGGTTTCCAGATCACTGGCCATAGTTACATACAGATCTTGCTGTTTTTTTTTGTTTGTTTGTTTTTGTTTTTTTTTTGTATTTTTCTGAAGCTGGAAACGGGGAGGCAGTCAGACAGACTCCTGCATGCACCCGACCGGTATCCACCCGGCATGCCCACCAGGGGGTGATGCTCTGCCCATCCGGGGCGTCGCTCTGCCGCAATCAGAGCCATTCTAGCACCTGAGGCAGAGGCTACAGAGCCATCCTCAGTGCCCGGGCAAACTTTGCTCCAGTGGAGCCTTGGCTGCGGGAGGGGAAGAGAGAGACAGAGAGGAAGGAGAGGGGGAGGGGTGGAGAAGCAGATGGGTGCTTCTCCTGTGTGCCCTGCCCGGGAATCGAACCCGGGACTCCTGCACACCAGGCCGACGCTCTACCACTGAGCCAACCGGCCAGGGCCGCTGTTCTTGTTTTGTATTGTAACTATGGCATATAGATTTATCACTGGCTGACTTGGTTACTCCAGCTGGATCCTTTCCCTTATATTCTTTTTGTTTCTTCCTTCTCAGGGAAGAGGGAGGCCTGCCCCTCCTTCCACAGTGTCATCGGGTAGAAATACCTGGACCAGCTGGCCTCTCTTGGAGGTTGCCAAACCCCGCTGGATCTCTAGGAGAGGCACCCCCGAGATGTTCTAGGACTCGTTTTCCTGTGGGCCTTGGACAACATCCTGGCAGAAATCACCGGTCCCCAGATTCGGCAGAATCGAGGTGTACAAATTCTGACCTCTGGAGGTAAGTAAAGCAAATCTTTTGCTTTACTATATTCTGGTTTCTGGGACTAGTCCAGTGGTAGTCAACCTGGTCCCTACTGTCCACTAGTGGGAGTTCCAGCTTTCATGGTAGGCAGTAGCGGAGCAACCAAAGTATAAATAAAAAGATAGATTTAACTATAGTAAGTTGTTTTATAAAGATTTATTCTGCCAGCCTGACCTGTGGAGGCACAGTGGATAAAGTGTCAACCTGGAAACGCTGAGGTTGCCGGTTCAAAACCCTGGGCTTGCCTGGTCAAGGCACATATGGGAGTTGATACTTCTTGCTCCTCCCCCTTCTTTCTCTCTCTCCCCTCTCTATAATGAATAAATAAAATCTTTAAAAAATTTTTTAAAAATTTATTCTGCCAAACTTAGCAAAAATATGACATAAAGTACTTGGTAAGTAATTATTATTATATGCTTTAACTTGCTGTAACTCTGCTTTATAAATTTTATAATGTAAAGTTACTTCCCTACTTTATAAATCACCATTACTGTGGAACCGGTGGGCGGTTAGAAAATTTTACTACTAACAGAGATTCAAAAGTGGGCGGTAGGTATAAAAAGGTTGGCTACCCCTGGTCTAGTCAATCTGGAACTGTTGCGACTGAGGATCAGACATGATCAGACTCATGCAATGGGCTCTCCAGGGCCAAGACGCTGGCGCATAGTTAATGTGTTCTCAGGAAAGACATCAGTGGGGACTGAGTAAGTCCTGTCTCGGGCTCTCTGGGACACAACTGTTTGTGTTATCTTTCTATGCCGAGATCTCATTCTTTGCTCTTATTGTTTCTGTCTAAAAACTCCTGACTGATTAGTGTGTGAATGGGGATCTCTGGTGCCTGCACCTGAGTTTTCAGTTTGTGGCTCCACCAATGCTACAAGATGCCTAAGCTCCCACAAGGGACACTGCCAGGTGGGCATCTCAGTAGCCCCTCACGGGGCATCCCTTTTTTTTTGTTCATTTAACTGTGTTGAAAAGTCAAGTGTAAATGTAAATAGCAAATTTTCTGTTTTGTAGATTATAGGTCAAATAAATTTGCAAATATGATGCATATGTTAGCTTGCTTATAGTTTGCATTTTCCCACTGTGTATATTTCTTGCCTGCCAAGTGCAAGCTAGGATTAAATGTAATGGCCCACTAGTTATTGGCTCTGTTGTTTCATTACCATCTGTCTGAATCAAGTGCAAACCTGCATGGGCCAGGTGGCTGTGATGGTGGCCGTGGCTACTGGCCTTACATTTGGCGTAGTCTATGGCAGGATTCAAATCAGATCAGTATGGAGCTGCCACCACCTTTGAGTGGTGGAGTAGAGGACTGGCTGCTGTTATGGTTCCCCATGGTTGTCCTTTTGGGGGCTGTAGGCTGGCTGACTTTTACAGCCATGCATGAGGAAACTGAGAGTTGTGTGGAAGAGGCTGCCTGGGACCTGCAAACTGAGCAGTGGAAGGAGATGGAGCAAACATGAGAGAAAGGGATGCTGATCCTGGAGCTGAGTAAGCACTGGAGAAGGAAGATGACCAGCTTCGCGAGATTTGCCTGGAAATGGAGCAGCCACTGGAGAAGGAATCACAGGTTCCTGAGTTGCAGTATGCCCTGGACGTTGTGGAGAGCCAGCAGGAGGCCGGGGTTGGGGCTGCAAGGCCCATGGAGCAGAAGGTAGTGGCGGCCCGGGGCTCAAGCCTGGCAGGAGCTGGTGTTTTCAGTTCCTCTTTGGAGGATGAGGAGAATCGGGCTGGAGTTGCGATCCACAGTCTCCAGAAGATGAGAGCCCAGCAGCAAGGAGTACCTACTATACTCCTGATAAGTCTGTGATTTTGGGACACAGGGGTAGATGGCCTCATGCTCTCCGGAGCATGTTGACTGCCATTGCCATGTGCTCCTCCTTGGGAAAGTATAAGACCTGCCAGGATGAAGGGGGGTGGCTGAGGCCCTATTTGTGTGGACTGATTTCTGGACTATGACCAAAGTAGGCACTGGCCTACTTTGCTGGATGGACTTACAGATTTTGGACAATGTGAAATACCCTGGGGGTGGGGAGTGGCTTTGCTGGAGGCCTTCCCTTGGCCCCAGGAAGTTTTTCATATAGCTAGAAAAAATCCGAGGACATTCTGTGCTTTTCGTAAAGCACTCAGAGACTGGTAAAATGTGTCCTTGTAATTGTTGAAACTGTATGATTTGTGGTGTTGTAATTTGTGTAATGTGCCTAATTTCCTGTGCAGAAATACCTGTGCTTTAGATTGTAAGCAAGCAAAAGAGGTGGAATGTGGGTCAAATAAGTTTGCAAATATGATGTATATGTTTGCTCGCTTATAGTTTGCATTAGGTGTGGGGGACAGGTTGTAAGCAGGCAGGGTCCTTATAGCCTAAGACTTAGTTTTAAGACTAAGCCTTTTCCAACCTTTTAATCCTAAGATCTTCCCAATACTAAGTTTTTCCCCACACCCTTAACTGTTGCATGATGTGGGGTGGTACACTCTTATGAGGAATCACATTTATGCCTCAGATAAGTGACTTTGTATCGGAGACTTTCTTATTTGTATATTGGCTTAAAGGTTTTGATTTCTACACTATAAAATGGGTCAGACCAGGGGCCCTCGTGTAGTTCCTGAAATTAGCATTGCAGAGGAGAAGCACCCAAGATGGTGGAGTACTGAAGGAGAAACCAGCTTGTGCAGAGTTTGTACAGAGAGAAGGAGATGGGAACAGAGGTGAATAAGGCTGGTGAGGTAGAAACCTTTGATTCTAGGAAACTCAGATGAGTTGGCAGCTTTGGGAGCCCTAAATGAAAAGGGAAGTGTTTTTTCACTGTGTGTATTTCTTTCCCACCAAGTGCAAGCTAAGATTAAATGTAATGGCCCACCAGTTATTGGCTCTGTTGTTTTATTACCGTCTGTCCGAATCAAGTGTGAACCTGCATGGGCCAGGTGGCTGTGATGGTAGCCATGGCTACTGGCCTTACATAGGTTCTCTTTGTTTGTCAGGACAATCTCTGGTGCAATTTCAATTGGAAATTTCTGGCTTAAAACCAGAGGGGAAAGGTGAAGGGAAATTCATACACTCCATATGGTTTAGTGGCCATTCGCCCGAAGCTGAGGGAAACCTCTTCCATCTCTGGGTCTGACCTAGTGTAAAGCCAGCAGCCAGGGCCAGGGCCACCATCACAGCAGCCTCCTGGCCCATGTAGGTTCGCATTGGATTCGGACAGTCGGTAAAGAAACAATGGAGCCAAAAACTGATAGGCCATTTTCTTTCATTCTAGCTTGCACCCGGCGGGCAAGTAAAAATACACACTGGGCTCCAAAACCCACTCACATTCAGTGCTCACAAAGCCACTGACTTATCCGAGTTTCCTAGAATCAAAGGTTTCTAGCTCACCAGCCTTATTCTCCTCAGTTCCCCATCTCCTTCCTTCTCCCTGCATAAACTGTACACAAACTGGCATCTCACTCAGCACTCCGCCATCTTGGCTGCTTCTCCTGGCCACATGGCCTCTTTCTGCTCTCTGCTCTGCTCCCTCTGCTCTCTCATGCTAATCATCCCAGGAACCAAGAGGGCAAGCTCCCTTTCTGCCCCTATTTTATAGTGTAGATTCAAAACCTTTAATCCAATATACAAAATAGGGAAGTCTCTAATACAAAGTCACTTCTCTGAGGCATGATTGGATTGTACCACCCCACATCAAAAAGGGTGGGAAAGGCTTAATCCCAAAACCAAGCCCCAGGCTACAAGGATTCTCAACACACATTAATATCACCTGGGCAAAGGCCTCACGTGGGCAGCACTATTTTGAACAAAGTGAGCATAATATATTTTATCTGCCCAACACCTAGTCAGGGGTGTATACTGACCGGCTTATACAAAGGAGTGTGAATATCCCAAGGTAGACTCAGCAGATGGTTGTCACCTTTGAAAGGCAACTCTGAGAAAACTGTTCTAAAGCCCACAAATTATAAAAATAGCAAAGCAGTATTCATAGAAATATTATATTGCTTAAAGTTAAAACTAACTAAGACCTGAGAGAGTGCTGATGGAAGTATAGAGTAGAAACTATGTTTAGATATCCACATACCCATATGGAAGATATGGGGTATGAACAGTATTAAAAAGAAAAATAGAAAAGATTAGAACTTTTCTTTAGAATAATCTTAAAAAAAAAAAGAAAGAAAAAGACTCCTATAATACCACTTCAGAAAGCCTTTAGAGATGAGGGAAGGTATAGAATTAAATAATCAAAAGGGGACTGCAATGTCTGGGGTCTTACACTCCAGCCTGTGACCTCAGTGTTCTTGACTGAGAGAACAAGGCCATACAGAAATGTTTGGGAAATAACAAACCATGAGTGTGGACCTTGCTGGTTATCAGTTCCTTGAAATGAACTGCAGCTCCAAGAAGAAGAATGAGTGATAGGATTATAAGTGATCAGATTGTGAGTGATAGGATCATGGGTGATGAAATTATCAGGGACAGACCCTCTGGCTGCCTCTCCCCTTCCCCTTCCTAAGACAGGAAAGACACATAGGACCTCTATAGGTTAGGAGTAGTGACTTGTCACCCTCCACTGGTGTGTGAGAAGTTGTGTGAAAGAGAATGAGTGTGGAATGAATGAGACTGACACTAGGAGAGGGTTCTGACTCTCTCCCACAGGGTCAAAGCAAGTGGTGGGTCCCCAACAAATTTCCTCTACCCTTCCCCAATTCCTTCATGTGGCATAGTTGTTGTCTGAGGTGGGAGGCATAGGAGGTTCACAGGGGAAACTCATGGCTTTAACCATGATGGTCAAGAATTTTAAGAAAGGCTTTTGGGGGGATTAGGGTTACTATGTCCCTGGGTGTTGGGCAGTTAAAATGTATTATGCTCACTTTGTTAAAGATGGAGGCCGTCGCCCAGGTGATATTAATGTGTGTTGGGAATCCTTGTAGCCTGGGGCTTGGTTTTGGGATTAAGCCTTTCCCACCCTTTTTTGATGTAGGGTGGTACAATCCAATCATGCCTCAGAGGTGACTTTGTATTAGAGACTTCCCTATTTTGTATATTGGATTAGAGGTTGTGAAGCTACACTATAAAATGGGGACGGAACGAGAGCTTGGGCTCTTGGTTCCTGAGATTAGCATGAGAGAGCAGAGAAAGTAGAGCCAGCAGCGGAAGGAGGCCACGTGGAGGCCAGGAAAAGCAGCCAAGATGGCGGAGTGCTGAGTGAGATGCCAGTTTGTGTAGAGTTTGTATCTGGGATAAGGAAGGAGATGGGGAACTGAGGAGAATAAGTCTGGTGAGCTAGAAACCTTTGATTCTAGGAAACTCGGATAAGTCAGTGGCTTTGTGAGCACTGAGTGTGACTGGGTTTTGGAGCCCAGTGTGTATTTTTACTTGCCCGCTGGGTGCAAGGTAGGATTAAAGGCTATGGCCCACCAGTTTTTGGCTCCATGGTTTCTTTACCGACTGTCCGAATCCAATGCGAACCTGCATGGGCCGGGCTGCTGTGATAGTGGCCCTGGCCGTGGCGTCTGGCTTTACACTGGGGAAATTGGAAAATAAGTTTGTAAAATTTGTGGTTTTTTAGTTTGCTACTTTTATTGTTAAAAATAGTGCTGAGTAGCCATGTGTGTGCTTGCCCTCAGAGCAGGGCAGTTGATTGCAAATTGCTGATTGGATTACATTCCTGCTTGGGAGGGGCCATTGTTTTGCTAATGTTTGCTGGAGAAGAGACAAAGAAAGAAAAAAAGGGGGGAAAGTAGCATTAGGGATAGTGCTGTCTCCATAGTGTTCAGGGCCCCCACTGCACTTACTTATGCTCCCCCTTAGGCACTCCAACCCTTTCCCCAACCCCCAGGCTGTGGACTGGTACCGGTCTGTGGGCCATTTGATACTGGTCCACAGAGAAAGAATAAATAACTTACATTATTTCCGTTTTATTTATATTTAAGTCTGAATGATGTTTTATTTTTAAAAAATGACCAGATGCCTTCTGTTACATCCATCTAAGACTCACTCTTGATGCTTGTCTCATAAGTTCAACAATTATATTTAAAAATACCACAGTTTTTACGCCGGTTACGTAATTTTATTTTGTGCATTTATCCGTCCCACCCTAAGGGTTGGTCCGTGAAAATATTTTCTGACATTAAACCGGTCAGTGGCCCAAAAAAGGTTGGGGACCACTGGTGTAAAGCACTATAGTCAAAAAGAGGGTTAGCATCTCTTATGCCAGCTGTATAGCTATGAAAAGTAAGTGAATTTTTGATCATTCCTTATTTTTCTCAGTAAATCAGTGGTTCACTGGGGGGTAGTAGTTGAAAAACCCTCTTATTGTAAATCATACTACATTTATACTAATGAGGAACTATATAAAATTGTATGGTCTGCCAAATACAAAGACTTTCTTTTGTACCAAAGATCCGTTGTTGTGGAAAAATATTTTCTATGTTAGAAAATGTAAGGTTGGTGGGCAATGGGGGAAGTTCACATGATGAACCAAACCCGGGAACTTTGGCTGGAATAGCCCACACTTATGCGCGCCAAAAGAAACTTCCCAGGAGTCCTTTGGAAAAGAGCAACAGTCTGTTAGCCAATGAAATTTCGTCACGTCATATTACCTCAACCAACCTAACGACCCTTTAAATTTTCCCCACATGGTTTTCTCCATGCGACTTCTCTGGCCCCTGGCCCCTGGACCAGAGAACCTCATCAGGCAGGATGCGTAGTACTAAATAAATCTTTTGCTTATCCACACTTCATGGCTATGTCCTTCCTTCTTCCTCGGTGGGGAAAAATACCTTACATTTGGTGCCGAAACCCAGGAGAAGTTGAAGTCACAACAACCGCTCCTCTCCCCTTCCCCTCCAAGAAAGAACCAGAATCTCCAAACTCCCACCCACTTCACACATGGTGCAGTAAGTCCCTGCTTCCAGCCTCCCATTGCTTCTTTTCACAGAGACTCCCTGTCCATAATCAAGCTGCATCAGAGACCTCTTTTCCGTTCCAAGTACATATATGCCCATGGAGACATCTCGGTCACTCTCACTTTACCTAACTGTCTAGTGGCCAGAGATTGAGTTGGGAGATGCCAATTCTCATCTCTGATCACTCCGAGAACTGAGGGCAGCCATGGGAGGCATAGGAATCTAAACCTGACTCAAAAACACTCCTGGAATGCCTTATCCAAAATCTCTCCCTCCCTAAAGAAGAAGAAACTGTTCTTCTCTGATGTGGCCAGGCCACAGAACCCACTGGATAATTGAACCAGGTGGCCTCCTGAGGGACTTTTGATTTTAACATCCTCACCAATTTAACTAGTGCCGAAAAAATTAGGAACTGGTTGGAGATCCCTTACCTTCAGGGCTTCTAGTATTTGCGCTCCTGTCCTAATCTCTGTGCTGCCTGAAACACGGCATAGGCCCTTTTTGGCCAGAGAAACCTCAGCTAAACCCTCCACTCCTGACTGTTCCTCCCCCAGCTCTCTTCCCCTCCTGCACAGCTCCCTCCATCCTATCGGTTTCCTCCTCTCCCTTTGCCCAATCATGTTTCTCATTCACCTGCAAATTACAGTCCCTCTTTCTCTTCCCCTGCTGGCCAGGGGCCCCTCCCTTCTCTACTGTGCTCTTCAGCCCCTCTGCCGTCAGGCCACTCTCCACCAGGCATTGGCTCTCACGCTGGTTTGCAGGGCTCCTGACCCCACCGCCCAACCCCGATCTTCTTGCAGGAAGGCCTGGCCCTGTCCTGCCTCTGGCTCCAGTGTTTCCGGCTGGATCTGGGTGCCAGGCTCCCTAGGAACCCCCTCCTCTTATTCTCACCCCAAACCCCTATCTGAGACCTGATGAACATGGCATTTAAAGTTTTTAATGGCTGCGGCTAATAGAAAAAGGCCAAGGCTGTTCACCAGGCACATATGCAGCAGAAGGTAACTCTCCAAACACAGGCTCTTGTGGCAGCCCCGAGGCCAGCAGAGCAACAGGGGCAAGGCATAGGAGGTACCCAACCCAAGTCCAGGCCACAAAGAGGAACCCCACCAAGAGCTTGCTTTAAATGTGGCCCACAGTTGCCCACTAATCCCTGCCCTGACTGCAAGCAGCCCAGTCACTGGCAGAGTGATAGCCCCCTTTGGGCAACAGGCTTTTCCTCGTGCCTCTACATGGAGGACAAGTCACCCAAATGGGAGGCCAAGCCAGCCAGGCGGGCCTACTGCTCGAACTCCTAGGCCTCATGGACGACTGACACGGCCTGGACTCAGAGACCCCCATAACCCTTATTGAGCCCTGGGTTATGCTGCAGGTAGTGGATAAGTCCATCTCATTTCTTGTGGCCAGGGAGGCTACCTTCTCTGTTTTGCAATCACACTCTGGACCTCTAGTTCCCTCACAGCTCTCGGTTATAGGAGTGGATGAGACCCCCTTTTGTCCCCTTCGTATGCCACCCCTGATATGCAGTTTGGACGGAATCCCCTTTTCACACTCCTTCTTAGTTATGCCCTCATGCCCTGTACCCCTCCTGGGTCAGGACATTCTACAAAGTCTCAAAGCCATTATCCAGCTGACAATATCTTCCTCACTACCAAGGGCTCCCCCATAATCAATACTACCCTCATTTCTAACCATGTTTCTCACCTCACGCGTGCCCCCATGCAGGACTGCTGGCAGTCAGAACCACGGGGCCATACCTGTCTCCAGCTCACAAAAAGTTTGGGCCCTGCAGATCCTCCTGTTGCTCCTGTCCCTCCCACCAGGAACCTGCCACCAGAGTAAGCTGAAGCAGAGAGCAATGCTGTTCAATGAGACTGGCCTGATGGAAGAAAGCATCGGGGTCCTCCACCATCTGCAGGAGAGACTGCACAGGGGCCTCTCCTTCTACAACCCGCTTGGCTTCTAATGGCAGCCACCCATCCTCACCTGGGCTGTCCCTATCCTAATTCCTCTTCTAATTATCAGCATATTACTCATATTTACTCCTCTTTTAAAAATTCTTACCGGACCACATCCGCAAGGTTTCTCGAGTCACAGTCAAACAGAGGTTCCTACACCCATATTCGCAACTCCCCTCAAAACCACCACCCACCTTTCGATGTTCCCTCCCCATGACACCCCTAACCAGCAGGAAGTAGCTAGATGAACAGCGGTGCCCCTATCTAACATAAAAGGTTGGAATGTAAGGTCAGTGGGCAATGAGGGAAGGTCGCATGACGAACCAGACCCAGGAACTTTGGCTGGAACTGCCCACACCCATGCGCGCCAAAAGAAACTTCCCAGGAGTCCTTTGGAAAAGAGCAACCGTCTGTCAGCCAATAAATTTTGCCACATCATATTAGCTCAGCCGCCCTAATGACCCTTTAATCTTCCCCCACACATTTTCCTCCATGTGACTTCTCTGGCCCCTGTCCCCCGGACCAGAGAACCTCGTCAGGCGGGATGCACTGTACTAAATAAAGCTTCTGCTTATCCACACTTTGTGGCTACACCCTTCCTTCTTCCTTGGCGGGGAAAAATACCTTACAGAAATGTATGTTATTTCAAGAATCTTTTGTTAATTCTCCTTTTTGCAATTTCATAGTCCTGTAATGTTGAAATCTTGGTCTAAATATTAGGAGATATGTAATAATTATTAATGATATCTTTTTATACTGTATATAAATGTTCAGCTTATTATTATTTCTGAAACAGTTAAAGGGGTAAGGTCCAGTCTGCTCGGTGAGCATGTGGACCATGGAAGCAGTATTGTACAATGTTAAGTCACCAAACTCAGAGTGACAAATATTGCTATTGATTAGCTTAATGGTAGAATTCTCAACATACAGGCTGGAAAGAAAAAAATAAATGACTAATTTTGATAGTAGGAAACATTTAAGCTTTGTGCACAGATAGATTAAAAGGGCTAAATGATGTGAACAGAAATCTGTTTCTCTTGAGCTTTTAGACATTATCTGTTAGGGTGCATAAAATTACAGCATAAATAAGGTATGTTTTCTTTGAATGTAAAAGGAATTTATGATTAATTAGAGTATAAGATTTATTTTATGAAGTATTGGTCATTTCAGTTGGTGCTTTTAACTAGATCTTAGAATTTGAGGCTTGGATGTAATAGGACATAGTTTAAATCCCTATTTTCCCAAGTGACCTATAGAATTAAAAAGCTCAGAATCCTCTTTCTAGGGGAAACCTCAAGCCCTAACAGGGATGTTAGAATCTGTACTGCACATACACTGCCCCACTTAGGACAACCGAGACCACCTTAAGAAAATGTTTCTGGTTGCCTGGCCTACGCAGGACCCTAACACCCAAGGAGGAGAGGAAATTTTGGACACTTTCCACCAGTTTCTGTTAGCCAAGATAAGGGAAGATACTAAGAAAAAGAACCATAAATTTGTCTAAAGTGTCAGAAGTTATTCTGGATCCTCAAAAGACCCCCACCGCTTTCTTAGACTATGGAAAGTTCACAGTATATGCACCTCTAGACCCAGAGGTGCCAAAAAACATGGAGACAGTCAACTTAGCCTTTACCTAGCATTCAACTCTAGAAATTGGAAAGAAAATGTATTATAAGTTTTTTAAAAGGTAGAAACATCAGCTGCTAAAAAAAAAACAAACACAACTAAGCATTTTGGAAGGGACATTGATCCTCCCTCACTCACATAACTCTGGCCCCTAAGATGGCTGGTTAGCCAAAGACGGGTAAGATTCCTGAAGGCAGGAACAACCTAAGACAGGCACAGTCGAAGAGGGGCCATCAGGAGAAGGCTTAAGAATGAACAAAGGTGAGGCTCAAACCCTCACCCTGATAATGCAGGAGTCTGCTCCCCTGAAATAGTGGCTTTCATCCACTGTCCAGGGCACCAAAAGAGGAGGAACTCTCTAGAAACTCAAGAGAAACCAAGCAGCTGATGATACTACCAATAAGGTAGACCTAAAACCATGGGGCCTTCAGAAATTTTAGTAACTTTACTAGAACCCTTGTTGCCAAAGATTCTTTTTTTGCAACCAGCCAGAAAGGGATAACTAAGAATAAGGAAAAAATAATTAGAAAAGCCAGACTTAGAATCTATTGCAGAAGGCACAGTGTCCGAGTGTTTAGTCTGTGCCCAAATAGATACTAAACAAAGTAAAGAAATTATAAAGAGAAACATGGAAAGAGGAGCTTTCCCAGGAGAGCATTAGCACAGGGATATAAGTACCATATTAGTTTTTATTGATGCCTTTTCAGAATAGGTAGAAGCTTTTCCTACTAGAAATGATACTGCAGTAATAGTTATTAAGAAATTGCTATATGAAATTATTCCCAGATTTAGCTTGCCCATTAATATTGGGTCTAATAATGGGCTTGCATTTGTATCCAAGATCTCATATCTAGTAGGAAAGGCACTCAATATTAATTGGAAATTACATTGTGCTTACAGGCCTCAGGTAGAAAAAATGAACTGAACTCTGAAAGAAGTCCTAACTAAATTCATTTTTGAAATGGGTGAAAACTGAGTCAATCTCCTTCCCTTTGTTATTTTGAAAACACAATGCACCCCTTACCAAGCAGAATTCACCCCGTATAAAATTGTACTAGGCAGGGCAACACCCCTTCTCCCTAAGCTCCCTTGGAGACCCCCTCGGAGAGGTGCAAATAGATCCCACCAACCCCTGGAAGTTGACCCTGAGAAGGGTCATGCCCTGCTCCAGCCACAAACCAGAAGCTGGCTGGTCTATGTACAACAGAAGCTTGAAGAACCTCATCATGGGACTCCTTATAATTGAACTTTGGGAAAGGAGGGAAATTAAAATCTGGGAAACGCCAGAGCAAGTCATCTTAATGTTCGATACATGTGCTGCTGTATGTCATACAGAAGGGAGATATAAGTTCCTTTGCTAGAAGGGAAGCTACAAGGTAAATGAAAAGTATATATGTGCTTATAGCTACCCCTATAAAGTAATCTATAAATACGAGCTACTTAGAAGGAGGACAGCTCCAAAAAGAATTATATTTTTTTAAAAAAATGCTTGTTGCCAGGTTCGTTGTCATTGAAGGTTAAGATTTTTAAAATTAAGAGTTCTGATTAAAAAGGAATGGTATAGTTTCAATAATAAAAGGTATAAGGTATAGAAATACTTTTAAAAGAAAAAAGGGAAAAAGTTGTTATAAAAGCTATTTAAAGTTCATAAAAGTTAAGGGTTTATGTAAGTTGCAGAAGGTTTCTACAGCTTATAGGAAGTTAATCAGTTGCATTTATTTCTTCATTAGACTATATTGCTGTTAATGATAACATCAAGTCTATTGGTTAAATATGTCAAAAGGCATCACCTTTTTGTTATATGTTATAGGTTAATGTTCCTACTTAAAGGGTCTTTAGATCACTATTCTTAACCTTAACTTTAGGCCCCTGTCTACTCAACAGCCTCATGAACCTCATTAAAATGAGTCAATGATTTGACTCATGACATAAAACCAGTGGGGAATGTGATAAGGTGCCAAGAAACTATAAAACTTAGCATTAGGAATGTCATTTTAAAGAGAAAAAGTCAGGCCTCTTACCCTCTTCTTTCTGTGGAGGAAGGAAAGAGAAGAATGCAGGAGGAAGAGTTTGTAAAGGCAACTGGGTCAGCTAAGTTATAATTTAATTACAGAGAAAAGAAGATAGAACTTATCTGAAAACCCTTTCCTCATCTCATTTCTTAAAAGCCTTTAGAGCCTGACCTGGCGGTGGCGCAGTGGATAGAGTGTAGGACTGGGATACGGAAGGACCCAGGTTCGAGGCCCTGAGGTCGCCAGCTTGAGCGCGGGCTCATCTGGCTTGAGCAAAAAGCTCACCAGCTTGGACCCAGGGTCGCTGACTCCAGCAAGGAGTTACTCGGTCTGCTGAAGTCCCCCAGTCAAGGCACATGTGAGAGCAATCAATGAACAACTAAGGTGTCACAACGAAAAACTGATGATTGATGCTTCTCATCTCTCTCCATTCCTGTCTGTCTGTCCCTATCTATCCCTCTCTCTGTCCCTGAAAAAAAAAAAAATTTTAAAAGCCTTTAGAAAAGAATGTTTATGTACCTTAATTAAGAATTCCTACACTCTGACTCACCCTCCCACCCTAAAGTCATGAGAATGACATAAACCTCTAGACAAAGGGATCACAAGCCCCTCCTATTCACCCTGACCGGTATGTGATTTTGTCTATAAAAGCAGGCTCAGAACTAAACAGGGGCCTACATGATTTGGGATTGTGCCCCATGTAGCTAGCTGGGTAATGAACTCCTCTTGAAATTTTGCTGAAACTTAGGTGTTTTTGTGGAACTTGCTAGTCACTTTACAACAATTTAACATTTTACAAAAATCCCATCTCACTATTAGAAAACTATTTTTGGTGCACATGTCCTGTTCTCCCAATGAAACTGACTTCCTAGAAAGCAGGATTTTACTCTTTATTTGCAGCCCACCACGTGCAGCAAATGCCAACTGTTAGATATTTGTAGAAAGAAATCAAGTGGAGACAAATAATGGATTTCCAGCAAGTGTGTACAAAGGAATCAAAGTGCAAATATGAGTTTGTTTCATTAAGATATTTCTATTTACTCCAAGGCAGAGTGAGCAGAGGATAAGTGTTTGATTTAACTTCTGATAGGCTCCCTAGCCTCTGTCCACCCAGAATAAAGGCACTCATTTGTAACTCATCAGAAACTTACAAACTAACAGATTTACATATTCAATTAGAAACTGCCAGTCCCAATCTCTCCCACCTCCTCATCTCCCTTATCCCAACCACCTCTCTAGGGAACATCCTGCTACCCAAAACACACAGACACTCCATTTACCTCTCTCTGCCTCTATGGAGCCACAGCTATTCACAGCCCCCACACACCCCAACCTAGGCTTAGACCTGCCCAAGCCACATGAAAAGTCAAAGGCTATAGAGGCAGGCAGACCTAAGTTCAAATTCAATTATTTCACTTTTCTAGGTATGTGGCCTTGGGTAGTTTACTTGACCTCTCTGGCCCTCAGTTCTTTCATCTGTAAATTGGGTGTAATGATGTACCTCATAGTTAAAGCACCTGGTTTATTACTTTCCAATCTTAGTTTCCCATAGTTGACAAACCTTTCTGTAAATTCTAAGCACATCACTCACAGCTGGATGGTCCAGCCCCTCCCTTCTCCACTGAGCGCTACTTCTCTGAGGCTTTCTCTGTGTTCTCACTTAGGGGCTCAGCCACACACACACACACCCTCAGGATTGTCATGAGCATCCACCAAAATAGAAATGAAAGTCCTACAAGTCAAATGATAATTTCTGTTACCGTTACCTTCCTGGGGCCTCTCTTTCTGGCACCACCAAACTGCAGACTCCGTGAGGGTTGAAATTGCTGCTGTGAAACTGCTCTTGCTTAACTCTGTATCCCTCAGGCCCAGCCCTGTGCCCGAAATAAAGCCAATCTCCACAGATATTTACTGGTTAATCAACTGATTCAGTCTCCTGTCTTCACAATGAATCATCGTAAGCCTCTTCTATCAGCTGTAAAAAGGTGCCTACCCCTAAAATGGGGCGGGGATGGGGGTATTAACCTTCTTTGTTTTAATCAAATATGAGACTCAAATATAGAGAAGTAAAATTGGATTCCTTGCATGTCTCATAAACTGGGTGCAAAAGGTTATTCCAAACCAAGAATTCCAAGAATGTTCTAAGTAATGACAACATCACCAGAAAATATGTATAGCCTCCTAAAGCAACCACTTTGAAAAGGTTAACTAACCCTCCATAGATGAATATGTTCCTGAATGTTTGTACATTTTTTTGAAAATCCCCATGACTCTGCAGTCACGCCAAGACAAAGAATGCTCACCAGGAACCCCACCCGTGCTAAGCACTGCTGAGCCCATCGCATGGGACAGGAACCTCCCTGTCATGAGGAGACAGACCCAAGGAGAGATGAGGACAGAGAGAGCTCCACGTGTGGTAGGAGGGGTCTGATAAGTAGACCGACACAGCCAAACGTTAACAGGTGAAACTGAATGGAGGTGGGGCTCATCTGAGCCTTGGGTGAATCAGGCCTTGTGTTGGGGTGGGACGTCTTGTCCAAATACCACAGTGCTAACTTCGGTTAAATCCTTTATAAAAGGCTCCTGCCCCACTGACCTGGCACTGCACACCCCGCTTAGCTGCCACTTGCCTCATCCTGCCTGTTCATTAGGTAAGTCCCCTCCAGAGGAACCTCTTTCTCACTCTGTGTCTTGGTGGTCTGACCTCATAAAACCAGGGCTGTGGGCAGAATGTGTCCGCTCGGACTGGGACTCAGGCAAACCAGTGCATGGGAAAGGGCACTGCCCACCACCACCCCTGCCCCCAGCTGGCTGGGCAGCAGCTCCTGTCACTGGAAGGCTGTGTTGGCAGGAGCAAAGGAACCACCAACAAGCCTTCCTGGATCAGCCAAAGTCTCTGTTCTTAAGGTTCTGGAAGCTTCTTGGCAATGCTCAGGGTTTGTGCAACCAGAATCAAATTACTGCTGTCAACCCAGACAACAGGGTTTAACTTTCCCAGGGAGGAAGGGGCTTGCCTGGCAGCCCTCTCCTACCCCAGGGTGATATTTAGGCATGATGAATTTGTGGGTTTATTCTAAGGGATCTGAAGTATAACTAAAAGGCCATCTCATTATTTTTGCTGCTTGTATGTCAGTGGCTAAGGTCTGCCACATGGTTAACAACAAAAATGGGACTTTTACGCCTCTGTTGCACAGTATTCTGGGTTTTGTACTATGATGTATACAACAAAGTCTGCCTGAAAGTTTTGGCTACTGGATCATAGAAAGGACGCTTTCTGAAGAGCCACCAGGACCCCTTCCTTCCTTCACTCTTGGGCTTCTCTAGCTAGGCCCCTCCTCTTCCTGCACCCTCTCTTTTCCCTCTCATGGTGCCCCCACCCCTCAGTTTTAACTTTGCATCTCCCCCTGCATTTGAACCCTGCCACCTTGGACACCATCTCCTCCCTTTGGTCTCCCTGAGGTTCTGCTCCTGCACCTCCAGGCCTCTGCCTCTTGCTCAACCAGCCACACTCAAGACTCACTTCAAGCCCTGCCCAGCCGGTGGCTGATGAGAAAAAAAACTCTCCCACCTATTGAGAACCCTTTCTCACAGGCCACCAGCATTACAGGTTACCTCTGAGCAGGCCGACCTTTCTCACAGGTCTCAGTGCTGAGGACAGAGCTCACATTCAGAGAAACCTGGACTCTCAGATGGCCAGCCCTCCCACCCAGAGAGAGAGCCCCCTCCTCAGCAGCCCCAACAGGTGGTGGCCCAACCTCTTCCTAAACACCTTCCTAAAAGGAAGCCAGGAAAGGTTGCCACAGACCAGCACGGCTAGTAATTGTCCAGGTCCTGAGTGAGAACAGTGTAGAATGAAGAAATGAATTCAGACAGAAAAAGGATGGGATCAGAGGCCTCTGCAAGCTGATGGCAAGCCAGAGCAAAAGCCTCCGGTCAGCTTTATTGTATAGTGTAGAGCCATATGCAAATAAGGAAGTCTCCGATACAAAGCCACACATCTGAGGCATAAATAGGAATTCTCTTAAGGCCAGGAATCCTTTTAAGGAGTAAACAGGAATACCCCCACCATGCATAACTGAAATCAACCAACATCAGAACAAACAGAGGTGAGAGGAAGGGCATGTAAATTGCCACTAGCAACTTAATCAAGCAAGTGCTGTGGGGGGATGCGAGGAATAAAAATACTCAGCTTCATAGCCAATAAGGAGTTGTGGGGAAGAGCTTAGCCTTTAGCTTAAGCCTTAAACGGTGAGGGCTTTGCCAGCTTGCAATCTCCCACAAAGGGTAGAGCTGCACACCTGGGTTCCTGCTCGGCCCACACCTGAGGCAGCTGACTCACCTACAGACTTGCTGCCTGTTGGTGTTCCCAGCAGAACTCTAACACCCTGTGACAGGCAAAGATAGGCTAGATAGACTGTCCATAGGGCAGAGTCTAGAAGGTCATTACTTTGGATTCAGGAGATATGGATTCTAGGATCCTTTGGTCCCTTAAAAGCTGTGTGGCTTTGGGCAAATCACTCAAGTTCTCTGAGTCTGTGCCCTCACCTATAAAAAGTGGAGATAATAAGAATCACAAGAGATGAAAGTGCTTTCTGAGCTGTAGAGTATATATAGACATACAAAATTATATATGTGTATAATAATACAATAGTGATATTTAATAACTAGCATTTTGTATAAGCCAGCATCTATCAAGTGCTTTAAAAGAATTATCTCTTTTAATCTTTAGAATAATCCTCTGAAGTAAATATTAGTATTGCCTCCATCTCATGATGAGTAAACTGAGGCTCAGAAAAGCAAAGTAACCCGCCCTAGCTAACCTGACGGGTAGGCGGGCTGACTCAGGAGCCTGCCTCTAACCACCAGGTGCCCCTCGGTCCTCTCCATAAATATATTATGAAGCAAAGGAAGAAGGGAGACAGGGAGAGCCCAGAGGCAGAGCTGAGAACGTAAGGAAAGGACTTAAAGCAGGAGTGCTCCGGGGAAAGCTGCAGAGGTTGACTGTGGAGCCCCCACGGGGGCTTTTCTTCTTTGTCCAGCTTGACTACCAAGATGCCTCAGTTACTGCGAAACATTAACGGGATCATCCACACCTTCCAACGCTATGCCAGGACTGAGGGCAGCTGCGCGGTGCTCACCCGGGGGGAGCTCAAAAGGCTCCTGGAGCAGGAGTTTGCCGACGTCATCGTGGTATGATGTGCCCAGCCAGGCAGGGAGGGGCTGAGGGGAGAGAGAAAGCGGTTTGCCTGCAGACCAGACGCTGAGGAGGCAGCGCTAGATCCAAGCCTGCAGGTCCTACTGGAGGCTGAGCAGGTGGAGAAACAGGAAGGAACAAGGGACGGTCACTGGAGGTGACCAACCAGTTCTTAGAGTTGAGTACCTTAACTTCAATTGATTCTAAGTGGGAGACAAGATCAAAAGAGTCCAATGGGACTGTATTTCCTCCTCAGGGAGAAATACAGCCTTTGAATATTCTAGAAATAAAAACAATTGCTGCTTTTGCTGCTTCTTAAATCTGATATGGTAACCATTCACCATCAGAGATTTGGCTGTCCATTAATAAACACTCATGAGAAGCACAACGCCATGCTTTGTACAAAGCAGTTGTTCAAAAATATTAGGTGGGTGTTCACATCAGAAATGAGGTTTTGGAGAGCAGGTTGTTAACAGGCCCCATCTGGCAGCCCCTCTCCAGCAAACCAAACCTGGTGCATTTCCCCACCCCTTCTTCCTTTGGTTCACAGCTAAAACAACCAGGATGGTGAGAGTCTTGGGGACAGGAAGCAGGGTCTGCTTCTACATGCTCAGAGCAACCTGTGGTCCCTCGGGCTCTCCACCCGCCCTGTGTTGGGAAAACACCTGAATCTCAGTTAGGATATCACAGAATTCCCACGGGACCATGTTTTCACTGTGCTTTTCTTGGTGTTGGTCTCGCTGGTGGGAATATGGCCTCAGTGTCAGGGGCCAGGGCCCAAGGACAGCCCAAAGAATCACTAGGAGTATAGTTATTTACTCATTCTTTGTTAAATCTTTATCCAGTTTTCCCGTGGGCAAAAATTGTGCCAGACACAAAGGATACAAAATAAAAGCTGCTTCTTACTGACGAGGGTGACAGGATGAAACCATGGAAGTTGTTTTGTGTTAGTGATGCTATAACAGTGTGGGGAGGGGGAAAGGGGGCAGAATGAGTGGGCTCCGGCTCAGGATAGGTAGCTGAGTGGACCAGCCTAACCACATTTTCCTCAGAAAGGGCTGCTGACTTGGCCTCATCTTCTCCCCAGAAACCCCACGACCCAGCCACTGTGGATGAAGTCTTGCGCCTGCTGGATGAAGACCACACGGGGACTGTAGAATTCAAGGAATTCCTGGTCTTGGTGTTTAAAGTTGCACAGGCCTGTTTCAAGACATTGAGTGAGAGTCCTGAGGGAGCTTGTGGACCTCAAGAGGCCCCTGGAACCTTGCCAGATCTGGGAGAAGGACAGAGAAGTGTCACAGAAGAAGGAAGCATTGGAGAAGGGCAGCGTCATGAGGGGAGCAATGGTGGACAGAGCAGGCCAGCTTCCAGAGGGCAGGGTGGGACTGGGTCTCAGACCCAGGGGCAGGACAGCAGCCCTTCTCAGGTCCGTCATCCTGACAGGCAGCAGGAGTCCCAGAGACTGGAAGATGAGAGCTCGCAGACACAAGAGATGGGTCATGTGGAGCCAGACCAGAGAGAGGAAGAAGACCAGAGTCATCAGACCAGAGAGAGGATGTCAGAGAGACAGTCACAGAGTGGGGAACAGAACAGAGCCCACCAGACAAGTGAGACAGTTCCTGGAACCATAACTCAGACCCAGACAGATGCTATCCAAACTATGAAGCAGGAAAGGAGCCAGCTGACAGGAAGCACCAGCACCCAGCCACAGGAGTCATCCAATGATCAGACCAGCAGGACTGAAACCCACAGTCAAGACAGGAGCCAGACAAGCCAGGTAGTTACAGGAGGACCTGTTCAAACACAAGGAGGTATCACTGAGACCATGGAGCAGGACAGGAATCGTCAGACAAGCAGCACCAGCACCCAGCCACAGAAGCCCACCAATGGCCAGACCAGAGGGACCGAGACCCACAGTCAAGACAGGAGCCAGATAAGCCAGGTAGTTACAGGAGGACCTGTTCAAACACAAGGAGGTGTCACTGAGACCATGGAGCAGGACAGGAATCGTCAGACAAGCAGCACCAGCACCCAGCCACAGAAGCCCACGGATGGCCAGACCAGACGGACCGAGACCCACAGTCAAGACAGGAGCCAGACAAGCCAGGCAGTTACAGGAGGACCTGTTCAAACACAAGGAGGTGTCACTGAGACCATGGAGCAGGACAGGAATCGTCAGACAAGCAGCACCAGCACCCAGCCACAGAAGCCCACGGATGGCCAGACCAGAGGGACCGAGACCCACAGTCAAGACAGGAGCCAGATGAGCCAGGTAGTGACAGAAGGACACATTCAGACACAGACAGGGCCACAAATCCAGACCAAAGAGCAGGACAGGAGCTGTCACACAGGAAGCACCAGCACCCAGCCACAGGAGTCCACCAGGGGAACTGAGACCAGAGGGACTGAGACCCACAGTCAAGACAGGAGGCAAACAAGACAAGTGGTGACAAGCGAACATATTCAAACGCAGGCAGGGTCACAAACCCATACATACACCCACACCATAGAGCAAGGTGGGAGCCGTCAGACAGGAAGCCCCAGAACTCAGCCACAGAAGTCCACCGATGGCCAGACCAGAGGGACTGAGCCCCACAGTCCAGACAGGAGCCAGATGAGTCAGGCAGTGACAGGACACATTCAGACACAGACAGGTCCACATATCCAGGCTGAGGAGCAGGACAGCAGCCATACTCCAAGCCACCCAAGGGGTATAGAGCAGGGACAGATGCGGTCAGGCAGTGGTCAAAGGTGGACAGAAGTAAGCATCTATGAGGCAGAGGAGACAGTGCAGGGAGGACAGGCCCAGACTGGGACAAGCACTCTGCCAGGCAGACAGGACCACAGCAGCACTCACCCAAGGTACAGTGTGACAGGAGGTCAGGGAGACAGAGAGCCCTCAGGGGTTAGGCAGGAGTGGGTTGATGACCACACAAGGGAGACAGTGATCCAAAGGCAGAACCAGGGCAGCCTGCAAAGCGGTGTGCCTTCAGCGCAGGGCCAGGAAGCGGCCCAGCCGGAAGGGAAACGAATTCTTACAGCCAGAGGCCTGTATTCCTACTTCAAAAGCAACTAGCTATGAGTGTCTTAGCCCTGGACTCCAATGCCCAGTACAAGAAGAAGACAGCTAGAGAGACGTTGGCTTGTCCTGCCCTGACCACTCCAACTGACATTTTCCTGGACATCAGATCTTAATTATGGTGCTTCTGTCCTAGATCTTTCTCAGTGAGGACATTTCTGCAAGGTGCTTTCTATCCCAAACTCTTCTCTCTCACCTGTCCTGCTGTACAGACCCTCTCAGGAACAGGAAGACATGGAGCACATCATTCTTTTTACTGAGTGTTCCTCAGTCTGTAGGATTTTTCCAAAATTGCTTTTCTCTCTGCTATCTGTCCACTGCCCCATTTATCCTGGTGCATCAATAAAACCTGTCTAAGCAACTGGGCTCTGTGTCCAATTTAATCACTATTGATGTGATGGGCGGAGGGTCATGGGGCTGTGACAATGAACTGGACATGGTCCCTACCCTCAAAGAGCATCTAGTTGAGAAAATATTGCATGAGATTTCAAGAGTTATAAAGAGTCAAAGAGAGGAGATATTATACTTTTATACTTGGAAGAGATGAATCAGGAAAAGTTTCAACCAGAAGAGGCTTTTTTTTTGTAATGCCCTTGCAGGACAAGCAGGATTTAGGTAGGTAAAGCTATTCTCAGTCTTTCATGACTTCTAATTCTAGAGTGTTAAGTCTCTGCTCACCTGTAAGGTCTCATAGGAAGGCTGACTCAGGGTAACCAATAAGTGAAATAAAGCTGCAGGGATTGTGTAAGAAAGAAGAAATGTGTGTGTTACCAGCAATGGAGCCAGGAGCCAGAGACCTGACCTCCCCTCCCCCACCTTATCCACTACAGCCCTGATTTTTCGTGGTGTCTCACCCTCTGGATATGAACAGGTTATGGAGTATAGTCTCTCAACTCTGGTTTATTGTAAGAATCATCTCAGGAGTAGTTTGTTGGGGTTTTTTTTTAATTTTTATTATTAAGTAAGAGGTAGAGATGCAGAGAGACAGACTCCTACATGTGCCTTGACCAAGATCCACCTGGTAAGCGCCCCACCTGGGGATGCTCTGCCCAACTGGGGCCACTGCTGTGTTGCTCAGCAACAGAGCTATTTTAGCACCTGAGGCAGAAGCCATGGAGCCATCCATAGCACCCAGAGCCAACTTTTCTCAAACCATTCAAGCCATAGCTGTGGGAGGGGAAAATAGAGAGAGAGAGAGATGAGGGTGAGGGGTAGAGACGCAGAGAGTTGCTTCTCCTGTGTGCCCTGACTGAGAATCAAATCAGGGACTTCCACACGCTGGGCGACACTCTACCACTGAGCCAACCAGCCAGAGCCAGGGAGTCGTTTTTAAAACAGACTTATAAACCTAACCCTAGAGGTGCTGAGTCCAAGGGTTTGAGTGGAGCCTATGAAAATTGTAAGGGGGCTTCTGCTTCTGACAGTAAAGCAGATCAGAAACTCTGAAGGGGCTCCCACAACAAAATAACTAGATTCTGCATAATGAATATTTTTCATTGCATTACTGGTTTACAGGAAGCAAGGAAATATACAAGGAAAAAATAAAATGTGTTAGGCTGAATAACATCCCCTAAAGATGTCCATGTCCTACTCCAAGGAACCTGTGGATATGTTACCTTCTGTGGCAAAAGGAAGTTTGAAAATAGGATTAAGTCAAGGGACTCGAGGTGAGATTATTCTGGACCCTCTGGGTGGGCCTAATGTAATCACAGCGTCCTTGTGAAAAAGGAGAAAGGAGGATGGAACCTGGGGCTGGAACAATGTGCTAGGAGCCAAGGAGAGCGGCTGGCTTCTAGAAGCTGGAGGAGGTTAGGAAACACATTTTCTCTTAGGGCTTCCAGAAGGAACACAACCCTTGCAACATCTTGAATTTTAAACTTCTGACCTCCAGGGCTGCGAAGGAATAAATTTTTATTGTTTCAAGCCATTTGGTTTATACTAATTTGTTATAGTAGCAATGGAAAACTAATACACAAAACAAAAATCCCAGAGTTAGAGCCAAAATAGGAAGGAGTAAACATGTGTGAAAGGTAAGATTGCCCTTCTGAGGACAAAGCAATTTTATATCCATCCAAACTGACATTTAGATATAAAGGCCAAAGAGGAACAGCAAAGAACTTGCAAGGACTGAGACAGTATTGTTCCCATAATTCCTTCCTGGGCAATCTACTAGAGAGTGAGCATAAAAACAAACAACAACAACAAAACAAACCTGAATCAGAGGAAAAGCATTTTCCATACAATACAATAAGGAATATGAATATTTAACTGTAGAACTAAGACTAAATAATGGAGACAAAGATGACAGAATAGCATTTAACATTATATGCTCTGAAAATGCATATATAATACAGCTAATACAAAATGGAGGGAGGAGAAAGCATATGAAAAATAGAGTCAGTCCACTGATTGTCTTACATAAATTTATACTTCCAAGTAAAAACTGGGAATAAAAGAATATATATAAAAGAATATATCAGATGTATCATTGGCAAATATGTTCTCCTGTTCCGTGGGTTCCCTTTTAATTTTGTTGATAGTTTCTTTTGCTATGCAAAAGCTTCTTAGTTTGATGTAGTCCCGTTGTTTCCCTTGAGCAAGGAGCTATATAAGCAAAAATATCAATTCAAGATATGCACAAAAATTTTAAAAACAGTAATAATTAGGTATTTCCTCTTAGTTCAGACAGTAAGTGTGGAGAAGAATTCAATAACAAAATTAATAAGATATGATATAAATAACTCCCCATATAGCTCAACAATAAAAACCTTCTACACATGGAATATTTAATATTAGGTTATAAAAGAACCCTCAATACAATATTTAAAAATAGAAATAACATAAATAGCATTGTACAGACACCCTCCAGGAGTGTATACTACACTGCTGCCCCTGGTGGTGGCGAAGATTAATGCCTCTGAAGGAACTCCTGCAATAAATCTTCCTTGGCTGGAATGGGACTAGGGCAAGCTCAGCCATGCAACACTGGGCACAGCACCACCTGGAGGAAGTGGCCCTGAAATCTCAATATAGACCCACCCCAGGCTGCTCTGAGCCAGAGGACTGATACTGGGTGTGTGTTATTTGTGTGTTTGTTTCAGCGGAGCCCTTCACAGAGCCACTCCCACTAACAACTGGGCTCTGACTTGGGGCGGGCCCCACCTTGATCCCACTGTAGAGCTAGACCTCTTGCCAGGGCTTTGGCTCTACTAGGCCGTGATGGCCCTATGGGTACCCACTGATCTCACCTGGCAACGTTCATTTCCGAAGCAGTTCCTGTGGAGAAGCAGCGGAGAAAACATCCCTTGGTTCTCCCTTCTCAAAACAGAAAATAAGTCTATACACTTTTCCCGGGAGTCCTGAGACCAGGCTGTGGCTTGCCCTTCTCCTGGCCACTTGCAAAAACCTGGTGGATTCATCTCCCAGGACTGATGTGGGCCACTGGGCTCTGTGTAGAGTGTTCTCTCCCCACTTATACAGGGGCTACAAGTAATAAATGGTGGTTCTCCCCTCCACATTGCTGGGAGTGGGCTAAGTTTGGAGTGGACGGGGTACATCCTGTCCTTACATATCTCCATTTAATAGGGGAAATCTAAGAAAAAAGGAAGCCTAATGGCTTTGACTCAAGTCTACCTGGGTGGTGAGTGGCTTGCACATCCGCAAGGCCCAGGAACGGCAAAGGGGTTGAGGAGTGGAACTGGGGCCTATTGACACAGACAAGGCTAAAATCTCAAGGCAGCATCACCTCTTACCCATCATGGTGAAAAGGACCCCTGAATCTTATTCTTACAGCACTAAGCAGATAGACGTCCAGAGGAAGAGGCCCTCATTTCTTGGAGCTATGCGGGGAGATGAGGCAGTTTTGAGGCTGACAGCTCTGGGTGAAATGTGGAGAGGACATTTGTTCTAATTTATCTGGGGATTCTCTAAGAGCCCACTCTAAGAGGAATGCTTGTTGGTGAGGTGCCCTGAAGGCCAAGAGAGTAATGTAAGACATTGGAAGCCTGCACTCTCCATCCTAGAAAAGGAAGTGAATCAGTTATGGTAACCAGACAGGTAGGTGTCGCTCTGGACCCAGGTTCAGCATGGGCTTTGTGTAATCTTGTACTGAGCAGGCAGGAACTCAGTCAATGCCTGTTTTTAAATGTCTTAAATAAAGAAAAACAAATATTTTTAAAAAAATTAAGAAAATTTAGTTTTAAACTATTATATGTTTATTATAGGGAAACCATAAAAGATACAAACAAATAGATGAATACAAAAAACACCAATACCCTTGCCCCAAAATTACTATTGTTATTTAATCCCTTCCAGACCCTCTTCTATATGCAAATTGTATATATAAAATGTGTGTGTATGATTAGATGTGAAAATGTATATGCAAATTATATCTATGAATTATATATCTATTTCCAAACATATAAATTATACCACTATATACATTATATTTATATGTATATACACATAAACATTTTACAAATATGTATGATTACAGAATAGTTTCCATGGGTTATTTTCAGTGATTTAGAGCATCCCATGTCAGTTACATTTGATGGTCAAGACCAAGTGTTAGGGAGCAAGGTTATCAGAGTTCAAACCTCCACTGTGCATTTTACATGAGGTATGCCCTTGATACCTGTATTAGTTATCCCACCTGTAAAGTGGAGAAAATAATGGTATTTCCTCACAGTAGTTATGAGGGTAGATAAATGCATACATATGAAAGTATATGTATACCTGGCACATGGCATGATAAACATTAAAACATATTAAGAACTGAATGAAGGATTCTTTTATTTATTTTTTTTTTTTAGAGAGGAGAGAGAGTGAGAGAGAGAGAGAGAGAGAGAGAGAAGGGGGAGGGAGGAGCAGGAAGCATCAACTCCCATATGTGCCTTGACCAGGCAAACCCAGGGTTTTGAACCGGCGACCTCAGCATTCCAGGTCAAGGCTTTATCCACTGCGCCACCACAGGTCAGGCGAATGAAGGATTCTTTAAGGTCAGCCATTTATAAAGCAAAGGATGTTGGAATTAGGAGGAGATACAAATAGTACTAATCAGCCAGCCTGGCCTTGACCCAGTATGAAGATTCTCAGGAGCTGGGCTTTCATCCTGTGAGGATAATTGTAGCTTTTAGGAGCTGCTCTGGACCATGACTCCACCTGTGAGGGTTTCCATCTCAAAGAAAAGCTAAAGATTATAACTGAATATCAGAGTATTATTTTTAATGTACTCACAAAACACTCACACCCCCCTTTTCTCTCAAGCCCCCATCCTGCCTATCAAGGAAAAATCAGTGTTTCACTGGTCCATCTTTCCCTCTAAGCTTATTAGGCTGTTACCTAAGAAACAGGTAGGGAGTGGATCTCTAATTGGCTTATTTTTCCATAAGACTCAGGCAGAGGAATGGAGGGTGTGTGTGTGGTTGAGGAAGGCACAGTCATCTTTAGTGCCTCACCTATTGCATCTGACTTAGACAGGAACATTTAACAAACTAAAACAATCTGGACCATAGTCAGAGAAATCAACTTTTTGTTTTATGATATGTTTCATTATATCATATATCATGACATACACTTCATTTGGGTTCACCATCCAAAGAGGTAAATTCCGATACACAAGCTAAAATTTACCTTATCTTTAATCCTAGTTCCAAATATAATCACTAATAAAAATGAATGGTATGTTACATGTTCATTTGTATATTACTATGACTTTACTGAACACCAATTTTGTGTTAGGCATATTATAAATGAACCAGACCTGGTCTCTTCATCAAGGGGCTAACACAAAATTAATATATATATTAAATACTCTCTTTCATCTCATCAGAGATCTTTTCCACTGTTTGTCACTAACAATAAACACATAGTTGCCTTTATAAGACAGAAGAATGAAATCCACTTCCATTTTCCATGATATGCCAGCCAGGAACTCACTGCTCTAATTACCATCTACTTTGTGATAATATCAGCAGCCATAGCTGTTTTTGAAGTGGTTGTTTGTCCCATGAGTAGATGATGTAAAATTTAATTACACTGCCTGACCTACAATCAATGAAAGATTAACCCACACCTTAACATAACATAAGGTATTATTTATTTCAAACTAAGCAGCAATGCCATAATTTGAGGTAAACCACAGATTTATGGTTTTCCACCCATGACCTATTCTTTCTTGCTTAACTGGTTCTGACCTTCTGCCACCCCTCTAAAGTTTTTCCATCAGATTAAGCTGCTCCCCCACCTTTACAGAGCACCTCCCCTGGGTGGATGTGGGGCCTGCAGTACCTCTGTTGTGATTTGTGGTATCTGTTGAAATCAATCAGATTATCCAGTTCAGTGGCATGCCACGAGTGCTGAACCCACACACGTCCAATAAGGAATCTGATCATCCACCACATGGAGGCACCTTTCATTCCCCTTAACACAGAATGGCAACCCTCACAGTTCCCTACATCTAAGCACTGATAATAAGATTTGTCTATGCCAAGATTTTCCAGTTTCTAAAATTCTATTCTTTATGAATTTACTGAGGTATTATCGGTTCATAAAATTATATAGTTTTCAAGTGTACAATTCTATAATATATTTTCTGTATATTGTATTGTATGTTCATCGCCAAAGTCATATCTCCTTCTGGGAAATATATTTGATTGGAATTAGGAGGAGATATAACCATATATTTGATTATCTCCTTCTCACACCATATATTTGATTCCCTTTACCCTTTACTACTCCTCCACCCCACCCCCTTTCTCTCTGGTAACCACCATACTGTTGTCTGTGTACATGAGGTTGTGTTTATTTGTTTGCCTTATTTATTCATTTGTTGCTTTCAGTTTTATATCCCATATATGAGTGAAATCATATGGTTCTTGACTTTTTCTCTCTGACTTATTTTCCTTAGCAAGATCATTAAGGTCCATCCATGTTGTCACAAATGGCAGAATTCCATCTTTTCTTATGAAATATCTCTTCAATAAATGGTGCTGGAACAACTGGAAAGCCACCTCCAAAATACTGAAACTATAGACTGTTGCTTGTCCCCATATACAAAAATTAACTCAAAATGGATAAAGACCTGAAACAATAAATTATATAGAAGAAATTATAGGTACTAAACTTGTGGACCTCAATCTTAGAGAAGACTTTATGAATTTGGCCCTAAAGGCAAGGGAAGTAAAAGCAAATATAAATGAATGGGACAATATTAAACTAAAATGTTTCTGAGCTGCAAAAGAAACCATCAACCAAACAAAAAGGCAACCAACCAAATGGAAGAAGATATTTGCAAACAACAGTTCTGCAGTTCTGACAAGGATTTAATACCCAAAATATATAATATCCAAAATATGCAATTCGACAACAAAAACAATCCAATTAAAAAATAGGCAGAGCACTTGAACAGACACTTCTCCTGAGGAGACATAAAAAAGGTCAACAGATGCATGAAAAGATGCTCAACTCACTAGCTATTAGGAAATGCAAAACAAAACTACGATGAGATATCACCTCACCCCTAGTTTGAATGGCTATTCTCAACAAGACAAGTAATGTCAAGTGTTGGAGAACCTGTGAAGAAAAGAACCCTCATCCACTGCTGGTGGGAATGTAAACTGGTACAGACGCTATGGAAAACAGTATGGAGGTTTCTCAAAAAATAAAAAAATAGAGTTACTATCTGACCCAGAAATCCCTCTTCTGAGTATCTAACCAAAAAATTTAAAAACATTTATTCACAAAGATACAAGTATTTCAGTGTTCATTGCAGCATTATTTATGGTGGTCAAGACATGGAAACAACTGAAAGTGTCTCCTCGATAGATGATTAGGTAAAGAAAATGTGGTACAAGCTTTCCAGTTTTGACTTTGAAGTTTTGCCCACCGTCTCTGCCTCATATCTCAGAGCTCTGGTCTTTTCCTGAGAGTATCATGGAAAGACAGCAAAGCCAGTGCCTGGATCCTGAGTGTCAGACAGAACTAGGTTGACTCCTGGCTCTGCCACCTGCCATCTGTGTGACTGGAACTGAGGCTCTTTCTGAACTCAGTTTTCCCACTGAAAAATGAGAATCGTCGTATCTCCCTTACAGAGTTGTTTGGAAATTTATAATACACGTAGAGCAACTTTCACATAGAGATGCTCAGTAAATGTTGGCACCTTCTGCCTTCCCTTCTCCCATCCACACTATCCCTATACAACCATCACCAATCTACCTCTTACTTTCTCATACAAGAAACTGTCAGTTTCTCTTTCCTTCTAGTAATACTTCCCAAATCCTCTTTCTAACCTGTATACCCACAACCATACTTTAATAAAGTTCTTGGGAAGCCAGGGCCAGAAATGACTGGTTGATAGTTCATTTACCCGGGATGCCAGGTTGCAAAAAGAATAAATTATTTTTAGTAAGTGTTAAGAGAAGGGGGAGGTAAACAGTACTGGAGGGGTAGAAAATTGGAGCAGACTTATGAAAATAGGTATATAAATATACATGAGGGCTTTAAAAATGTTCACACATTTTTACTCAATGATTTCACCTTTAGGAATATAACATATTAAGAAAATAATCAGATTTCTTTTTGTGTATTATAGATCTGTAATAGTAAAAAATTGAAAGCAATCAAAATATCTAAGAATAGGATACTGAGACTAGACAGCCTTTAATGAAGTCAGGTTTTAAAAGAGATTATAAGGACATTGTAAAGTGCTCACAACTTGATACAAAATTATGAGCATATCATCAATTTTAAAATATATTTTAAAAAAGTAGAATTACTATATGAGACAGAAATCCTACTTCTAAGTACAGACCCAAAAGGAGTGAAAGTAGGGACTCAGATATTTGTGCACCCCCGTTCACAGCAACATTATTCTCAATAGTCAAAAGGTGGGAGCAGCCTTGGCCAGTGGCTCAGTGGATAGAGTATTGGCCTGGCATACGGATATCCCAGATTTAATTATTGGTCAGAGCACACAAGAGAAGTGATCATCTGCTTCTGTCCCCCATCTCTCCCCATTCTCTCCCTCTTCCCCTCCCTCAACCAGTGAATCTATTGGTTCCAATGTGGCCCTGGGTGCTGAGGATAGCTCCATGGAGTATGACAGGCTCAGGCACTAAAAATAGCTCAGTACTACAACATTGGCCCCAGATGAGGTTGCTGGTGGATCCCAGTCAAGGCACATGTGGGAGTCTGTCTCTCTATCTCCCCTCCTCTCACCTAAAAAAATAAAGAAAAAAGAAAAAATGTGTTTCTTTAAATCCATTTGAGTTTCCTCAAACAGGCACTTTGCTTTGGTCAAGGAGGAAGCTAGCCCTACAGGTGAACATATAGTGGAAATTTCTCCTTTCTAAGCCCTGCCCCAAGGTTTTACAAGGTAGTTTCAACATTACAGAGCCCATAAAGAGTATCTTACACACACACATGGGCATTGTTGGAGAGCATTTACAAGGTTTTTCTGAATTTCATAGATGAATTTATGGCTGTTTTCAGGTAGGATTCCT
The DNA here is from genome assembly GCF_036850995.1 of Saccopteryx leptura. Classification (NCBI taxonomy): domain Eukaryota; kingdom Metazoa; phylum Chordata; class Mammalia; order Chiroptera; family Emballonuridae; genus Saccopteryx; species Saccopteryx leptura. The sequence goes on from NC_089504.1 coordinate 290,205,587, forward strand.
CTTGATGGCCCCAGAAGTTATATTGGGACCATTATCACTGACTTATAGCCAGCACAGTCATGTTGAGGCTTCATGTGGCACCACAATGCAGTGTGGAAGGTACCACAATAGAAGCCAGCCATTGAATTTGACACTGTGGCCATAGGCCAGACACTCTCCTTCTGTGACTCTTCATTCATAAGGTGAGGGGATCAGGCAAAACACAGACCCTTCCTTCAAACCAAGCTCACTATTCACCTCCCCTAGGGAGCCTTCCATGATAAACTCTTCTGCATTCTAAGGGTCACTTCAGTAGTCATAGCTTCAGAAGCACCTCTGTAAAGTTGTTGTTAAGCTTTGCATGCAAGTTCATTAGTGATTTTTATGTGAGTCCTCAGCAGTGCTAAGGAGTTGGCATAAAGTCTTACTGTCTTTGCCTGCCCTGACATTCCCAGTAGAGAATTCCAATGATCTGTTATTAAATGGGCTCTAGGCAACTCACATTTAGGCCCTGTGTATACTGAGCACTTCACTTGCCCTATTCAGAAGCCACTACTGGTTCCCTTTTGCCCTTAAAACAAATTACAAACAGATACTTTATTGTGATAGACCTGGAAGCCCTACGCCATACTCAGCTTTTGCTCTGCTTCACCCTTGATTTGCCCCTTTGGTATACCATATGCCGTGGCTATATCAAGCTTCCAGAAATCCATTTAACACAGCATGCTCTGTTAGGCAGGGATTTTTGCATATGGTGGCCCTTCTTCCAGTTAGCAAACTTGATACCCTTCAAGACCCAGCTCATATAATAATAGCAAACATGGCAAGTCTTTAAAATGTGGCCTAGAATGTTCTAAGTGTTTTACTTATAATATCGATAATTATATATATATATTTTTTGCACACCAACCAAGTCCTGAGCAAGTTATTTTGTCTGCAGTCTAACTTCCCTTGTTCCCTGCCTGTCTTTTAACATAGTTCTTTCATCTTATAGTTGATTCAATAAACCACTCAATATCCTTCCTATTAAATGCTATCTTTCCTAAGTAAGCCATAGCTTACAACCAATAATCTTAGCTTACAAGACATCTATCCAGCAAGCGCCATTGAGTGTCACTAAATTCCAGGCACTGTGCTGGTGTAGAGTGGTGGTGAAATACTGTTACTGAACCCAAGTTCATGTACAGTAAGGGAAAGTTTATTGATTGAGAAGGGGCCAACCAGGAAGATGGGAGGAGACCTAACAGTATCTTAAATCCATCTTGCTCATTGGACTAGGTGAAGGTTTTTAAGGGATTACAGGGAGCAGGTACATAAAGGTGCTGGTGAGGCAAGTTTTAATTGGAGGACCCTGGGTCTTGGCCATATACTGTAAAGGGATGTCAGCACTGGATCTTCCCGGACAATGGACCCTTGGATTCTGAAAGGGTTATGATATTCAAGTTTCAGTTATGTCCCGGTTAGCAGTGACAAACATAAGACTTTGGTTCTGGGTTCAGAAGAAGGTCAAAGTTCTCCCCTCTATACATCTTTGGGCTGAATTACATGTGGTTTTGGTCTGTTGTATCTGAAAAGTAACTCAGAATCTCATAGGACCATTTTGAGCTGGTTCTGCCATTCCATTACAATACAAGGTTTTAACCCTGCTCTTGAGGAGCTCACATCTGTACGAGAAAAAAAGTGAGGCAATTAAAGATACAATGTAATTATTTACAAAAGTATAATTTAGTTCTATGGAAACCCAGATGGTGAATCCAACAGGGCTTCACAGAGGAGGTGACACCTAAAGAGGTAATGCAGCATCAGTGGCCTGAGTAGACTCCAGAGCCAAAATTCCTTTGTTCAAATCCTGCTTCTGCCTCACACACTAGATATGACTATACTAGTCTAAAGTTCAAGAAAGAGGTAGACTTACTAGTTAGAATCAAATTGGATTGAATGAGTGATATCAGGGAGATGGCAAAATAGAAGGTTCCATCCCTCATCTGCACCCCCCCCCCAAGTGAAAACATCAATTTGGCAACCATACAAAGATAAAAGTATCTTCATGGGAGCTTCAGAATCCAATTGAGAGATAATAGCATCTGGGTAGAGCACAGAAATGAGAAAAGATGTGTTAAAGAAGGTATAATAGTATCACTTTAATTATGTCACCCTCCCCCAACCCCAGTCTGTGCAGCACAAAACTGACAGAACTCTCTCAGCTCAGGAGTTCTCCTCTGGAAAAAAAAAGAGTAAAGTGGGTGTTAACTTCACTGTGGATCCTGGAAACATGCCCAGTCCAGTGGATCCTGGTGCCAAGCTATTTCAAGGATCCTGGGTCCAAACCTAATACCATAGACCCAGGTATCAGACATGTTTATTGATCCAGGCACTGGGAAAGCAGGTTCACTTGCCTAGAAACCTGGCACTGGACCTCCTTGCCTTCAGATCAAGGTACCAGGCCTTCCCACCCAAGGACTCTGGCAGTAGGTCTACCCATAGACCCTGAGAGTCAGCCTGCCCAGAATCTCTGGTCGGACTGAATGATGAAGGGTATTCCATGCTGAAGCTAGTGTGTAAAGACTAAAAGAGGTGACTACTTCTTTAAATGTACAGACACTGATGTAAGACTACAAGGATCATGAAGAGTCAGGGAAATATGATATCACCAAAGGAATAAAATAAAGCTTTAATAACCAACCCTAAAGAAATGGAGATCTACAAACTCTCTGACAAAGAATTCAAAATAATAATATGAAGGATGTTCAGTGATCTACAAGAGAACACAGATAGACAACCAAACAAAATCAGTAAAACAATGCATGGACAAAATAAAAAATTCAATGAAGAGGCAAAAACCATAAATTTAAAAAAAAAGCAGAAATGCTGGACTTGAAGAACAGTGACTGAACTGAAATATTCAATAGAAAGCACACACAGCAGACCTGATTAAGCAGAAATATTTAGCAAGCTTGAAGACAAGTCATCTGAAATTACCTAATCAAAGGAACAAAAAGAAAAGAGAATAAAAAAAGAATGAAGAAGTCCCACAGGACTTTATGGGACCCCATTAAATGAATCAATATACACATATGGGAGTCCTAGAGGAGGAAGAGCATGAGAAAGAGGCAGAGAGCTTATTTAAGGAAATAATGGTTGAAATTCCCCAAATCCAGGGAGAGAAATAAGCACCCAAATTCATGCAGCCCAAAATATCTAAAATAGATTTAATCTAAAGAGGTCTATACTATAGTACATTATAATTAAATTATCAAAATTAAAAGACAAAGAGAATTATGGAGGCTGCAGAAGAAAAATCCACTTCACATACAAGGGATCCTCTATAAGACTATCGCCAGATTTCTCAGCAGAAATTTTGCATGCCAAGAAAGTGAAATGATATATTAAAAATGATGAAGGAAAATGCTACCAACAAAGAATAGTATACTCAGCAAAACTATTCTTTAAAAATGAAAGAAAGATAAAGACTTAGTCAAACAAAAGCTGAATTTGTCAACACTATACATACATGCCTTACTAGAAGGGCTAAAGGGAGCTCTTTAAGTTGAAAAAAAAGAATACTAAGCAGCAACATAAAGGTATATGAAGGTATAAATATGACTGGAAAGGTAAGTAGACAGACAAATACAGAATATAAAACTTTAATGATAGTACATAAATCACTTTTTAATTTTTGAAGTATAATTAACATTTACCATATTATATTAGTTTCAGGTGTACAGCATAAAGATTCAATATTTGTATATGCAAAATAATTAGTACAATACTCCTAGTTAACATCTGTCAATATACATAGTTACAAAATATTTTTTCTTGTGATAAGAGTATTTTTTAAACATTTTATTTTTTTACTTAAAAGAGAGAGAGAAAAGAAAAGAGAGAGAAAAAGGAACGTTGAATTGTTGTACCACTTACTTATGCATTCATTGGTTGATTCTTGTATGTGCCCTGATTGGTGATTGAACCCACAACCTTGGCATATTGGGACGATCCTGTAACCAATTGAGCTACATAGTCCGGGCTTCTGATAAGAACTTTAAGTAACTTCCTCTTTTAGCAACTTTCAAATATGCAATACAGTATTATTAACTATAGTTACCATGCTGTACATTATATCCCCATGACATTTATTTTATAACTAGATGTTTGTATCTTTTGACTCCCTTTACTCATTTCACTCACTTTCTAACCCTCTACCTTTGGAAACCACCAATCTGTCCTCTGTACTATGAGCTTGGTTTTTGTTTTGTTTTGTATTTTTAAGATATCACATATAAGTAAAATCACACTGCTATTTGTCTTTATCTGTTTAACTCATTTTATTTAGCATAATGCCCTGAAGGACCATCTATGTTTTTGCAAATGGCAAGATTTCATTCTTTTTGTGGCTGAATAATATTTCATATTGAATAGAATTATATATATATATATCACATCTTCTTTATCCATTCATCTATCAATGACCATGTATTTTGGTTCTTATAAATAAGGCTGCAAAGAACTGAGAGGTATATATATATATATATATATATATATATATATATATATATATATATATATTTTTTTTTTTTTTTTTTTTTTTTTCAAGCTAGTATTTTTATTTTCTTTGGATAAATATTCAAAAGTGGAATTGCTGAATTATATGGTAGTTCTATTTTCATCGTTTTGAGGAACCTTGATACTGTTTTCCATAGTGGTTGCACCAATTTACATTCCCACCAACATCCTTGCCAACACTTGGTATATCTTGTCTTTTTGATAATAACCATTCTAACAGGTCTGAGGTGGTATCTCATTGTGGTTTTTGATTTGCATTTCCCTGAAGATTGGTGATGTTGAGTATTTTTTTATGTATCTATTCACCATCTATATGTCTTTGGAAAATGTATAGTTAGATCTTCTACCCATGTTTTTATATGAATTGTTTGGGGTTTTTTTGCTACCAACTTGTATGAATTTAGTTAAAAGTCAAGACTATTAAGAAACATAAAATATAATTTAAAAAATTGGTTAATGAATATATAATGCAAAAAGAAAATTCTGACATCAATAATATAAAGTGTATAGGGGAGGCAGTAAAAGCATAAAATTTTTTATGAAATTGAAGTTAGGTTGTTATCAGCTCAAAAGAGACTATTATAACAAAAGAAGCTTCAAAGTAACCATGAGGAAAAAATGTACAGCAGATTTTAAAGATAAAGAGAAAAGAAAGTATCTCACTATTTTAAAATCATCAAATCATGCCCCGGCTGGGTAGCCAAGTTGGTTAGACCACCGTCCAAATATGCCAAGGCAGTGGGTTCAATTCCTGATCAGGACACATACAAGAATCAACCACTGAATGCATACATAAATGGAACAACAAGTCAGCATTTCCCTCTCTCTCTCCACCTCTCATTCTCTGTGTGTGACTCCTTTCTCTCTCTCTAAAAGCAATCAATCAATATCAAATCACAAAGGAAGATAATTACACTGGTTAAGATCAAAGTCACAGATATGAATAAGTCATAAAAAGGTGTCATGATAAAGAAGAGAGATTCAGATGAAACATGGGGAAATACAATCTTTAAAATGTGCATGGAGGAAAGAAGACAAAATCACACACAATGTTGAGTGATAAAATAAAAGAATTAGAGGACAGTGGTATATTATAGAAGCCAAGAGAGGAGACAGTATCAACAATGGAGCTGTCAAGTATTCAAATGCTACAAAGAATAACAAAAAAAATGTTAGGGTTGTAAATGGACATTAAATTTAGAAATTAAAGTGACTTTGATTTTAATACTACAGTGAAGTGTGACACAAAAGGAGTCAAAGTCATACTGTATTGACTGTAGTGAAATTAGAAGGAGAGAAAGAAGAGACTAGGGGAGACTACTCTTTCAAGAAGCTTCATCTGCAGGAAAATAAAGAAATGGAGTGAGAGCAAGGAAGAAATTATTCTTAAAATGGCAGACACCTTTATGCTAAGGATAAAAAGATATAGATATATAGATATATATATAGATATATATAGATATATATATAGAGAGAGAGAGAGAGATTGACAGATGGAGGAATAAGTTTCACAAGAATATGAGAAATGATGAGATTCAGGATAGCAAGGATTCTCCTTGGGCCAGAGTTGGAACTCTTTTTCCACTGCAGGAGAATGTGAGGAGATCAGGAGGAGTACACAAGAAGGTAAGTTTCTAAAGATATCACAAGAAACTCAGAAATTATTATTATTTTCTCTAAAAGTAAAGAGTGAGGTTGGTGTTTAAGTTATAGCTCAGTGAAAGTGGTAATAGTTTAGAACAAGTACAGGGGGTAGAAAAATATGTTAATGTAAAGCTCCAGCTGAAAGACTTTCTCCATGTGTAAACAGCAGGAAGATGTAGATGGGAAGACTAATTAGAAATAGGAATTCTGAGCTGCAATAGGGATGCTTATATCAATGTGGTATAAGAAGCAAGTGAGCCCCTGGCTGGTTGTCTCAGTGGTAGAGCACTGGCCGGGTGTGTGGATGTCCTGGGTTTGATTTCCAGTCAGGGCACACAGGAGAAACACCCATCTGCTTCTCCACCCTTCCCCCTCTCACTTTTCTCTCTCTCTTCTCTTCTCTTCTCTTCTCCTCCCCTCCTGCAGTCATGGCTCAATTAGATTGAGTTGGCCCTGGATGCTGAGGATGTCTCCATGGCCTCTGCCTCAGGTGCTAAAAAATGGCTCAGGATGCAATGGAGCAAGGGCCCCAGATGGGCAGAGCATTGCACCCTAGTGGGCCTGCCAGGTGGATCCCAGTCAGGGCTCATGTGGGAATCCATCTCTGCCTCTCTTTTTCTCACTAAATAAAAATAAATTAATTAATTACAAAAAAAGCAGGTCAAACAGTGGAGGATATTGGTGAAGAGTTGGATTTCTTTCTTAATCACTTGATTCTTGCAGTCTTCAAGATTTTACATGATTTTTTGCCACATTGCTACAAATGTGGCATCATCACCACTCCCATGCCTTTCTAAGTATGAAAACTTCATTTTCTGGAACCCCTTTCTATATAGTTGCCAATGAAAGAGACCTATGTGAAATTTGAAAGGCTGGAGTGAAGAGGAAGCCATTATTCCTAGGAGGTCAAAGCAGTCCAACATAACAACTTCTAGAGTTTCCCCATGGTACAGATGAGTGCAGTATAGAAGGTCTAGTGTTGACATAGCTGCCCCCACCTTCTTTAAAAGGAGAAAAGAAAAAAATCTAATTATTCTGGCCTCTATTCAACTTTGTTTTCCTAGCCAATGATGTTTGGGAAAAGAGCTGGGACACCTCAGACACTGTTGTCTTGAGTTCTTAAATCCTGTCACCCTAAACAGCTTCCTGAATTCTTGAGATCAGGGTTCTTCTTGGGTGCTGTCATTCTCACAGTGCTCCTGCATAATTGGATGCTGTCATTTCAGACAAACCACTGCATTCTTGGCAGTACTTCTTAACATGAGACCAGGTAAGGGGAATGGGATTTGGACACATCATGGGGCTGACTCTGAATCCTCTTTAACAGCATCTTAAATAGTGATTCATTGTGGTCATACTCAGTCAGTTGTTTAGAAAACAAGAAGGCTCTTTACTACACCATTCATTACTACCTCATTCCTCAGGCAGTACAGGCTCCAAAGCCAGCTGTATACACAGAGTGTGTCAAATTACAAGGATGTGGCCGAGTGTAAAGGGCCAACTTGTCTAGCATAACAGATAAAGTTCTCCTTAGTTCTGGGCACACAGTGAATGCCTAATTTACCTGAGTTGTATAGAACCTGTGTTTCTCAATCATAAGGTGACTAATTGTCCTCCTTTAGGGAGGACAGTCCTTCTTTCGTAAGTTGCATCCTCCCTCAAAAAATGTCCCACATGTCATCCTTTTTGATATTGGAAGACTAATCTGTAAATGTCTGTATTCGATCGATGAAGATTCGATCTATTGCATGTGATGTGACATATTTGTATTTGACATGACAATTCGTCAAGGATCAGTACAGTGCGACAAGACGCAATTATGAGACGCATGCACTCTGCAGAGGAAACCTTGAGAGAGCACACAGTATACCGAGCATGCAAATGGCTTTATGTTCTTCTTACTGAAACATGACACAGCACATATACAACATTGTAGACTCACGATTATTTCTTTCTCAGTGAATAGTCAATCGTAGACAGGTAAGCACAATTCATGTTTTATTAATTCATTATCTTTTAATAATTTCCAAATACATATAATTTTATTTACAAGTATTTTTCCAAAATTTGAGTATTAAAGTGGAAATCTAACCTCAAACCATATCTATTAATAATGCATTTTGATTAGTTGCCTAAAACAGGCGTTTTTTAATTACACAATGATAAATACACCCGAATATCACTCTAAATTAGTGGTTTTGTTTGATTATTGGTTTTGTTAATGTAGTTTCCAGAAATTTTGCCTACCATGATGTATCGTTTTCAGTTCCTAATGTGCTTGCATTGTTCATGTAGCTCTATATTTTATTTTTAATTTTTGATTTCATTTAAAGGATGGAAAAATCAAAAAAGAGAAAATGCCATTTCAATGATAAATTGAAAAAGGAATTTCCATTCCTCCTATCAAAGAAAGATACCATCATTTTCTGCAGTATTTGCAGTGTAGAATTTTGTATTGCAGTTGGGGGCAGAGCAGCGATAACAAAACACTTGACCACCAACAAACATAAGCAATCATTAGATGCATCAGCTTCCAGTTGTAAAGTAACAAGTTTTTTTAAAACTTCAAATTATTCTGAAGATGAAAAACAGCTGGCTGCAATGGAGGGAACATTTGCATTTTATACCATAATTCACAATCAAAGTTTTTGTAGTATGGATTGTTCAACTAAATTATAAAAAGTTTCACAGTGCAAAATTTTCATGTACCAGAACAAAATGCAAGGCTATTTTAAAATCAGTGTTTAAAAATTACTGTGACAGGCCCTGGCTAGTTGGCTCAGTGGTAGAGCATTGGCCTGGCATGCAGGAGTCCTGGATTCGATTCCTGGCCAGGGCACACAGGAGAAGCGTCCATCTGCTTCTCCACCCCTCCCCCTCTCCTTCCTCTCTGTCTCTCTCTTCCCCTCCCATAGCCAAGGCTCCATTGGAACAAAGTTGGCCCGGGCGCTGAGGATGGCTCCATGGCTTCTGCCTCAGGTGCTAGAATGGCTGTGGTTGCAACAGAGCGATGCCCCAGATGGGCAGAGCATCGCCCCTGGTGGGCATGCTGGGTGGATCCCGTTCAGGCACATGCAGGAGTCTATCTGATTGCCTCCTCATTTCCAACTTCAGAAAAATACAAAAAAAAAAAAATTACTGTGACAAAATACTTACAGAGGACTTGGAAACTGCAGCATTTGTAATAATTTTATCTGATGCATCAAATTATAATAAAATTAAATTGCATCCAATAATAGTAAGATATTTTATTGTTACCAAGGGCATTCAAGTAAAGATTTTAAATTTAAAATCCATTGAGAGCAAAACTTCTGAAATTTTGTCAAACCATCTATACAGAGTAATAAATGAAAACAATTTGAAATTCAAAGTTGTTGCACTAACGGCTGATAATACAAATACAAATTTTTGTGGGTGAAGATGCAAAGGGGTAAATAATGTGTATATAAAATTACAAGAGTTACTCCAAAAGAAAATACTAGGAATAGGTTGTAATGCACATATTTTGTCAAATGCAGTCAACACAGCGTCATGTGCCATGCCAATTGATGTAGAAGTAATAATAACTACAGTTTATTTCCATTTTAGTCATTTTACTACTTTTGTTGCTAATTTAAAACAATTTTGTGAAGAAGCAAATGTTAAATACAAAAAACTTTTAAGATTTTCAAAAGTTAGATGGCTTGCTCTAACACCTGCTATAGAGCATGCTCTACAATTATTTGAGCCTCTCCATTCATATTTTTTAAGTTTAGACAAATGTCCTAAAATCCTGGAATAATTTTTCAGTAGTAACATATCTGAGATATTAATGTACTTTTTACATAATCAAACATCTATTTTTCACAAAAAGATTCAAAAGATTGAAGGTGAACACATTTTATCTACAGAAGTTAGTCTTGAATGGCTTTTTCCTTCGATATAAATCTCCTTTTGAAGAAAAATTTCTTCCTTTAATTATAAAAAAAATTGTCAGACTTAAGAAATCAAATCCAGGCATAACGGAAAAGTTTATCAAAGAAGTGCAGTATTCTTACCAGATGTTTTCAATATATCAAAGAATGGTCATGGGAAATAACAGTTTTCAATGGTGTTTTTTTTACTTCATTGCAAGTATATTGGGCAGATATTGAATCTTGTCTTGAGTTTTTATCTAAAGAAATGCCAGACATCAAAATAGATGACAATTGTCTCTTTGAAGAAATTAGAAGACTGAATGTATATATACTTAAATTCTGAAAAAATTAATACAATGGGAAAATGAACACGTTGAAATTGATAAAAGATGGGCGGAAATATTCAGCCATTTCAAAAATGAACGTATTCCATGTGAAAATTTATTTATTCTTGTTCAATTTACATTGTGCTGCCCTGGAACTAATGCAGCAGTTGAAAAAGTTTTTTCAATTGCTCATGATTTTTGGACAAGTGAGAAGTCGAGATTGAATGTTGATACTCTAGCTGCAGCACTTGCCGTAAAATTTAATATGAAGGATATTTCTTGTTCAGATATTTCCAATATACTGTTACAAGATGATACATTGACAAAAAGTATTTATTCAATGGAAATGAATGTTCTTACAGTTATTATTAAAAATTAATAGGCATGTAAGCTTATAAAATATTACAAATGTTTTTATTATGCATTTATCATATTATAGTGTATTATTGTTGCAATGAATAAAATGTTTCTTTTATTTACGATAGTTTTCTTCAATTTATTTTTGTCTTCTTCATTGTAAAAAAGGTGGTCACCTTATGAATTGGCTTTGACAGCCAGTTCTGTCTGTTTCTTATTTTGAATAGAGAGTCTGACTACTGTTCAGCCAGACTGCCTGAAGTGAAATCCTGGTTTGATTTGGGAAAAGCTGCTTATCTTCTCTATAACTTACCTGTAAAATAAAGATAATAATAGTGAGAATTCAAGAAACGCTATATTTAATTGCTTAATACATTCCTGGCACATAATAAACACATGGTAATAACTACTTCATTGGCTCTGCACTAAAATCTGCTTTCTCTTCCAAGGTGCATTCTTATTGCCATTCCATCTATTTTATTTCAAATGTGGGGAAAATAAGGATATTTCAGCCTAGGCTTGCCAGGCTTACTCTCTATCTTCCCCTCCACCTGATACATATCATGAAAGAGCTTTTTTATTTGTGTGTGGCCAAGTGGCCTAATTTACACTTCAAAACTTTCCTATCCAATTACTGTTTATGACACAAGATTTTGCCTCCCTTTCTAAACCTCTCTTCCATCCCCTCTTCTTGCTCACTCTACTCCAGCCACACTGGCTTCTTGCTGTTTCTTAAATCCACCAAACAACTCCTACCACATGTTTACCCTTGTTTTTCTGCCTAGAAAATTCTCCCCCTGGCAGCATGGCCTGAGTCCTCATCACCCTTTTGCTTTTGCCCAAATGTCACCTCAGTCCTTCCCCGGACACCTTACACCTCACAAGTTCAGTTCCTACTCCTCCTTACTCTTCTTACTCTGCATTAGTTTTCTCTACAGTTCTTATCGCCATCTGTCACATCATATATTTATTCACTGAATCATCTATTTCTCTCCATTCCCATTCCTAACAGAGCTTCTGTGCCTATACATATCACTGGGGAGGGGGACACTGCACTCTATGCAGTAATAGCATATTGGGATAGGACTTGGCACAGCTCTTCGGACTCCTCTAATTTCTCCCTCTTCAAAGAAAATATACATTTAAAAAAAATATTTTATTTATTGATTTTTAGAAAGAGGAGAAAGGGAAAGGGGGTGGGGAGGAGGAAGAAGCATCAACTCATAGTAGTTGCTTCCATATGTGCTTTGACCAGGCAAGCCCAGGGTTTCAAACAGGTGACCTCAACATCCCAGGTTGGATACTTTATCCACTGCACTGCCATAGGTCAGGCTCAAATATACCTTTTAAAATGTGGTGGAAGAGTTCAGTCTTCCCAAACCAGGCAAAACAATGTATTGTCTAATATAGTCACTCTCTTACCTTTTACCAATAGTTAAATGAGAAACTAGAAGAATACAGTGGAAAGAAGTGGTAAATATCATACTACATGGGAAAAAGACTATTTGTATATGTGTATAAATTATAGGAATAAGGAATGTTGATAAGCAGATATCTAAAGTTGAGATATTGTACAAATTCACTTATGCCAAAATCAAAAGTGGTAACACACTGGATTGGCTGCAGAAAGATTTCATCATTGGTTCCTTAGAAAACCTGCCTTGGTGATACTGTCCATGCCTACTAAGTTAATCTCCCTATTGGAGATCATTCCATACTGAGTAAATCTCTCTGATAAAGAAATGAAAAACAAACCTTGTCCCAAAGCTCAGGGAGATTCAGATGAAGAACATGAGATCACTCTCTGCATCTGATTTTAAAAATTCACATCCATAGAGTTTAGAACGTATGTCAATTAACCAAGAGATACTTACTGAATGTCTACATCAGAAATTTTCAACCAGTGTGCCACAAGAATTTTTAAAACATGCAATACCTAAAAGATGTCAGGGACACTGACATCTTTTCCCTTAGATTATCAAATAAAAAAAATGACAACAGCCAACACAACAATGGCCATCTGAAGTGAATGTCCTATCTCAAACCATAAATATATTGGTCATATAATAGTGTTTCATCTTATTTGTTACATTGTATAATAAGGTTGTATCTGATTGGTTAATTCTTGGTACCAGAAATCCTTATATACAAGTATAGGTACCAGATTTTTTTTAAAAGTCAGTTTGGAGCAAAAAGAGTAGATGTTATTGTTTTTTAAATAAATAAATGAAAATCATGCCCACTTTTTGTCAGAGAGGCAATATATATATATATATATAGTGTGCCACAGAATTTTAGTAAATTACACTGGGAACAAATTTTTTTTTTTCATTTTCTGTTGCATGAGGTTTTAGAACTGTTTCTATATATTTCTGCATTGTTGATTCCAAATATGAAATTCATTTTTTGGTGTATGCTCTAGTTTTTATGCAATTTTAATTTTTTTTGTTACAGTTAATGGCATGTATTGGTTTTTAAATTGGAGTTAAAGGGCAACAACTCTTGGATTGAACATAACCACAAGGCAATTAATGTTTTACAAATATCACTTTTACATAACTGTAGTTGTTTTTAAATGTAAAAAATTATTATCTTATAAAAATACTTTTTTATTTTGTTTTAAGATTGAATCATGGCTTCTTTGAGTAGGTGTAAATGTAAGAATTCTGTTATATATGTGGCTGTTAACACACTTCAACATCAAAGGTGCAATATTTCATCATTTGTGACACATACATATATTGCCTATTTTCAAGTTCCCCTTGGCGATCAAGACAAGAATTGGGGTCCTCATATTGTGTGTCATAATTGTGAGGAAATGCTTTGTGACTGGGTAAAAGGAAAATGCAAAGGAATGCCTTTTGGTATTCCCATGGTTTGGCGTGAACCTAAGGACCACAGCAGTGACTGTTATTTCTGTCTGATCCATACAAAGGGCATTGGCATAAAAAAAAAAGCATATGATCACATATCCTAGCATTCCTTCAGCAATACAACCTATCCCACACTCTGAGACACTCCCGGTTCCAGTTTTCAATGGTTTTATTTCTTCTAAGGATGAAGAAAGTGAACATGGTGTTCAAGTGTATTTTGATAAGATGCATGAGGAAATGGTTGTAGAATCTGAAGGGTCTTCTTTTGATGCCAAGCAGTCATTAACCCTTCAGCAGTTTAGCCAACCTGAATTGAATGAGTTAATAAGAGATTTGGGCCTATCAAAGAAAGCAGCTGAGTTATTAGCCTCCACATTTCAAGAAAAGAATGTACTTTACCGGTCAGCTAAGATATCCCATTTCAGGAAGCGTGAACAAATTTTTGTGGATTTTTTTCCTGAAGACAAACACTTTACTGTCATATCAGTAGTCTTCTCAGCCAGCTAGGTGTTACCACTTACAGTCCAACAGAATGGTGGCTATTTCTTGACAGCTCTAAATGGAGTCTGAAATGTGTTCTCCTACACAAAGGTAATGTTTATGCAGTGGTTCCAATTGGTTATTCAATTCATCTGCAAGAAGATTATAATGACATAAAAATTGTCCTCAACTTTATGAAGTATGAGGAACATAACTGGATCATTTGTGTGGATCTTAAAATGGTAAATTTTCTGCTAGGACAACAGAGTTTTTATAAAGTATCCTTGCTTTCTGTGTTTGTGGGATAGCCGAGCTCTGGAGAAACACAGGGCACAGAAGGAGTGGCCAAAACGTGAAGCTCTGGAAGTAGGGATGCAAAATATTGTGAATGAACCTGTAGTTAATTGAGGCAGGATCACCCCCCCACACACTTCACATCAAACTTGGCTTAATGAAGCAGTTTGTTCAGGCTTTGAATAAAGTGAATGCTTTCAGCATATTATTTCTGCTTTTTCTGCCTTGTCTTTCGAGAAGATAAAAGCAGGTGTATTCAATGAATCTCAAATTCAAACCCTCATATGTGATGAAGAATTTGCCAGGAAGATGAATAAGGAGGAGAAAGCAGCATGGAGGTCTTTTGTGGCAGTTACAAAGAACTTCCTTGGCAACAAAAAAGCAGAAAACTATGAACTTCTGGTTCCAAGAATGCTGTTGGCTTTTGCAACATTGGATGTAACATGAGCATTAAGATTCACTTCCTGAACAGTCACTTTGATAAGTTTCCCGAAAATCTTGGAGCTGTTAGTGATGAGCAGACTACTGCTGGAGCATCAAACGAGATTGTCCTCAACAAGTACACAAATGCAAGAGCTACAAATGCAAATTTTTGCCTGAATAGAATTTAAATAAGTTTTGCGCAAATTTTATGATTAAAATGTTTTAATATGTTCTATTTCAAAATTGTAGACAAATTCTGATGCAATCATATCTTTTAGTGTATTCGTGTATTTACTGCATTATATAAATTATTATATATTCACAAAGATGATGCCCAAGAAGACATTCTACTTCGTTATGTTAAACTAAATGTTGAAAATTTTACAATAAGATGAAAACCTGAAATCTTGAGTTGCAAAACAACTGTAGCTTACAGAGAAAAACTAATGTCAGATTTGAGATCAGCACACTCAAATTAGGTAAGTACAAGTGTTTTTGTGGATGCAACAAAAATTTTGTTCCCCAGTGTAATTTTTATGTATGCCATGAGATGAAAAAGGTTGAAAATCGCTGGTCTACATCAATGTTACTGAAATCAATCAATAGGTAATTCTCAAATTATACCATTCCTACTTTAAAAATTGATGGCTGAGGACAACACAGGATCTGGGAAGTGAACAGGCAGGGAACATGCCATCTGGGAGTATGCAACACTGATACAGATGAACAAATTTACTACTGTATTAGTTTCCTGTTTCCACTAAAATAAATTACCAAAAATTTAGTGGCTTCAAACACCACAAAAGTTTCTCTTCTTAAAAAAATTTATTGATTGATTTTAGAGAGAGGGGAAGGGAGGGAAAAGAGAGACATAAATATCAATCTGTTCCTATATGCCCTGACCAGAGACCAAACTTGCCACCTTGGTGTATCAGAATAATGCTCAAACCAACTGAGCTATCCAGCCAGGACTAAAATTTTCTCTTATAGTTCTGGAGGTCAGAAGTCCAAACTGGGCCCTGGCTTGTTGGCTTAATGGTAGAGAGTCAGCCTGATGTGTTGATGTCCTGGGTTCGATTCTTGGTCAGGACACATAGGAGAAGGAACTATCTGCTTCTCTACTCCTCCCCCCCCTTCTGTCTCTCTTCTCTTGTGGCGACCATGGCTCAATTGGTTTGAGTGCACTGGCTCCAGGCACTGAGAATGGCTCCCTAGAGCCTCTGCCTCAGGTGCTAAAAATAGCTTGGTTGTAAGCATGGCACCAGACAGGTCACCAGATGGATCTTGGTGGGGCACATGCAGGAGTCTGTCTCTCTATCTTCCCTCTTCTCACTGGGAGAAGAAGGAAAAAGTCCAAAATGGGTCTCACAGGTTAAAATCAAGGTATTGGCAAAACTGTGTTTCTTCTGGAGGCTTTTGGAGAGAATCCACCCTGGCTGATTAGCTCAGTCAGTTAGAGCATCTTCTGAAATGACAAGGTTGCAGGTTCGATCCCTGGTCAAGGCACACACGGGAAACAACCAAAGAACGCACAACTGAGTGGAACAACAAATGAATGCTTCCCTTCCCCCTCCCCACTCTCTCCCTTCCTTGCTCTGTCTCTCTATAAATTAATTAATTAATTAATTAATTAAGCCCTAGCTGGATAACTTAGTTGGTTGGAGCATCCTCCTGAGGTGCAGAAGTTGCCAGTTCAACCCCCAGTCCAGGCACATACAGGAACCAGACAATGTTTCTGTCTCTCTCTCTCTCCCCTGGTCTGTTTCTAAAGAAAGAAAGAAAAGAAAGGAAGAAAGAAAGAAAGAAAGAAAGAAAGAAAGAAAGAAAGAAAGAAAGAAAGAAAGAAAGAAAGAAAGAAAGAAAGAAAGAAAGGAGGGAGGAAAGGAAGGAACAGAAGGAGGAAAGGAGGGAGGGAGGAAGGAAGAGGAGAGGAGAGGAGAGGAGAGGAGAGGAGAGGAGAGGAGAGGAGAGGAGAAGAGAAGAGAAGAGAAGAGAAGAGAAGAGAAGAGAAGAGAAGAGAAGAGAAGAGAAGAGAAGAGAAGAGAAGAGAAGAGAAGAGAAGAGAAGAGAAGAGAAGAGATGGGGGAAAAGGAGCCTGACCTATGGTGACACAGTGGATAAAGCATCAACCTGGAATTCTGAGGTCCCCAGTTCAAGACCTCGAGATCACTGGGTTAGGCTTAGCACGTCATCTTGAGCATGGATATGCCAGCTTGAGTGTGGGATCATTGCTGGCTGGAGCCCAAGGTCGCTGGATTGAGCAAAGGGTCACTGGATTGGCTTGAAACCCCCCAGTAAAGACATGTATGAGAAGAAATGAATGAACAACTAAAGTAAAGCAACTGCAAGTTGATGCTTCTCATCTCTCTCTTCCCTCTCTCTCCCTTTCTCTGTTTCTCTCTCCCTCCCCCTAAAATCAATAAAAAATAATAAAATAAATTCTATAATTAAAAAAAAACACTGAAAGAATTGTAAACATAATTACAAGGTCGGAGTATAAATTTTAACCCAAAAAGAATCTTTGCTCAATCTAATTAATAGTCTTCATTCCTTGAGTCCCTGAGGTAATTGGAATATAAGTATTACTCATTTAAATGTTTTAATCAGGGAGGTGGCCAACCATCTCAGTCTGCTTGGGAAAGTCCTGATTTTATCACAGACAGTCCTGTGATCCAGGAAATCAGTGAATCCTGGGCAAACTAGAATGATTGTTCACCCTGTGAGAGACATGATTTGATCAATTTACTTCCCATACAATTTATTGGGGCTAAAATGGGGAGGTTGAGCTACAAAACATCAGGATAGAAGAACAAAGATTGACAGGAGGCTAGTGTTATAATCTTGGGGAGAGATGAGGACCTAATCTGAAGCAGTAACTGTGGGGAAGATAGTGTTGAGAGAAAGAATTCCCAACATGTTTAGAAATCAAAATCTACACAACTTGTTGAATGATTGAATGTGAAAAATGAGGAAGCAGGAGAAATCTAAGATAACACAGGATTTTGAGCAACTGAATGATTTTAATGCTGACACACAAAAGTACAAGGAAGCTAAATGAGTAGATTGGAAGAGGGAATTTCTGTTTGGGATATGTTTGGTTTGTGTTCGATGTTTCCGTAAGAGACCTAGAGGGAGCTCTCCCGGATACTGTCCAGAACTTGGCGGTAGGTCAGAATTGCAGAGATAGTGATTTTCTGCACAAAAATGTAGGGGATGGAAGAAATATGGGAAGTTGCCTGTTTCTGAACAATTTCTGCATGTTTCTGAACACTTTGGAGTGCCTTCAGTTTGTTGGAACTGGCTGGAAGTAACTAGAGCTAATTTAAGCACAATTACTAAATAGATAGGAGATACATAGATGTGTCAATACATTCAAGGGCTGGGGTGCAACTGGTCTCAGTTGGTACTGGAGCCAGGGAGGGCCATGACATCAGAACTCTTGGCCCTTTGTCCCCAGCCTTATTTGTGACTCTGCTCCCTGGTTCGTTATTCTCTCTTGCTGAAGATGACTTTTTTCCTGCTTCTCACACAACCTGCCTCTTCATACTTCATATTGCCTCCGTTCAAAGCAGAGATAAGAATGGAATCACAAAATACTAATACTGAATTCCAAGGGAAGATATTCATTGCCCTAGCTTTAATCAGGCAGACAACCTGGACCAAATAACTGTGGAGAGGGCCTGGAAGAAAGCGGGCAGTTCTCAGAAAAGGTAGCAATAATGGAGATGACACAAAGTATCCACTACACACAGCCTTTCTTATTTATCCTCAGAATAGCACTATGAGGTATTTATTATTACTATCTCTCACACTGTAAATGCTGATGGCAAAGACTATGTCTACTCATTCACCATTTTCTTCCTAGCACCTAGCACAAGGCCTAACTTACTGTTAACAAATACATTTTGTGTGAGTGACTGATTCAATAAAAGAATCTTGGCCCTGGCCGGTTGGCTCAGTGGTAGAGCGTCGGCCTAGCGTGCGGAGGACCCGGGTTCGATTCCCGGCCAGGGCACACAGGAGAAGCGCCCATTTGCTTCTCCACCCCTCCGCCGCGCTTTCCTCTCTGTCTCTCTCTTCCCCTCCCGCAGCCAAGGCTCCATTGGAGCAAAGATGGCCCGGGCGCTGGGGATGGCTCTGTGGCCTCTGCCTCAGGTGCTAGAGTGGCTCTGGTCGCAACATGGCGACGCCCAGGATGGGCAGAGCATCTCCCCCTGGTGGGCAGAGCGTCGCCCCTGGTGGGCGTGAGGGGTGGATCCCGGTCAGGCGCATGCGGGAGTCTGCCTGACTGTCTCTCCCTGTTTCCAGCTTCAGAAAAATGAAAGAAAAAAAAAAAAAAAAAGAAAAATGAAAGAAAAAAAAAGAAAAAAGAAAAAAAAGAATCTCAATTTTACATTTGAGGAAACTCAAGGTCAGGGAGGTTCAGTCACTTTCCCAGGGTGACACTGTAGCAGAAAGGAGAATCAAATCTAAATCTAGTTCATTTCAGATTTCAGTATTTGTGCTGAAGAAAATTCACTTCTGGTGAGGCCCTCACTGCTGCCCTGGAAGCCTGAATTTCCCTGGTAAGTAAAATTTTCCAGACACTAAAAGTAAATCAATAGTGGGGAACCCAGCTGTACCCCAAGCAGCCGGCGGGAGTGCTGATCAAGGGCCTGGTCTGTGCAGAGGCCCGGATGAGCACTGCACATTGACAGGAGTCTCCACGTGCTGGGCTGAGTGCTCATGACTGGTAAACAAGCCCAGAGCACAAGAACACTAGAAGGGCATCTGTGAAACCGCAGCCCTAGGCATTATGCCACACAACTTGGCCATCTCACAACTAAAACATCCAGCTGGAAAAGGTCCCAGGTGCATCTCTACCCACAGGCCTAAAGGCAAAAATGAGATGAACTTATACTGTTCAAGAGGACATTTTGTCCTGGTAATACAGGAATTCAACTCTACGGACTAACTCTTCAGCACTTGTAATGTCTATCATGTTAGTTAAACAAAAGAGGAAACAACCATATTTTCTAAACCTGTCAACACATGATTTGACAAAATATTTTTCTTGCTATGTAGGTACCTGGAATACAGTAGTAAATAAAAGAGATAAAGCTCTACCCTCATAGAACTTGTATACCAGTGTTGGGAGAGACAATCATCATAACAGGTAAGTAAATTATATAGTATGTAGGATGATAAGTACTATGGAAAAAAAATAAAGCAAAGTGAAATGGAAATGGGAGTGCTGGAAAGGAAAGGTGATGTTAAATGGTGGTCAGAAAAGGTCTTCCATTAGGCAGTATTTTAAAATTTATTAAAAATTTTTAAGATGTAATTTACATAGATTAATCTTTTAATGTACAGTTCTGCAAGGTTTGACAAATGCAAATAATTATATAACTGCTATTATAATCAAGATATAGAATAGTTCCATTATAAAAAACAAACAAACAAAAAACCTTTCTTGTCTCTTTTTGGAAAGCCTGTCCCTCCAATCCCAGGATCTGGCAACATCTGATCAGATTTCTGTCCCTATAGTTTTGTCTTTTTCAGAATATCATATAAAGGTAATCATACAGAATTCAGCCTTCTGAACCTGGCTTCTTTCACTTAGCAAACTGAATTTGAGATTTAGCAATTTTGTTGTATGTAACTGTGAGTATATCACAGTTTCATTTGAATGAATAATTCACCAGACGAAGGACATTTCAGTTGTTTCCAGTTTTTGTCTATCATGAGTAAAGCTGCTATAAACATCTGAATGCAGATTGTGGTACAAATATAAATTTTCACTTCCCTCGAGTAAATATCTGGGAGAGGGATTGATAGATTATACGGAGAATTGTACATTTACCCTTATAAGAAACTGTTAGTTTTCCAAGGAGCTATACCGTTTTTTTGGTGGTGGTGTTTTTTTGTTTTGTTTCCCCCCCCCCCCCCATCCAAGACTTCCAGTTGCTCTATATCCTAACCAGCACTTGGTATTACCAGATTAAAAAAAAAAAATGATTCTTGCCTGACCTGTGGTGGCACAGTGGATAAAGCATCGACCTGGAATGCTGAGGTTGCTGGTTCAAAACCCTGGGCTTGTCTGGTCAAGGCACATATGGGAGTTGATGCTTCCTGCTGCTCCCCTTCTCTCTCTCTCTCTCTCTCTCTCTCTCTCTCTCTCTCCCTCTTTCTCTCTCTCCCATCTCTAAAAATGAATAAAAACTTTAAAATATATATTCTCATATATGGGTAAGTGGCATGTCATTGCAGCTTTAATTTGCATTTCTCTGATGACTAATGATGATGAACATCTTTTCAAATGCTCATTTTCCAGTAGTGTATCCTTAGTGAAGGGTCCATTCAAATTTTTTGCTAATTTTTTCATTGAGTCCTCTTTTCCCTATTACTGGGTTTTGGGAGCTCTTTATATATGCTGGATACAAGTCTTTTATCAGGCATGTGATTTGTATATACTTCCTCCTAGTCTATGGCTGGTTCTATCATTTTCTTAAGAGTGTCTTCAAAATTCTAAATTTTGAAGCCTAATTTATTATTTTTATTTCTTTCAAGGATTATGCTTTCAGTGTCATATCTTTTTAAAAAATCCATCTGAAAAACCTTGCCTAATCCAAGGCCACAAGGTTTTTTTTTTCTTGTGTTTTCTTATAGAAATATTTTTTTTTAGGTTTAACATTTAGGCTTATGGTCCATTTTAAGATAATTTTTGTATATGGTGCAAAGTATAAATCAAAGTTTATTTTCTTTTTTTTTTTATTTTTATTTTTTTTAATTTTTCTGAAGTTGGAAACGGGGAGGCAGTCAGACAGACTCCCGCATGCGCCCGACCGGGATCCACCCGGCACGCCCACTAGGGGCGATGCTCTGCCCATCTGGGGTGTTGCTCTGTTGCAACCAGAGCCATTCTAGCGCCTGAGGCAGAAGCCATGGAGCCATCCCCAGCGCCCAGGACAACTTTGCTCCAATGGAGCCTTGGCTGCAGGAGGGGAAAGGAGAGACAGAGAGGAAGGAGAGGGGGAGGGGTGGAGAAGTAGATGAGCGCTTCTCCTGTGTGCCCTGGCTGGGAATTGAACCTGGGACTCCTGCACACCAGGTTGATGCTCTACCACTGAGCCAACTGGCTAGGGCTCTTCTTTTTTAAAAAATAAGGATATCCAATTGTTCCAGCATCATATGTTAAAACATTTTTTTTTTCAAATGAACTTTACACCTCTATTGAAAATTAACTGACCATATAAGGATAGGTCAATTTCTAGACTTTCCACTCTGACCCATTGTTCTATATGACTAAACTTTTGACAATAAAACACTTTGAAGTCAACCAATGAGTCCTCCAATTTTTTTTAGGGTGGAGAAGCAGATTCTCCTGTGTGCCCTGACTGGAAATTGAACCCAGGACTGGGCCAATGCTCTTCTGCTAAGCCAACCGGCCAGGGTTTCCTAGAGTTTTCTTTGTGGATTTTTAACATATTTAATTTACTAACATATTAATTTACTAGGCATAAAGCTATTCAGATTAGGCATTTATTGTTTAGTCAGCTTTAGCAGTTGGTCTCTCTTGAGGAATTTGTCTATTTTATCTAAATGGTTGAAATTACTGGCATAAAGTTGTTCATAGTATTTCCTTATTATCTTTTTAAGCATGCAGACTATCTGTGACATCCTCTTTCTCATTCCTAACATTAAAATTTTGTGTCATCTCTCTTTTCTACCCCTAAATAGTCTGTCTAAAGGTTTTTCAATTCTATTGATCTCTAAGAGCCAGATACTGTTTTCATTGATTTTTCTCTAATATTTTTGTTTTCTATTTCATTGCCTTACTATCTTATCTTTATTATCTCCTTTTTTGTTTTTATTTGGATGTATTTTGTCCTTCTTTATTCCTAGTTTCTTAATGTAGAAGCTTAGGGCATTGATTTGAGACCTTTCTTCTTTTCTAATATAGGCATTTTAGTGCTATAAATTTTCCCCTACACACTGCTTTAGTAGCAACTCAAAAATTTTAATATATTGTTTTACATTTATACTCATTTCAAAATACTTTCTAATTTTCTCCTTGATTTTTTCTTTGTCCCATAAGTTATTTTAAATTATGCTTTAGTTTCTGAATATTTGAGAATTCCAGATATTTCTGTTAGTTTCTAATTTACTTCTATTGTGATCAAAGAACATACTTTGTAGTATTTCAATCATTTTAATTTATTGGTACTTGTTTTATGGTTCAGAATTTAATCTATCTTGATATATATTCCATGGGTTCTTTAAAAGAATATATATTCTGCTGTTGTTAAGTATTCTATAGCTGCCACTTAGATAAAGTCAACTGAGTGTTCTTTAAGACTTCTATATCCTTACTGATTTTTTTGTCTACCTGTTTTATCAAGTATTGAGAAAGGAATTTTGAAATCTCTAAATATAAAGAACTCATTCTTCTTGCAGTTCTATCTTTGGTTCATATAACATTTAGAACCATAATTTCCTTTTGATTAATTAACCCTGCCTAGGTTTCCTCTCTTGTGCTGCAGCCTGGCAACTCCCTCCAGGCTTTAAGCTGTGGCAGTTATAATGCTCATTTATTTTCCTTGTGTTGTCTGTTGTCCAATGGGTGAAACACTTATTTCCTTTTTTATTAGATTTTAGTTGATTAAAGTAAGAGGGTAAAGCCAATCCATATTACTCCATCTTGGCCAGCAGTGAAAATCCTGGAAGCAATAACTGAGGATAGAGTTCAAGGAGATAAGGGAGCAGTAGTTGGAAAAGCACACTCCAGAGAGAGAAACTCTGAGGTGGAAGTGTACCTGGCGAGTTCATAAACTATCAAGGAGGCCAGTGTGGCTAACGTAAAATAAGTGATGAGTTTAGAGAAATGAGGTCAGAGATCTTTTAGTCCCTGTTGGACCTCTGACCCAGATGGAATTCACTCTAGGATGTTAAGCAGAGGAGTGTCATGCTCAAAATTCTGTTTTAAAATGCTGACTCTGTCTACTATGCTGGTATAGACTATAAAGGGTTAAGAGTAGAAGCAGTCATGGCAGTTCGGAGCCTAAGAGTACTGGCAAAAAAATGATGGCAGTTGGACCAGGATGGTAGTAATGGAGATGGTGAGAATTGTTTGGTTTCTGGTTACAATATGAAGGTAGAATCACACCTCAGTGCCTTTGAGGTACAAAAGAAAGAAGTCAAGAATGGTCTAGTGTTCTTTGCCTTATTCTGTACCATATTCATCTTTTTTATTTTCTCAAAAAGGTTTGGAGGTTAGTTCTATTATTGATGCTATGTAGAATAAGCAATGGATGTATATTTGAT
Organism: Saccopteryx leptura; assembly: GCF_036850995.1. Taxonomy (NCBI): domain Eukaryota; kingdom Metazoa; phylum Chordata; class Mammalia; order Chiroptera; family Emballonuridae; genus Saccopteryx; species Saccopteryx leptura. The sequence continues at coordinate 290,229,722 of NC_089504.1, forward strand.
ACTTTTTCTTCTCCTATTCCTTTTCCACTGGTTCAGCACAAATTGTGTCTTATGGATATTTCTTGGGTATAAGAATTTCTTTCCAAATTGGCTAAAGGTTGATGTATCATGGACTTGGTGCAGATGTGGATCAGAGTAGCCAACCTCTGGGTTTCCTAGGGTGAGAGCCACAGGATCTATATTTAAATTAATATCAAAGGGCCCTCCCTTCACTACCATTCTCAAAATAGAGATTCAGCCTGCCTTATCATCACAATGCTGTTTGGCAAATAGCTCAGCCTAGCCTCCAGATTATTGGGTTGTGGAACTATTAGTGAGGGAACCAGTCCTACAGTAGGTAGGATATGAATTTGTTTGGTATGTACTTGATTCAACTTGCCTCTGGCTTTACATAAAGACCTAAATTGGGTTGGGCTTTGCTTTAACTGAACTCTAGCCACTGGAAGTCGGAAGCAGCCTGTAGGAGAAAGAAGCAGTTGAATTTGATAGGTTAGCTGTACATGTACCTGGAGAAAGATTGTAAAGTGGCAGAATATACCTCAGTAAGCAAATGTCACTTAGACCAACCTGAACCAATCAGATTGTCAAGAAGTAGAGAAATCCATAAATTCGCAATCCATTAGAGATTTCTGGGACTCTATGGCTTCTTCAGGAAAGAGACAGAAAGGATTTTCTATCTATAAAACTCCAAAGAATCCATGTTTCCAGATTTTGGAAGAGTATCCCTTCCTGGTGAGGATGAGATGGCTAAGAATGATGTACAACCAGGAAGGGGCTTCCAGGGGCTGGAGTATAACAAGAGAAAGAAAGGTTATAGACTGGAGAAATAAGACAAGTACACACTAGAACTCCTCTCCCCTGTAGATCAGTCATAAAGAAAATTGAAAAAAAAATTGTGTATCCTGCAAACAGATCTAGGGCCTATGTTTTTCCCTGATGCCGTAAAATTAAATGTGTTTGATCTGAGAATTCATCATTATTATCACCATAAAGAGCATCAAGATATTGGCATCATGATCACCCTTAATCAATGTAGCCCACCAGTCAACTGAGCCAGAACCAAGGCCCTCTTCCTAGCAGACCAATCATAGGCTACTTTTTACAGTATTAGATGCTCAGAGATGCTGATTAAACCCACACACAATGTCTGGCATATTTCAGCTCTCAAAATAAAACTGGTAAGATAGATTTTCACAGTGATATCATCCATAAACAGACACAGAAAGTTCAGTATTTCAATCAAATGTAAAAATAAAGTATTTTTTAGTTTAAAAATCCAGCTATTTCTATCTCTTCTTGAATGGCAGGTTTGTTCCTGGCACTTGACTTAACCATTTTAAGCTTTATAACAACTCTATAAAAAAATCTTCATATTTATAGATATTAATTCATATAACTAGATGTGGGAGAGGCAGAATTTCAACCCAGATCAGTCAAATTGCAAGGTTTATGTTTTTAATTCTTGGGCTAAACAAGTTTGCTATATATTTTGTTTTAGTTTTTAGGGGGAAGTAAAGAAACATATTCTTTTGAGTTCTATCCTGTGTGTACTCTGAATTCTATGTGTAACAAGCTTATGTAACAGGTGTGAGAAAGGCCTTGGCAGAAATCTAAGCTAATAACCTCTCCTCCTGTAGCAAAGGCCCCAAAAGCTCCATTCTCCATGAGTACACCTGCCTTTCAAGCCATATGTAGCTCAGAAATTAGTGGATGTCATCTTTGAACATCTTAAAGAGCGATAACTTAGTCCCCCTAGGCAAGGGGTCCTGAAGCCTCAAGGATCAGATTCTGCCCAAATGTCTTTGACCTGCACAAAACTGGGGACAGTGGGTGAGGCAAATGGATTAGAGGACACATTCGATCTTTGAGATCTTAGTCACCTTATAATAGTGCCATAAAATAATTACTCTGTCTTTTGCAATTATCTTGCTAAGCTGGTAAGCTGTGTTCCTAGTTCAAGACACCAGGCCCCAAGGAAGAAAACCTTTAACTGAGGCAAAAGTGCGACACTGCAGACATGGTTTTCCACAGATTCCATTTTACTATACTTCCTCTTAGCGTCCAAATGCTCAGAGGTGACTGAAACCGAATAGTCCCAGAAGATCCAAGCTCTGATGCATAATTAGCGCCAGAAGCAACTAATGAACAGAGTTGTAGTGTGACTTTATTTATAAGTAATCATGATTTTTAAAGAGAGTACAAATGAAATTATCATTGATAATGGCAACAATCAATAAAATTAATTAATCTAAAATTAAATCTAAGCATGACATCTATAACTCATAGAGATCCTGGATTTGTTTTTCCCTAGTCCTATTGAAAGATGTCATCCTATTGATAGATAGCCCAAGATATACATTTTTGTCAATTCTCTCTTCATCCTGAAGGCATGAAAAATCAGACTTATTGGATATTATAGAGCAAGTCTGTCCCTAGTTAAAATTTATGATGATTTAAAGATAGATGTATATTTGTATGTATATTTTTGTATGTGTGCACATGCATGCCCAATGCATCTTGGGCAATCCCAAATGACAAACCCTCAATACCCTTTCAAACAGGAGAGTACCAACGTCATTGAAAGGAAGTGAGGGAAAATTCCAGGCTTGTAAATAATCCCAAACCAATATAGTTTTATTGAAGATACTGTGATTAGCATAGGCCCTTGCACATTACAGATCTTCAATAATGTATATTAACTGTATGTGGAAGTAAATGTAGAGGTGCATGTGTGCATGTGTGTGCATGTGTGATATACATAAATCTTCCAGTTTCCCTTGATGTCCAAACCCAGCCAAGCTTTAACCCTGAACTAGCTTCAGTATGCTGTTTCACACAATCTTGGACTGCCTTACCACTGGAAGCACATTCCCACAATGAAAAGAATCATGGGATCACAGAAAGTTTTCACATAAATTTAGTTCAGAATTGCTGAGAGTCACTGGTGGAAAAATTAGTCTGGTTATTTTAAATTAATACTTAACAGTGGATTCCATTTTTTTTGTTTGTTTATTTGTTTTTTTAGCTTTCTGAATTATTCTCCAATGTATGATTCCAAAAGTCAGATTTGTGCTTAAAATGCCAATATTTCCATCTAACATATGATAGGGAATTTGCTAAGAAAAGCATGGAATCCTCTGAAAGAACAGCTCTTCCCAACATTTTGAACATACATTCACATCCTTTCAGGGAAATAATTTTGATTGTGCAGGTTCTAAACCGTTTTTAAAAAAATCAGTTGCCTGAATTAGTCATCACACATTGCAAACTGTCAAAACACAAATTCTATATCATCTAGTGAATTCCAGAGTTCCTTTGCTAATCTAAATTCCTCCCCCTCCAGTGAGGTTTATCAAGTCAGTGGGTTTCCAAATCCATCAGGGGGCAATCTTTCCTCCCTATTGACAGCATAGGTTACTGATATTGTGGCTACAAGGACCATTTGAGCTTCTGATACCCAGCCTTTTGTGGCCCTCAGTAGATTTTAGCAAGTGCCCGAAGGTCCCAGATGGTTCTTCTCAGTTAGATCTGGACACACCAAGTCTCTGATGCCTCAAATCGCAGCCTGAATGCCTGGGTGTGTCAGCAGGCATCTCTTGTGAGACTGTTGCTTGGAACTTGATATATCAACAGTGATGTGACAAAATAAGAAAGGAATCTGGGGGTGGGAGCATTCTCAGCTGGTCTAGCTAAGTGATTTTATCTTCCTCATGCACTTGTAATAGAAATTTTAATCCCCTTGGAAGGCTGGGTTCCAATAGTTCAACCCAATTGGTCTTTGATTTCACTTATGGAGAGAACTACCAGGAAGAAACAGTGTTAAGAATCATCTGCAAGAACCATCGCCTCTGAAACCTATTGATAACTTTCTCCTAATCAGATTGAATTTGAGAATAAGGAAATAAAATAAAATATATTGAACCCTTATCCTGTGCTCAGTAATAATGTAATATGATCTCATCTAATTCTCACATAGCTAACATTATCCTCATTTCACAGGTGTGGAAATAGAGACTCAGATTTAGAAACTTGCCCCAGGTGTTACAGGTAGTTATGTTAGAGCTGTGATAAAAAGACTATCTGTCTGACTGCAAAATCAACATTCTTCCTACTTCATCATACTGTGAGCCAAGAACAGCTTCCTAAACTTTTAGAGAAGGAGACATTTAATATGTATTTGTTTCCCTAGATCAACTCTGTTATCTGCTCTAAGTTAAGTTCATCAAGAAACCTCGATATAGGGGTTCCAGCACAAAAAGAATGTTCAGCTGTTATGATAGGCACCAACCTTAACCTAAAGAAGGTTCCTCTTGAATAGGATGTGACATGAAAATAAAATTCAGCTGGCATTCAGTGGAAAAAACAAAATCTGAGACTTTCACAGATACAAGTAAAATGATTTTTAACATTCTATGTATGGTATAGCTTCCCCCTCAAGAAAACCCAGTAGCCAGTTATGTACAAGTTTCACCACATGGGTCTAAAATCAAACTCTGGTGGTTCCTGAGAACCTAGAGCAGTATGGATGTGGAACAGGCAGAGGATCAGGAGATGAATAGAAGAGATGGGGTCGAGGCTCTCATCCAGAGAAATGGTGTGGCTGAGACTAGCTCCAGACTCCAAGCCTCTGCCTCATTGGACCAAACAGCCTTTCAGAACCCAGGCAGGCAAAAAATCTCTACAGTTGTCATCAAGTTGATCCTCAAAAACTCTAGTTCTTTTCCAAATGGTGTGTGGGTCTCTAGTAGGACTATAACTCTTCTCCAGAATTTCAGTGAAAATGATGTGATGCGTGTCCACTTGTACCCTGGCACTAATACCTTATTGTCATTGTAGAGGGAAAACTGAAGCACTGAAAAGTGTGCATTTACTAAAAACCACTAAACCACATATTTTAAAAAGTTGAATTTTATGGTATGTGAATTACATCTCAATAAAAGTGTTATTTAAAAATAAAACAGAATAATGACTTTCCTTCTGGGGCATGATGATTTTGACAGAGAAGTAGTATTTTTGCCTTTGAAGGTCTCTTGTTGGATTCTAATTTATTTTTTATCACATGATTGGGGGACCTATGTATAAAACCCCATGTTAGACAGCTCCAATAAGGGGTTAATATCCAAAATATACAAAGTATTCACAACACTCAGAAACAAACAAACAAGCAATCCAGTTAAGAAATAGGGAGAGGACATGAAAAGACACTTCCCTCAAGAAGACATACAAATGGCAAACAGATATATGAAAAAGTGCTCATCTTCACTAGCTATTCGAGAAATGCAAATCAAAACCTCACTCCTGTTAGACTGGCTATTATCAACAAGACAGGTAACAACAAGTGTTGGAGAGGCTGTGGAGAAAAAGGAAACCTCATTCACTGCTGGTGGGAATGCAAAGTAGTACAACCATTATGGAAGAAAGTATGGTGGTTCCTCAAAAAATTAAGTATAGAACTACCATATGACCCATCAATCCCTCTACTGGATATCTACCTCAAAATCTTGAAAACATTGGTCCCTAAAACACATGCACCCCCATGTTCACTGCAGCATTATTCACAGTGGCCAAGACATGGAAACAACCAAAATGACCCTCAATAGAGGATTGTATAAAGAAGATGTGGTATACACACACACACACACAATGGCATACTACTCAGCCATAAGAAATGATGACATAGGATCATTTAAGACAACATGGATGGACCTTGAGAACATTATACTAAGTGAAATAAGTAAATCAGAAAAAGCTAAAAACTGTATGATTTCACTCATAGGTGGGATACAAAGCTGAGACTCATGGACCTGGATAAAAGTGCAGTGGTTACCAGGGGGAGGGAGATGTAGGGGAGGGAGGCTGGGGAAGGGTGTAAAGAGAGACAAATATAAGGTGACAGAAAATGATTTGGCATTAGATGATGCACATACAACATAATTGACTCATCAAATGATGGAGTGATGTTTGCCTGAAATCTCTGTACACTTATTGATCAATGTTAAAATTAATTTTCTAAATAAATTTTTAAAAACTGTGTTAGATGCTATAAAATAATTTTTTAAAAAGCTCACAGTCTGACCAGGTGGTGGCACAGTGGATAGAGCATCAACTTGGGACACTGAGGACCAAGGTTCAAAATTTCGAGGTCACAGGATTGAGCGTAGGCTCACCAGCTTGAGTGTAGGGTCGCTGGCTTGAGTGTGGGATCATAGACATGACTCCATGATCACTGGCTTGAGCCCAAATGTCACTGGCTTGAAGCCCAAGGTCACTGGCTTGAGCAAGGGGTCACTGGCTCAGCTGGACAACCCCCCCCCCATCAAGGCACGGATGAGAAAGCAATGAACAACTAACGTGCAGCAACTACAAGTTGATGCTTCTCATCTCTCTCCCTTCCTGTCTGTCCCTGTCTATCTATCTCTCTCTCAAAAAAAAAATATTACAATAATTATATAGTTTACTAAGCATTTATATGTACCATGTAGGTACTAAGCAATTTCACATATTATTAAGTAATATTCACCAGTTAGGTAAGTACTAGTATTCCTATTAAATAATTTAGAAAGCTGAGATTCAGAGGATTAGATAATTTCCCAAGGAACACAGCCTATAAAAGACAGCTGAGACTTGAGCTCAAATATTTCTAACTGCTAAGTTTATACTTTTATCTATTATGCTAAGCAATTTATAAAGGGAAGAGAAATCTGAACACAAAGAATAGAAAAGAGTGAATGGTGGAGTTCTATGAGCAGTCAAACTATGGAATTGCTTTCAAAGTTCTGAACTAGAATCCTGGAGTTGCAGTGCAGGATGTATTTAAAAATATCAGTATGGAGACTGGGGAGTCTCCAAGTCCTCTTGGCGTAGCAGTCATTGCAACAAAAACAAGCATAATTCCAAAAAATATATACAATTGAAAATGACCATAATATCCAAGGGACAACATAATTCTTTGTGTGGTCACTTTGTTCTACGACTCCCTGGCTCTGCGAGCAATGGATATAACTCAGTGATATATCCATTAATATTTTGTGAACACCATTCTAAGTGTTACTAGGTCCTATGCCCTGTCGAGATAGTGGGGTGAATCTGATATGATGGCTCCCCTAAAAGAGTGCCCAGATAGGAACCAGTCGACGCCATATGTAAAATATATGTGGTAAGTTCAGGGCTTTTGCTTCAGACAGCATGGGTTTCTGTCCTAGCGCTGCCACTTGCAAGCTGTGATTTGGGATGAATTATTACATTTATCTATGTTTTCATTTCCTTCTTAGTACAAAGAGAATGAAATTAATATTGACCTTACAGGCTTACTGTGAGAAATAAATAGAGAATCATGTAAAACCATGTTGTCTGGAAGATAAGAAGCACTTAATGGTAACTGCTATCTTCTTCATCATCATCATCATCATATTCATCACCTGGTGGCAAGGTACAGAAAAGCTGGTTCTTCATGCCTCACATAGCTTTCTGACTATTTTTGCTTCCTTCGGGTATTACATTTGATACACTTTATGTATATAAGTGACATTTTCCTAGGGGTTCATGTCCAAAGCTGCCAGACTGACTACCAATGAATAGCAGAAAGCCCAAGAAGAAAGCTCACTCTAAATTCACCCTGAACATTTCTGAAAACATTAGTTTTGTGTTTAGCCCATTAACTTATACTTTCATAATCTAGAAAAGAGCCTTCAAATGGCCAGAGAATATGTTTCTTCTCTTACTGGCTGATATTACTCTAATATATTCATATTCTATATATTATTCTTTCTATGTGGGGGGGAGAGGGGACCTGACACTCCTAATACAGTGCATAGTTTTTGTATAATAAGCATATGTAATCAATACACAGAGATAACCTACTATAATGGTTAAGAGAAAGGACATTATGATAAGGTATAGGTTCAAACCCTGGCTCCTCCACCTACTAGCTATGTGACCTTGGATATGACTCAAGTTATCTGAACCTATTTCCTCATCTGTAAAATGGAGGGGAAAAAAACAATATGTACTTCATAGAAGAGTTGGTGGAGATTAAATAGATGACATGTGAAAAGTATTCAGCATATCTTGCACATAGTATTCTCAATAAATGGCAGTTATTACTGCAAAAAGTACATGACTTATGTGAGCCTATTAGCCTCGGTTCATTTTCAATTAAATAAGAATTTATTGCATACCCACCAAGTAGCTTACAGTTTGCTACTTTTTGTGGATACCAGATCAAGGGAATGAACTGCACAAGTCCTCTAAAACATAGTAACTGCTTTTCAAAAGTATATTATCCTGAACAAAGTGCCCTGCAACATGTCCTCACTGGAAGGTAGGTCGGTACCAGCCTTTCTGCAATCATCTCAAAGATGAGAATGCAAAGAAGTAGGAAGGTAAACATGGACAGGGGTGGAGTTATGTTTGATTGGAAATGAATCAGTCCATCCACAGGGAGCAGCACCCACATGTTAGCTATAAAAGGGCTACTATCTCAATCATTGTCACCCTGCAAGCTTCATCAGGCTTTTTTCCTACTTGTTCCTTTGGTGAACCAGGTGAGAAAAAATTCATCTAGCTATACTGATGGATATTTGGTTGGTCATTGTCCACAGCAGAAATCTAAGAGTTGGAGCTAAGGCAGAATTAATATATATTTGGCCTTTCCATTTTTGTTTCTTTTTTCTTTTTCTTTGCTTATTTGTTTAGCTAGTTTAATTTATTCTGGGACATTTTTTAGAATAAATTTGTCATTGTGGAGAAGAATAACTCAAGTAGAAGTTTCTCTTCTCACAGGCCATCCCATACTCTCTTCCTATTTTGCACATGTCATCTTTTCTGGGATGTCCAGCTCAAACAGGGAGGAGGCTGGCACTGTCTTAGAGTCCCTTCCTTATTCAGTGTCAGTTCCCAGAGGTTCCAGATCAAATCATCTACTAGTTAAATTGCTGCCTGGATTTCTGAGCCTTTGTCCCTGATTAATGAAAAAGAACTGTTTGGTCAAGGGCTGAGATTAAGATAGTTCCTAAACTCTCACAAGGGTTATCTCAGGCCTCTGAAAAACCAAGAATGCATTGGCCCACTTTATCCATTTTTTATTTTCTGAAAGCCTTAAGGGTCAAGTTTAGCTTTTGGTATGCATGATAGAAGGTCTGTCACTTTTGACTCTAGACAATCAGTGAAATTAGCAAGAGAAACTGGAGAAATATGTCTGGGTGGTTCTGAAAACTCTGGAAGCCCTAGGACAACACCCAGGACACCAAAGTAAACAAAATATAGAGACATTAGGAAAAGATCTATTCCTCTAGGACACGGAGATCTGAAATGTCATCCCAGTTCAGCCAGTAACATGCCATGACTAATGTTAAAGTGATTTTTCATTCTGTTGAAAGATTTTGTATCATCCTTGACCCATCTTTACTTTTTTGAGGTATTTTAAAGTTTAAAGAGATAAGATTTAAAAAATCATGATGAAAATTATTAAAATCAGAACAGTTTATAAATTAAAAGGAAAGAAAATGAACGATAGAATATTTTGTTTTGTTTTTCTCTTCAGGTTCATTGAAACGTGCAGAAAGATGAGCGACCTCTTGAGAAGCGTTGTCACCGTCATCGACGTTTTCTACAAATACACCAACCAAGATGGGGAGTGTGGCACACTGAGCAAGGATGAGCTGAAGGAACTTCTGGAGAAAGAGTTTCGGCCAGTTCTGAAGGTGAGGACCCTGTGCTAGGACTGAAGGGTCCTATGGTACTGGATATGTTTTGTTATGTAACCAAACATTAGCTAAAAAGTGCATAGTTCCGGCGGTCTTTGAGCAAACCTTAAGAGTAGTACTTTTGGGGGACATCAGAAAGGCTGTGGAGGCAATGTTAATTTTTAGAAAAGTGAAGGAATTTTCCTCACTTTACTGTTCATTCACAACATATGGACCCTTAGACTTCTTCGTGTCTCTGGTTTCCCATTCTGAAAAAGCAGAAAATAAACTTGTACTAAGACATGCATTAATAAATTACCCTATCCAATGAGAAAGAAAAAATAGAGAGAGGGAAGTCATCTCCTGGGGAACTTGAGCAAGTAGCCAGGATGACTAAAGACCAAAAACAAAATTCATGTGATTTTTTCCATCCACTTGGAAATAATTCAGCTATTAACTTCAAAATTATAAATTTTAACATACCATATATTAGACATGTATGTCTAAACTGTATGTAAAACTAAAACACACCAGGTATTAAACTTGATTTACCGAATGCCTTCCTGTATGCCATACTTGGGTACCTAGTTCTCTAGCTTAGGTCCTTAAGCTGTATACTTCTGAGGATTACAATAGTTTTATTTTTTCTATTTCCTCTTCACACCTGCTGAGACCTATTAGGCTGCCTTCACCAAAAGTAATCCTTGATTGAATTAAAAATATCCAGTGTCAAATACCTACAATTCCGCAGGCCTACCTGAATATTTTAGCTGAGTATATGGGATAGGCTAACCAAGACTCCTTTGATGTGTTGCTCATATGCAGAACCCAGATGATCCAGACACAGTGGATGTTATTATGCACATGCTGGACCGAGATCACGACCGAAGACTGGACTTTACTGAGTTTCTTCTGATGGTATTCAAGCTGGTTTTGGCCTGCAACAAGGTTCTCAGCAAAGAATACTGCAAAGCTTCAGGGTCAAAGAAGCAGAAGCATAGGCATGGTCGACACCAAAGGGAAGAAAGTAAAACAGAGGAAGAAGATGAGGATACACCAGGACAAAAATCAGGTTACAGCAATCCAAGTTGGAGTGAGGGAGAAGAGAATGGTTATGGTTCTGAGGGCTTGAGGGGAAGTGTAAAACATAGATATGGATCCAAATCCAGGAGGCTGGGGAGGCAAAGTGGTTTACCTAGCTCAGGGTACCAAGAGGGATTTGAAAAAAGGCACCATAGGTCTAACTCTAGTTACTCATGGGATGGCAAAGAAAGACATGGTTCCAGCTCTGGAGAGTTAGAGGAAAGAAGAAACAATTCACATGTTAGCTCTTCTAGTGAATCTGGGGAGGAATATGAACTTGGGTCTGGATCTAAAAGTGGGGTAAGGAATGATCGTAGTGGTCTGTCACATGGATTAGAGGCTAGTTGGTATGAATCAGATTCTAATCAATCAAGAAGAAATGGCAGACAAAAGTTTGCATCTATCTCTAATGGTTCAGAAGACAGTGAAAGACAAAGCTATGTATGTGGTTCTATCAATTCAAATGGGTGTAGAACACCACAATATGCTTCTAGCTCTTGTTGGTCAGGTAGATTTGGAGGCCAAGGAACTAAATCTAGCTGTAATCAGTCATGTTGTCAGTCAGGACATAGTGGAGGACAAGGTCATAGATGTATCTCAAGAAGTCAGTCCTCTGGATATGGCCAATGTAAGCCTCGCTCCCGTAGTCAATCTGGTTGTCATAGAAGACATAGATCTAGGACATGTTGTCAACCACAAAACTGTGGAAGACAACAAGGAACAAGATCAAGTCAGTCCTCTTGCTGTGGACGATATGGCTCTGGAGCAAGTCAGTGTTCTAGTTCTGGTCAGCAAAGATATGGTTCTTGTAAATACCCTATGAGTTCTCATCAAAAAGGGTGTGCACCAAATGAATATTCTAAATGTGGTAAACATGGGTCTGGTTCAGGTCAGTCCTCTAGCTTTGGACAACATGGGTCAGGCTCAAGGCAATCCTCTGGTTATGGCCAATATGGGCCTGGATCACACCAAACCTCTGGCTCTCGACAACATGGCTCTGGCCAGTCCTCTGGTTTTGGCCAACATGAGTCTACCTCAAGTCAGTCTGGCTATGGCCAACGTGGGTCTGGTTCAACTCAGTCTTCTGGCTTTGGACAACAAAGACCTAGATCAGGTCAGTCTTCTGGCTTTGGCCAACAGGGGTCTGGTTCAGGTCAGTCCTCTAGCTTTGGGCAACATGGGTCAGGCTCGGGGCAATCCTCTGGTTATGGCCAATACGGGTCTGGATCACACCAATCCTCTGGCTCTGGACAACAAGGTTCTGGCCAGTCCTCTGGTTTTGGCCAACATGAGTCTACCTCAAGTCAGTCTGGCTATGGCCAGCGTGGGTCTGGTTCAAGTCAGTCTTCTGGCTTTGGCCAACAGGGGTCTGGTTCAGGTCAGTCCTCTAGCTTTGGGCAACATGGGTCAGGCTCGGGGCAATCCTCTGGTTATGGCCAATACGGGTCTGGATCACACCAAACCTCTGGCTCTGGACAACAAGGTTCTGGCCAGTCCTCTGGTTTTGGCCAACATGAGTCTACCTCAAGTCAGTCTGGCTATGGCCAGCGTGGGTCTGGTTCAAGTCAGTCTTCTGGCTTTGGCCAACAAAGACCTAGATCAGGCCAGTCTTCTGGCTTTGGCCAACAGGGGTCTGGTTCAGGTCAGTCCTCTAGCTTTGGGCAACATGGGTCAGGCTCGGGGCAATCCTCTGGTTATGGCCAATACGGGTCCGGAACACACCAAACCTCTGGCTCTGGACAACAAGGTTCTGGCCAGGCCTCTGGTTTTGGCCAACATGGCTCTACCTCAAGTCAGTCTGGCTATGGCCAACATGGGTCTGGTTCAGGTCAGTCTTCTAGCTTTGGGCAACATGGATCAGGCTCGGGGCAATCCTCTGGTTATGGCCAATACGGGTCTGGATCACACCAAACCTCTGGCTCTGGACAACAAGGTTCTGGCCAGTCCTCTGGTTTTGGCCAACATGAGTCTACCTCAAGTCAGTCTGGCTATGGCCAACGTGGGTCTGGTTCAACTCAGTCTTCTGGCTTTGGACAACAAAGACCTAGATCAGGTCAGTCTTCTGGCTTTGGCCAACAGGGGTCTGGTTCAGGTCAGTCCTCTAGCTTTGGGCAACATGGGTCAGGCTCGGGGCAATCCTCTGGTTATGGCCAATATGGGTCCGGATCACACCAAACCTCTGGCTCTGGACAACAAGGTTCTGGCCAGGCCTCTGGTTTTGGCCAACATGGCTCTACCTCAAGTCAGTCTGGCTATGGCCAGCATGGATCTGGTTCAAGTCAGTCTTCTGGCTTTGGCCAACAAAGACCTAGATCAGGCCAGTCTTCTGGCTTTGGCCAACAGGGGTCTGGTTCAGGTCAGTCCTCTAGCTTTGGACAACATGGGTCAGGCTCAGGGCAATCCTCTGGTTATGGCCAATATGGGTCTGGGCAATCTGCAGAGTCAGGGTCCAACAGAAGTGGACAAAGGGGACCTAGTCATGCTGAAGCCAGTGACACTGAAGGGTATTCAAGAGACTCTCAGAGACAGCCAGCAGCCAGCCAGAGCCAGGCAGGATCACAGCACAGAGAGTCGGGATCCTCTGATAGAGGGAGACAGGGAACTACTCACAGACAGTCAGGGGACACAAGCACACATGTGCAGTCTGGCCGTGGGCAATCCACAGAGTCAGGATCGGGCAGAAGTGAACGAAGAGGATCTGGTCAGAGTGAGGCCAGTGACACTGAAGGGCATTCAGGAGTCTCTGGGAGACAATCAGGGTCTAGACGGGGTCAGTCAGGATCTCAGCACAGAGAGTCGGGATCCTCTGTTAGAGGGAGACAGGGAACTACTCAGGGACAGTCAGGGGACAGCAAAAGACAAGTGCAGTCTGGCCATGGGCAATCTGCCGAGTCAGGAAGAAGGGGATCTGGTCACGCTGATGCCAGTGACACTGAAGGGCATTCAGGAGTCTCTGGGAGACAGTCAGGGTCCAGACAGGGCCAGGCAGGATCTCAGCACAGAGAGTCAGGATCCTCTGTTAGAGGGAGACAGGGAACTACTCACGGACAGTCAGGAGACACAGGCAGACACGTGCAGTCAGGCCGTGGGCAATCCGCAGAGTCAGGGTCTGGCCGAAGTGGAAGAAGGGGATCTGGTCACGCTGATGCCAGTGACACTGAAGAACATTCAGGGTCCAGACGGGGCCAGTCAGGGTCTCAGCACAGAGAGTCAGGATCCTCTGTTAGAGGAAGACAGGGAACTACTCATGGACAGTCAGGAGACACCAACAGACACGTGCAGTCTGGCCGTGGGCAATCTGCCGAGTCTGGGTCCGGCCAAAAGGGAAGAAGGGGATCCGGTCAGAGTGAGGCCAGTGACACTGAAGAACGTTCAGGGTCCAGACGGGGCCAGTCAGGGTCTCAGCACAGAGAGTCGGGATCCTCTGTTAGAGGAAGACAGGGAACTACTCAGGGACAGTCAGAGGACAGCAAAAGACAAGTGCAGTCTGGCCATGGGCAATCTGCCGAGTCAGGAAGAAGGGGATCTGGTCACGCTGATGCCAGTGACACTGAAGGGCATTCAGGAGTCTCTGGGAGACAGTCAGGGTCCAGACAGGGCCAGGCAGGATCTCAGCACAGAGAGTCAGGATCCTCTGTTAGAGGGAGACAGGGAACTACTCACGGACAGTCAGGAGACACAGGCAGACACGTGCAGTCTGGCCATGGGCAATCTGCCGAGTCTGGGTCCGGCCAAAAGGGAAGAAGGGGATCCGGTCAGAGTGAGGCCAGTGACACTGAAGAGCGTTCAGGAGTCTCTGGGCGACAGTCAGCGTCCAGCCGGGGCCAGGCAGGATCTCAGCACAGAGAGTCAGGATCCTCTGTTAGAGGGAGACAGGGAACTACTCACGGACAGTCAGGAGACACAGGCAGACACGTGCAGTCTGGCCGTGGGCAATCTGCCGAGTCAGGGTCAGGCCGAAGAGGAAGAAGGGGATCTGGTTACAGTGAGGCCAGTGACACTGAAGAGCATTCAGGGTCCAGCCGAGGCCAGGCAGGATCTCAGCACAGAGAATCAGGATCCTCTGTTGGACGAAAACAGGGAACTACTCACGGACAGTCAGGAGACACGAGCAGACAGGTGCAGTCTGGCCGTGGGCAATCCGCAGAGTCAGGGTCTGGCCGAAGTAGACAAAGGGGATCTGGTCGTGCTGAAGCCAGTGACACTGAAGAACGTTCAGGAGTCTCTGGGAGACAGTCAGGGTCCAGCTGGGGCCAGGCAGGATCTCAGCACAGAGAGTCAGGATCCTCTGTTGGACGAAGACAGGGAACTACTCACGGACAGTCAGGAGACAGCAGCAGACAGGTGCAGTCTGGCCGTGGGCAATCTGCCAAGTCAGGAAGAAGGGGATCTGGTCACGCTGATGCCAGTGACAATGAAGAGCGTTCAGGAGTCTCTGGGAGACAGTCAGGGTCCAGCCGGGGCCAGGCAGGATCTCAGCACAGAGAATCAGGATCCTCTGTTAGAGGGAGACAGGAAACTACCTATGGCCAGTCAGGAGACACAGGCAGACACGTGCAGTCTGGCCGTGGGCAATCCGCAGAGTCAGGGTCCGGCAGAAGTAGACAAAGGGGATCTGGTCGTGCTGAAGCCAATGACACTGAAGAACATTCAGGGTCCAGACGGGGCCAGGCAGGATCTCAGCACAGAGAGTCGGGATCCACTGTTGGACGAAGACAGGGAACTACTCACAGACAGTCGGGAGACACCAACAGACATGTTCAGTCTGGCCGTGGGCAATCTGCCGAGTCTGGGTCCGGCCAAAAGGGAAGAAGGGGATCTGGTCAGAGTGAGGCCAGTGACACTGAAGAACGTTCAGGAGTCTCTGGGAGACAGTCAGGGTCCAGCCGGGGCCAGGCAGGATCTCAGCACAGAGAATCGGGATCCTCTGTTAGAGGGAGACAGCGAACTACTCGTGGACAGTCAGGAGACAGCAAAAGTCATGTGCAGTCGGGTCGTGGGCAATCTGCCGAGTCAGGGTCCGGCCGAAGTGGAAGAAGGGGATCTGGTCACGCTGAGGCCAGTGATTCTGAAGAGCAGTCAGGAGTCTCTGAGAGACAGTCTGGGTCCAGACAGGGCCAGTCAGGATCTCAGCACAGAGAGTCAGGATCCGCTGTTAGAGGGAGACAGGGAACTACCTATGGCCATTCAGGAGACACGAGCAGACACGTGCAGTCTGGCCGTGGGCAATCCGCAGAGTCAGGGTCCGGCAGAAGTAGACAAAGGGGATCTGGTCGTGCTGAAGCCAGTGACACTGAAGAGCATTCAGGAGTCTCTGGGAGACAGTCAGGGTCCAGCCGGGGCCAGGCAGGATCTCAGCACAGAGAGTCAGGATCCACTGTTAGAGGAAGACAGGGAAGTAGTCACGGACAGTCAGGAGACACCAACAGACATGTGCAGTCTGGCCGTGGGCAATCTGCCGAGTCTGGGTCCGGCCAAAAGGGAAGAAGGGGATCTGGTCAGAGTGAGGCCAGTGACACTGAAGAACGTTCAGGGTCCAGACGGGGCCAGTCTGGTTCTCAGCACAGAGAGTCGGGATCCTCTGTTAGAGGGAGACAGGGAACTACTCATGGACAGTCAGGGGACAGCAAAAGTCATGTGCAGTCGGGTTACGGACAATCTGCCGAGTCAGGGTCCGGCCGAAGAGGAAGAAGGGGATCTGGTCACGCTGATGCCAGTGACACTGAAGGGCATTCAGGAGTCTCTGGGAGACAGTCAGGGTCCAGACAGGGCCAGGCAGGATCTCAGCACAGAGAATCGGGATCCTCTGTTAGAGGGAGACAGGGAACTACTCACGGACAGTCAGGAGACACCAGCAGACATGTGCAGTCTGGCCGTGGGCAATCTGCCGAGTCTGGGTCCGGCCAAAAGGGAAGAAGGGGATCTGGTCAGAGTGAGGCCAGTGACACTGAAGGGCATTCAGGAGTCTCTGGGAGACAGTCAGGGTCCAGACAGGGCCAGGCAGGATCTCAGCACAGAGAGTCGGGATCCTCTGTTAGAGGGAGACAGGGAACTACTCACGGACAATCAGGGGACAGCAACAGTCATGTGCAGTCGGGTCATGGGCAATCCAGAGAGTCAGAGTCCGGCCGAAGAGGAAGAAGGGGATCTGGTCATAGTGAAGCCAGTGATGCTGAAGAGCAGTCAGGAGTCTCTGGGAGACAGTCAGCGTCCAGACAAAACCAGGCAGGATCTCAGCACAGAGAGTCAGGATCCTCTGTTAAAGGGAGACAGGGAACTACTCACGGACAGTCAGGAGACACCAGCAGAAATGTGCAGTCTCGTCATGGGCAATCTTCACACTCTGGGGCTGACAGAGGTGGAAGAAGGGGATCTAGTCATAGAGAATCTAGTCAAAGAGAAGACCATTCTGGTGTATCAGAGAGACACTCAATATCCAATCATGGAGATGACCAAGCTCGATATAGTCATTCTCAATCACAAGTTAGTGGAAGACAAAATGATAGATCAAGTCAGAGGTTGAGACATGGTAGCTATGGACGTTCAGGATATGACTATGGGCATTCAGGGTATGGACTTTCTGGAGGCAGCAGAATAAGTAGCCGCAATTCTAGTCCTGTTACATCAAGAGATACAACTAGAGACACAGAAGTGTCTAGACATGGGCAATCAGTTTCTATTTCTGACCAAACAGGATCAAATGAAACCGAAAGAACAGGAAGACAAGGTTCAAGCCACAGGCCAGCAGAAGCAAGTCATGCACAGTCAATTGGTTCCTATAATCAGCCTGGATCTGGTATAACTAGAAGTCAGGAATCTAGTAATGGGAACTCAGTAGTAACTCATGAACAATCAAATGACACCCATTTTCAATCTGGAAGGCAGGGATCTAGTCTTGGTCAATTAAGAAACCACTCTGTATCTTGCCTTGGACAATCCATCTCAGCTTACAGTAATCCAGAATCTAGTTCAACTAGAAGGCAGGGCACAGAAAGGCAAAAGCAAGAGTCAGGATCAAGTATGTTAGGGAGCATCAGAAGATACAGTCAGCATATGGATGATAAGCAGGCAAGAGACTATGAGGCCAGAGGTTACCAAGGAAGGGAGAGAACAGACTCGGGTCACTTTTACTTAGATAGCAATACCCCACTGTATAAATATGTACAAAAACAAAAGTACTACTACTATGAATAATAATTTGAAGACAATAGAAAACTAACTTAAGAACTAACCCAGTGAAGAAATGAGATACACACATGGAATTAAGATATTTTACATGATCCCTTCTTTTGGTAGTGGGTGGTATAAGTATTTTAGCTGTGGTACTATACTGTATTTCTCTGGTTTGGTGCAAGATTTTTTTGTAAAGCTTCGTAACCATTGAGCTCTTTGGTTGGAAAATAATGAATGGAAGAAATAAATAGTATTTGGGACTATGCTTAATATAAATGACAAAAGTGACATGGGTACTTTGGGATAAAATGAACATTTTAAATTTTTTTCTGAATTTCAAATTTTAGATTTTCCAATTTTGTTTTAATTAATTATTTACAATCCTATCCAGAGAGCGGAGAAACATGGTTCAGGAGCCAAAATTTCTCTAATAATGTTGTAACATATTCCATGTCCTAAGCAAACAATATTATGGTATTGAAGATTCAGAGAATTGCTTCTTTTGTGCCATCACTGTAACTCAGTACTACTACTTCTGAATTTATTGTCATGACCTTCTGGATGTAGAATCCAAAAAAAATTGTATTGCATAAAAATTGACAATAAACTTTTCATCAAGGTATAATTTTGTTTTTCTTTCATCCTCACAAACGCAAACTAAGCTCCCTGTCATGACGTCAGGTGCACATTTCCTTCTGCCACTGAGTCCCTAGATGGCAGTAAAGAGCATCAGGTAACAATAATAAGGAATCCAAAGAAGGCAGAACTCAATCACATCTTATCTTTTTCTCACTCTAATACTGTCCAAAGCATTTACAGAAAGAAATGCTTTATACTGATGGGTTGACCTCAGATGCTTGTTTAATCATGATCATCACAGCAATCATTAAACATAATCCCAACATAATCCCTGAGATAACTAAAGCTCTGGAAATGAGTTATGTATCACAAATTTTGTCAAAGATATTAACTGAAATACCCCTGCCAAAGTAGGCTAGTGGCAGTGGAAGCTAATAGGGTCCTGAATTTTTCAGTGAAAGTAAAACAGTTAAAAATATAGTCCTGTCTAAGAGGAAAAAAATATATGAATTTATTATGATTAGCAAAAGAAGAAACAAAAAGTAGAAAAATATGTACAAAAAATACTAACTTCAGTAGCAGGTTACTACTATAAGAAGACCCACAGAAAATGTCCAGAATGTAAGAGCTAGTAAGGACTTTAAAGATCATCCCCCTCAGTTTACACATTAAAAGAAAACCCTGCAAGCTGTCCTTCCCTGAAGCATGTCTGTGCCTTTCTTTTCCCCTTCCCTCCTCTTCCCCACAGGCATGCATCTCCTAAACTCTCAGGACCCCACAACACTTGCAACCAAGGGAGCAATAGGCAGCAGCAGCTTGTTCCAGGCTAACCTCTGAATCTGTCTCCAAGGCCCCCTTTGTTGCTTCTTCTGTCCTAAATCTTTCCTTGTCCCCAGCTTTAAAAAGCATACCCTCAAAAGAAAAAAAAAAAAAAAAAAAGGCAAGCAAAGCACATTTTATCTAATAAAAAAGAGTGACAATTCCCTAAATCAGAATTTGGTGCTTTACCATCACCTCCCCAAAAAACTCAAGCCATTTTTCTTCCACTGTAAATTTTGAAATTCAAACTCAAGTGACATTCATCAATGGGTATTTACGATTACATGCCCCTTCTTTCCTATTGAGGGAAGACATTATATGAAAAGACAAAAAGACAGGCTCATTCTTCTGACTAGACTCAGAAGATGTTCTATCTAGTTTTTAATATTTTATTTTTAGGACTATATGAACTTTAAAAAAAATATGACACATCTTTATTTATATATATCTATATATTTTTAATTGATTTGAGAGAAAGAGAGAGGAAGGTAGATAATAAGCATCAATTAATAGTTGCTTCACTTTAGTTGTTGTTTTCTCATATGTGCTTTGACTGGGGAGCTACAGCAGACCAAGTGACCCCTTGCTCAAGCTAGAAACTTTAGGCTCAAGCCAGTGACCCTGGAAACATGTCAATGATCCTTCACTCAAGCCAGCAATCCCCGTGCTCAAGCTGGCAAGCCCACACTCAAGCCTATGAGCCTGTGCTCAAGCTGGCAATTTAGGGCTTTCAAACTGGGGACCTCAGCATCCTGGGCGGATGCTCTTTTCACTGTGACACCACCGATCAGGTTGAACTCTGAACCATGGTATATGATCAACAGAACACTAGTCATATTAATTAGTGAAAGAAAATAAAATTTTTATTATACTATTAATAATAAACATAAAAGATAACAGCGTATATGGTAGTTAACCCTAAATATAACCAAGTTATACAAATCTATCACCATTCATTAACTGAATAAAATCTAATATCAAAAAATTATTAGATATACAGCAGTACCTTGACACACGAACACTTTAAATCACGAGCAATTTGAGAGACAAGCAGTCACTCACGGGATTTTTTACTTTAAGTCACGAGCAGATATTTGAATCACAACCTTCCACCACCTTCCACTAGATAGCCTGCCGAACGTTCTGAAAGGGAGGAAGAAACAAACTTCTATGGAAAGATTTTTGTTGAAACGGCCTCTAAGTGAAAGCAAGGAAAGTGTGGCGAAGAGCCAAAAGTCAGTGAATAAAATGATGATTGTTGGGCAAATGAGTTTGTAAAATTTGTATTTTCTGAGTTTGCTCACTTTTATTGTAAAAAATGGTGCTGGACAGCTGTCTGTAAAATTGCTAATTATCTTCCTGATTGGGAAGGGCCACTGTTATGCTAATGTTGCTGGAGGAGGGGTTTCCGCAACAAAAAGTTTTGAAAAGAGCAGAGGAGAAGAGGAAGGAGAAGGAAGCCATACAATGATGATTAAGCAAAGTAAAAAAATAGCACTTAAGCTTAGCAATAAAGTTACATATCATACTAGTGTGTAAGTTAAATTTTGCAATTAAATGGTAGCGTTAAGTGTGTAGAGAGCAAGTTGTGTTAAGCGATAGCATACGAAATGAAAAAACCTCTTCTGCCAATTTTCTCCCCCTCCACCAGCATCTTTGCCTGAACTTGAAGTTAAATACACTGCATAAACCAGTTTATTTCTTTACATTCTCTCTTATTATGTGTTTATATATATGTATTTGTTATTTATAAAGTACATTTTCTTATTTAAAAGCATATAGAACAAAAAATTTGTGTGGTTTTTGGGGGCCAGGATGGATTAATTGCATTCCCATTAATTTAAATGGGGAAATTCAATTTGACACACGAGCAAATTGAGTCACGAGCTTGGCCATGAAAGAAATTAAACTTGTGTATCAAGGTACCACTGTAGTTAATCCCATCTAATTTTTAGTATAGGTAAATGAGATTCAAATGGATTAACTTGGTGACGTCACAGAAATGGCGCCGTGAGCAGCGCGACCGACAGATCTCCCCAAAATCACAACAAATTTATCAACTAGAAACAGGAAAATTTATCCTCGGAGCATTCCGGAGTTCCACACAAACTGAAAACGAAAGGACTGTTATCATTTGAATCTGAGAGACGAGGGTGTGGAGGAAGCTACCGCAGGGACGTTCATTCAAGCCGAGAGGAAGTGCGCCTGTGGTGAGTCAGCCCACACTCGGGAGCCGCGAGCAGCCGCCGCGAGCAGCCGCCGTGAGCAGCCGCCGCGAGCAGCTGCAGGCGCGCGCCCGGTTCGATTGCAGAGCGAGCACCGCCCACACTCGGGAGCGGCGAGCAGCCGCTGGCGCGCCCGGTCCGGTTGCAGAGCGAGCACCACTAACGTTCCCAGCGGCCCGCGCACTGCGAGTGAGAGTCGCCAGCCACCGGTGCCCGGAGAACCCCATTCGCGCATGTACCCTGGGCATTCCACGCGCCTAGAGCGCCCTGCTGGCCCGCACACCCAGGGTGCCCCATCATCCTGCGCCCGGTGCGCCCCAGTCGCCAGCAGCGGGGGGAGCAGGAGAGGCCCCAGGGCGGTATTCCCTACTTGGGAGATTCTCTCCGCGGGCGGGGCACCTCACCCAGCCATTCAAGCTAACAATCAAGTGTTGGGGGAGGGGCGAGCGCAGGCAGCCTGAAATACCTTCGGGAGCACAGCTGTGACCCAATCACTGAAATTAGCTTAACCCGTGAAATCTGCGCACCCTCGGTTCTAATTGATAAGATCTCTCTCAGTTCAGCGACCCAAGACAAGAGGCGTGATATTTTTTAGTGCCTCTCGCTAAAGGGGCGGGGGCAACTTCTGATTGATAGAGCCTCCATATTCAGGGATAAATGCTAACAAGAAGGACTTGGCAGATAATAAGATCTATACTACACTAGTCGCAAGCAGAGACTAGTGCCTCTTCTTCCCAGCCGAAACAGGCTACAAAGTGTGGAAAGCCTGGGTTGAGAGGTCCAACTGAATGCTAGGCACTGAACAGTCACCTTGACAACAAGTGACTCCCACCCCCGCCTGATTACACTGGAGGCCCTGACTGCCAGAGCCTTTCCCAAAGCCTTGCACTGAGTGGGGATAGAGTGGGGATTTCCCAGCTCTTTGAGCCTCTTACTCCCCAGGCAGAAGCAGTTGCAGCCTTATAGCTGGATCACCAGGCTGCTAATTCAGGAAGGGGGGACTAGGAGAGAGAATCCAGGAAAGCAAACTCTCTCATCGTTGGACCCTGCAAACGCCAACAAGCCTTGACTACCAGCAAGACTAAAGCCAATTATATGACATTGCCATAGAATCCCATCAACTGCAAATCCCTACCTAAGTGTGACACAGGGGCAGACCCTGGGGTAGAGTCACCGACCAGGAAGAGGGAGAGAAAAGAAAAAGGAAGAAGTTAACATCTCAAAATCAAGAAAAATCCACAGACTTTACAACTTGTTCCACTAATTTTTTTGTTTGTTTGTTTGTTTGTTTCTTCTATCTTATTGCCTTTATTTCCTCCACCTCGGTCCTTCTATTCTCTGCCCATCTTATGCTTCCCTTTTCTTGTACTACACTACCCATAAGTGTTACATTTTATTTCTCTTCTTCATCCTCACCCTCCTTTAAGGTTATACTCCAAAACACTTAACTCTCACTCTCTCCTCTTTTGTTTTATTTTGTTTTCCTTTATCTTGTTTTTTTCTCTTCCTTTTTTATTTCTTCCTTCGTTTTTCTCTTTTTCTTATTTTTTCCTTTCTATTCATTTTTTCTTTTCTCATTTTACTTTCATCCCATTTAATCCTCAATCACGAACAAATGAGTTAATTTGGGACTCAAGGCTTTTTTTGGCTTTATTTTTCTTTTTCGCTTTTGTTTTTGTTTTTTTTCTTGTTTGTTTATTTTTGTGGCATTTTGGGTCCTCCCAACCCAAGGTCTCCATTGTATTTAGTCTTCGCTCCACTTAATACAACAGATTTTTACTTATCATTTTTATTTTTTTCTTCTTTATTATTCTTTTTTTTGTCCTTTTTTCTGGTTCCCTCTTATCCCTCTCATTATATCTCTTAGTTGACCATCACTCACAAGCAAATCATCTTATGTTTGTCTAAGATTTTCTTCCTTTTTTTTTTTTTTTTTGCATTTAGTAGGTCCCTACTCCCCTTTTTTTGCCCCTTGAACTCTTCACCCCAAATCAGGCCCTCCATTATAGGCACGATATTTCCCTGAGGAGGGGAGAGGAGGGAAAGAGAAGAAAGAAAAAAAGGGGGAAATAATAAATTATTACTGTTTTTTTTTGTGGGGTGTTTTACCTTTTTTTTTTTTTTTTTTTTTTTTACTTTTTACTCTTTATTAATTCTAATTAGTGCTATCAACAAGACCACCCTCAGATGCCAATAAGAAAGAGGAAATCGAATATTATGGATACAAAAGAAAGAGAGGTAACACAAATAGATGTGGAAAAATCTATGGAGAAAAGACTTAACATATTGGAAGCCTTGGAGCTAAATGACAGAGAATTTAAAATAGAAATCTTAAAAATACTCAGAGATATATAAGAAAACACAGAAAGGCAATATAGGGAGATCAGAAAACAACTCAATGAACACAAAGAATATATTACCAAGGAAATTGAAACTATAAAAACAAATCAAACAGAAATGAAAAACTCAATTCACGAGCTGAAAAACGAGGTAACAAGCTTAGCTAGCAGAACAGCCCAGATTGAAGATAGGATTAGTGAAATAGAAGACAAACAACTTGAGGCACAACAGAGAGAAGAAGAAAGAGACTCAAAAATAATAAAAAACGAGAAAGCCCTACAGGAATTGTCTGACTCCATCAGAAAGAATAA
The DNA here is from genome assembly GCF_036850995.1 of Saccopteryx leptura. Classification (NCBI taxonomy): domain Eukaryota; kingdom Metazoa; phylum Chordata; class Mammalia; order Chiroptera; family Emballonuridae; genus Saccopteryx; species Saccopteryx leptura. Next base: position 290,253,935 of record NC_089504.1, read on the forward strand.
CATAAGAATAATAGGTATATCAGAGGGAGAAGAGAAAGAAAATGGAATGGAGAATATACTCAAACAAATAATAGACGAGAACTTCCCAAGCCTGTGGAAAGAACTAAAGCCTCAAATTCAAGAAGCAAACAGAACACCGAGTTTTCTTAACCCCAACAAACCCACTCCAAGGCACATCATAATAAAGATGACACAAACCAATGACAAAGAAAAAATTCTCAAGGCAGCCAGGAAAAAGAAGAGTACAACATATAAAGGAAGGCCTATTAGATTATCATCAAATTTCTCAGCAGAAACTCTACAAGCTAGAAGAGAGTGGACCCCAATATTTAAAGCCCTGAAAGAGAGGAACTTTCAGCCAAGAATACTATACCCATCAAAGCTATCCTTCAAGTATGAAGGAGATATAAAAACATTCACAAATTCAGAAAAGATGAGAGAATTTATCAACAGAAAGCCCCCACTCCAGGAAATACTAAAGGGGGTTTTCCAACCAGATTCAAAGAACAAAAGAAAACAAAACCACAAGTAACAGCTCCACCAAGAACACAATAAAACCAAACTTAAACTGTGACAACAAAGGAAAAAAAGGGGGGAGAGGATGGAGATTAACAGTAGCAAAGGACGATGAAGTGCAGAAATACTTATAAGATAGGGTAATACAATGAATATGGTAGGTACCCTTTTCATTACTTAATGGTAACCACCCTAGAAAAAACCACCACAAAAACACTTGACTTAAAAAAGGTAGCAACAGAGGAAAGAAGTATGGAACACAAACAAACAAAAACAAATGATAGAAAAACAAAAGAGAAGAATCAAACTAGATACAAAACTAACAGAAAGCAATTTATAAAATGGCAGTAGGGAACCCACAAGTGTCAATAATTACACTAAATGTAAATGGATTAAACTTACCAATAAAAAGACACAGAGTAGCAGAATGGATTAAAAAAGAAAATCCAACTATATGCTGCCTACAAGAAACACATCTAAGCAACAAGGATAAAAACAAATTCAAAGTGAAAGGCTGGAAAACAATACTCCAAGCAAACAACACCCAAAAAAAAGCAGGTGTAGCAATACTCATATCTGATAATGCTGACTACAAGACAGAAAAAGTACTCAGAGACAAAAATGGTCATTTCATAATGATTAAGGGGACACTGAATCAAGAAGACATAACAATCCTTAATATATATGCACCAAACCAAGGAGCACCAAAATATATAAGACAGCTACTTATTGACCTTAAAACAAAAACTAACAAAAATACAAACATACTTGGAGACCTCAATACTCCGCTGACAGCTCTAGATCGGTCATCCAAACAGAGAATCAATAAAGAGATAGTGGCCTTAAATGAAATACTAGAACACCTGGATATGATAGACATCTACAGGACACTTCATCCCAAAGCGACAGAGTATACATTTTTCTCTAGTGTACATGGAACATTCTCAAGAATTGACCATATGTTGGGCCACAAAGACAATATCAGCAAATTTAGAAAAATTGAAATTGTACCAAGCATATTTTCTGATCATAAAGCCTTGAAACTAGAATTCAACTGCAAAAAAGAGGGGGAAAAACCCACAAAAATGTGGATACTAAACAACATACTTCTAAAAAATGAATGGGTCAAAGAAGAAATAAGCGCAGAGATCAAAAGATATATACAGACAAATGAAAATGAAAATACGACATATCAGAATCTCTGGGATGCAGCAAAAGCAGTAATAAGAGGAAAGTTCATATCACTTCAGGCCTATATGAACAAACAAGAGAGAGCCGAAGTAAACCACTTAACTTCACACCTTAAGGAACTAGAAAAAGAAGAACAAAGACAACCCAAAACCAGCTGAAGAAAGGAGATAATAAAAATCAGAGCAGAAATAAATGAAATAGAGAACAGAAAAACTATAGAAAAAATCAATAAAACAAGGAGCTGGTTCTTTGAAAAGATCAACAAAATTGACAAACCCTTGGCAAGACTCACCAAGGAAAAAAGGCACAGGACTCAAATAAATAAAATCCAAAATGAAAGAGGAGAGATCACCACAGACATCATAGATATACAAAGAATTATTGTAGAATACTATGAAAAATTATATGCCACCAAATACAACAATCTAGAAGAAATGGATAAATTCCTAGAACAATACAACCTTCCTAGACTGAGTCATGAAGAAGCAGAAAGCCTAAACAGACCAATCAGCAGGGAGGAAATAGAAAAAACTATTAAAAACCTCCCCAAAAATAAAAGTCCAGGCCCAGACGGTTATACTAGTGAATTCTATCAAACATTCAAAGAAGACTTGGTTCCTATTCTACTCAAAGTCTTCCAAAAAATTGAAGAAGAAGCAATACTTCCAAACACATTTTATGAGGCCAACATAACCCTCATACCAAAACCTGGCAAGGATGGCACAAAGAAAGAAAACTACAGACCAATATCTCTAATGAATACAGATGCTAAAATTCTAAACAAAGTACTGGCAAACCGAATACAACAACATATTAAAAAAATAATACATCATGATAAAGTGGGATTCATCCCAGAATCTCAAGGATGGTTCAACATACGCAAAACAGTTAACGTAATACACCATATCAACAAAACAAAGAACAAAAACCACATGATCTTATCAATAGATGCAGAAAAGGCTTTTGATAAAATACAACACAATTTTATGTTTAAGACTCTCAACAAAATGGGTATAGAAGGAAAATATCTCAACATGATAAAGGCCATATATGATAAACCATCAGCCAACATCATTTTAAACGGCATAAAACTGAGGACTTTCTACCTTAAATCAGGAACAAGACAGGGTTGTCCACTCTCTCCACTCTTATTTAACGTGGTGCTAGAAGTTCTGGCCAGAGCAATCAGACAAGACAAAGAAATAAAAGGCATCCATATCGGAAAAGAAGAAGTAAAGGTATCACTTTTTGCTGATGATATGATCCTATACATCGAAAACCCGAAGGACTCCACAAAAAGATTATTAGAAACAATAAACCAATACAGTAAGGTCGCAGGATACAAAATTAAAATACAGAAGTCCATAGCCTTTCTCTATGCCAACAATGAAATATTAGAAAACGAACTCAAAAAAATAATCCCTTTCACGATTACAACAAAAAAAATAAAATACCTAGGAATAAACATAACAAAGAATGTAAAGGACCTATATAATGAAAATTACAAAGCATTGTTAAGGGAAATCAAAAAAGATACAATGAGATGGAAAAATATTCCTTGTTCTTGGATAGGAAGAATAAATATAATCAAAATGGCCATATTACCCAAAGCAATATACAAATTTAATGCAATTCCCATCAAAATCCCTATGAGAATTTTTAAAGAAATGGAACAAAAAATCATCAGATTTATATGGAACTATAAAAAACCCCGAATAGCCAAAACAATCCTAAGGAAAAAGAATGAAGCTGGGGGCATTACAATACCTGACTTTAAACTATATTATAGGGCCACGATAATCAAAACAGCATGGTATTGGCAGAAAAATAGACACTCAGACCAATGGAACAGAATAGACAGCCCAGAAATAAAACCACATATATATGGTCAAATAATCTTTGATAAAGGGGCCAACAACACACAATGGAGAAAAGAAAGCCTCTTCAACAAATGGTGTTGGGAAAACTGGAAAGCCACATGCAAAAGAATGAAACTCAACTACAGCCTGTCCCCGTGTACTAAAATTAATTCAAAATGGATCAAAGACCTAAATATAAGACCTGAAACAATAAAGTACATAGAAGAAGACATAGGTACTAAACTGATGGACCTGGGTTTTAAAGAACATTTTATGAACTTGACTCCAATGGCAAGAGAAGTGAAGGCAAAGATAAATGAATGGGACTACATCAGAATAAAAAGTTTTTGCTCAGCAAGAGAAACTGATATCAAAATAAACAGACAGCCAACTAAATGGGAAATGATATTTTCAAACAACAGCTCAGATAAGGGCCTAATATCCAAAATATACAAAGAACTCATAAAACTCAACAACAAACAAACAAACAATCCAATAAAAAAATGGGAAGAGGACATGAATAGACGCTTCTCCCAGGAAGAGATACAAATGGCCAACAGATATATGAAAAGATGCTCAGCTTCATTAGTTATTAGGGAAATGCAAATCAAAACTACAATGAGATACCACCTCACCCCTGTTAGATTAGCCATTATCAACAAGACGGGTAATAGCAAATGTTGGAGGGGCTGTGGAGAAAAAGGAACCCTCATTCACTGTTGGTGGGACTGTAAAGTAGTACAACCATTATGGAGGAAAGTATGGTGGTTCCTCAAAAAACTGCAAATAGAACTACCTTATGACCCAGCAATCCCACTACTGGGTATATTCCCCAAAACCTCAGAAACATTGATACGTGAAGACACATGTAGCCCCATGTTCATTGCAGCACTGTTCACAGTGGCCAAGACATGGAAACAACCAAAAAGCCCTTCAATAGAAGACTGGATAAAGAAGATGTGGCACATATACACTATGGAATACTACTCAGCCATAAGAAATGATGACATCAGATCATTTACAGCAAAATGGTGGGATCTTGATAACATTATAAGGAGTGAAATAAGTAAATCAGAAAAAAACAAGAACTACATGATTCCATACATTGGTGGAACATAAAAATGAGACTAAGAGACATGGACAAGAGTGTGGTGGTTACCAGGGGTGGAGGGAGGGAGGACAGGGGGAGAGTTAGGGGGAGGGGGAGGGGCACAGAGAACTAGATAGAGGATGGCAAAGGACAATCTGACTTTGGGCGAGGGGTATGCAACATAATCTAATGACAAAATAACCTAGACATGTTTTCTTTGAATATATGTACCCTGATTTATTAATGTCATCCCATTACCATTAATAAAAATTCATTTTAAAAAAAATGGATTAACTTGCTCAAATCATGCAGCCATTTAGAAGTAAGTGTTACTGTGACCAGGGTATAGGTTTTCTGATCCTCAAATCCTGCCAGTGGGTCTATACTCATTGTATACATCTACAATTCCACATTCTTTAATCTCTACATCTAAATTTAGGAATGTCTAAATTTCCACCAGTCCCCTGAATCAATGTTAAATTGCCTATACTGTATGAATGCTTCTGTGAATGCATATGTTTAAATACAAGGTGAGCAAAAGTAGGTTTACAGTTGCAAGTATACAGAACAGAGTTTATTATTTATTATTGTATTATCTATTTGTATTATTTTATTATTTTTATTATTATTTAGTATTCTTAACTTTGATTTACTTTTTAGGTAATGATGGCTAGTAATTTCACCTACTTTTACCCTCAAATATTTATGAGTGATTTCCATAATCCCTTGACCACAATCTTTTGAAGTTTAAATACAATGGGAAAAATTGTATATTCCAAACTGCTAAGACCCTCAATAATTTGTTTTAATCAAGGCAATTTTTCCTTACAAATTACACAAAGAGTATTCTAAAATAATTCAAAGAAAGTTACACACTCTCTTTCTGAGATAAAAGGAAAGATGAACATGAGAGAGCAGGTGTGGTTTACAAGGGAAAAGGTGTCCCCATGTGGAACCCTTGTGAACAGTTGAATTTCTTAGATGCTATTTTACTGGAAAGAGAAAGAGTCATATGGCGTGTACAGTTAGAGATTTCTCCTCTATCAGCACCTAGTGCCAGGATCCTACAGATAATATATCTCTGTGTCAAAGAATACCAAAAGATGTCAAAGCACGGTTGTAACCATCAGAGAGGAGCAACTAGACTGAGAAGAAACGTTCAATGGCCAAATTGGGGAAAAAAGATAAAATTCTTCTTTCTCCTAACTTTCTAGATAAAAATGACCTTTGGATGTGGGAAATTGAAGGTCATTGTGTTCTAAACCCCTTGCATGCATCAATTGCTTTGTTGGAGTATAAATCATAGTCCCCAGTGTTCCAAGGGTTTTTGATAACCAGAAAGGCCTTTTAAAATAATACTACATGTTGAGTGAAATCTGTGTTGAGCCCTCTAATGCAATAAAAAGTGAATATATAAGCAGTAGGGGCAACGAGCAAAAACAAAAACAGAAAAAGATGAAGTTCATGTCACATTGGATTTGATTGAAAATGAATCAAGCCAGCAGAGGGCGCCTTCCTTTCTATCTATTTATTTAATTAATTTATTTATTTTTATTTTTTTACAGAGACAGAGAGAGAGGGATAGATATCTTTCCCTTCCTTTCTAATAATGAACTTTGTCACTAGCAAAGACCCCAACCATTCACCCAGACTGGAAACCTATTTTAAGCAACATCTTATCCAATATTATTAGGGAAACTTGGTAAATGAAAGTGAGTGAAGCTCTGCTTACAAGTACATAGAGTTACCATTAGGAAAAGATTACAAATACTCTTTTTGTATTATGAAGCTGCCTAGCATAAGAAAGTATGGAATTTGCATAAAAAAATGTCCATTTCAAAAATGTTATTTAGATATATTAAACTGTCTCTTATATTGCTGATTTTTTTTTCATTTCTCCACTGACAAAAATTTTATGTCCTCCTACTGCCTACAGATAAAATACAATAATTAGGAAAAGAATAAAAAGAAGAATCACCCACTGATTCCTGATCACTTAAATATGTTTCTGGCTTTATCAAATTTCTCCAGGATTAAGGCTTGACTGGTTATCAGCTCTTTATTAAAACATATACATGAAAGGCAGGAGAAGCAGTTTTCCATAGAAGGGGCTATTAGAGAGATGAAATATAGAGAAGCTCTGAAATATATGAATGGAATGATCTGCTTGGTCTAAAAACACACACACACACATCAATAAAAAACAAGATCTAAGGAGCTCAAGACCCAGATACAGTATTGTACAGGCAGATTACCCTCAGCTTAAAGTCATTATTACTTCTAGAGTCTCTAGGTCTGAGAATCAAAAAAACAGTTCTAGTCTACTTCTACTACTTAATACAAAATATTAAATATTTGTGTTATTTATTCCCATGTGAATTAAAGGAAAAAAACAAAAAATTACTTAATGCCTACTTACTATGTTTCAGGGACTTTCCCTACAACAACCTTGCAAAATTGAGTTAGAGAAGTTTAAAAAACTACCTGAAAGCCACACAGTTGGTAACCAGCAAAGTGGCTATTTCAAGTCAGATCCACTAACTCAGAAGCCCAAGTGTCTTCTACTCAACCACTCTATCCAGAACAGAATTATAAAACCCGAGAGCGTACATCAAATATTGGCTCCCCTTACTTCATTTCCTCTAAAACTCAGTTCATGTCTCTTCTTTTAGATAGATTAGACAGATAGATTTTTTAAACTTTTATTTTATTTTTTATGATCTCTTTTTTTATTTAGAAAATTAAATTTAACAAGGTGACATTGATCAATAAGAGACATAGGTTTCAGATAAACATTTCTATAGCATTTGAACTGTTTGTTTATTTTGTGACAGAGACAGAGAGAGGGACAGAGAGAGGAACAGATAGGGACAGACAGACAGGAAGGGAGAGAGATGGGAAGCATTAATTCTTTGTTGCGGCACCTTAGTTGTTCATTGATTGCTTTCTCATATGTGTCTTGATGAGGAGGCTCCAGCAGAGCGAGTGACCCCCTTGCTCAAGCCAGAGACCTCAGGCTCAAGCAAGCGACCTCGGGCTCAAGCCAGTGACCTTGGGCTCAAGCCAGCGACCTTGCAGTTCAAGCCAGCAACCTTTGGGCTCAAGGTAGTGACTATGGGGTCATGTCTATGATCCCAAGCTCAAGCCAGCAACCTTGAGCTCAAGCCAGTGACCTTGGGGTTCAAGCCAGCAACTTTTGGGCTCAAGGCAGTGACTATGGGGTCATGTCTATGATCCCAAGCTCAAGCCAGCAACCTTGCACTCAAGCTGGTGAGCCTGCACTCAAGGCAGATGAGCCTGTGCTCAAGTCGGCAACCTCTGGGTTTTGAACCTGGTTCCTCTGAGTCCCAGTTCAATGCTCTATCCACTGCGCCATCACCTGGTCAGGCTGACCTGTTGATTATGTTATATACACATCACCCAAAGTCAAATCATTTTCCGCCACCTTATATTTGTCCCTCTTTACAAACTTTTTCCTGCCTCTTCCCCCGTCCACCTCCCCTATGTCCTCCTCCCCCTGGTAACCACTTCACTTTTATCTATGTCCATGAGTCTCAGCTTTATATCCCACCTATGTGTGAAATCATACAGTTTTTAGCTTTTTCTAATTTATTTATCTCAGTATAATGTTCTCAAGGTCCATCTATGTTGTCATAAATGCCACTGTCATCATTTCTTACGGCTGAGTAGTATTCCATTGTATATATGTACCACATCTTCTTTATCCAATTCTCTATCGAGGGATACTTTGGTTGTTTCCATGTCTTGCCCACTGGGAACAATGCTGCAATGAATATGTGGGTACATGTGTCTTTATGTACAATGTTTTTGAGATTTGGGGGTAGATATCCAGTAGAGGGATTGCTGGGTCATATGGTAGTTCTATTCTTAATTTTTTGAGGATCCACTATAATTTCTTCCATAATGGTTATACTAATATGCATTCCCACCAGCAGTGAATGAGGGTTCCTTTTGCTCCACAGCTTCTCTAACACTTATTATTACCTGTCTTGTTGATAACAGCCAATCTAACAGGTGTAAGCTCATATCTCATTGTGGTTTTTATTTGCATTTCTTGAATAGGTAGTAAAGATGAGTATCTTCACATATATGTATTGGTTATTTATATGTCCTCTTGGAAGAAGTGTTTGTTCAGGTCCTTGCCTCATTTTTTAATTGAATTGCTTGTTTGTTTGTTGCCAAGCTTTGTGAGTTCTTTGCATATTTTGGATATTTATCCCTTATTGGAGCTGTTATTTGCAAATATCATGTCCCATTCAGTTGGTTGTCTATTTGTTTTGTTGTCTGTTTCTTTTGCTGTGCAGAAGTTTTTTAGTTTGATATAGTCCCATTCATTTATTTTTGCCTTTACTTCCCCTACCTTTGGGGTTAAATTCATAAATTGTTCTCTATGGCCAAGATGCATGAGCTTAGTACCTATGTTTTCTATGTAATTTATTGTTTCAGATCTTATATTTAGGTCTTTGGTCCATTTTGATTTAATTTTTGTGCAGGGGAACAAACTATAGTCAAGTTTCATTCTTTTGCATATGGCTTTCCAATTTTTACTATTTCCTTTTTTCTGCTGACTTTGGGTTGCCTTGTTCTCCTTTTTCTAGTTCCTTAAGCTGTAATGTTAAGTTGTTTACTTGGGATCTCTCTTGTTTCTTGATATAAGCTTGTAATAATATACACTTCCCTCTTATTACTGCTTTTGTTGCATCCCAGAACTTTTGATAAAAGGGATAATTTATCAAGAAGACATAACACTTCTTAATATATATGCACTGAACCAGGGAGCACCAAGATATATAAGACATCTACTGACTGATCTAAAAATAGAAGCAGACAAAAATACAATCACACTTGGACATTTCAACACACCATTGAGAGATTTAGATAGATCATCTAAACAGAATATCAATAAAGAAATATCAGTCTTAAATGACACACTGGACTAAATGGACATAACAGACATTTACAGGTCACTTCATCTCAAAATGTCAGATTATACATTCTTCTCTAATGTGTATAGAACATTCTCAAGAAGAGACAGTATGTTGGGCCACAAAAATAACATCAACAAATTCAGGAAGACTGAAATTATACCAAACATATTTTTTGACCATAAAGCTTTGAATTAGAATTCAAATGTAAAAAAAAAAGTAAAGAAACCCACAAAAATCTGGCAATTAAACAACATACTTCTAAAATGACTGGGTCAAAGAAGTAATCAAAGCAGAGATCAAAAGATATATACAGACAAATGAAAATCAACATAACATATAAAAAATTTTAAATATTAATAACTTAAGTTTTTTTATTTAGAAAATTTTACTGTTAAAAAATTATCCATACCTCACTCAGCAGTATCTTCCATTCCCTTTTATCAAGAGAACTTTTAAAAGACATTAATTCAATCCTTTTTCTCTTTTTTTTAAACTTTTTTTTTTTATTTTTCTAAAGTGAGAAGTGGGGGGGGGGGGGCAGAAGCAGACAGACAGACTCCCATATGCACCCAATCAGGATACACCCAACATGCCCACCAGGGGGCGATGCTCCCCATCTGAGGGGTTGTTCTGCAATCAGAGCCATTCTAGTGCCTGAGGTGGAGGCCATCGAACCATCCTCAGTGCCCGAGCTAATTTTGCTCCAATGGAGCCTTAGCTGTGGGAAGGAAAGAGAGAGATAGAGAAGGAGAGGGAAAGGGGTGGAGAAGCAGATAGGCACTTCTCCCATGTGCCCTGGCCAGGAATTAAACTCAGGACTTTCACATGCCAGGCCAACGTTCTACCACTGAGCCAACCAGCCAGGGTTTAGTCTTTTTTGTTTCTCAAATTCTCAAGGTGAATTTTTGTCAGTTCTAGTGTTATTGAATTTGTCAGCTGGCTGGATGTCTGAAAAACCAATCAGCCAAGAAACAAAAATCACATCTCATTCAAACTAATTTATCCCAAGTAGCATTAAAAAAATGCATTAGAGCCTGCAGTTATTTTCAGTAGGTACAATTTCAGGGGCTGAACAAGGATTATGTTGCCTCACAAATCACTCTACATAAGTTCTAGATTTGAATATTTGGGGGAGTAAGGGCATACCAAATAGCCTTTATTTTCTAGTAACATTACTACTTCATTCCTATTGATCTTTTCTTCCAAATCCTGCCTCATTCTTCCCAATGCCTTTTCGGGTATGTTTTGTCAGGCTCAGCTAACCAAACCTATAGGAATAGATGGGTGAGCTCCACCTATGTGTGACAAAATACTCACATCTCTATAGCTCTCCTACATCCAGCGATCTGAGAATGTGGGTTAGGCTAATCAGCAATCCCTCTCTGATTAGTTGGATGACAGAATACAGATGATCCAGATAACAAGGGTGTTGTCAGTGAAACATCAAGGTCACTCATTCATTCATTGGAAAGAAGTTTTAGTAACTACTAACAGACACTGTACTTGGTACTAAAGTTATAAATATGTGAAAAACATCATCCCTGTCCTTTAATAGTTTACATGTTCATCAGGGAGCTCAACCTATAAGAAAGCAATACACATACTATGGCAGGTACTATAATAGATATGATTAAGGGATTATGTTTGCAGAAAAATGATGAATTAACTCTGATTTAAAATGAAGAACCAGGATTCAATGAAATCTTGAGAAAAGAGGAGAATTTTGTAGTGGGTCTCCAGAAATAGTCAAGAGTTAGTTAGGTTTACCTAGGGAGACTACTCCAAGATTACATATTTTTAAAGTATGTAAAAAGTCTTAAAGTAAAAAAGGTCATGATGAGCTCAGGGAACCTGAAAATAATACAGCATCCATGAGGCAGCATTGCAAGAAATGATGTCAGAACAATGGGAAGAGATGGGATCACAATGAACCTCATATGCCTTGCTAAGAACTTTAGTATTTATCTGGAAGCAGTTAAGAACCAGAAAATAGTTTTCTAAGTCACATAATAATATATTCATTTTGAAAAGACCGTGTGTATGTGTGTGCATGCGTGTGTGCATGCACATCCAAGCATGTGTGAGAGGGGAAATACCAGAGTTGCAGAGACCAATTTGAAGATTACTACAATAATCTGGGTAAAAGATGACAGAGGTTACATAGAGTACAGAAGAAGGGCTAGATACAAAACATTTCTGAAAAGGTTTGTGGTAACATGTTACATAGTGCCTGAGTAAAATGAAGGTCTCTAAGATTATCTGCTAGATTTGTGGCTTGAGACAAGTAGACAGAGCAGGTTTGTAAGAAGGGAAAATGTCACAAACCAGCACGACTAGTAATTCTGGTCCTGAGTGGGAACAGCACAGAATTAAGAAAATACACTTAAAGAATTAAAGAATGGGTTCAGGAGGGCTCTACAATTGCTACTGGCAAGAAGAGAGTGTCCTCAAAAACTGCATCTTGCTTTATTTATAGGGTAAAGTGAGCCATTAGCAAATCAATGAGATCTCTGATTACATTTTCAAGGCAACCTAAGAATTTTACCAAGTGCAGAAAACCCCCACCAAACATAACATCTTAACTTTACACAAAACAGAGCATAGAAGAAACTTGCCTCAAGTCTTTCCAGGGGACATGGGAGGTAGGATGAGTGTAAACAATCCAGCACCACAGCTTAATATCCTTTTGCAACCTAATCAGGCAAGTGAGGTAGGGGGGGGGCAGACTATCAGCTTACAGCCAGTTCCCCACACCTTTGTCCCCCATTAATCTAAACTGCAAAAACTCTGTTGGCTTTTTGGTCCCCAACATATCCCCCTTTTCTATTTTTTAACTTCAATTCGTATGCTGTGATTCATACTTATCTGATTTCCCATGTTCCAATCTGGAAGCTGACTAGAAAAATATAAAATAGACACAAAATTAAAATAGCTAATGCTAACAGATACCAAAACAAGTGTCCTAATACAATGAAAGGATTAAAGCCTTTTAGCTTATCAAGCAAATTCTTAGCTAATACAGCAAGATCTAAAATAAAATCTTTGCAGTTTTGAATGTCAACATATTAATGTAATTTTATGAAGTCCATGTTGACACCATCACTGCTTCACATTATTTTTAAATGTAACCCAACCTCACTTCAGTCTGAGAACTTTCCAAGGAGCAAGAGTCACACACATTCAGGAAAAGGCTGTAAGGCACTGGAACTGTTGTCACATTTCCACACTTTTCAGCTAGAGTTCAAGTCCCAATGACCACTGCTTCTAGTACATTAAGCTTTTTTCTCAAGCTTAATGTTAATATTGGATTTCTGGCAATGATTCAGGTAGACTGGAAGGGCCATCTGCAGCATGTATGGAGATGGAGCTTCTGTTTTCTTTAACCTAGATTGATGAAACCAGGAGGCCTTTCCCTGGAGCTCTGCAGCTGTGGGGTGGTGAGGAGGCAAAATGGAAAGAGAGAGAGAGAGGCTTTAAATTTGGAGTAAAATAGGCATGGGGCATTGAGGCAGGAGGAGACACTATGTATTAAACAAGGCAGTAGATCCATGGCAAATGGGGAGGAAAATAAGACCATCAACACCCACAACAGAGATCTTTGAGGGATGAGCAGAACCCAAATATTCAGGCAAGGCAGAGTAAGTGGCCCTCATGTCTATAAGAAGTTAGGTCAGCTTACCTGCTGCTCGGATGATTACTCTAGGCTCGTCCACAGTGACATGAGATTGGGCCGACGGCCCTGAGCACCTCAAGTCTTCAGTGGTAAGTCCCAGCAGGCTGGTCAAGGTTAGGTCAGAGGTGGCTGGAGTAGGGCTGGAAGAGACTGAACGAGGGGGAAGCCTACCTTCCAATGTCCCTTTTTCCCACAGTGAGGGCATGGCCCTGGTGGGGGCTGAGAAGCCAAGCAGCCTTTAGCCCAATGACCTTCCTTTCCACTCTTGAACCAGGGCCCTAATGGAGTCTTATGAGGCCCCTTAGGGGTGTTAAAGCCTTTAAGGGCATATGCCTTGGTATTTTGCCTGATCTCTTTGGGCTCTGTCTGCCTTTCCTGTTCCTCTTGGCCATTATAGACCTTAAAAGCCATGCTCAGAAGATCTAGTTGAGGAGTTTGAGGGTCCTTCTCCACCTATATAAACTTTTTCCATATACCTGGAGCTGATTGGAAAAATACAGGAAGTTATCAGCTGGTTTAAATAAAGGAGGGTAGGAATTTGCAGGAGAAAGAGGTTTAGAGTGTGCTAAGAGGATCTGATAGATGGAACAGGTTTGACAGAGAAAGGGATGAGAGCATAGTATATGCAATTGCTCTTGTGGAGTGAATCTCTCATCCTGGTTCATGGTGTCTTACAAATGTTCAGGAACCCACCAAGGAGCCTCAGGAGACCTAGGAAAAACACACACATATCCTTGGCCCCATAAGAGAATAGGGCCTGGCCCTTGCCAGATTACTGTTAACAGGTTCCTCCATCGCACTTCAGGAAAGGCTTTCCTTATAGGATTCCAGAGTCTCTCAGCTGCTGAATGGCCCTGTACATCAGCATTCAAAAAAAAATTTTAAGTAAAAAGCCTGATATAGAAGATTTGTAGAAGTTCCAGAATATGACTCCCCCCTTTTTAATTTTTATAATTGACCTTTAAGCATTTGCTGGGCACACTTTATAATGCCTTGACCCTGAGGATTGTAAGAAATACCTGTCCTTATGTTAATTCTAAAAGTCTAACAAAATATAGTAAATACTTTTCCAAGTAACACTCCAATATTTTTCAAAACATTTCTACCTCATTAATTAACAGGCAATTTAAAGAGCACATAAAGCTAAAAAAAATCTAGTATGACTTTCATTATCTTCCCTTTTTTTTTTAAAAAAAAAGTTACACCTTTGTTATGCAAATCTATGCTGCCCCAAGCCTCACAGCTTGCAGATTGCAGCAGCTTGGCCAAGTTAGCAAGTCTTTAGAATCCACATTCCATTCTATTAAAATTTAAATGAGCGTGCCTTACAAATTCTGATTTTAAAAAATGTAGAGATGAAATCATTTTATTTTTTTCAATATTAGAGCTAGCATTTGCAATTTTGCATGCAATAACTTAATTCAGGCCTTAAAAACAGGCACACTTTAGAAAACACTAAACAAAGACTAAACAAAAACAAGAATCAGACAAACCAGAGAGACATCCAAGATTTCAGAGCACAATCAGATTAGAAAGACGCCTGCCTGATTTTAGTCAGGGCATTTTTTGAGAGAGGGGATAAAGATGAATCAGACTAATCAAAACTTTCTCGAGAAAAATCTCCAGCAGCCACATGAAAATTTTGTAGACTGATTCACCCCAGGTCCCCCCAAATTTCCAGGTGGAGAATAGGAAAGAAACAAAATGATAGTTCAGAGGATTGTAGCTATAACATTAAAAAAATAAAACTAAACAATAATAAAAAAAGCTGTAACTTTTCTAACACCTAAGTCTTCTATTTATTCAGATTTTACAATGGCTGCTGCAACTGGCAGTTCAGATTGATTATGCTGAGATTTCTCTACCTCAGTTTTTGCTGAGTGGCAAACTTAGTTGATGGGGGCAGGGAAGGCTCTGCCATCTGCCTCCCTGAATCACCTGCCCTTTGGCAGCACACCCAGATTATGAAGCCAGTATCCATGGCCACCATCACAGCTGCCTGGCCCATGCAGGTTCGCACTAAATTCGGACAGATGGTAATGAAACAATGGAGCCAAAAACTGGTGGACTATCATCTTTAATTCTAGCTTGCACCTGGCAGGCAAGTAAAAACACACACTGGACTCCAAAACCCACTCATTCAGTGCTCACAAAGCTACTGACTTATCTGAGTTTCCTAGAATCAAAGGTTTCTAGCTCACCAGCCTTATTCTCCTCTGTTCCCCATCTCCTTCTCTCTGCACAACCTCTGCACAAACTGGCTTCTTCAACACTCCGCCATCTTGGCTGCTTCTCCTGGCCTCCTCCATGTGGCATCTCTCTGCTCTCCTCTCTGCTCTCTCCTCTAATGCTAATCTCAGGAACTAAGGGAGCAAGCGCCCGGTCTGCCCCATTTTATAGTGCAGAAATCAAAACCTTTAATCCAATATACAAAATAGGGAAATCTTTAATACAAAGTCACTTATCTGAGGCATGATGGGATTGTACCACCCTAAATCAAAAAGGGTGGGAAAGGCTTAGTCCTAAAACCAAGCCTCAAGCCACAAGGATCCTGCCTGCCCTCAGCCCGCCCCCAACACACATTAATATCACCTGGGCGACAGCTTCCATGTGGGCAATGCCATCTTTAACAAAGTGAGCATGATATATTTTATCTGCCCAACACAGAACTACACTCATTCACCCAATGTCTCCCTCTCCCACAGAGTGGGCAGAGGTCCAGAGCCTTAAGAGCTGGCTGTCCTTGAAGGAGAGGCTGAGACTGTTATCTGGGGGGGGAGCAGGGCAATCTCCAAAAAATGTACCAAACTCCTGTATTAGAAACAAGATCCACAGGCAGAAGTACTTCCCTGACCTTCCTTCTTTTGTTTGTTCTGCCTTTTATCAAAATATTGTGGAAGCCTACCCTGAAACACTGAGACAATAGCCAGATCTTGCATATATGAAGGCCCAATATTAGCATATATTCTCATATAATCCCCTATATCTCGAGCCTGATCTAAAGATTATTAGAGTGGGAATTTCCAAAGGTCTGAGACAAAGACCCTGGGAGCAACCCAATAAGCATAAGAAAGAGCAGAGGTAAGCAGAGGCTCAAAGGTTAAAATGGCCACAGCTGCGCAACATTTTTATTATCTCCTGAGTCATCCTCAGACTCTAAGATCTTCTCATATTTACATCTCTCTGTTTCTACCTCATTCTAAACAAACAACATCTTCTCAAATAAAAACATTTGTACAAAAAGAGAAAGGTCCCTCACTTTTGACCCTAACTGTCCCATAAGTTCTTACTCCCAATTATACTTTCCCCAAAAATCTACTCAAAAATTTTACTTACTGTGTGCACTTGGGGAGTTCCATCACTTGCCTTTAGTTTAGCTTTCCCTTTCTCAAGAGCCTGTTCGGGTGCCACTTGTTGCAGACCAGCGTGACTAGTAATTCCAGGTCCCAAGTGGGAATGGTGCAGAATTAAGAAAATACACTTAAAGAATTAAAGAATGGGTTCAAAAGGTGTTGATCAAATAAGTTTGTAAATATGATATATATGTTTGCTTGCTTATAGTTTGCATTTGGGTGTGGGGGACAGGCTGTAAGCAGTCAGGGTAAGTATAGCCTAAGGCTTAGTTTTAAGACTAAGCCTTTCCCACCCTAAGTGACTTTGTATCAGAGACTTCTTTGTTTGTATATTGGATTAAAGGTTTTGATTTCTACACTATAAAATGGGGCAGACGAGCCCATGCTGTAGGAGAGCAGAGAAGGAAGAGCAGAGAAAGGCCATGCAGAGGAGAGGAAAAGCAGCCAAGATGGCAGAGTGCTAGAGGAGAAGCCAGTTTGTGCAGAGAGAAGGAGATGGGGAACAGAGGTGAATAAGGCTGGTGAGGTACAAACCTTTGATTCTAGGAAACTCAGATAAGTCAGTGGCTTTGGGAAGTGTTTTCTCACTGTATTTCTTGCCCGCCAGATATAAGCTAAGATTAAAGCTAATGGTCCACCAGTTCTTGGCTCTGTTGTTTCACTACCGTCTGTCTGAATCAAACCCAAACCTGCATGAGCCAGGCAGCTGTGATGGTGGCCAAGGCTACTGGCTTTACAGGAGGGCTCTACAATTGCTGCTGGCAAGAAGAGAGAGCTCTCAAAAACCACATCTTGCTTAATTTATAGGGTGAAGTGAGCCATTAGCAAATCAATGAGATCTCTGATTACATTTCCAAGGCAACCTAAGAATTTTACCAAGTGCAGAAAACCCCCACCAAACATAACATCTTAGCTTTACACAAAACAGAGCATAGAAGAAACTTGCCTCAAGTCTTTCCGGGGGACATGGAAGGTAGGATAAGTGTAAACAATCCAGCACCACAGCTTAATAGCCCTTTGCAGCCTAATCAGGCAAGTGAGGAGAGGGGTTGAGCAGACTGTCATCTAATAGCCCACACCTTTGTCCCCAAAAAATCTAAACTGCAAAAACCCTGTTGGCTTTTTGGTCCCCAACAGGAAAAAAAGAGACTGAGAAGAAAGTGAAAGTTGTTGGTACTTTTTTTAAATAGTATAAAATTTGGTTTAGGCCATTGGTCATATACAGAAACCTAGAAATTCAAAAGTGACTAGCAGGACATCGCTAGTCTATTAATGCCTTTCATTAGGTCAACATACTACTGGTTCACACTATTTAAAATATGCATTAGTTTAAATGTTTAGAAAGAAATTGGGAGATGACATTTAAAAAAATGTTCCTAGATTTCTGTTTCCTCTTAGGCCAAATATCCAGCAACCCTGGGCCAACACCTGCCGGAAGTCGATCAACAACTGCTGGTTGACACAGTCACATCAAAAGAAGAGGCACAATGATACTTCCCCCTTTAACTTCTTGAATTAATTTGGTTTTTTATTCCCCCCTTTTCCTCTGAGGTGTGTGCTATCATTTATGGCACAGGGAGAATAGCGCCGTACTTTCCCTGCAGATTTGCAGTAATTTCTCTGGAAGTGAGACAGAGGGTGTGAATTCTACAGAAAAGCCTATAAACACCTTTGCCTAGGCCCATAGACCTAGGAGGCTGGCTATGACATCCCCCAAAAGGGGCTAGATCTATAGAAAAACTTCCTCTTAAAATCCTATTAGGAAAATATAGATTGTGACTTATGACTAGATAAGATTCAGACACTAAACACAAAAGCACCTTTTAGCCTTTACCCATTCTATTGCTTTACCCCTCTAGCCTTTTCACATTATAGAAGAATAGAAAAACTTTTCATTCCTCTCACATAGCCTCTCACATACCTAGCCTTCAGGTAGTGGAATGTTCTGGGAGTAATAGTTGGGATTACTAATAGATGAAAAATAGGAGACAAACATAGTTTTTACTAAACAATAGGTTGCTAAGTAAGATAGAATCAACAGGGTCATTTTAGAAGCTTGAGCCAATATTGTTGTTACTGCTGCTCAAGTTATTGTAACTGTGTTTAGTAGCTTATTACCTGATTCATAGTTTAAAGAAATGTACTAATCTTTTCCTGGAATATTTACCCAAATTAAATAAAAAAACAACTGTTAATAAATGTATTGCACATACCATGTGATTGTAATTTCAATGTATTCCGCATACCATGTAATTATAACTTATTGTATAAAAATAAAGCTATACTAGCCAATGGCAGAGATACCTGGCAGATGAGCTAAAAAAGAATTCGGTTCTCTCACTCATTTCATGCTGACGCCATCTCTTCCTGTGGGACCCCTGGATGCCCCCTGGGGCCAGACCCCGGCAAACACCCACGATGAACAACCAGCAAGATCTGTAGTTGTGATCTCACTTTGGACTGGACATGTGTGAGTCAGCTCATCAGAGCTCCCATCATTTGTGAATGCCTCCCACACTGCAGCCAGCTTTAATCACTTAGATCAGTGGACACACATGAACAGTTTTAACAAAATCACTTTCCAAAATCCTCAACTTCTATATGTATCCATTCCTAGAATTTTTCTAAGAACGTTTGCTATACTTACATTTCAGTCCTTCTTTCACTTAAACAAAATAAAAGCATACCAATTACCCAACCCATATGGGTTGATTATATATAGCCTGAAGCCATAAAGCCTCTCCAATACCAAAGGAATCACTTAGATATTAGTTTTGTAGATACTTCAATGTATTTCCATGATTTATACCCATTACTGTTAAGGATAAAGTATGACATTAAAATAGAGTATTTTAGATTTCTATTGAGAGACTCTGAATGCAATATATACACACACACACACACACACACACACACACATATATATATAATTAGAATAGCATAGAAAACAATAAACATTTTTATTTAATTTCTTCACACTGATTTGGAAGGGCTCTCAGAAGACAAAGAAAAAAAAAGACACCATCAGTATGATATTCTGAAGGCTAAAAATATCTTGTTTTTTATAAATAAATTTATTAATTTTAATGGGGTGACATCAATAAATCAGGGTACATATATTCAAAGAAAACATGTCCAGGTTATCTTGTCATTCAATTATATTGCATACCCATCACCCAAAGTCAGATTGTCCTCCATCACCTTCTATCTAATGCCCCTCCCCCTCCCCCTTTGCCTCTCCCTCCTTCCCTCCCCCCATAACCACCACACTGTTGTCCATGTCTCTTAGTCTCGTTTTTATGTCCCACCAATGTATGGAATTGGTTTTTTCTGATTTACTTATTTCACTCCATAAAATGTTATCAAGATCCCACCATTTTGTTGTAGATAATCCAATGTCATCATTTCTTATGGCTGAGTAGTATACTATAGTGTATATGTGCCACATCTTCTTTATACAGTCATATATATATATATATTTTTTTCCTTTTCTTTTTACAGTGATTAAAGCCTTTAAGCAAACGCTTGGCCAATACAAGAATCCATAAAAGAGTAGTGTCCTTAACATGTTCACCAAGTCCAAGTTGGCACCAACACCATTCCAAATCCCTGCGAATGCAACCCAACCTCAGTTCAGTCTGTTAGGAGCTATCACAAGGAGCAGGAGTCCAGAAAAAGTCCACATTCAGGAACAGTCCGCATGGCACTGGAATTGTGTCACAATTCTATACTTTGCAGCTCACATCCAACTCCCAATGACCGCTGCTTCTAGCTGGTAATGATTCAGGTAGACTGGAAAAACCATCTGCAGCATGTGTGGAGATGGAGCCTCTGTTCTCCTCTGCCTGAAGAGATGAGACCAGGGTGCTTTTCTCTGGAGCTCTGCAACTTTGGCATGGTAAATAGAACCTTGGGATACACTAAGCTGGGTGGCAAAGGTAAATTCACAATAGAAGTTGGCAAAAGGGGGAGAGAGAGCTCTAAATTAGGAGTAGGTCCCATCCTGAAATATGAGTGGGGCATTGAGGTAGGAGGAATAAAGGAAACACTATATATTAAACAAAGCAGTAGAAAATAGGACTATCAACACCCACAACAGAGATCTTTAAGGGAAGAATAAAAAAACTGAATATTCAGGCAAGACATAGTTAAGTGGCCCTTGTGCAAATGAGAACAGTTTACCTGCTTCTTGGAAGAAATACCCTAGGCTCGTCCACAGTGTTGTAGATGGGGCCGACGGCCCTGGGCACCTTCAGCCTTCAGTGGCAAACCCCAGCATTCTGGGCATGGTTAGGTCATAGGTGGCTGGAGCAGGGCTGGAAGAGACTGAACCATCCCTTTGAGGAGCAAGGGAGAAGCCTATCTTCCAGTGTCCCTTTTTCCTCAAAGCAAAGGCATGTAAGCCTGGCAGGCTTTAGCTCAATGACCTTCCTTTTCATTATTGAAGCAGGACCCAGATGGATTCCTATGAGACCCCTTAGGGGCGTTGGAGCCTTTAAGGGCGTATCCTAAAAGCTGGTAGTTCCCCTGATCTCTATTGGGCTTTTTCTTCCTCTTGGTACCTTAAAAGCCATGCTCAGAAGATCTCGCTGAGGGATTTGAGGATCCCCATCTGTCTATATAAACCTTTTCCGTATATCTGGAGCTATTTGGAAAAAGACAAAACAGTGTCATTAGCTGGATCAAATTAAAGAAGGTAGAAGTTTGCAGGAGAAGATTTGGCATCTCCTGTTCATCAGCATTCAAAAGAAATTTAAAATTTTTTAAGTAAAAAGCATGATATGGTAGACCTGTAGGAGTTCCAGGATATGACTCCCCCCTTTTAAATTTTTTTAAATTGACCTTAAAATATTTGCTGGGTATGCTTTAATAATACCTTGACTTTAAAGATTGTAAGAAATACCCATAATTTGAAAGGTTTGACAAAATACAGTAAATGCTTTTGCTACATATGCAGAAGCATTGTCAGTTTTAACCAGTTTAGGAAATCCAATAATAGAAAAATGCATACAGAAAATGAGCTATAACCTGCTTAGCAGCCTCTCCTGTTCTTGAAGAGGTTACTATAAATCCAGAATAGGTATCCACTGTAACGTGGACATAGGGCTGTTTGCCAAATGAAGGTATATGAGTAACCTCCATTTGCCAAAGTTGTCCTGGTAGGAGTCCTTGAGGGTTAACTCCAAATGAAGGGAGAGATTGTAGTATAGAACACCTTAGACAGGATTTCCCAATCTGCCATGCTGCTTCCCAAGAAAGCTGAAGCTGTTTACACAAGGGCTGCAGCATTCTGGTGATGAATAGTATGAGATTGAATTGTTGGATCTGTCATGGTTGCTCCAAATAATTTTCTTTTGGGTAGCTTGATCAACAAGAGCATTCCCTTGTGCTAAAGCTCCAGGGAGTATGGAGTGAGCTCGAGTATGTCCTATAAAACATGGAGCTCTATGTTGACATACAAGTCTTTGAAGAAGGAGGAACTCCTGAAATAGTTCATCCGCAGTTGTCCCTAAGACAGCAGTCGTTATAGTGAAAACAACCATAAGTAAATATTTGCTGTCTGTATATAGATTAAAGGAGAAATATAGCAAATGCTGAAAAGCCATAATAATGCCATATAATTCTAGTCTTTGAGCTGATTTTAAGTTGACTGTTTTAGTATAAAGTTGTCCATTGATTTGCAAAAGCAATTTGCCATTTAGTGGAAGTTTCCCAGAGCCATTGTTGTCGATCCTTTCAAAAAAGGAACAACAATAATTTTGAGACTCAAAACCTATAAGCTGTAAGGGTCACCTATGTCCCTTGATAATCAAGGAGGCGACAAGATCAAAATATGGAAGTGTATTCCATGAGCTATTAGATGGTTCACTGTGCCCAAGCTGTAGCTGCTCTTGTACCAATCGAGCAGCTGCCCTAAGTTTCTCCTGAGAAAGGGGCCATTGGTCTACACATACAGGATTATCTGATTTCCAAGTAATTGTGTCTGCATACTGCATTATTGGGATAGCAGGAGCTACCAAGGCCCCTATGCTAAATTTTGATATCCTAATCCACATATTCTGGTATTGGGTGCCATTTCTATGGGGGTGAGAATTCCTTGCTGTTCTTTCCCTAGTCCCTTAATGGGCAAAAGTCCCTGATCAAGCATCTGAGTACTGACTAACCATTAGGACTGACAAGCAATGCGCCCGTATTTTTTAAAACATCTCTACCCCACAAATTAACTGGCTATCCAGGGAGCACATAAGGCTTAAAAAATCCAGAATGACCTTCTTAATCTTCCCAGTGTAAAAAATTAGAACTTTGTTGAGGGGATTTATTCTGCCCTATACCTTGTAATTCTGTGGCTGCTGCATGAGTGGGCCAGGAAGGAGGCCAATGTAGCTTAGCAATAACAGATACATCAGCTCCAGTATCTAAAAGTCCTTTAAATTGTATTGTTAGTTCCATTTCAGGGTGTTCCTGACCTATTTTTTTAAATCCAATTGGCAAAATCAGAGGAGTCAAATCGCCAATTTTCTTGGGGCCCCTTTTGCAGAATGTGGCCTGAGAAGCAGAATTAGCATCCTTATACTATTCTTCTAACTGCCTGAATTAGCCCTGAGACAAATTCTTTTTTATTATTATTATTAATTTTAATGGGGTGACATTGAAAAATCAAGGTACATATGTTCAAAAAAAAAACCAGCTCTAGGTTATTTTGACATTTGCTTATGCTGTATTCCCATCACCCAAAGTCCAATTGTATTCTGTCACCTTCTAACTGGTTTTCTTTGTGCCCCTTCCCTCCCCTAACCCCCTCCCTCTCCCCTGCCCACTGTAACCTCCACACTTTTATCCATGTCTCTGAGTCTCATTTTTATGTCCCACCTATGTATGGAATCATATAGTTCTTAGTTTTTTCTGATTTACTTATTTTGCTCAGTATAATGTTATCAAGGTTCATCCATGTTGTTTTAAATGATCCAATGTCATCATTTCTTAAGGCTCAGTAGTATTCCATAGTAAATATGTACCAAAGCTTTTTAATCCACTTGTTCTCTGACGTACACTTGGGCTGTTTCCAGATCTTTGCTACTGTGAACAATGCTGCTACAAACATGGGGGTGCATTTCTTCTTTTCAAACAGTGCTATGGTGTTCTTGGGGTATATTCCTAACCATGGGTTAGCTGGGTCAAAAGGCAGTTCCATTTTTAGTTTTTTGAGGAATCTCCATACTGTTTTCCACAGTGGCTGCACCAGTCTGCATTCCCACCAGCAGTGCAGGAGGGTTCCCTTTTCTCCACATCCTTGCCAGCACTTATTCTGTGTTGTTTTGTTAATGAGCACCATTCTGACTGGTGTGAGGTGATCTCTCATTGTGGTTTTAATTTGCATTTCTCTAATGATTAGTGATGTTCAGCATTTTTTCATATGCTTATTGGCCACCTATATGTCCTCTTTGGAGAAGTGTCTATTCATTTCTTTAACCCATTTTTTTTTTATTGGATTGTCTTCTTGGTATTGAGTTTTACAAGTTCTTTATAAATTTTGGTTATTAACCTCTTATCAAATGTATTGTCGAATATGTTCTCCCATTGTGTAGTTTGTCTTTTTATTCTGTTCTTATTGTCTTTAGCTACACAAAAGCATTTTAGTTTGATATAGTCTCATTTGTTCATCCTGTCTTTTATTTCACTTGCCCATGCAGATAAATCAGCAAATGGTTATATTGCTGCAAGAGATGTCAGAGAGTTTACTGCCTATGTTTTTTTCTAAGATGCTTATGGTTTCATGGCTTACATTTAAGTCTTTTATTCATTTTGAGTTTATTTTTGTGAATAATGTAAGTTGGTGGTCTAGTTTCATTTTTTTGCAGGTAGTTGTCCAAATTTCCCAACACCATTAGTTAAAGAAGCTGTTTTTACTCTATTGTATGCTCTTACCTCCTTTGTCAAATATCAGTTGTCCATAAAGGTGTGGATTTATTTCTGGGTTCTCTGTTCTGTTCCACTGATCTATATGCCTGTTCTCATGCCAGTACTAGGCTGTTTTAAGTACAATGGCCTTGTAGTTTAACTTGATATCCGAAAGTGTGATACCTCCCACTTTATTCTTCCTTTTCAAGATTGCTGAGGCTATTCGTGTTCTCTTCTGGTTCCATATAAATTTTTGGAATATGTGTTCTATATCTTTGAAATATATCATTGGTATTTTAATTGGTATTACATTGAATTTATAAATTGTTTTGGGTAATATAGACATGTTAATGATGTTTATCCTTCCTAACCATGAGCATGGTATATGCTTCCACTTGTTTGCATCTTCCCTGATTTCTTTTATCAATGTTTTATAATTTTCCAAATACAAGTCTTTAATCTCCCTGGTTAAATTGGTTCCTAGGTACTTTATTTTTTTGGTTGTAATGGTGAAGGGAATTGCTTCCTTAAATTCTCTTCCTGACAGTTCATTATTAGTGTATAAAAATGCCTCTGATTTCTGAGTATTAATTTTATATCCTACCACCTTGCTGAATTCATTTATCAGGTCCAGTAGTTTTTTGACTGAGACTTTAGGGTTTTCTATATACAATATCATATCATCTGAAAATAATGATAATTTTACTTCTTCTTTTCTGATTTGGATGCCTATTATTTCTTTTTCTTGTCTGATTGCTGTGGCTCAGACTTCCAGGACTATGTTGAATAAGAGTGGTGAAAGTGGGCACCCCTGCCTTGTTCCTGATCTTAAGGGGATTGCTTTTAATTTATGCCCATTGAGTATGATGGTTTGTCATAGGTGGCCTTTATCATGTTGACATATGTTCCCTATATTCTTACTTTGTTGAGAGTTTTGATCATGAATGGGTGCTGGATTTTATCAAATGCTTTTTCTGCATCTATTGAAATTATCACGTAGTTTTTCTCCTTCCTTTTGTTTATGTGATGAATGACATTGATTGATTTGCTAATATTGTACCAGTCTTGCCTCCCAAGAATAAGTCCCATTTGATCATGGTGTATGATTTTTTTCATATATTGCTGGATCCGGTTTGCTAATATTTTGTTGAGGATTTAGCATCTAAATTCATCAGGGATATTGGCCTATAATTTTCTTTCTTTGTGTTGTCTTTGCCTGGTTTTGGAATCAGAATTATGCTCACCTCATAAAAGGAGCTTAGAAGTCTTCCTTTCTCTTGAATTTTTTGAAATTGAGAAGAATAGGGCCTGACCAGGCGGTGGCACAGTGGATAGAGCATTGGACTGGGATGAAGAGGACCCAGGTTCGAGACCCTGAGGTCACCAGATTGAACGCGGGCTCATCTGGTTTGAGCTAAAGGCCCACCAGCTTGAACCCAAGGTTGCTGGCTCCAGCAAGGGGTTGCTCAGTCTGCTGAAGGCCCGCGGTCAGGGCACATATGAAAAAGCGGTCGGTGAACAATTAAGGTGTTGCAACACGCAATTTAAAAAAACTAATGATTGATGCTTCTCATCTCTCTCCGTTCCTGTCTGTCTGTCCCTGTCTATCCCTCTCACTCTCTGGAGGGAAAAAAAAAAGAAGAAGAATAGGAGTGAGTTCTTCTTTGAATATTTGGTAGAATTCACTTGTGAAGCCATCAGGCTCAGGACTATTCTTTTTTGGGAGTTTTTTGATAACTGTTTTGATCTCATTTGTTGTAATTGGTCTGTTTAGGTTTTCTGATTCTTCCAGATTAATTTTTGGAAGATTATATGTTTTAAGGAATTCATCCATTTCATCTAGGTTCATCTAGTTTTTTGGCGTACAGTTCTTCATAGTATTTTCTTGCAATATTTTTTATTTCTGTTGTGTCAGTTGTTATTTCTCCACTCTCATTTCTAATTTTATTTATTTGAGTCCTCTCTCTTTTTTTCTTGGTGAGTCTACTTAAAGGTTCCTATATCTTTTTATCTTTTCAAAGAACCAGCTCCTGGTTTCATTGATCCTCTGTATTGTTTCTTTAGCCTCTGTGTCATTTATATCTGCTCTGATTTATTATTTCCTTCCTTCTACTACCTCTGGGCTTTACTTGCTGTTCTTTTTCTAGTTCTTTTAGATGCATGTTCAAGTTCTTTATGTGAGCTTTTTCTAGCTTCTTAAGGTATGCCTGTAATGCTATGACCTTCCCTCTCAGGACTGCTTTTGCTGTGTCCCATAAATTTTGACTTGATGTATGCTCATTATCATTTGTTTCTAGGATTTTTTTTTTTATTTCTTCTTTGATCTCACTGTTAACTTATTTGTTATTCAATAACATGCTATATAGTTTACAAGTGTTTGAGTATTTTTCAGTTTTTCCATTGTGATTGATTTCTGGTTTCATTCATTGTGATCAGAGAAAGTGCTCGATATAATTTCAATCTTCTTAAATTTGTTGAGACCGCTTTTGTGCCCTAACATGTGGTCTATCCTAGAGAATGTACCATGGGCACTTGAAAAGAATGTATATTCTGCTGCTTTAGGGTGAAATGTTCTGATGATATCTATTAAATTGAGTTGATCTAGTGTGTCCTATAAGTCTGCTGTTTCTTTGTTAATTTTCTTTCTTGAGAATCTATCTAGTGATGTTAGTGGGGTATTAAAATCCTCTACTGTTATAGTATTGCTGTTGATCTCCCCCTTTAAATCCATCAAAGTCTGCTTTATATATTTAGGTGCTCCTATATTAGGTGTGTAGATATTTATAATGGTTATATTTTCCTGTTGGATTGCTCCCTTTATCATTATGTAGTGACCTTCTTTCTCTCTTACTATAGCCTTTGTTTTAAAGTCCATTTTCTCTGACATAAGTATTGCTACCCCAGCTTTTTTATCATTTCCATTTGTGAGAAATATTTTTTTCCATCCTTTTATCTTCAGTCTATATTCATCTTTTGTTTTAAGGTGTGTCCCTTGTAGACAGTATATGTATGGGTCCTGTTTTCTTATCCATGCAGCTACCCTATGCCTTTTGATTGGATCATTTAATCCATTTACACTTAAGGTTATTATTGATATGTGGTTGTTTATTGCCATTTTATTCTTTAAAACTTTATTCCTCTTTTGCTATTTTCTTTTTCCCCTTTGATCTGTTTACAACACGCCCCTTAGCATTTCTTGCAACACTGGTTTGGTTGTAGTGAATCCCTTGAGGTTTTTTTTGGTCTGGAAAGCGTTTTATTTCTCCTTCCATTTTAAACGATAGCCTTGATGGATAAAGTAGTCTTGTTTGTAGGATGTTGTTCTGCTTTACTTTGAATATTTCTTGGCATTCCCTTCTGGCCTCAAGTGTTTCTGTTGAGAAGTCAGAATTCATCCTTATGGGGGTTCCTTTGTAGGTGATAGCCTTTTTTTCTCTAGAAGCTTTTAATATTTTCTCTTTATCACTTAGCTTTGGTATTTTATTTATGATGTGTCTTGGTGTAGATTTCTTTGGGTTTCTCTTTAATGAAGTTCTCTGTGCTTCTTGAACTTGTGAGACATTTTCCTGCCTTAATTGAGGGAAGTTTTCAGCTATGATATATTTGAACAAAGTCTCTATCCCTTGTTCTTTCTCTTCTTCTTCAGGAACCCCTATGATGTGGATGTTATTTCTCTTCATGTTGTCACAGAGCTCTCTTAGAGTTTCCTCAGACTTTTTGAGTCTCTTTTCTTTTATCTGCTCTGCTTCCATGCCTTTATTTATCTTGTCCTCTAACTTGCTGATTGATTCTCAGCTTCATCCATCTTGCTTTTAATTCCTTACATTGTTTTCTTCATTTCTGATATTGTATTTGTCATTTCCAACTGATTGTTTTTTATTATTTCAATGTCATTTTTTATATTTGCTATCTCTTTACTTAGGTGTTTGTAATGACCATCTATTGTTGTTCTAAGATCTTTGAGCATCCTAACAATCATTATTTTAAACTCTGCATCTGGTAATTTGGTTATATCTGACTCATTCAGGTCCTTTTCTGGAGATTTCTCTTGATTCATTTGTGTTGCATTTCTCTGCCTTCTCATTTTGTCTGTGTAAACAAAGGTTTTGGCCACTGGGCTCCACTGGGTGTGGCCTCTGTGTTCCCTAGGTGTGGTCTGTCTGAAGGCACACCACGCCCTCTGCTGCTGCTGCCTGGGGTGTTCAGTTATGGGCGTTGCTGGTGCCAGCCCAGTGGAGCTGTTGCTCTGGGTTTTGCCTCTCCTTCAGTGGAGGGGCTGTGATCACGTGCTTGGGTGTACAAGCCTTGGTGGCCTCGGCCTTTGCCCTGCCCTCGTGGGTGTGGTTATGTGCTGTGCCCGGGCCACAAGCCTTTGCCTTGAGGGCAGGGGTGAGCTCCTTTGCTCAGCTGTGGGTCTCCACTTGATTCCGGGCTTTCACCCCATCCCTGCAGGATCCCTCTCACAGGACATCTGCAAGCCTTGGCTCCAATGGCCAGGCAGGGCTGCGGGCCCATGCTCAGTTGCAGGACTCTGCCTGTTCTGGGCTTTTGCTCCACCCCTGTGGGAGGAGTTGCTCCCATGTCAGGCTGCAAGCCTCAGTTCCACGAGCCGGGCGATGTTGCACTCCTGCGCCCTTGATCAAGGGTGGATCTCTGCCCCTTCTGGGGCTCCTGCCCTTCCCCTGCAGGCTGGATTGCAGGTGGCCCGCAGCTGGGCTTGACCACTTTCGTGCGTCCCCTCCACCCCAGCTGGGTAAGACTGAGCTCATCCCTGGGCCTCAGTTGTGACCAGCCGGCTTCCATCCTTGCTGACAGAACCACGCTTCCACATCCCGCTGCCGCCCACCCTAAGACAAGGTCTCAGCCATGTGGGTGGGGGCGGGGCACTGCAGCTCAGACCCTAACACTCACTACTGTAGTCCTGAAAGTTCCCTCCTTCTAACGACTCTGCTCTAAGTACCGCAGGAAAGCTTGTTTGGCTGGTGTCGTGCTTCTCTTTGCTGGTATTGCTGTTTCCAGGGGAAGTATTTACTTCAGATTTGGGGAGTGACTCAGCCCAGGGGTTAGGGTGGCTATCCTTCAAAATGTTTCTCTCTGTGCCTCCTAGATTACTCTCTCTTCTTGCTGCTCCAGTTCTCTCCTTTCTCCCCATCCCCCGGAGCCCCAGGGGAGTGGTTGTGAGAGAGGTTTTCTGTGTGGTCCCTTTAAGAAGAATCCTGAGCATGAGAAATCAGTCTCTTTCTCACAGACAGTATCCTGACTTGTTTCCAGCTAAATACTGTCCATATGCCTCTTCTAGGCTCTGGGGCTGCAGGCTGGGGCTTTGTTCCTGGGGCTCACGACCCTCCCCTCTCTGCTAAACTCACTTCCCACCACGCAAGTCTCTCTGGGCTGCCCTTTGCTCCCGGGAGCTGGGCAGCCCCTTCTGCTTTTCTGCTTTTCCTACCAGTCTCAGTGTGGCTTCTTCAGTGTTCCTTGGTTGAAGAGTCCTCTTGGTTTAGTCCAAAGTTGGTTTTCCTGATGATGGTTCTTAAAATTAAGTTGTAATCCAGTTTGGTTCTGGGAGTTGGAAGTTGGTACATCCGCCTACTCCATCACCATCTTGTCCTCTCAATAATAATACATTTGGACTTGACATGTACCTCAAGATTACATTTTGAGAACCATTGCCACAGAAAATGTTAGTGATCACTTTAAAAAGAAAAATTCTATTCTTTGTTATTAGATTTTTAATAAGCTTTCTAGGCCTTGGACCTTCTACATGAAAAAATATATAGAAAATATGTGGACTAACATCAATGAGTGATTATCATTTTACAGGTTCTGAACAGAGCTAAAACTCATTTCATTGGCTTTCAACTGGTTTTCCTAATCTCAGAGCTCAACTTTTAGATCTTTTCCAGCCCTAATCATTAACTATTTCAAAGTTAATTACAGTTTTCCAGGGAGCTAAAAACCACATGCCTAACTTATTTATGGGCTTAGTGGTTCAAAGTTGCAGTCCTGACACTAATAAATTTCATCACATCTCTCTTTTTCTTATTATCTCTTGGCTTACTATGTGCAGACAGTGGTAAAGGAGTTTACATGGATTATTCCATGTAATAATCATATTAACTTTGAGAATTAGATATCTTTATTTAATAGTTAATAAAACTTGTTAATTATTTTGTCTTTGTGTTTGTTTGTTTGGGAAATTTGCTGAGGAAAGAGAAGAAAGAACAGTATAAAAGAGTCTTAATGATTACCTTTAACAGAATTTTACAGTTGAAAGGGACACTGAAGATCATCTCAAATTTTAGGTGTTCCACCTAACCATCTCTCTACCAATGCTCTCCCCCTCAAAAAAATGCACCTACCTACAAACATATTTTCCTATTATGTCAGGGACTTCACAGACTTTCTAAAGTTCACGCACAGATATTGCCCATGATAATCTCTTTATTTTTCATTTGAGGAATGTGTATCCCAATCTCATGCAACTAGTAAGTATCAATTGTTTAGTCAGATCAAAGCTGCAAAGTATATCCCAGCCCAGTGCTTTTTCTACCATATTCTGTTGTCTTTTGGAAACAGGACCATATAAAAATGGATTCATGTTAGTGGAGGCTGAAGTTAAAGGAGAAATTAACTTAGAAATTAAAAGAGAGCTTGTGTTTTTAAGTATTATTAATGTTTCTTTCTTATTTCTTATCAGCATGTTACATAAACATGAAAGCCTCCTAGTGCAATGAGTCAATTTACCACTATAAATAAATAAAACACATGAAAATTACCCTCACCTCTATTAACCATATGCATAAAAGTTTCTGTGCACATCATTATCAGTTCGTAGAGTGCATCCTGTCACCATAACTATTGTGAAAAATGCTGCTATTAAACATAGATGTATAAATCTCTTCAAGATCCTACTTTCAATTATTTTGGGTATCTATCCAGAAGTGGACTTGCTACCTCATTTCTTATTGGTTAGAACTATGAAATATTGGTATTGATCACAGGCATCCTTGTCTTATTCCCAACCACAATGGTATATTTCTATAATGTTTCAGTATAACGTCTGCTATAGGTTTCTGTTGAACAACTTCTTTCAGGTTAAATAAATTTGCTTCTATTCCTAGTTTGCTGAGAAATTTTGTCATAAATAAGTTTTGAATTTCATTACTTTTTTCTTTTTTTCTTTTTTATTTATTGATTTTAGCAAGAGAGGAAGGCATAAAGAGAGAGACAGAAACATCAATCTGTTTCTGTATGTGCCCTGACTAGGGACTGAAGCAGCAACCTCTGTGCTTTGGGATAATGCTCTAACGAACTGAGCTATCCAGCCAGGGCCTCATCAAATGCTCTTTTCATTCTGTTAAGATGATTATTGGGATTTTTCTTCCTCTCTTCTTTATTTGTTTTATGAATTACATTGATTGATTTCCAAAGGTTGAACTGATATTACAATTTTATGGTAAATTTTATTATGTTCTTATAAAATACATTTGACACTCCTCGATTTGATATACTAACATTCATTTATGAGAACCTCTGTGTTCAGAAGTGAAACTAATCTACAGTTTTCTTGTCTTGGAATTTCATTATTTAATATTCATGTCAAGGTTATACTAACCTGATAAAACTGGGAATTTCTTTCTTCTCTGTGCACTGAAATAGTTCACACAAAGTGTAGCTTTCTTAAAGATTTAGCAGATCTAGTTCAAAAAGTACTGAGCCTCTTGCCTTTGAAGATTTTCCTGTCTGAAACAGAAAGAATCAGAAACAGATTTATTGGGCTAATTGTGGTGGTTTATATTTTCTTAGAAAAGTATCTATTTTGTGTTGTTTTTAGCTTTACTAGTATTTAGTTGTTCATAGTATTCTATTTTTAAATATTTTTCTACATGTATTTATTCCCATTAGATTTTTTACTATTTTAAAGTCACTTTTATGTTTATCTTTCTCTTTATAATGTTACTCTTTTAAAAGAATGTTTATGGTTTTGTGGATCAAATATAATCTTTCTCTACCAATCTCTGCTTTTATCTTCATTACTTTCTTCATTCTATTTCTTTTGAGTTTGTTTTACCATTCTTTTTCTACTTGAAAGCTTAATTTATATTTTCATATTTTCTTTGTAATAAATAATGTATTTAAGGCTATAAATTTTCCTCTGAGTAATTTATCTGCATCTCATGGATTTTAAATATACTGCCTCAATTGCCATTCTAGTCCCAATATTTTGGAATCTCCATTTTTATTTACTTCCTCTGTATGTCATTTACCTAAAATTACCTAGAATTATGTTGTTTTCTGTATGTGTGATTTTAATATTTCCAGATATATGGATTATTTGGATTTTATTTTTTAAATTTATCCTTTATTGTTGATTTCTATTTTTTCATTGTAGTCAGTTACCATATTATCTTTGATATCCAATTTTTGCACTTTGTTGACACTTTTTTTGTAACCTAGCATGTGGTCAACTTTTATTAATGAATTACATGTGCTATTGAAAAGAATGTGTATTCTCTGTTGAAAGCATAGTTTTATATACAGTGTGTCCATAAAGTCATAGTGCACTTTTGACTGGTCACAGGAAAGCAACAAAAGATGATAGAAATGTGAAGTCTGCACCAAATAAAAGAAAAATTCTCCCAGTTTCATACCTATTCAGTGCAGTTTGATGTGGGCTCACATACAGATTTTTTAGGGCCCTTAGGTAGCTATCCCGAATAGCCTCTACAGACTCATCACTGACTGATGGCCTACCAGAACAGGGTTTCTCCACCAAACTGCCGGTTTCCTTCAACTGCTTATCCCACAGAGTAATGTTATTCCTATGTGATGGGGCTTCGTTATAAACGCACCGATATTCACATTGCACTTTGGTCACAGATTTGAATTTAGCGAGCCACAGAACACATTGAACTTTCCTCTGTACCGTCCGCATCTCGACTGGCATGGCCATGGGCTGCTCCGCTGTATACACGGTGTTACGTCATCATCCTACAGAAACTGGGAGGGTTTTCCTTTCATTTGGCGCAGATTTCACATTTCTATCGTCTTTTGTTGCTTTTCTGTGATGGTCAAAAGTGCACCATGACTTTATGGACACACTGTATATTAACCTATAAATGCTTGTTACCTATATATTCAAGTCTTCTATATTTTTTTACCTGATTATTTTTACTTCTAAAAGAATTATGAAAGTCACCTACTATAATTGTAACTTGTCTACTTTTTCTTTAGTTCTTACTTTATATGCTTCAAAACAAAGTATTTGGTATTAGAATTTCTTCACAGATTTTTTTTTTGTGAATTGTTCTTTCTACCAATGTTATGCTTTTAATTACAGTTTCACCCTTAAAATTAGTTTATCTGATATTAATTTTATTAGAGTTTGCCTGACATATATTTTCCATCTCTCTTTTCTCATTCTCTCTTTGTAATTTTGTTTTAGGTCAGATTCTAATAAACAATCTATAACTAAATATGGGTTACTTATTTCTCCATTCTGACTTTATAACTGTTAATAGAAAAGGTTAGCCCTGGCCAGAGAGCTCAGTTGGTTATAGCACCATCCCAAAATGCAGAAAAAGTTAACCGTTCACTTATGAAAATAAAAACCGACAGCAAAATGAAAGTATGAAATAAGATAATATAAATAAGTTTTAATATTTTATAATATCAAAACTGTAAATTATCTAAACTAACCAATGAAATGACATATACTTTAAAATTTGATAACAGTAAAGATTAAACAGCATGTAGTCTACAAAAGACATGCTTAAGACAAAAGGCACAGAAGGATTGAAAATAATAAATCAGGATTAAAAAAATCAGACAAATATGAATAAAAATAAACCTGGAGTAAAGCTGTTATATCTGAAAAAATATCTTTGAAAATATAATAAGTGCAACAGAGATATAACTATCTAAATATATGTGCCCTTAATGATTCAGGGTTGGCTCAGGCACTTTGGCTCAGTGGATAGAGGGTCAGCAGGTGTGCAAATGACCCAGGTTTGATTCCCAGTCAGGGCACACAAGAGAAGCAACCATCGGCTTCTCTCCCTCTTCTCACTCTCTTTCCCTCCTTCAGCCATAGCTCAATTGGTTCAAGCACTGGCCTTGGGCACTGAAGATGGCTGGGATGGTCTGAGTGCATTGGCCTTAGGGGCTAAAAATAGCTCAGCTGATTCCAGCATCAGCCCAAGACAAGGGTTGCCAGGTGGATCCCCGTTGAGGCACATGCGGGGGAGTCTGTCTCACTATCTCCCCTTGTCTCACTTAAAAAAAAATCAAGTTCAAAATATATTAGACAACTAACAGAACTACAGGGAGAAATAGGTAAATCAATAAAATTTTAACATGCCCACTTAGAAACTGATAGCTGGCCCTGGCCGGTTGGCTCAGCAGTAGAGCGTCGGCCTGGCGTGCGGGGGACTGGGTTCGATTCCCGGCCAGGGCACATAGGAGAAGCACCCATTTGCTTCTCCATCCCCCCCCCCTCCTCTCTGTCTCTCTCTTCCCCTCCCGCAGCCAAGGCTCCATTGGAGCAAAGATGGCCGGGTTCTGGGGATGGCTCCTTGGCCTCTTCCCCAGGCGCTAGAGTGGCTCTGGTTGCAACAGAGAGACGCCACAGAGGGGCAGAGCATCGCCCCCTGGTGGGCAGAGCGTCGCCCCTGGTGGGCGTGCCGGGTGGATCCTGGTCGGGCGCATGCGAGAGTCTGTCTGACTGTCCCCGTTTCCAGCTTCAGAAAAATACAAAAAAAAAAAAAAAAGAAACTGATAGCTCAAGCAGGCAAAAAGTAAGCAGAGATAAATATGTAAAAATTATTATAACAACCCAAGTATCTGTAAATAGATAAAGGGATAAAGAAAACGTGATATATATCACATATATATATATATATATATATGTGATATAAATATATATATATGGGGGCAAAAGTAGGTTTACAGTTGAGAGTATGCAACACAGTTTATTTCTGTATTATTATGTATTGATTATTGTAATATTTTTCATATGAATAACTAAAAACCTACTTATGCCCCACAGTGCATACAACAATGAAATATTTATTATTCAACCTTTAAAAGGAAGAGAATCCTACCATTTGCAACAACACAGACAGACAAAACCAGAGGACATTATGCTACGTGAAATAAGGCAGTCACAAAATGACAAATAACATATGATTCCACTTATATTAGATATCTAAAAGAGTCAAACTTACAGAAGCAAAGAACAGAATCATAGTTGCCAGGGACAGGGGAAGCAGGAAAGGGGAAATTGTTCCACAGAAAATATAAAGTTTCAGTTATGCTAGATGCTTAAGTTCTAGAGGTCTGCTGAACAACATAGCACCTAGTAACAATACGGTATTGTGCACTTCAATATTTGTTAAGAGAGTAGATGTCATACTACACACACACACACACACATACAAAAAAAAGAACAAAGAAAAACTCTGAGAGATTTTGGATATGTCTATTAGCTTGACTGAGGTAATGGTATTACAGGTGTTCGCACAGTTCAAATTCATCAAATTGTACATTAAATATGCACAGTTCTTAGTATATCAATTATACTTCAGTAAAGCTGTTTTAATAAAACTCAAGCTATTACAAACATATAGAACTCCTTATCTACCAAACTGATAGATAATGTATCTTTTAGGATACATTATGCAATCAGAAAAATAGACCATTGAGAATATAAAGGAATAAATTCTGTGAGAGCAACATTATATAACTTTTAGTTTCTGACCATAATACAGTAAATAATTAATAACAAATAAATAGCTAAAATAAACCCTCATATCTTTGGAACCCAAATATCCTTTGGGTTAAAAAGAAGTAAAAAGGAAAACTGAGAAATATTTAGAACTAAATTATAATAAAAAATACTGCATGTCAAAGTTTGTGGGCAGAGATAAAAAAAATTCTTATAGAGAAACTGATGGATGCCTGGCCTGTGGTGGCGCAGTGGATGGAGCGTCAACCTGGAAATGCTGAGGTCGCTGGTTCGAAACTCTGGGCTTGCCTGGTCAAGGCACATATGGGAGTTGATGCTTCCAGCTCCTCCCCCCTTCTCTCTGTCTCTCTCTGTCTCTCTTTGTCTCTCCCTCTCCTCTCTAAAATGAATAAGTAAAAAAAAAAAAAAAAAAAGAGAAACTGATGGCATTAAATAGAGGAAACATAAAAGAGTAAACACAAATGTGCTGAACAAACAGAGATGGGAAAAGAGCAAGAAGTAACAAAAAATAAATACAAAGTCAGAAATCAATGAAATAATGAACAAAAATAATGAGGATTAATAAAAAGCTATTTCTTATAAATGATTAAAACTATGGACAGACTTCTACCAAAATTGATCCAATAATAAAAATGATAAGATGCAAATATAGTAAATACATAACAAGAAAGGAGATATGATCACTAAACATAAGCTAACACATTTAAAAACTTAGATAAAAAGGATATATGTATTAGTAGAAAAACATAAGTTGGCTAACTGATGCAAGAAAAAATAGATAAATTCATTAATATTGAAAATTTTAAGTAATAATAAAAGGTTTTCTCACTTTGAAAAACAACCACACTGACATCATTAGCAAGATCTACTAGGCTTTTAAGGAACATTAGTTCTTATTTTATATAAATTCTTCCAGAAAATAGAATGATAGCTATCCAGCTAATTTTATGAACTACTACAATCTCAGTTCTAAAACTAGATGTGAGCAATACAACAAAAGAAAGTTACAATCATGTTTAATTTATGAAAGTTTATTTTAAAATACTATATTCAACAATGGCTTTAAAAATAATAATACATATCATGATCACCATAGGTTTATACCAGGAATGCAAAAATGATTCAAAATCAGTTAATTTACCTTTGTAATTTGCCATATTAATATACTAAAAAAGAAAATAATACTACCTGAGCTAAAGAAGAAAATGTATTTGCTAACTCTCAATGCATATCAAAGATAAAAGCTCAAACTTTCGTGAAAGTTAGATATCAAGAATTTATGCCCTGGCCGGTTGGCTCAGTGGTAGAGTGTCAGCCTGGCGTGCAGAAGTCCCGGGTTCGATTCCCGGCCAGGGCACACAGGAGAAGCACCCATCTGCTTCTCCACCCCTCCCCCTCTCCTTCCTCTCTGTCTCTCTCTTCCCCTCCCACAGCGAGGCTCCATTGGAGCAAAGATGGCCCAGGCGCTGGGGATGGCTCCTTGGCCTCTGCCCCAGGCGCTATAGTGGCTCTGGTCACAACAGAGCCACACCCCGGATGGGCAGAGCATCGCCCCCTGGTGGGTGTGCCGGGTGGATCCCGTTCAAGTGCATGTGGGAGTCTGTCTGACTGTCTCTCCCTGTTTTCAGCTTCAGAAAAAAAAAAAAAATTTACAGTATAGCTCATAATGAAAAAAACTTTTGAGGCAAAAAACTCATCTCGTCCTCGGAGCTCCCTGACAGGTGGTGACGACCTCTATCAGGGACGACTCCCCCACACGGAGATTCTCTCCTCTTGGGACGTGACAAAAGGCGAGGACGCCCCCTCTTGCTCACCTGTCTCCACTATGGGCTCTTCAGAGTCTAAGCCTTCCGACCAGACCCCTCTAGGATGTCTCATAAAAAACCTTCAGATACAAAGTCAGGAACAATATCACTGTTACTGTTTAAGAAAGTATGAGGTGTCCTGTCAAATGCTATAAAGAAAGAAACAGAAATAAGTATGTTGATTGGGGGAGGAAGGAAAGGGAAAAAAACTCATCGTTTGCAGATGATAAGATCTTCTAGCTAGAAAAAGAAACACAATTAGAAAATTATTTTGGTTAATAATATAATTCAACAAGTTGATCAGTAAAATTAACATAAAAATTTAAAAGTTTTTTTCTTGCCAATAGTAACCAATTATAATATATATTTAAAAAACAAGTTATTGATAGATATGTGTATTCCAAGCTGCCCTCTTGATGTTCTGCTTATCTGTCAGACCTCACCCTTACTGGACTATTGCCCCTGAGACAGAGGAATTCCAAAAGCTGACAAGCTGCCCCAAGGAGGGACTCCGGACACACCAGGACTTTTGATTCAACACCCACATGCTCCAAGCCCCCAAGGAGGAGCATTCTGGACATACCAGGACTTTTGCCTCAGTATCCCCTCAGGCTCTCCCAAACACTATATAACTTGCCCCTAGTCTGTAACCAGTGCTCTTCTCCCCCAGGAGAA
The DNA here is from genome assembly GCF_036850995.1 of Saccopteryx leptura. Taxonomy (NCBI): domain Eukaryota; kingdom Metazoa; phylum Chordata; class Mammalia; order Chiroptera; family Emballonuridae; genus Saccopteryx; species Saccopteryx leptura. Next base: position 290,292,691 of record NC_089504.1, read on the forward strand.
GTGCCCGGCAGGGTTCCTTTCTTCCTTTCAATAAAGCCTGTTACTCTGGTCTTTCGGACTCCCATGGATTCTTACATCTGGTGCCGAAACCCGGGACAGGGTACTAACTGCCTGGACGATCCCTCTTTGCCATCCAAACTTACAACCAGGGAAGCAATGGGCAGCGGCAGCTCGTCCCGGGCTTACTCCCTGATTCTGTTTGGATGTGTAATTGTAGGTCAATTGGCCAGCAATCTAACCCTGTCCTGAACCCCTGCTGGACCAGAAGGTAAGGAGTTTCTCCCTTCCCCTTCCCCGGTTGGCCTCTAAATTTCTCTCTAAAAACACCCCTTTCTGGTCGGACGGTTTTCTCTGACATGCCTCACGTTTTGAGGGGTTTGACTTTCAGTCTCAGTGGACTGCATGGAAGACTAGGCGCCTAGCCAAACCTCTCCACTCTCTCGGACTTCTCGTCCTCGGAACTCCCTGACAGGTGGTGATGACCTCTATCAGGGACGACTCCCCCACACAGAAATTCTCTCATCTTGGGACAGTGACAAAAGGCGGGGACGCCCCCTCTTGCTAACCTGTCTCCACTATGGGCTCTTCAGAGTCTAAGCCTTCCGACCAGACACCTCTAGGAATGTCTCATAAAAAACCTCACCAAACTCGGTCTCTCAGACCTCAAACCAAAGAAATTAATCTTCTTCTGTAACACGGCATGGCCTCAGTACAGACTAGACAATGACTCCCATTGGCCTGAAAATGGGACATTCAATTACAATATCCTAAGACATCTTGACAGTTTCTGCCACCGGATGGGGAGGGCATCAGAAATTCCTTACGTGCAGGCTTTCTTCTCCCTTTTCTCCTGTCCTTAATTTCTGTGCCTTCTGTTCTACACGCAGGCCATTTTTGGCCAAAGAAACCTCACCTAAAACCTCTGCTCCTAATCTTTCCTTCTCCGCAGACTCCCAAACTCTCTCCTTCTTCTCCCCCCGGGGCACCCTCTCTCGGGACCCCTCTCTAGTCTCTCAGCAAATCTTTTTGCTGGAGTCTCTTCCCTCCAGAAAGCCCTTCCCTTCACTAAATCCTGTTTTCTCATTCACCAGTCTCTCTCTTTCTCCTCCCTTGCTGGCCGGGGACCTCTCCCTTCTCCACTGTGTTCTTCATCCTCCTCCCCCCTCCTTAGAAGCTGCGGCTCTGGCTGCAGCGCCTGTCTCATCTCTGACCTCTCTTCCCTCCTTACAAACTGCAGTTCTGTCTGTCTCCTCTCCGATCCCTCCTCCTTCCTTACAAACTGTGACTGTGCCTCTTTCCTCCTCGCCCTCTCCTCTATCCTCAGAGCTCTAAATCCTTTTGACTCCTCTGACCACGTGGTGCCACACCAATACTTTAACCTCCTTCTCTCCTCCTGCAGATTCTGACTCTCCTTCTTTCCATCCAGCTGCTCACAATGTCCATCAGTCTGCCTTCTCTCTTCCTCCCCTCTTTGCTGGCAACTTCCTGCCATCTCGAAAAACTTAAAAAACAGAATTGTATATTAAGCTATGTGAGTAAGTAATCTGTCTTGTCTCATTGTTTGTCAGAAAATATTTCTAGTGAATTGAAACAAGTAAAGCGCTCTCATTTAAATTTCTTAATTCATAATATGTGAAGTCTTTGTTTAATGTGTAACTGTGTCTGTTTCTAAGCCCTTAAACCAGTAATTACCTCATAAACCTCATAAACCAGGTTTACTCATCCCCATGGAATCTTCCTGCAATACCCCCATCTTACTTGTTCGAAAACCTTCAGGAGCTTATCACCTCATACAAGCCTTATACCTAATCAATGAGGCAGTAATTCCCCTCCATCCAGTGGTCCCTAATCTCTGTAAGTTACTGTCACACATTTTCTCAAACACCACTCATTCACAATCCTAGACCTCAAGAATGCCTTCTTTACCATTCCTCTACACCAGGGGTCCCCAAACTTTTTACACAGGGGGCCAGTTCACTGTTCCTCAGACTGTTGGAGGGCCAGACTATAAAAAAAATATGAACAAATCCCTGTGCACATTGCACATATCTTATTTTAAAGTAAAAAAACAAAACGGGAACAAATACAATATTTAAAATAAAGAACGAGTAAATTTAAATCAACAAACTGACCAGTATTTCAATGGAAACTATGCTCCTCTCACTGACCACCAATGAAAGAGGTGCCCCTTCTGGAAGTGTGGTGGGGGCTGGATAAATGGCTTCAGGGGGCCGCATGTGGCCCATGGGCCGTAGTTTGGGGACCCCTGCTCTACACCCTGACTCTTACTTTCTGTTTGCCTTTACCCAGACACTAATGCAGCCCAACAACTTACATGGACTATTTTACCCCAGGGGATCAAAAACAGCCCACACCTGTTTCGGCAGGCACTAGCACAGGATTTAGCAGCATGCAATCTCAAAACTAGTCCTCTCTTACAATATGTAGATAACCTACTCCTCTGCAGCCCCTCCCTGCCTGCCTCAAGGAGACTCAACACCACCCTTCTTAACTTCCTCGCTATGAAGTGTTATCCTGTCTTCTCTGCTAAGGCTCAACTTTATTCTCAGTCCCTAGTCTATCTAGGCATTACTTTAACCCCCACCACCTGAAGTCTCACCCTAGATCAAACTCAGACCCTCCACTCTCCAACCACCTACCACCACAGATCAAATCTTTTCTTTCCTCAGTCTAATAGGCTTCTTTAAACACTGAATTCCCAATTTTGCTCTTAGTCAAGCCCCTCAGTGAGATCTTCTGAGCATGGCTTTTAAGGTCTATAATGACCAAGGAAGTAACAGAAAAGGCAAATAAGGCCCAAAAGAAGTCAGGAAATACCAGCTTTTAGCTCCAGCGCCCTAAGGGGCTTCATAGCATTTCATCAAGGCCCTGCTCCAGAGTGGAAAGAAAGCCTGCCAGGCTTCCCGGCCCCACCGGTGACACACCTGTGCTGTGGAAAGAGGGACATGAGAAGGTAAGCTGCCCCCTTGCTCCATGGAGGGAGAGTTCAGTCTTTTCTAGCCCTGCTCCAGCTACCTGTGACCTGACCTTGTCCAGCGTGCTGGGAATTGCCACTGAAGGCCAAGGACATTGTTCACGAGCCTAAGGTATTTCTTCCAAGTAGCAGATAAACTGATTTCATTTCTTGTAAACACAAGGGCCATCTACTATGCCTTGCTTGAATATTTAAGTTTTATTTATCCCTCAAAGATCTCTACTGTGGGTATTGACAGTCTGAGTTTGTTATTTTATTTAATGTATAGCATTTCCTTTATTCCTCTTATCTCAATGCCCCATGCCTATTGTAGGCTGGGACCTGCTGCTAATTCCAGCTAGAAGCAGTGGTCACTAGGACTTAAACTCTAACTGCAGTGTAGAAATGTAACACCCTATCCCTAAGTACTTACAGAATTTACAGGTTACTCAGCAAACTGTTCAAAGACTGTCCAAGAGGCACTTCCAGCATTACATCATCCAAGGACTGACTTTCACATGGACAGATCCATACACCGTAATCCTGACAACTCACTCCCACTGCACCTTTCAACCTACCTCACCAAATCAGGAACTTTTTACTTGTGTGGGATCAACACCTATCTGTGTCTCCATACTAATTAGACAAAAACCTGTACCCTAATCTATTTCACCATAAATATCAACCTAATCCCACCCCATGAGCCTCTTCCAGTTCCTCCCATCCAAGTACTAACCAGGCCCGACCCTGCTTAGCTTCCGAGATCAGACGAGATCGGGCGCGTTCAGGGTGGTATGGCCGTAGACTCTTCCAGTTCCTAATACACTATCTATCAATGTAAGGACCAAACGAGCTATACAGGTAATTTCTCTTCTTATTGCTTTAGAAATCTCTACAAAAGTAGATCTAGGTACAGGGGGACTAGCCACACTGCCCTGTCTTATTCCTATTTGCTCTCTCTTTCTCTCTCTCTCAAGCCCAGTGAATTCGTAAACATGGAATCAGTGGTTTCACACAAATTGGGCATCTTACTATTGCCTTTCATTAGTCCAATCACTCTCCTATTTACTTTTCTAACTTTAAACTCTGCCTCTTACATTTGTTCACTAGTTTCTTACAGAACCACATGCAGACCTTTGCGAATCAGAAAATTGGAAAAATTTACCTAACCCTACACACCAACCCTAAAACCTGACCTCGTGAAACAGAAAAACCTGAAACCCTATTATCAGCAAACCTCCTAAATCCTATCTTTCAACCCCTACAGGTCCCCTAACCCTAAAGTTCTCCCATGTCCCTGAAGAACTAGGAGAATAAATAGCATTCACCTCTTAATGCTTTTCAGTCTTTTTACCCTTCACATAGTAAGAGAACAAGAGCGCTGGGTCTTCTTGGCTGAAGAAGAGCCTACAAACGGACATGAAACATTTCTTTTAGCTCAAGCTAACTGCTCTCTCCAGGGCTGCCAGGAAAGAATATCTCTAACTTTACCATGGAAGAACTTTCACACACACACCCCTATACAACCCTCCTTATCTCTGCATTGCTAATCTCCAAATACCTGCCTCTTTCTTCATTAAGTTCCTACAGGCCGGGATGAGAGAAATCTCTAGGATTACCTACAATCAAATGCTCCCACACTCCTATTCCCCAGTACCCCAAGGAGAACTTCATGAGGGAAATATCAAATAGGTAGGGATGACAGCAGGAAGAAGCCGCCCCTCAGCCCGAGAAGTTCCCTCCTGAATGTTCTCCAAACCCTCTTCCTCTTTACCACACATATTCAATCCTTCTAAAAAAAACTTACACCAACAGGTTTCCTGTATCTTAAAATCTCCACATGTCCTCTCATTTGAGAGGAACCAGATCAGCACGTCTCATGAGGCTCATCCAGGAGACCATGTATCACCATGTCACTCTGTTCACTTGGCACTCACAAGCAACCAACAATTATTACCCCGCAAAATTTTTTTACTTCCTCACTCAGGTTTTCAGAGACATCGCCTAGTTCAGACCTCACAGCATGGAAATTGATGACCTTCTGAACTGGATGGGGGACTTGGCTTGGCAAGGTTCCCTTCTCGAGTTCTCTAAAGAAGAAGGAATAATTTTGCAATTTTTTCTCCTCATCACCCCTCACCATATATTATAAAATTAATAACTGCCTTTCTTTTATATATAACCACAGAGTTGAGAAATGATAGATATGTGTATTCCAAGCTGCCCTCTTGATGTTCCGCTTATCTGTCAGACCTCATCCTTACTGGACTATCACCCCTGAGACAGAGGAATTCCAAAAAGCTGACAAGCCGCCCCAAGGAGGGGCTCTGGACACACCAGGAGTTTTGATTCAACACCCACATGCTCCAAGCCCCCAAAGAGGAGCATTCTGGACATACCAGGACTTTTGCCTCAGTATCCCCTCAGGCTCTCCCAAACACTATATAATTTGCCCCTAGTCTGTAACCAGTGCTCTTCGACCCCAGGAGAAGTGTCTGGCAGGGTTCCTTTCTTCCTTTCAATAAAGCCTGTTACTCTGGTCTTTCGGACTCCCATGGATTCTTACAGTTATCATTCAGAGAAACAAAAAAATATAAAGTAACTAGAAATTAATAACCACAGTATAAGATCTTCATGGAGAAAAATTTTAAATCTAATATTAAAAACCTAGAAGCTCCTGTAAATAAATAAAGAGGTATTCTATCTCTTGTTTAGAATGACTTAATATGATAAATGTGTCAGCAATGCCTCTGGGACAGTTTCAAGTATACCAACTTTTGCATCATGGGGTGCCAGAGGAAAAAGAGAGCAAGATATTGAAAACCTATTTGAAGAAATAATGACAAAAAACTTCCCTAACTTGGTGAAGGAAATAGACATACAAGTCCAGAAACCACAGAGTCCCAAACAAAATAAACCTAAAGAGGCCCATAACAAGACACATTATAATTAAAAATGCAAAAGGTTAAAGACGAAGAATTTTAAAAGCAGCAAGAGAAAGGCAGTTACTTACAAGGGAGCTCCTATAAGACTGTCAGCTAATTTCTCAACAGAGACACTGCAGGCCAGAGGGAATGGCAAGAAATTTTCAAAGTGATGAAAAGGACCTACAACCTAGATTACTCCACCCAGCAAAGCTATCATTTAGAATCAAAGGACAGATAAAGAGCTTCCCAGACAAGAAAAAGCTAAAGAAGTTCATCACTGCCTAACCAGTATTATATGAAATGTTACAGGATCTTCTTTAAGAAGAAGACGAAGGGGGAAAAAAGACCATAAATATGAACAATAAAATGGCAATAAAAACATATCTATCAAAAATTGAATCTAAAAAGCAAAATAAATGAATAAGCAGAACAGAAACGGACTCATAGATACAGAAGAACATTTTGACAGTTGCCAGATGGGAGGGGGGTTAGGAGTATGGGTGAAAGGTGAAGGATCAAGAAGTCCAAATTTGTTGTTACAGATTAATAATGGAGATGCAAAGTGCAGCATAGGAAATATAGTCATTAATATTCTAATAACTGTTTATGGTGTCGAATGGGTACAAGATTTATTGGTATGATTACTTAGTAAGTTATATAATGTCTAATCACTGGGGGGTTAACATAATATAATATTTTATGTCAACTGTAATTGAAAAATTAAAAATTATTAAACTAAAAATATAATAAATATAATGTCTAATCACTGGGGGGTTAACATAAAAATTTTAAAGTTTTTTTGCCAACATATAATATTGTATGTCAACTGAAACTAATATAATATTGTATGTCAACTAATTAAAAAATAAAAAATTATTAAACTAAAAATATAATAAATATATCATCCCTAATTAATCTAGCAAACTGATCTATAAATTCACCACAGTCACAAATACCTCAAAATATTTTTGTTAAATTTTTTGAGAAAGGTGATTACCTTAATCTAAAATTTTTATGGAAGAATAAAAATCTATAAGCCAATATTTCAAAAGAAGAGCAAAAAGAAGGTATTTGCCTTACTAGATATTAAGACTACTACACAGCCATAATAATAAAATGATGTGAAATTATTGCAACAATAAATAGATCAGTGAAACATAATGGAGAACTTAGAGATATAAGCATGTTCTTATGTGTATTTAGTATACAACAAAGGGGCACCACATATTCATGGGATAACACTGAAAACCTGTTCACACTCCAGATTAAAATAAAACTGAATCTTTATCTAAAACTACATCAAAAGTAGACACCAAATGAATAAATGGGAAACTTAATAAATATAACTTAAAGATTTCTATTCAGTGAAAGATTGGTAGAAATTATTTGTAATGCCTAAACCAACTCTGAACTAATATCTAGAACATATAAGGTGCTCCTTAGAGTCAAAAATATTTTTTTAATGGGGAAATTATTTGAATAGGCAATTTATGGAATAGGTAATCAAAATGGCTCAGAAATACACATAGAGATACCAAAGCATTATTAATTAGGAAAATAGAAATTGAAGTACCAGTGAATTAGGCTGAATAATGCTAGGTATGGGCAGGGATGGATGTGAATTTAGGAAACCTCACGCACTTCTGGTAGGAAAATAAAGTGGTGCAGCTATTCCAAAGAATGAGCTCAGTATTTAGTCAAATCAAGAATACACATACCCTACCATTTAGCAATCCTATTTCTGTGTGTATAGCCCCAAAAAGCACTTCTCAGAAGTCCATAAGCAGACATATTATAAGAGGATGTTCATCATGGCATTATTTGTTGTGCTGGAGAATTGAAAGCAATCTGTGTGTCCATCACTAGGGACTACATTGCTATACTGAATAGATAGACAGCAATGGTCTAGATATCCATAGAGCAGGATGGAGGCTCTGTAAAAACATAGGAAACAGAATGAAATCCACCACATAATAACAATTAAATAAAAAAAAACTATACACATGCAAAAATAACAATGTCTGTTTTAAAGAACACATACAAGTTAAGACACACAGTAAACTTATTAGAAAAATTGGTGGTAGGGAGACAGTAGAATGGAAGTGAAGAAGGGAAATTAAACTTAATCAATAAACCATTTCAAAAAGTAATCTGCATAGACCAATAATAATAATATATCCTGAAGTGAGAATGTGATTAATTCAAATCTCTACAACTAGAATTTTAAAAAATAGACCTTGATGTTCTGGGTGTTGATGGTCTCAAGTCAGCAAAAAGCCTGGAGTCAAAGTCTATCAATGGTTAATTTGAGAAGATCACAAAAGCACTTGTGAGAAGGGGAGAACATCCTTGGAAGGGGTAAAGGCATAGGGGAGAATAGAAGGCCTAAGAACAAGTGGGTTCTGGATCTCCAAATTGAGAAGATAGAAGAAAAAGAAGACAATCAAAACATAATTGATTTTCTACAGGAGGAACCATCTTGAAATTACCAGAAAGTTTCCAATGCTGTACAGAGCTGGGACCTCAGACACCCAATCCTCTTTCTTCAGAAGTTCCCAGAAGCAGGACTCCAACATCCTCAGACAGAACCTGCTCTTAATGCCCAAAGAATTTATCCTTTTTTTAAAAAAAGATAATGTGACTAATATACAAATATTTTTGGCTCAGTCATTGATTTGGAGGGAAAAGGAAGCCATTGAAAAATTGGGAGAGGGAGTTCCCCTTTCTCTATTACCATGTTTCCTTAAATGTCCCCTGGTTATCCTGCTATGGTTTTTATATTTATTATCAATGCAGAAAATAGTAAAAAGAAAATAGAAATTATATCAGTTAGTTCTACTTCCATTTGAAGTAACAGAAAAACTCAACTCAAACTTTAATAAATGAAAAAGGGAATTTATTGCTTCATGTAATTGATGTTTAAGGTGTAGGGGTGAGGAAACATGGAATGATGTTTCTATATTGGTGGTTCCCACAAGAGTCCTGAGACTAGGTCTGCCTTACCTGAATTACATGTCCACCCACTCCGATCTAGTAATACCCAAGTAATAATGTACATTACCCTTGGAGTCAAAGGTAGGTCCTTCACCCCATCCTTATTACATGGAGTAAGAATGGGCAATGGGCGCATTCCCCAAAGAAAGTCAGGGACTGTTGGAGAAGATAGAATATACACAAGGGAGTCAAAAAATGAATGTACCAAGAATAATTGTTACTAATTTAGTATTTGCATTCATCATTCATTATCTCCCTAAAGCTACTCTTTTCCTAAAACACATAAAAACCTTTTCCCTCATCTCTTAGAATTCTCCTTCAATAATTTCCATAATCTCAGGGTGGAGGGGCCAACTCTTCAAAGAAAAGTCCTTAAAAAAAAAAGAAAATATATATTTCTACTCTTCTCTCTTGATGGAAACACATACATATGTAAAAATGAAATCAGACTAGGAGTGCATCATTTGGGTTAAGAATTCTGTAATTTCGTGATTATATACTACTAATAGTTAACATATACTGAACACCTGCTATAATACCAGGAAAAGTGCCAGGCCATTGACATAAGATTCATTTAATAACACTCTACAACCATGTACAGTATGTATTATTATCCTAACTTTAAACGTAGCAAACAGAATCAGAGCAGTAAAGATATTTGCTCAAAGTCACATGGCTGGTAACTAGAGGAGCCGGTAGTCAAAGGCGAGTCTGTGAAACTTCGAAGACAGGGCTTTCAACACTTTACCATGGATCTTTGATCTTGGCACAGATTAAGGCACCAATATTGTGACTATAGTGTTATTTGAGTACAACCATTTCATATACCTCATCTAATAGGTTCATATAATGATAAACTTTTATAAAAAAAATTAAAAGATTAGTTGTGGATTACTAATTCTGGTCCCTAAAACTAACTGAAAATAGTTTTCTATGAATTGCTTTAGGCAAAAATATATATGAAATGCTGCCATACTATACTTTGCAAAAGTAACTGATCAGAAAAATGATAAAATAAGTTAAAGAGAAAGAATCAGGGATCTATTAATTTAAAAGATTAAACAAATACTGAGAACACAACTACCTCGATGTCTCAAAAACTGCCACAGAACAGCAGAGAAGTCATCCTGAAGCCTAAGACAATAAATGTCGGCTCCAGACTAATGCATTGGTTTCAAAGTCAACACTGGAAGATTCCACAAAAAGATGCCTGAGGTAGGCCTGGACACTTTGCCCCAATTTGTCTGGATCTTCTAAAATAAGAAAAATCCTTTGAAAGGAAGGCTCTAAGACATGAAGGAAATTGGGACATACTTTAGGAGATGCTAATAAAATGAGTAGAAATGTTGGTGCAAGAGAACACCTCTATCTCAACAAGATCAGCAACAGTGTCAACAACTTTGAAGTTAACAAAAAGAGCATCATTAGACTCATAAAGTCATACTTTAAGGACTTTGGAGCCTTGGATCTCAATGATTCTTCTGGACCTAAGGTATTTCAGAGTCCTAAATGGTTGTTTCTACACTTATCTATTGGCAGAAATTGTCAGTAATATGCCACTTTAACTCTAGAGTGGTTCTGATGTTCACCTTATGAACCCATCAGTTCCCAGACTATTAGACTATGCTCTTTTTGGCCACACAGTGAACCTGTGCACACTATGATTATACTGGCTGACGGGTGTGGTGTACTCAAAGTCTGGAGCTAGACTACCTCAATAATCATGGAGATTATCAAGCAAACATCTGCCTCATCTACAGGGTGTAGGCGATGATTTTTGATGGATAAGTAACCAGAGGTTTGCAAGGGAAGACAAAGTTGATAAAAGTGAATGGAGAGCAGATAGAAGGGTCACCTGGTTCTGAGAGTTTAGTGAGATTTTTGTCAGGCAGAATAAGTACTGACCTTCAGCAGGAGAAATTTAAGATGAGAGTTCCCCAAAGCTCAGGAATCAGGATTAGGTCACCTTTTATGTTAACCTAGTTTTGATCCCTCTCAGTTAGGATAACAAGGTCTCTGCCTAGTTCTTTGTGCCTGAGTGTCTCATGTTAGGAACTACTCTTGGTTTTTCAGCGTTTCCCACTGCCCAAGTTAAAATTCTGGCCTGAGCCTGACCAGGCAGTGGCACAGTGAATAGAGTGTTGACCTGGGACAGAGGACCCAGGTTCAAAACCCCGAGGTCACCAGCTTGAGCACAAGCTCATTCAGCTTGAGCATGAGCTCAACAGCTTGAGTGCAGGATCACTGGCTTGAGCCTGGTATCATAGACAGGACCCCATGGTCACTGGCTTGAATCAAAAGGTAGCTGGTTTGAAACTCAAGGTCATTGGCTTGAGCCCAAGGTTGCTGGCTTGAGCAAGGGGTCACTGGCTTAGCAGGAGCCCCCAGGTCAAGGCACATATGAGAAAGCAATCAATGAACAACTAAAGTGCCACAATAATGAGTTGATACTTCTCATCTCTCTCCCATCCTATCTGTCTGTCCCTGTCTATCTATCTCTCTTTCTTTCTTGATAAATCAATCAATAAATAATTCTGGCCTAAAAGATGACCCCAGGGTCCTTCTCCCCACTAACTGATATTGTTGATACCAACTCCTCAACATCTGTCCATCTAAACTTCTTTCCTGGTTTTATCATCATTTCCTTTTCCACCGGTCATATTCTACTTTACTGAGGTTGCCACTCCTAAGACTAAACTATTGCCTCTTGTTCTTTGCTCTCCCTCAGCCCCCTATCCAGTGTATCTGCCAGCTCTACTGTTGAATGTCTAATACCTCCAATCCCACTGCAACGCTTTTGTGTGAAACCTCATTATCTCCCCTCCTTTTTTAAAATGCCTGCCTCCTTGCCTGAACCAAAACTCAATTCACCCATCCATATTCTTAGTAGAGTTATTTTAACTAAAAATGAGCCAATCCTGCTACTTTTCTACTTAAAAACTCTTCAGCTGCTAGCCAATGTAAATAAGATAATAGCCTCTTCATTTACCATGGCTTTCAAGCCCTTTTCATGGGCCTTTCCATCTCCTCCTCATCTTTCCCACACAATCCAATGAGTGCACCCTTTAGATCTCAGCTCAAAACCACCTCCATATGGTCTTTCTAAATAGAGAATGAATTAAAATGAACTGCAAAGAAAAAAGTATGTTGAAAAGGCAACCTACAGAGTAGGAGAAAATATTTATAAGCCATATGTCTGATAAGGGATTAATATAAAAAAATACATAAAGAATTCATACAAGTCAATAACCAAAAAACAAATAATCAAATTAAAATAGGAAAAGGATATAATAGATATTTTTTCAAAGAAGACATATAAATAGCCAATGCATACACACAAAGGTGCTAAACGTCACTAATAATCAGGCAAGTGCAAATCAAAACCACAGTGAGGTAACACTGGTTATTTGGTTATTAACAAAAGGACAGGCAATAATGAGTTGATGAAGATGGATATACCTGTTCACTACTGGTAGAAATGTATATTGGTATAGCCTTTTTGGAAAAAAGTATGAAGGTTCCTCAGATAATTAAAAATTAAATGGCCACATGATCCATCAATTCCACTCCTGCATATACAACTAAGAAAATGAAATCAATTGTCACCAAGAGTTATCTGCATTCCTGTATTCAAGGAAGCATTATACACCATAGGTAAGTACAGAACAACCAAAATTCCCTTCAATAGATGAATGGATAAAGATATTATAGAACATATTTATTAAATGGAATGTATTCAACCATTAAAATAAGTAAAACTCTGCCTTTTGTGATAACAAGGATGAACTCGTTAAGTGAGACAGAGAAAGACAAATACTGTATGGAATCATTTATATGTGAAATCTAAAAAAGAGCCAATTTCATAGAAACATGGCTTCTAGAAGCTGGGAAGTAGGGGAATGGGTAAATGAAGGTCAAAGAGTACAAGTTTTCAATTATAAGTAAAATAAGTTCTGAGGACCTAATGTTAAGCATAGTGACTAAGTCAATAATACGATATTGGATACTTAAAAGTTTTGGCAGCATATTTTAAGTGTTCTCACCACACACACACAAAAAAGAGTTAGCTATATAAGGTGATTAACTTAATGTTGATAATCATTCCACAATATATATCAAATCATCACATTGTACATTTTAAATATATATAATATTTGTGAATTATTCCTCAAGAAAGCTGGAGGGCAATTTTTAAATACAAGTGAACAAGTTGTTTCCTCATCTGTCCTTCCATAATAATTTATAAATACTTTTATTGTAACAGATCATATTGTTTATATGTCTCTTTCTTTATTAGATTATGAACACTTTGAGGACAGGAAGCATGTCTCTTTCATCGATAGCCCTGTAACAAGCATGATGACTGGTGAGAAGTCAGCAGGCAACAAATGCTTGTTGAATGAATAAATAACTCATTCAACTCTTAATACCCTGACCTATCTCTTAATTGGAACTTCTCTAAGATACCTACAAAAAAAGTCACTCTAGAGTACATTCTAAACTATATGTCAATAATGTCCCTATATGCAAAGGGAGCAGGTAAGAAAGAGGAGTAGGAACTTATTCCAAGTTCCAAGCCCTCTTGATCTTCAACATTCTCCTGGGAATACTGGCCTATTCTAAACCCCATCTGAACGATGACATTGGTAAATCTAGTCAGAACAGCAATAATGTCTCTGCTCTCACATGTTCCTAGACTCTTTTTTTCTCCAATTTCCTAATGCTGCATCACTATCACCAAAATTCATTGTTCCTATGGGACATAGAACAGTGACTGGCTCATCTTTCTCTACTGATACTAGTCATTGCTAATATGGTCTCTAAAAATTTCACAATCCCTCTGTTCATAACCATTCAAAAGTAAGTCATGAAGGCTTTTTCATGACTACATGGAGTTATCTATTGCTTTTCTATTATTTGTTCTATTATTTCTTGTTATTGCTTTTGTTTCTAATTCTTAGCAAAAACCTTAATATAAAACACACTGCACATCTGTAACTCCCTTTACACCCTAAACTACTTCTGGCCATCTCTACAATTATACCTGAGGGATTCACCAAACCACCATAAGTATTAGAAAAATAATAGCTTACTGATATAAGCACTTCCTTATTGAAAGAATGTCTCCACTATTCAAAAGGTTAACTTTCATGGTAATTTGCTCTGTTCTGTTTCACACAAACTCTCACTGTGTGTGCTGTGTCTCTGTGTGTCCAATCACTTTTGCATCTGTGGAAGCTGAAGTGACATGTGTTACACATAGAGAGAGACAGAGGAGAGGAGAGGAGAGGAGAGGAGAGGAGAGGAGAGGAGAGGAGAGGAGAGGAGAGGAGAGGAGAGGAGAAGAGAGGAGAGGAGAGGAGAGGAGAGGAGTCTAAAAAAAGAAGACTCTGAGGTTACTATAGGCAAGCTGAAATTTTCCCTGGGTTCATTATTAAATTCCTTCACTGCTGTCTGGGCAAGTACAAGCTCCCAGTGGAGGTACCATTCCCAAGTACTGTTCCACCACTGTATGACTAAGCAGAAGCTTCAGCCACAACTGTGCCAAGGAATCCCTGAGGATATTCAACCTAGAAAAATTTCAACCCCAAAAACAGCACCTCCCAGAAGATGACTACAACTCCTTTAGGAAATCATTTAACCACAAATTCCAACTCCCCTTCACTCCCACAGCCTCAGTCACACATCTCAAAGGGCTGTTCCTTTGAATCACGACAATCTGACCCACATCACCAGTCCACAGCCTTATGGCAACATAAAGCCTTGCCAGCCATTGGACAGGAAAAGGGAGGGACAACTAATAGAATGATTTAAATGTAATCCTATAACAGGTGAATTCTCAATTACTCCCGACAAAGGGGAGTTTTCTTCACCCCTTAACAAATCTTGGCAGCCACAGTATGTAACTGCAGACATCAAAACACATCTGAAACCATTTCATTGTCTCGTTGCAATGAAACGAAGAAGAGCTTCTCTCTGAAGATAGAGAAGATGCATCCCTCAGTTCACTATTCAATGAACACTAATATTAAAGGCTTAAGAGGAAAATCCTTTGCGATGCGGAACATAAAAAGTTAATATATCAGACTGATCAGTTCTGTCAGCATCAAGGGGGCATGAAAACCCAAGGGCAGACCCTGGCCAGTTAGCTCAGGGGTAGAGCATCAGCCCGGTGTGTGGATATCCCAGGTTTGATTCCTGGTCAGGCCACATAGGAGAAGCATACATCTGCTTCTCCACCCCTCCCCCTCTCACTTTTCTCTTTTCTCTCTCTCTCTCTCTCTCTCTCTCTCCCACCCCACTCCTGCAGCCATAGCTCAATTGGAGCGAGTTGGCCCCGGGCAATGAGGATGGCTCCATGGCCTCTGCCCCAGATGCTAAGAAGAGCTTGGTTGCTTAGCAATGGCCCAGATGGGCAGAGTGTTGCCCCCTAGTGGGCTTGACAGTGGATCCTGGTCTGGGCATATGCAGGAGTCTGTCTCTGCCTCCCCTCCTCTCTCTGAATTAAAAATAGAAAAGAAAAGAGAAAGCAAATCCAAGGGCTGCCCTCCTATCTGCACTATGAAGTGGAATTGATAGTCCTGTTACCAGTGGTGGATTCAGCTGGTTTGCATGGGTTCGACAGAAAGGATACCTAGCTTTTTGTTGAGTTTGGTGAACCGGTTGTTCAAATGGCACTTGTAATCAGGGTTCGCTCTAAGGTGGGCACCTGAGCAGCTGCCCAATTGTGGAATTTACAAATTTACATTCCTTACTCATTTTTAATGTTCATCTGCACAACAGTGTATTCTAAATGCCTGTAGTAATGTATATTCCATCCATAGGTGAAAAAGATTGCAAGTGAGGATGCCAATCAAGAAGCAATACGGAAATCCCTTTTTTTGTATTGACATTTAGAGAGAGATGAAAGAGAGAGAGATAGGAAGGGGAAAGAAGCAGAAAGCATCAACTCATAGTAGTTGCTTCTCATATGTGCCTTGATCCGGCAAGCCCATGGTTTTGAACTGGTGACCTCAGCATTCCAGGTCAATGCTTTATCCACTGTGCCACCACAGGTCCGGCAGAAATATCTTAAGTAACAGTCTTATTGTTTTTTGTCAGGTATTATTTAATATTTTTTCATTAATATTTTAAAACTCTTATAACAATCTTATTTGGTGTACCTATTTTATTGTTCTTAAGTATTAAATGCATGAAATAATAAACTCTTTCAGTATATCATTTTTTATACTTAAAATGGTCATTAGGGCAGAGAACCAGCTGTTAAATTATTTGATTTCTACCACTGCCTGTTACCCCTGCAATTACTAACGTGCACTATCAAATCGTCATCTGAGGTGAGCTGAATCAAAGTCAGGCAAGAAATTTACTTGAATCATAGAATCACAGCTCTCAGGTTGAAACAGAGATTTATCAGACATCCACCCAATATTCCTCTACTTACCTCCCCTCCTAAGTATCACCATCTTGTGCTCATCTCCTGGAGGCTGACCTAACCTGAGGCAATGCAAAGAGGATTTGGAATGAAAAGTCTTGGGTTGGAGGCCTGGGTCCTGACTCTGGTTTATCAGTCACACAACATTAGACCTACTCATCTTCAACTACAATATGAGGAGGCTAGACTAGTTGATTGCCAACATCCCATGCAGTTCAAACTTCTCTAGGCAGTGACAAAGAACGCATCAGCTACAATGATAATAATTTTCATGTGTTGACAGTTCTGATATTAAAAAGTACTTCCTTGTACAAACCCCAAATGTGCTTCCAACAGTTTCTACACATGTATGAGTTTTTTATACAACCCAAGTATAATTCTGCTTCTATATAACAGTCATTCATATAACTGGAGACAGATATTCATCTCCATCTATCTGCTTCTCACTCAGTTCCCTTTACCACCCATCTACCTAATCATCCTACTTATTTTACTCAGAACACATAACAACTGTCCACATCCCTTTGAAAAGTGGCCATCAGAACTGAACAGTCACAGAAACAATCTGACGAATGCCAAGTGATGAACACCATCACCTAGCTTGTTTAGCTAATGTACTTCTTTTCTTATACTCCAAAATGGCATTACCTTTTCAGCGACTACATCACACGGTCTCTGTCACAATACCTTCTTTTATCCATTACTTCTACCAGTCTTTATGCAGTTAGAATTTTACTTTTATTTCTGTAAGACTAATTTATTAGATTTAAGCTATTTGGTGTGACAAGCTGAAATCTTCTTGAATCCTTGGTCTAGCCTAAAAATATTTGCCATCAGCCAACATTTTCACCCAAGTTACTGATAAAATATAATTATCATAAGATAGTCAAGAAAACAGACCTAAAGTGAACTATTAAAGACTGCCCTCCATATTGACAAAAATCTGCAAGATTTTGGCCTCCAGGCTGCAAAAGGGCAGATCCCAGATTACCTTATCCTTGCCACTCTCTGACTCCACCTTTGCCAGCTTACTTATACTCCATGGTCTTTTCTTTTTGTGGCCCCTACAATAATATTGACAGATAAACACACCCAGGACTTGGTGTACTTTGAGAGAAACTGCTGTCTTAAAAAGTAATAATATGAAGAAAGCTGTCAGAAAAGTAGAGAAGTTCATATTCAGTGCAACATGGTGTAATGAAAATAATGTGGGAGTTGGAGTCAGATCACCTGAGATCGATCCCAGTTCTGTAACTCACTCACTGGGTAGCCTTGAGCACCCCATCACTATCAGTGCCCTCATCTTGAAAATAGGGATAATAACAATGACCTCACAGCATTGTTTTGAGCATTATAAGCAATCCATGCAAAATCTTAATACATTATTGGCACATAATGAGCATGCAATATAGTACTATTATTATTATTATTATTACAGCATGGTGAGAGATAGACTAAAACAATAACTACATGCACACAAAGACAATTAATCCCAAGAACAAAAGAGGAGAAAATGAAGACCTGAATTCTGTAAGTATTAATTAATGTTCCACAAAAGAAAGAATTCATGGTCTAAAAAGGGTAGAAATGAGGGTATTAAACAAAGTCTTTAAAACATAAGCATATTTTTATCTGATTGGATCTAAAAAAAGATATGTCATACCATTTCATTTCTTATTTTTTCCGTCCCATGAACTGTTACAGGGCCCAAGGACACTAAAATGACTGCAACCCTGTCAATACCAGAGTGAGCAGAAATACAATTTGGGAGGTGGGGTGCAGAGACATAAACAAATCCTTAGAATAAAATATCACCAGTGCAACAAAAGAGATAAACAGAGTACATGAGAGAAATACAAGCTATCTGTAGATGTCAGGTAAGATTTTATGAAGAATGTGATGATTATCAAAGGTCTTAAAGAATGAAGAGAAAGTAAGGTTGAGGGACACGGCAGGCAGTAAGGATAGTAGGTAGATATTCTGAATAGTGGTGGACCACAAAAGGTTCATCCAAGGAGCTTTGATTTGTCTAGAGTGAATTTCTCTTAAAATAGAGATGAGAAGAGGAACAGCTGGGAAGATACAGGTTTATGCCTAATGTGAAGGGGCTTGTTTGTCAATAAAGGAGCTTGTAATTCTATAGGCAAGGAGAAAACAATTTAGGAAATGACAATTAGGAAAAGATAATATTAGAAGGTGAATCAGGCAATCTACTAGTAGAGGGGCTGGTTATGACATTGTTTACAAATATTCAACTGAAAGACGGTGACGTGTAGAACTAAAATTGCAGCACTGGAGATAGAGAAATGGGCCCATATGTAAAGAATGTAAGGCTAGGTGCAGTTTACATGATGTGGCATGATTAAGGGGATATAAAGAATTGGGAGAAGTAAAAAATGACTTTGTGTAACTTGAGAAAGTCAGTGGATGGGGATGTAATTAACCAATATGTAGACATCTGGAAGACAATATTGTTAAGGGCATGATAATGAGTTTATATTTGAACGGTATAGACTAAGATAACAGACATTAAAATGAATATGTAGGGGCCCTGGTCAGTTAGCTCTGTCAGTTAAGAGCATCACCCCAAAATGACAAGTTTGCAGTTCAATCTCTGGTCAGGGCACACATGGGAAGCAACCAAAGAATGTATGACTGAGAGGCACAACAGATGAATACTTCCTTACCCTCTCCCCTCTCTCTCTTCTTCTTTCTCTAAAAAAAAAATCAATGAAATGAAGCCCTGGCCAGATAACTCTGGAGCACTGTGTTGGAGCATGGAAGTTACCGGGCATCAAACCGGTAACTTCCATGCTCCAACACAATGCTCCAGGGTCATAGCACATAGAGGAGCAGCTCAATGTTCTTGTCTCTCCCTCCCCGCCTCTCTCAAATGCATAAACAAACAAACAAAAAAAACCCAAACAAATAAATAAATGAATGTAAAGAAATAACATGAAGCTGTAGGGTTCAACATAACAGTCAGAGAGAGGTCCAGGATGGGAGTTTCCTCTACGTGTATGAAAATACATATGCTTTCTCAGGAGAAGAACATGGAACATGTCTGATACACCAATGTGATCACCTTGAAGACAACTTTAAAACAGACTAATGACTTGTGCCTAATAAACTCATGCTAGCTCCTAGTGATCATTGCTTCTACCACAAGAGCTCATTATTTGCTCTTTTAAAAGTTAAATTCAATTTGCCTGTTTTCTCTCCATCCATCATAATTTCTAGATCAACATTCATCTCATGGCAAGTTCTCTCAGCATCCAGTAATAGGATTCACAGATACAAAGAAATGTGCAGGTAGGTGCTTGTATCTTCCTACTATAAACTGAATTGAAGTTTCTCATATATGTGTATTCTACCCCTTGAGAGACAAGAATAGATATAGATATTTATCAAGCACCTACCAAGTTAAAGTGGAAGTTTACAAAGAAAAGTAGAAAGTGTGAACCCTGCACACAAAGAAAACCTTCATACTGAGTAAAATAAGTAAATCAGAAAAAACTAAGAACTGTATGATTCCATACATAGGTGGGACACAAAATTGAGACTCGTGGACATAGATAAGAGTGCAGTGGTTACCAGGGGGAAGGGAAGGGTGGAGAATGAGGGGGATGGGAGAAGGGGAGGGGCATAAAGAGAAACAAAATACTGTATAGGGTGATAGAAGATGATTTTACTTTGGGTGATAGGTATACAGCATAATCGACTGTCCAAATACATGGAGATGTTTTCTCTAAATCTATGTACTCTAGTTGACCAATATTACCCTGTTAAATTTAATTGTCTAAATAAAAAAGAAAATTAAAAAAAGAAAACCTTCAATAAAATCTGCAATATATGTGGTTTGTATCATTTTGAAACTTAGTGAAGCAAGTACAGATGAGTACGTGAGGAAGTTAAGTAGTAAACACATGTCGCTAAAGAAATAGAGGTGGAGATGTGGGTGGATCTGGGTTTGGTTAGAAATGAATCAGACCAACCTACAGAGAACAGCTCCTCCTTGGATAGACATGCTATAAAAAGGTCATTATCGTAGACTGCAGCACCCAGCAAGCTCCTTCGGGCTACATCCTATCCTACTTGCTCTTCTGGTGAGAAAAGTAAGTAAGGGGAAATACATCTAACTTTGTCTACTTGGCGCTAAGTAAGGTGGAAATCTGGATGTTCAAATACTAAGGCAAAAAGTTCTGGATAAAGGGGGGTTCTTTATTTTTAGTGGAACTGTTACTAAAAGTTTATTTCCACGTGAAAGGAAAATGAAGGCATAATTTTTTTTCTATGTTGCTATTGTCCATTTATTCATTCATTCAACAAATATATATTAACTACCTTATATTTCCAAGTGCTGCTCTTGGCTGATTATGCAATGGTGAACAACAAACTCCCTGCTCTTAGGTTACATTTTAGTAGGGGAGACTTTCAGTTACAAACAACAAAATAAATTTTCACACAGTTATAATAACAATTAAGAAAATAAGTAAGTGATGTAGTCAAGTAATAGGAGGAAGAAACTTTAGGTGCAGGGGGAAAGAATGGCCAGGAAAGACCTCTCTGGGGAATTATCTTTTGAGTTGAGATTTTAATGATAAAAGGAAGCAGTGAAGGCAAAGGGCAAGATTCTAAGGCAGAAGTAAACTTTTTCAAAGACCAAGAAAAAGCTAGCGTGCCTGGAGCATATTTAACAAGAGGAACAGGGGTAGGGGTATGTGGTGATGTCAGATAGATAGAAAGGAGCCAATCATGTAAACAGGAATAGCAGCATTTGTACATCATTTTAAGTACTTGAGATGTCATTGGTGAGTATTAAGCAGGGGCAGTAACATAATTGAATGTATGTTTTTAAAATATTGTTTTGGGCTGCTAAGTGGAAAAAAGGATAATAAGATCACAAGGGTCACAGAAGAAATGGACGGAATGCAGATTTAGGCGCGAGTTGATGGGAATAATAGAAATGGTGAGAAATAACTCTTTGCTGGAACAAAAATCTAGATGTTATCCATGACCCCTATCTTTTTATTTCCATCCACCTACATCTTCCCCTTTGGCAATATCAGCTTGTTCTCTGTATCTCTGGGTCTGTTTCTTTTTGGTTTGTTTTATTCATTTATATATTTTTTTATTACACATATAAGTGAAAGCATATGGTATTTGTCTTTCTCTGTCTGACATATAACATTTGGCACAATACCTTCTAGATCAATTTCTAGATCAATTCCTGTTGTTGCAAGCAAATGGTAAGGTTTTGTTCCTTTTTATGGCTGAGTAATATTCCACTATATATAGGTACTATATTATTTATCCATTCATCTATCAATGAACACCTTGGTTACTTTCATATCTTCCTGGCTATTGTTAAGTAATGCTGCAATGAACAGAGAGTACATATATTTTTTAGAATTAGTGTTTCTGTTTTCTTTAGATAAATACCCAAAAGTGGTATCTCTGTGTCATATGGGAGCTCTATTTCAATTTTTTTGAGTAATCTCCATACTGTTTTCCATAGTAGATACATTAATTTACAATCCCACCAACAGTGCACAAGGCTTCTCTTTTCTCCACATCCTTGCCAACACTTGTTGATGACAGCCATTCTGACAGGAGTTAGATGGTATTTCATTGTGGTTTTGATTTGAATTTCCTTGACAACAAGTGATATTGAACAACTTTTCATATGTCTGCGGGCTGTCTCTGCATGCTCTTTGGAGAAATGTTTATTCATATCCTCTGCTTATTTTTTAATTGTATTGTTTGTTTTTTGATGCTAAGTTGTATAAGTTCCTTATGTATTTTGCATAGTAACCCATTATGAATATATCATTTGCAAATGATATCTTCTCCCACTCAAGAAGCTATCATTGTAATGACGGTTTCCTTTGCTGTGCAAAAACTTTTTAGTTTTATGTAGTCCAATTTGTTTATTTTTGCTTCTGTTTTCCCTTGCCCAAGGATACATATCCAAGAAAATATTACTAAGACTGATGTCAAAGAGCCCTTTATTGGTTAAATCTGCTGCATATATGCTCCCACTCTTTGAATTTCTCTTTTCTCTTTTACTAGGGTCTTCAAATGAACAGGCATTCCTACTTTTAATACAGTCTAATTTTCTCTTTATGACTAATACTTTTTGAGTTCTATTTAAGAAGTATTTCTTTACCTCAGATTTTGAAGATATTTTTCTGTTACCTTTTTCTTTCTTTTTTTTTTACATATAAAATCCACCTGAGAACTAATTTGTTTTTCTGTATGAAAATCCAGTTAATCCAGTAGCATGTTTCAAACCCCCCCCCCAAAAAAAAAACACCAAAACTATGCTTTCCCCACTGAATAGCACCACCACCATTGTTATAAATCTAATGTCTATAGATTTGGAACTATATTATCTTTGATGGTCCCATTTGTTCCTTTTGCACCAAGGCTATGCTCTCTTCCTTGAAAATATACTTTGACTTCTAGTATGTCCACAAACTCTGTCTTCATCAAGGTTGTCTTGGTTAATCTTGGGCCTCCATATCCCTATATAAATTTTAGAAATTACTTGATCAATCTTTACTTTTAAAATTTCAGGGATTCTAAGTGGGATTTTATTGCATCTATAAATGAACTTGAGGCAGTTTGACTTCTTAACAATACTGAGACTTTCAACTCATAAACAAAGTATAATCTTCCATTTATTTAAAATTTTCTTTAACTAACCTCAATAACATTTATAATTTTCTGAGCACAGACCTTTCATGTCTTTTATCAGATTTATTTCTAGGTATTTCCAATGTTTTATGCTTCCCTAAATACCACCATTTCTTGTTCATTTTCTAATTGTTTATCAATTTTGTATAGAAACACAATTTATTTTTGTGTCTATCTTATATCCAAAAACACTTTATTTTCCACATGCAAAAACCATATCATTCTGTGAGTGATGACAGTTTAGTAACTTCCTTCCCAAATATTCTTTTAAATTCTTTTTCATAACTTGTTGCTCTGGCTAGGACCTTCAGTACATGTTGAATAGGATGATAGTAGCTATACTAATCTTATCCCCAAATTCAGAGAGGAAAGCTTTCAACATTTCACCTTAAAGTATGATGCTTGCTATAATGTCTTCATTTACATAATTATCTTTGTATTTATAAATCAAAATTAATGTTGAATTTTATCAACATTATGGCTTTTTCGCACCTATTAAGAGGTTCGTATAATTTCCCCTATTCTGTTAAAGTAGTTAATTGATCAGTTCTGAAATGTTAAATTCAACTTGAACTTTTGAAATATAACTTATTTAGGATATATAATATATTCTTTTTATACAACACTAGTTCAGTTTACTATTATATTCTATCATATTTTTACACATGTTGTTACAAAAGAAAATTTTGTTTCTTATAATATCAGTATGAGGTCATAATACTAAAGTTATGCTGGATTCATAAAATGAGTCTCTGAAACATTTATGTGATGTTACAGGTGTTTCTGTCTTACAAATAAAATGAAATTCAGCAGTACTGTAAAGCAATCTGACCTGCACATCCTCTTCCATTCTAGAAGTTCATTTAAGATTTATTTTCTTTAATAAAGATAGGAGAACCATTGATGTTTTCTATTTCTTGTGTTTCTGTTTTGATAAGAAGCATTTTTCTAGCAATGTGACCATTACATTTAAACTTTAAAATTAATGCTATAAATTTTTAAATACCATGTTCCTATCCTTTTAATGTCTGTAAAATCTATTGCAATGTCTCCTTTTACTTGCCTAATATTCATTACTTATATCTTTACTCTTTTAATCTTTTCTTGATTAATCCCTCAGGATTTATCAATCTTATTAGATTTTTCAAACATCTTGGCTTTGTCAGTTCTCTAAATTTGTATTCCATTTCATTAATATCAGTTCTTTTATTCTTTTCTTTGTTGTTCTTTAAAAAAAATTTAAGATGTATGCTCAGTTTATTGATTTTTTTGGACTCCTTTTCCTAACATGCAGTTAAGCTGCACGTTTTGCATTAGGCATGCAATTTATGTATCCTCAAAGTTTGGTTATTTTATATTTTTCTCATTTTCATTTAGTTCAAAATATTTTCTAATTTCCATTATAATTTGTTTAATGATCCATTTGTTATTTAGAAATTATTGCTTAATTTCCAAACAGTGAGAGATTTTTCTCCGTGTATCTTTCAGTTAGTGAATTATAGCTTCATTCCATGTGGTACAAAACAAACTGTACATGATTTCAATCCTTAAAAATTTGTTGAGGCCTGACCTGTGGTGGTGCAGTGGATAAAGCGCCGATCTAGAATGCTGAGATCACCAGTTTGAAACCTTTGGCTTGCCCAGTCAAGGCACATATGGGAGTTGATACTTCCTGCTCCTCCCCCCTTCTCCCTTTCCCCCCTTCTCTCTCTCTCTCTCTCTCTTTCTCTCTCTCCTCTTTCTAAAATGAATAAATAATTTTTTTTAAATGTGTTGAGACTTGCTTTGTGAACCAACATAAAGTAAATTTTTATGCTTGTCTCAAAGGGGTATGTTTTCTGAAGTTGTTAGGTACAGTGTTCGATATATGTTAGTTACTGTTTTCAATTAATAATTTTGTGGAAATCCTTTTTCAAATAGTCAAACTTAATATATTATTCTTTTTTTTATATTGGGATGACACCGGCTAACAACATTACACAGGTTTCAGGCGCACAATGCTATAATACCTCTTCTATATAACATTTTGTGTGTTCAACTCCCCCCCGCAAGTCAAGTCTCCATCTGTCATCATTTATAACCCCTAAACCAGTGGTTCTCAAAGTGTGCACCAGGGCACACTGGTGTGCCCTAGAAGATTTCAAGATGCATCCTATGGTATTCCAGAGAAATATGTGCCTGGTGGGGACCAAAAAACCAACACGGTTTTTGGTGTTTAGATTTTGTGGGGACAGAGGTGTGGGGAATTGGCTGTAAGCTGACAGTCTTCCCAATCCCCCACCTCACTTGCCTGATTAGGTTGCAAAAGGCTGTTAAGCTGTGGTGCTGGATTGTTTACACTACCCCCCAAGTTCCCTAGAATGACTAGAGGCAAGTTTCTTCTATCCTCTGTTTGGTGTAAAGTTAAGATGATATATATGTATGTTGGGGGTTTTCTGCACTCAACACAATTAAGAGTAAAAAGAGGAATTCTTCAATGTATTGACAAGGAAATGAGAGTTTGCCTTTCAAATATATGTCCAAACATTAAAGAAATCACTAGAACACATCAGACTCCTGTTTCTCATAAACACAATAATGAAAAAACTTAACACATTCATGCTGGGACCTGCTGAATTTACTAAATCTTACTAAGAATGTATCTATATATATAAAAAGATAACTTTTTTGTCTTTTTTTATTTTTTAACCCTTTTTTATGAATTCTAAAAAAACATAACAAAAATGTAACATAAAAATGTTTTTTAATGTCAGAATAAATTTAATTTTGTCATATTTATTTTGTTTAATTATCATAAAAGCACACTTGGACTTTTTTTTTCTTTAATATTTGACTTAATTATTATAACATATTTCTCAGAAATTTGTAGATAGTGCGCCTACAATTATTTGTAGGATTTTAAATGCGCCCTGACTTCTAAAAGTTTGAGAACCATTGCTCTAAACCCTCTTCTACCTGTGCCCCTAGCCACAGCAATCACCACACTATTGTCCACATCCATGAATTTTTTCTGGGTGTTTTTATTTTTTTGTCATTTTTTTGTCAATCTCCACCTCCCTCATCCAACTCACCCTCCCAACAGCTGTCAGCCTATTCACTATCTATGAGCCTGTTTCTATTTTGCTGTTAGTTCATTTTGTTCATTAGATTCTACATATAAGTGAAATCATATGGTATTTATTTTTCTCTGACTGGCTTATTTCACTTAGCATAATGTTCTCCAGGTCCATCCATGTTGTCACTATGGAAATCTTCTATATCTTTAAAATCTTTATCTTCTTATTCTATCAGCTGCTGAGAGGGATGTGTTTACACCATTTGATTATAGATTTCTCTGGTTCTCCTTATAATTCTGTCAGTTTTTGTTTTATGTCTTTTGAGGTACATATCATTTTAGATTTTTTATGTCTTCCTGATGAATTGACCTTTGATTGGTATAAAATATTTTTCTAGTAATTCTTTTTGCCTTCAAGTCTACTCTATAAATATTAATATAAAACAAAAGCATTGTTTTAAAGTTTAATACAATCTTTTTCTATCCTCTTACTTTCAAACATCTTTGTTGTATTTAATGTGTGTTTCTTGTGGGCAGTATAAAGTTTATTTTAAATCTAGTCTGACCATCTTTATTTTTAAATTAGAGTATTTAGCCTATTTATACTCACTGTTATTACCATCCTATTGAATTTAAATCTACCATATTACTACTTGGTTTCTAGCATCTCATCTGTTTTACATTTCCTTTTCTCTTCTTGACATTTTTGGATGAATTAAATATTTGTCAGTTAATTTTCCACATACTATGTTATTAATTATGTATTTCTTTACTCTTATTTTTATGCTTACCCTAGAGAAAAGAGCATGTGTCTCTGACTTACCAAGTATACTAAAAAAATATTTCAACCAAACTCAAACATTCTTACAATACTTGAACTCCAGCTTTATCTGATATTGTTATGTCAGATAATTCTATCAATCCTAAATTCTGAAAGCCATTATGAGGATGATTTTATGCAATCAATGTCCATTTTGATTTCCCACACATTTGTTCTTTGGCTTTTTCTTTATTCTTTCTGCCTCTCTGAGCTTTCAATTTGGTTCATACTTTAATATTTCCTTTATAACAGGTCTACTGATGATTGGTTCTGGGTTTTTAACTTGAAAATATCTTAAGTGTTCTTTTTGATGGATAATTTTACTGGGTATGTACTTCTAGAATAGAACTTATATTCCTTCAGAAAGATGAAGATAATGCTTTGCTGTCATTTAGCTGCCATGGTTTTATTTTAAAAGCCAGCTGTGTGTCTTATGGATGCTCCTTTCATGATAATGTTTCTTTAGCTACTTTTAAGATTTCCTTATTCTTTAAGTGCCCAGCAGTTGTTTTTTTCCAAATTAAATATAATATGTAGCTATGGTTTTCTTTTATATTTTTGCTTGTAGTTTATAAATATTTTGAATCTATGCCTTGATAATTTTTATCAGTTTTAGAAAATCTCAATGGTTAACAATCTCCACCAATACTATACTTCACTTCTAAGCTGAATGTAAATCAATAAATGTCACAATCTTGATAGTATTCTGATACCTACACACACTCACACAAACACAACAGACACACACAAGCTTTCTAGTTGTTGTCAAAGAAAGATTGCTCTGAATCAGCCTTGTATGTCAATGCACAAAGTGGTCTTTTTAAAACTGAATCATATTAGATGATCTGGTGACTTCCCATCAAACCTAAATTAAAATGTGCCTAATTACCTTATTTAAAAGTATTCTTATATATTGCAAACATGAAAAGTTGATTCTCTTGTTAGAAACATTGCACAATTACCTTTACCCCAAATTCTTCAACTAATCAACAAGGTTAGTTTCTTCTGGTTTTCCATTTTAAATGCAAATGTCTCCTTTACCACAAAACCTCTGATTAGTCTAAAATACTTCCAAAACTCTAGATTCGGGGGTTCCCAAACTTTTTACACTTTTTTCACTGTCCCTCAGACCGTTGGAGGGCCAGTCTATAAAAAAATCCCTATGCACACTGCACATACCTTATTTTAAAATAAAAAAACAAAATGGGAACAAATACAATATTTAAAATAAAGAACAAGTTAAATTTAAATCAACAAACTGACCAGTATTTCAATGGGAACTATGGACCTGCTTTTAGCTAATGAGATGGTCAATGTCCAGTTCCATATTTGTCACTGCTAGCCATAACAAGTGATATGACGCACTTCCAGAGCTGTGAGGCCTGCATCCTGCATCACCGGGAGTAGTACTGTATGTGAGCTACACTGCGCTTTGCAGCGCCACCAACATACAGCATCCGCATCCTGTGCTCCTCTCACTGACCACCAATGAAAGAGGTGCCCTTTCCGGAAGTGCAGCAGGGGCAGATAAATGGCCTCAGGGGGCCGCATGTGGCCTGCAGGCCATAGTTTGGGGACCCCTGCTCTAGATAGCATCATGATTATTTATATATTTACATATAGATATTCTATATAGGTATTATATATAGGTAATTACCTGTATATAGATATATATATATCTCACACTTCAATATCTAATTCTTTAATTAATTTGTGTTTACTGTCTTCATAAAATAGGCACATCATCTATCTAGTTCACTACTGTAATCTGCATAGCTTAAGGGTACCTAACCCTTCGATATTTGTTAAATAAATTAAAGCACAACTGAATGAGTGTAGAGCTCAAGGAAAAAGACATTAGTGGAAGTATCAATTTAAAAGTCATAAAGAAGATGGTATCTGAAGTCAAGATACCATTGCCTAGGAAAGGTGAGTAGAGATAATTTTTTTAAAAAACGAAGGAGGAGAAAGAAAGAAGAAGAAGAAGAGTAGGAGATGGATGAGGAGGAAGAGGAGAAAGGAAGGAAGGAATAAGGAAGGAAGGAAGGAAGAAAGGAAGGAAGGGAGGGAGGGAGGGAGGAAGGGAGAGAGGGAGAGAGGGAGGGAGGGAAAGAAGAGGAGGAGGAGGAAGAAAAAGAAACTCAAGGACACAGCCATGGGGGTTTCCAACCTTTTGAAACTGAGCAGAAGATGAGAGGCTAGCAAAGAATACCGAGTAAGAACAGTAACATGTAAAAGGAATATCATGAAAATGTGGTGTCATGAGAGCCAAGAAACAAAAGATTCCTTGCAGGAAGGAATGGTTATTTTACACTACCAAGAGGTTAGTAAGACAATGAAAAAGAGGAACTGACTACTGTAATTAGCAACTTGGAGAACATAGGTTATTTGATGAAAATCAGTTTTAATAAAGTTTTAAAGACAGAGAGCTAGGCAAAAAAAGGTGGGTGGTAAACATTTTAAGAGGTAAAACACAGAATACCCTTATTGTGATTAATGGTAAAATTATATGTAATCTACTAATCTTTTATTTTATACTTTCTCTTTACCTTGCCTTTTCTCTGCTTGCTCATTTCTTTTTTTCCTCTCTTCTGTTAAATTGGTGAAGTTTTTTAAAATTTTCCTCTATAATGGTTTAGAAGTTATAAATTATTATATTCTGTTAGTGATTACACATTAATTTATTAAATACATGCCATCACGTCAAATATTAATCAATGCCTATTTCCTCTTAATAAATAATCCAAACTCCATAAATGCTTTAGCTCTTATTACTACTCATGTGTTTCACATTATTAGTTCTTACAGTATTTTAGTTCTGTCTAGTTTTATAACTACTAAGGTAGACATTATAATGTTTTTATAAGTCAATGTTTGTTTAGATTTATTAACATGCTTAGTAATTTTTTGGTCACCAATAAGATAAATAGAACATTTCTTATATGCTATTCCTTAAGTGATAAAATACAAGCCAGTCAACAACAAAATATTAAAAGCTTAAAGTCATTATGTCAAATTAAAAATTCTGAAACTATCATAAATTGTTGGGAGTAAAAAAGCAAGTAAATTGAGTGAATGTTCACTGATAGTCTCAGTCACTTGGCTTTCAGAAAAAATTGTCTCTCAACAAACTGGTCACTTAGCAAATTTGCTTTTAGAAAACTGATTTTCAGCAAATTAGTATGAGTAAATTTTCCTACTTTGGAACAGTGAGCCTTTCTACTATCCTGCAGTGGGCAATAGCCAGATCATCAAGAACAGAGCACCCTGAGATCTATGAGACTATTTAAATCCTGCTGTGAATGGGTTCGTGGCCAAGAAATTGGCAGTGCTCATCATTTAGTCAAGCTCTGTGTTGATTCTCACTATGCACAGGCTAGAGAAGTTTTCATGGTCAACTTCCATTTTAAGACCTGAACTACTTAAGAGAAGATATATATTTAAAATATGAAATGAATAATTATAATTGATATGACTAAGAAAAAAATGCAAAAAGAGTACAGTTTTATTTCTTCTTTCTAGGTTCAACTCTATTTCCAAAAGATGTCTACTCTCCTGGAAAACATCACTGCCATCATCGACATATTCCAACAATATGCAGAAACAGACAAAGACACTGACACACTGAGCAGAGAAGAGCTGAAGGAACTTCTGGAAATGGAGTTTCACTCAATTTTGAAGGTAAAAATATTCACTGGGATTAAAGAGTATATATAGCACTGCAGTATGCACTAATAATCTAAAAAAGGATTATTGCAAATTTTTGGGAACTATATCTTCAGCAATAAAACCATATAAATTTGTTTCTCACCCTTTATGTCTATTATACAAACATATACAGAGTGTGTGCAAAAACACATCCCCTCTGTGAAGGACAATAATAGGAATATTTAATGACAAAAAATAAATACTAATTAGTTAGACTTTCATTATATTCTCTCTACATCATAAACAATAAGAGAGTAAATTGAAAAGACAGTTCAATTGTAGGCTTTATAATATATTGATATTTCAAGAAGGAAAAAGTTCTTAACCATCAAATATTTTCATATCACCATATGTGTTTAAGATATTTTTCTTTTAGTCTATTACGTTGAGTTATCCACTGAGTCACAATAAGCTAAAACAAATTAAGGAAAGAAACACCAGATTTGGTTAAAATTTAAGCAGTAAAATACACATTCTCTAAGTGGAATTAGAATTGTTTGATTGATAACATGAGTCTGCCTAATGGATTTTCTCTTTCTGTATACATTCCTTACAGAATCCAGATGACCCCGAAACTGCTGATGTCTTCATGGACATCCTTGATGTAGACCACAACAAAAAAATAGATTTTGAAGAATTTTTACTAATGGCATTCAAATTGGCTAAAGCATACTATGAGTCTAAAAAAGAACAGAATATACAGACATCAGGAAAAAAGCAGATAAAGAAGAGATACCATAAAAAACATGGAGAAAATAATGCTGAACAGGAAGAGAAAGAAAAGGAGCATGAAGGAAGAAAAAGAAAATCCGATCATTGGAAAACTGATAAAAAGGAAAAAGAATCAAGATCAAAGAGCCCAAAAGGACAAGGAAAGAGAAGACATGGATTGAGTTCTGAAAGAAGAAATAAAAAAAGAACTACAGAAGGGTATGAAAAAAACAATCATACGTCAAGTGCGGACATCAGGTCCATTTCAAGGCACCAGCATGGGTCCGTCCACGACCGGTCAGGAGACAGCTCTGGACGCTCTGATACCCGTGGAGGGCAGAGAGTCCGTGACGGTGGCCATGATTATGCACAGGGACAGTCGGAGTCTAGTGCCAGAGGAAGACAAGGATCAAATCAAGCGCAGTCCAGAGACAGCTCTAGGCGATCAGGGTCTCGTCAGGCAGACACAGCCTCTCAAGGACACGATGTCTCTTCCCGTGAGCAGTCGGGATCAAGCTCCAGACGAAGACCAGAATCCCGGCAGGAGCGGTCGGGGTCTGGTTCAGGAAACCGCCAAGGACCAGCCCAAGGCCAGTCAGGAGACAGCTCCAGACATTCTGGTTCCCGTCGAGGGCAGACAGACCGTCAGGGGCCGTCTCAGTCTGTCCATGGACGTTCAGACTCCAGTGTCAACACAAGACAAGGATCTAGACACAGACAATCCATAGAAAGCTCTAGGCAATCAGGGTCTCATCAAGCAGACAGATCTTCTCATGGACACGGCAACTCAACACATGGGCAGTCAGGATCGAGCTCCAGAGAAGGACAAGAATCCCGGAGTGAGCAGTCACCAGACACCTCCAGACACTCGGGCACTGGACGGGGACAATCGCATTCTGCACGTGGGACAAGACACCGGGGATCCAGTAGTAGTCAGGCCAGCGACAGCGAAGGCCAGTCTGAAGACTCAGCTAGACAATCCGCCTCAACCCATGCGGACACCGGGTCCGGTTCAAGGCGCCAGCATGGGTCCGCCCACGATCGGTCAGGAGACAGCTCTGGACGCTCTGATACCCGTGGAGGGCAGAGAGCCCGTGACGGTGGCCATGATTATGCACAGGGACAGTCGGAGTCTAATGCCAGAAGAAGACAAGGATCAAATCAAGCACAGTCCAGAGACAGCTCTAGGCGATCAGGGTCTCATCAGGCAGACACAGCCTCTCGAGGACACGATGTCTCTTCCCGTGAGCAGTCGGGATCAAGCTCCAGACGAAGACCAGAATCCCAGCAGGAGCGGTCACCAGACACCTCCAGACACTCGGGCACTGGACAAGGACCCTCATCCTCTGCATCCAGGACAGGCAGGCACCATGGACCCAGTAGTAGTCAAGCCAGCGACAGCGAAGGCCACTCTGAAGATTCAGCTAGACAGTCGTCCTCGACCCGAACGGGGACTGGGTCCAGTGCAGGGCACCAGCGTCGGTCTGCCCATGGCCAGTCCGGAGACAGCTCTAGGCCCTCGGCGTCCCAAGAAGGGCAGGCAGCCACCCACAGGCAGTCTGAATCTGCCCATGGACAGTCAGGATCCGGCCGTACACATAGACAGAGACAGCCCCACGAACCAACCCCAGACAGCTCCGGACACTCCTCAACCAGACATGGACAAACCACATCTAGATCTGATCGCAGCAGACACCGTGGATCCAGTGTCAGTGAGGCCAGTGACAGTGAAGGACATTCGGAAGACTCAGACAGTCAGTCAGGCTCAGCCTGTGGAAGGTCTGGCTCCAGTGAAGGGCAACAACATGAGGTCGCGAGTGGTCACTCGGGTGATAGGTCAGGCCACTCAAGGTCTTATCTGTACCAGGTCTCCTGGCATCAGCAGCCCGATTCTGCCCATGGACAGAGCCGGACCAGTACCAGGGGAAGACAGGGAACCCAGCAAGGGCAAGCAAGAGACAGCTCCAGACACTCGGGGCCGCAGGAGGGTCCGGCATCCACTGGCAGGCACTCTGAGTCCTCCCACGAACAATCCCGATCCAGCACTGGAGGGAGACAAGGATCCCGCCGAGAGCAGGAAGGAGACAGCCCTACACGCGCAGGGGCTCACGAGGGTCACACATCCGCTGGTGGACGCTCGCAGTCCTCCCATGGACATTCCGGATCCAGCACCCGAGGACGACAAGGACCTCGCCAGGAGCAGGAAAGGGACAGCTCCAGACACGCAGGGTCGCAACACCGCCCCTCAGCCTCCCAGGGTCAGGCTGATTCCGACCAGCGTCAGGCAGGATCCAGAAGTGCAGGCACTCACACAGCTAGCCAGGCACAATCAGGGGACAGCTCCCGGCAGTCACGGTCTCAGCATGGACATTCGTCGCCTGCATCCAGGACAAGCAGAAGCCGAGGGTCCAGCACAGGTCAGAACACTGATAGCGAAGGTCACTCAGAAGACTCAGAATCGTATTCGGGGTCTGGTTCAGGAAACCGCCAAGGACCAGCCCAAGGCCAGTCAGGAGACAGCTCCAGACATTCTGGTTCCCGTCGAGGGCAGACAGACCGTCAGGGGCCGTCTCAGTCTGTCCATGGACGTTCAGACTCCAGTGTCAACACAAGACAAGGATCTAGACACAGACAATCCGTAGAAAGCTCTAGGCAATCAGGGTCTCATCAAGCAGACAGATCTTCTCGTGGACACGACAACTCAACACATGGGCAGTCAGGATCGAGCTCCAGAGAAGGACAAGAATCCCGGAGTGAGCAGTCACCAGACACCTCCAGACACTCGGGCACTGGACGGGGACAATCGCATTCTGCACGTGGGACAAGACACCGGGGATCCAGTAGTAGTCAGGCCAGCGACAGCGAAGGCCAGTCTGAAGACTCAGGTAGACAATCCGCCTCAACCCATGCGGACACCAGGTCCGGTTCAAGGCGCCAGCATGGGTCCGCCCACGATCGGTCAGGAGACAGCTCTGGACGCTCTGATACCCGCGGAGGGCAGAGAGCCCGTGACGGTGGCCATGATTATGCACAGGGACAGTCGGAGTCTAATGCCAGAAGAAGACAAGGATCAAATCAAGCACAGTCCAGAGACAGCTCTAGGCGATCAGGGTCTCGTCAGGCAGACACAGCCTCTCAAGGACACGATGTCTCTTCCCGTGAGCAGTCGGGATCAAGCTCCAGACAAAGACCAGAATCCCGGCAGGAGCGGTCACCAGACACCTCCAGACACTCGGGCACTGGACAAGGACCCTCATCCTCTGCATCCAGGACAGGCAGGCACCATGGACCCAGTAGTAGTCAAGCCAGCGACAGCGAAGGCCACTCTGAAGATTCAGCTAGACAGTCGTCCTCGACCCGAACGGGGACTGGGTCCAGTGCAGGGCACCAGCGTCGGTCTGCCCATGGCCAGTCCGGAGACAGCTCTAGGCCCTCGGCGTCCCAAGAAGGGCAGGCAGCCACCCACAGGCAGTCTGAATCTGCCCATGGACAGTCAGGATCCGGCCGTACACATAGACAGAGACAGCCCCACGAACCAATCCCAGACAGCTCCGGACACTCCTCAACCAGACATGGACAAACCACATCTAGATCTGATCGCAGCAGACACCGTGGATCCAGTGTCAGTGAGGCCAGTGACAGTGAAGGACATTCGGAAGACTCAGACAGTCAGTCAGGCTCAGCCTGTGGAAGGTCTGGCTCCAGTGAAGGGCAACAACATGAGGTCGCGAGTGGTCACTCGGGTGATAGGTCAGGCCACTCAAGGTCTTATCTGTACCAGGTCTCCTGGCATCAGCAGCCCGATTCTGCCCATGGACAGAGCCGGACCAGTACCAGGGGAAGACAGGGAACCCAGCAAGGGCAAGCAAGAGACAGCTCCAGACACTCGGGGCCGCAGGAGGGTCCGGCATCCACTGGCAGGCACTCTGAGTCCTCCCACGAACAATCCCGATCCAGCACTGGAGGGAGACAAGGATCCCGCCGAGAGCAGGAAGGAGACAGCCCTACACGCGCAGGGGCTCACGAGGGTCACACATCCGCTGGTGGACGCTCGCAGTCCTCCCATGGACATTCCGGATCCAGCACCCGAGGACAACAAGGACCTCGCCAGGAGCAGGAAAGGGACAGCTCCAGACACGCAGGGTCGCAACACCGCCCCTCAGCCTCCCAGGGTCAGGCTGATTCCGACCAGCGTCAGGCAGGATCCAGAAGTGCAGGCACTCACACAGCTAGCCAGGCACAGTCAGGGGACAGCTCCCGGCAGTCACGGTCTCAGCATGGGCATTCGTCGCCTGCATCCAGGACAAGCAGAAGCCAAGGGTCCAGCACAGGTCAGAACACTGATAGCGAAGGTCACTCAGAAGACTCAGAATCGTATTTGGGGTCTGGTTCAGGAAACCGCCAAGGACCAGCCCAAGGCCAGTCAGGAGACAGCTCCAGACATTCTGGTTCCCGTCGAGGGCAGACAGACCGTCAGGGGCCGTCTCAGTCTGTCCATGGACGTTCAGACTCCAGTGTCAACAAAAGACAAGGATCTAGACACAGACAATCCGTAGAAAGCTCTAGGCAATCAGGGTCTCATCAAGCAGACAGATCTTCTCGTGGACACGACAACTCAACACATGGGCAGTCAGGATCGAGCTCCAGAGGAGGACAAGAATCCCGGCATGAGCAGTCACCAGACACCTCCAGACACTCGGGCACTGGACGGGGACAATCACATTCTGCACGTGGGACAAGACACCAGGGATCCAGTAGCAGTCAGGCCAGCGACAGCGAAGGCCAGTCTGAAG
The DNA here is from genome assembly GCF_036850995.1 of Saccopteryx leptura. NCBI lineage: Eukaryota > Metazoa > Chordata > Mammalia > Chiroptera > Emballonuridae > Saccopteryx > Saccopteryx leptura. The sequence goes on from NC_089504.1 coordinate 290,328,807, forward strand.
ACTCAGCTAGACAATCCGCCTCAACCCATGCGGACACCAGGTCCGGTTCAAGGCGCCAGCATGGTTCCGCCCACGATCGGTCAGGAGACAGCTCTGGACGCTCTGATACCCGTGGAGGGCAGAGAGTCCGTGACGGTGGCCATGATTATGCACAGGGACAGTCGGAGTCTAATGCCAGAAGAAGACAAGGATCAAATCAAGCGCAGTCCAGAGACAGCTCTAGGCGATCAGGGTCTCGTCAGGCAGACACAGCGTCTCGAGGACACGATGTCTCTTCCCGTGAGCAGTCGGGATCAAGCTCCAGACGAAGACCAGAATCCCGGCAGGAGCGCTCACCAGACACCTCCAGACACTCGGGCACTGGACGGGGACAATCGCATTCCGCACGTGGGACAAGACACCGGGGATCCAGTAGCAGTCAGGCCAGCGACAGCGAAGGCCAGTCTGAAGACTCAGCTAGACAATCCGCCTCAACCCATGTGGACACCGGGTCCAGTTCAAGGCACCAGCATGGTTCCGCCCACGATCGGTCAGGAGACAGCTCTGGACGCTCTGATTCCCATGGAGGGCAGAGAACCCGTGACCGTGGCCATGATTATGCACAGGGACAGTTGGAGTCTAGTGCCAGAGGAAGACAAGTATCAAATCAAGCACAGTCCAGAGACAGCTCTAGGCGATCAGGGTCTCGTCAGACAGACACAGCCTCTCGAGGACACGATGTCTCTTCCCGTGAGCAGTCTGGACCAAGCTCCAGAAGAAGACAAGAATCCCGGCAGGAGCAGTCACCAGACACCTCCAGACACTCGGGCACTGGACAAGGACCCTCATCCTCTGCATCCAGGACAGGCAGGCACCATGGACCCAGTAGTAGTCAAGCCAGCGACAGCGAAGGCCAGTCTGAAGATTCAGCTAGACAGTCGTCCTCGACCCGAACGGGGACTGGGTCCAGTGCAGGGCACCAGCGTCGGTCTGCCCATGGCCAGTCCGGAGACAGCTCTAGGCCCTCGGCGTCCCAAGAAGGGCAGGCAGCCACCCACAGGCAGTCTGAATCTGCCCATGGACAGTCAGGATCCGGCCGTACACATAGACAGAGACAGCCCCACGAACCAACCCCAGACAGCTCCGGACACTCCTCGACCAGACATGGACAAACCACATCTAGATCCGATCGCAGCAGACACCGTGGATCCAGTGTCAGTGAGGCCAGTGACAGTGAAGGACATTCGGAAGACTCAGACAGTCAGTCAGGCTCAGCCTGTGGAAGGTCTGGCTCCAGTGAAGGGCAACAACATGAGGTTGCGAGTGGTCACTCGGGTGATAGGTCAGGCCACTCAAGGTCTTATCTGTACCAGGTCTCCTGGCATCAGCAGCCCGATTCTGCCCATGCACAGAGCCGGACCAGTACCAGGGGAAGACAGGGAACCCAGCAAGGGCAAGCAAGAGACAGCTCCAGACACTCGGGGCCGCAGGAGGGTCCGGCATCCACTGGCAGGCACTCTGAGTCCTCCCACGAACAATCCCGATCCAGCACTGGAGGGAGACAAGGATCCCGCCGAGAGCAGGAAGGAGACAGCCCTACACGCGCAGGGGCTCACGAGGGTCACACATCCGCTGGTGGACGCTCGCAGTCCTCCCATGGACATTTCGGATCCAGCACCCGAGGACGACAAGGACCTCGCCAGGAGCAGGAAAGAGACAGCTCCAGACACGCAGGGTCGCAACACCGCCCCTCAGCCTCTCAGGGTCAGGCTGATTCCGACCAGCGTCAGGCAGGATCCAGAGGTGTAGGCACTCACACAACTAGCCAGGCACAGTCAGGGGACAGCTCCCGGCAGTCACGGTCTCAGCATGGGCATTCGTCGCCTGCAACCAGGACAAGCAGAAGCCGAGGGTCCAGCACAGGTCAGAACACTGATAGCGAAGGTCACTCAGAAGACTCAGAATCGTATTCGGGGTCTGGTTCAGGAAACCGCCAAGGACCAGCCCAAGGCCAGTCAGGAGACAGCTCCAGACATTCTGGTTCCCGTCGAGGGCAGACAGACCGTCAGGGGCCGTCTCAGTCTGTCCATGGACGTTCAGACTCCAGTGTCAACACAAGACAAGGATCTAGTCACAGACAATCTGTAGAAAGCTCTAGGCAATCAGGGTCTCGTCAAGCAGACAGATCTTCTCGTGGACACGACAACTCAACACATGGGCAGTCAGGATCGAGCTCCAGAGGAGGACAAGAATCCCGGCGTGAGCAGTCACCAGACACCTCCAGACACTCGGGCACTGGACGGGGACAATCGCATTCTGCACGTGGGACAAGACATCAGGGATCCAGTAGTAGTCAGGCCAGCGACAGCGAAGGCCAGTCTGAAGACTCAGCTAGACAATCCGCCTCAACCCATGTGGACACCGGGTCCTGTTCAAGGCGCCAGCATGGTTCCGCCCACGATCGGTCAGGAGACAGTTCTGGACGCTCTGATACCCGTGGAGGGCAGAGAGCCCGTGACGGTGGCCATGATTATGCACAGGGACAGTCGGAGTCTAGTGCCAGAGGAAGACAAGGATCAAATCAAGCGCAGTCCAGAGACAGCTCTAGGCGATCAGGGTCTCGTCAGGCAGACACAGCCTCTCGAGGACACGATGTCTCTTCCCGTGAGCAGTCTGGACCAAGCTCCAGAAGAAGACAAGAATCCCGGCAGGAGCAGTCACCAGACACCTCCAGACACTCGGGCACTGGACAAGGACCCTCATCCTCTGCATCCAGGACAGGCAGGCACCATGGACCCAGTAGTAGTCAAGCCAGCGACAGCGAAGGCCAGTCTGAAGATTCAGCTAGACAGTCGTCCTCGACCCGAACGGGGACTGGGTCCAGTGCAGGGCACCAGCGTCGGTCTGCCCATGGCCAGTCCGGAGACAGCTCTAGGCCCTCGGCGTCCCAAGAAGGGCAGGCAGCCACCCACAGGCAGTCTGAATCTGCCCATGGACAGTCAGGATCCGGCCGTACACATAGACAGAGACAGCCCCACGAACCAACCCCAGACAGCTCCGGACACTCCTCGACCAGACATGGACAAACCACATCTAGATCCGATCGCAGCAGACACCGTGGATCCAGTGTCAGTGAGGCCAGTGACAGTGAAGGACATTCGGAAGACTCAGACAGTCAGTCAGGCTCAGCCTGTGGAAGGTCTGGCTCCAGTGAAGGGCAACAACATGAGGCCGCGAGTGGTCACTCGGGTGATAGGTCAGGCCACTCAAGGTCTTATCTGTACCAGGTCTCCTGGCATCAGCAGCCCGATTCTGCCCATGGACAGAGCCGGACCAGTACCAGGGGAAGACAGGGAACCCAGCAAGGGCAAGCAAGAGACAGCTCCAGACACTCGGGGCCGCAGGAGGGTCCGGCATCCACTGGCAGGCACTCTGAGTCCTCCCACGAACAATCCCGATCCAGCACTGGAGGGAGACAAGGATCCCGCCGAGAGCAGGAAGGAGACAGCCCTACACGCGCAGGGGCTCACGAGGGTCACACATCCGCTGGTGGACGCTCGCAGTCCTCCCATGGACATTCCGGATCCAGCACCCGAGGACGACAAGGACCTCGCCAGGAGCAGGAAAGGGACAGCTCCAGACACGCAGGGTCGCAACACCGCCCCTCAGCCTCCCAGGGTCAGGCTGATTCCGACCAGCGTCAGGCAGGATCCAGAAGTGCAGGCACTCACACAGCTAGCCAGGCACAATCAGGGGACAGCTCCCGGCAGTCACGGTCTCAGCATGGACATTCGTCGCCTGCATCCAGGACAAGCAGAAGCCAAGGGTCCAGCACAGGTCAGAACACTGATAGCGAAGGTCACTCAGAAGACTCAGAATCGTATTCGGGGTCTGGTTCAGGAAACCGCCAAGGACCAGCCCAAGGCCAGTCAGGAGACAGCTCCAGACATTCTGGTTCCCGTCGAGGGCAGACAGACCGTCAGGGGCCGTCTCAGTCTGTCCATGGACGTTCAGACTCCAGTGTCAACACAAGACAAGGATCTAGACACAGACAATCTGTAGAAAGCTCTAGGCAATCAGGGTCTCATCAAGCAGACAGATCTTCTCGTGGACACGACAACTCAACACATGGGCAGTCAGGATCGAGCTCCAGAGGAGGACAAGAATCCCGGCGTGAGCAGTCACCAGACACCTCCAGACACTCGGGCACTGGACGGGGACAATCGCATTCTGCACGTGGGACAAGACACCGGGGATCCAGTAGTAGTCAGGCCAGCGACAGCGAAGGCCAGTCTGAAGACTCAGCTAGACAATCCGCCTCAACCCATGCGGACACCGGGTCCGGTTCAAGGCGCCAGCATGGTTCCGCCCACGATCGGTCAGGAGACAGCTCTGGACGCTCTGATACCCGTGGAGGGCAGAGAGCCCGTGACGGTGGCCATGATTATGCACAGGGACAGTCGGAGTCTAGTGCCAGAGGAAGACAAGGATCAAATCAAGCGCAGTCCAGAGACAGCTCTAGGCGATCAGGGTCTCGTCAGGCAGACACAGCCTCTCAAGGACACGATGTCTCTTCCCATGAGCAGTCGGGATCAAGCTCCAGACGAAGACCAGAATCCCGGCAGGAGCGCTCACCAGACACCTCCAGACACTCGGGCACTGGACAAGGATCCTCATCCTCTGCATCCAGGACAGGCAGGCATCATGGACCCAGTAGTAGTCAAGCCAGCGACAGCGAAGGCCACTCTCCAGATTCAGGTAGACAGTCGTCCTCGACTCGAGCGGGGACTGGGTCCAGTGCAGGGCAGCAGCGTCGGTCAGCCCATGGCCAGTCCGGAGACAGCTCTGGGCCATTAGTTTTTCATCAAAGTCTTGCCACCAGTCTTAGGAAGCCTAAATCTTCATATAATCAATTTAGTTCTAGCAGTACACAAAGACAAGGGCAGCAGTGTGAGCACGTAGGAGATATCCCTGGACACTCAGGTAACATAGGTGGACAAACCTCATCTGATTATGGTCTTAATAGACATAGTGAGTCCAGAATTAGTCAGGCCAGGGATACTGAGGCTGGAAATGTCTGATCCAAATTTAGTCATGTGGGATTCATAGACCGATTTATTCACAAAGAAGATTGATTTTAAAAGGTCAAATAAATCGGATATTACATAGTCCCTGTGACATGTTACCAGTCATGTGATATCATAAAGCAGCTTTAAATTTTTTCAGTCTCAGCAATACTATTATTATGATTAAAAATACAATGGAAATTAATTAATTCAAAAAATACAAAGAAACAAGAACACAACTTTGAAACTAGAAAGTTTCTCTACACTTAAACAGTCATTATTTTTTCTTATTTCTTCTTTCAAATATGATATAGCATTTCTTTACTTTGGGGATTGTTTCTTCTTGTTCTCTAGGAAGCTTTGATCATTATGGGTATAAAATATGGAATGGAAAGAATGTTGTGGACAGCTAAATTAAAGAAACTCTGAATATTTTGGGAGACTATGGTTCAAAAAATGATTCTCTTTTAGCAGTTAAAATTTAGAATCTCTACAGATCAATACTACAATTTTTGCCAAAAATAAAAAAGGAATCAGAATTATAAAATCTTTGTTCTGGGGCTATCACTGCTCTACTACTATCATGGCTCAGTACATGTGCCTCTATTATGCTCCTATAAGCCTGTGTATTATTCTATATTCACTAAAATCACCTTCTGGCATATAAAACTCATAAGTGTAAAGTGCATGAAAATGGAAAATAAATGACCGATCATATAACATATGTTGTGTCTTCTTGTCTATTTCCCATATTTCCCAAAAGACTTTCTTCCCCGTGGCTTGAATTACGTCGTTTTTCTATCACTACAAACCTATTTGACTAAATCCCAGTTATACAGCATGCAGAAGTAATAAGGAGTCCAAAGAAGAAAATATTTAATCAAATCCTATGTTTTCCTCTAATATAATCATGGGAAAGAGTTTATCTCAACTATGAACAGAACCATAATTATTATCAAAGCAACAACCCTAGTGGCTATCCTCAACGTCAAACCAAGATCAGGAAACACGAATTACTGACCATAGGTCCATCCATCTTCCAAAGAGACTAGGAGATGTTTTTCAAGGGAGACTAAGGAGAGCAGAGAAATTGTGCTAATGTCTTGACAAAGGGGAAGTAATAAAGAAAATGCTCTCCTGACTGGAGAGAAAACTCATGTACAGTACTTTATGAGTTAGCCCAGTAGATGATGAGATTAAAAAACAGGAAATAGGTGAACAAGGTTCTACCGTTAGAAGGAAGATCCCTCTGTATGACTTATACCCAAGGTTCCTTCTTCATAATAGAAGACCAGCAGGGACTCAGAACCTCCAGGCTAATGTTCACATCTGATAGATGAGCCCATCACACACATAATGCACACTAAAATAGCAACTAGAGCTCAGGTCTCCTAATTCTGTGTTAAGTATTTTTATAAGCACACTTCACAAGCTGCCTTTTTTACTTTTCCTTGAATAAAACAAGCTAAAGTGAAATTAACTGTCAAAGTTTAAATGATCCCCAATGGGGACAGGGAGTAAATAAAAAGCAACAAACAAGCCCATTTTTCTCATTAGCCTCAAACTATTTCATGTCTATGTTTGCTCTCCACAAGCCACTCAAGGGGGATCTGACCCTCCTACTGGTCTCCTCTCTCCCTGCTTAAAGAGCCGTCCCTAAATTCCCATACAAGATGCAAAATTCAGAAGGTGCCAAAGCTGCAGGCCTCACTGAGTTGCCACAGACACAGATATGAAGACAAGGTCTCTCTCATTTCTGGGTCACTATTTGTCACCTTGACTACTGTCTCACAACCAGCTAATACAGCTTCGCCTGAGGCCCTTCTCTAGAGGTGTCAGGACTGAAGAAACAGCTGAGGAATTAAAAGTTATATACAATGAGAGAGACAGTGCAGGCCTAGCTAACCAAGGTGGAGGTATGGATGGAAGGACACTAATTGAACTTACAACAGAGATAGTCAGATGTATACACCTCTAGGCTAAACTCAGAATGTTTGATGAAGAACCCATAAACAACTAGAATTTTTTTTTATATCCCTATCCACTAAAGAATAGAATTAACAGACACTCCTCTTTGCTAGCTGACAGAAAACTGTTTGCCCAAAAATGTGCACACAACATTCATTGGGAACATCCCAGAGTATAATTTTGCTGTGTCCTCTCTCCTTCCCTTAGAAAAACTTTTTGACTTTTTTTTTAACTCAGTCAACCAACTTCCTCACATGTAAATCAACTATTTTCATGCAAAATAACTAAATTCTTGAAGTTATTCTTTGGGACAATCTTAAGGGGCAGACTCTATCTCTTGTTTCGCCCTTCTAAAAACCTTTCTCCAGAGCATATCAATCCCTATCAAATTTGTTAGGTGGCCAAAAGACACAGAGTAGTGGAATAGGGAAAAACTTCTGACCAGCAGTATCGTTCACAATCAGACTTTTCAGTCCTATGTATCAAGACTTCTTAAAGTGTGGGTCCACACTGCATTTTTGGCCTGCAAACTTTTACTGGTGTGCAACAAGAAAAGTGAGGAAACTGAGGGTGAAATTTATCAACTTTTAAAACAATTTGGCATGTTGCAACATCCAAGTGTGTGACCACTTTCATTTTATTTTAAGAATGTATTAGTTCCTTCCTGACCAGGTGGTGGCGCAGTAGATGGAGCATCAGACTGGGATGCGGAGGACCCAGGTTCGAGACCCCAAGGTCACCAGCTTGAGCGCGGGCTCATCTGGTTTGAGCAAAAGCTCACCATCTTGGACCCAAGGTTGCTGGCTCGAGCAAGGGGTTACTCAGTCTGCTGAAGGCCCACATGAGTCAGTCAAGGCACATATGAGAAAGCAATCAATGAACAACTAAGGTGTCACAATGAAAAACTAATGATTGATACTTCTCATCTCTCTCCGTTCCTGTCTGTCTGTCCCTATCTGTCCCCCTCTATGACTCTCTCTGTGTCTCTGTATTAAAAAAAAAAAAAAGAGTGTATCAGTTCCTGACAGACTGGACTTGAAGAACCTTGATCTTTAACCACATCAAATGTAAAAAACACTATTCTCTATATAATGGCTCTCACTACAAAGGGCTGTTTAGATTTTGCTCAGTAGATAATCTACTGAAGACTTATAAGAAAGACAGTACCTTAATCCAGTGGTCCCCAAACTTTTTACACAGGGGGCCAGTTCACTGTCCCTCAGACCATTGGAGGGCCAGACTATAAAAAAAACTATGAACAAATCTCTATGCACACTGCACGATCTTATTTTAAAGTAAAAAAAACAAAACGGGAACAAATACAATATTTAAAATAAAGAACAAATAAATTTAAATCAACCAACTGACCAGTATTTCAATGGGAACTATGCTCTTCTCACTGACCACCAATGAAAGAGGTGCCCCTTCCGGAAGTGCAGCGGGGGCCGGATAAATGGCCTCAGGGGGCCGCATGTGGCCCGCGGGCCGTAGTTTGGGGACCCCTGCCTTAATCAAATGTGTACTTTAAATGGCCTAGGATGGGCTAAAAAAGCAAAGAAGTAGATACGCCTGCCTTATAAAAAGGAGGTTGTCTAACAGAGAAATAAAATGAAAATCTGAATTAGGATAGTAAACAATAAGGGAAAGAGAATTTGGTCATCAATTAAATCTAAGAGAAAGAAGCAATCTAGGATTACTTCTTGGGTTCTATTTTGGACAAATGGATAAAGAATAAAGCCATTCAATTAAGTAAGGAATAAGATTAGAGGAGGAGAAATGGTAAAATCAGTTTTGAACATCATAAATTTCAGAATTCCAAGGAAAATTCATGAAGAGCCTTCCCCTAAGCAAGTGGACATAAATATCTAAATTTCAAAAAAGATCAGGACTCAAATCACCCATATATATTATAGATAGATGTTTTGCTGAACTAGTTAAAAGTTCAGGCTCTAGAGCCAGATGCTATCTAGGCAATTTCTCAGCTTTGTCTTTATTTTGCTGGGTAATTTGGTCAACTCATTGAGGATCCCTCTCTGCCTCGGTCTCCTCTAAAAACTGTAGATAACAGTTTGTATGTTAACATTGTTGTGGAGATAGAGTTGATACGTGAAACGTGTTCAGAATGGTGCCTAGCACATTATAAGCATACAGTAAATGTTTGCCATTATGAATGAAGCTATAGGAGTGACTGAAATGAGAGGGTGGAGAATAAGAACCAAGGTGAGAATATTGAGAAAACCTACCATTAAAAGTTCTGCCCACAGTCACATAACAAAATTATGGTGGAAAATTAGATTTGAAATTGGATTCTGTCTTTAATTCTATGTTGCTTTCACTGAAAATAAGAGAGTGTTACCAAAATTTCAATAGTTCAAGTGTCCTAGAATGCTCAAATGAAATATGCTCATTGATTTGGTAACTTGACTTTTGTGATCTTAGAAACAGCAATGTCTGTGGGGAAGTGATGATATAAACAATTTGTTGGACTTCTTATAAATGAATGTTTTTAAAGAAGTAGGCATGCCTGACTGGGTAGCAGCTCAGTGGATAGAGCATCAGACTGGGACGCAGAGGACCCAGGTTTGAAATCCTGAGGTAGCCAGCTTGAGCACAGGCTCATCTGGTTTGAGCAAGGCTCACCAGCTTGGACCCAAGGTCGCTGGCTTGAGCAAGGGTTCACTCAGTCTGCTGTAGCCCCCTGGTCAAGGCACATATGAGAAAGCAATCAATGAATAACTAAAGTGCTGCAACGAATAATTGATGCTTCTCATCTCTCTCATTTCCTGTTTGTCCCTATCTATCCCTCTCTCTGACTATCTCTCTGTCTCTGTCAAAAAAAAGAAGTAGGCTTAATAAAGGAGGCTGAGAGTAATGAACTAGCCTCACTATTCCTGTGAGAAATCCCAGATTAATTGCTAACCAAATCCCTTACATTTTCCCCATCTCTAAGTGCCTTGGATATAGGAATTCTGCTGTGAGGATTGGAAAAACAGTCTACAGGAGATATTTTTGAAAATTAAGCAGGAATAAGATTGTGTAGCATCTTCTTTATTTGTAGAAAAAAATAATTCAAAAGGTATCATCTTAGCACAATTCAGTATTGTTTAGTATATTCACATTGTTGTACAACTAATCCCCAGATTTTTTTTACCTGAATCTTTATACTCATTAAACAACAATTCCTTATTTCCCCCTCCCCTATACCCTAGCTACCATCATTTTACCTCCTAATTTTATTTATTTGACTACTTTAGATACCTCATATAAAGGGAATTGTAAAGTATCTCTCTTTTTGTGAATTGCTTATTTCAATTTGCATAGTGACAAACTACAATATCAATTTATGATAAAAAACACTCAATAAAATAGTATAGAGGGAAAGTACTAACATCATAAAGGTCATATATGACAAACCCTCAGCTGATATTGTATTCAATGGTTAAAAACTAAAAGCTTTCCTCTAACATCAGGAATAAGACAAGGATGCCACTGTTATTCAATATAGTATTAGAAGTCCTAGCCAAAGCAATTAGACAAGAAAAAGAAATAAAAGACATCATTTGGGAATGGAGACATAATACTGTCATTATTTGCAGATGACATAATCCAGTGTATATAAAACCCTAAAAACTCCATCAAAAAAAAACTATTAGAAATAATAACGAAACACAGTAAAGTTGCAGGATACAAAATCAATACAAAAAAATTGTTGTATTTCTATATACTAACAACAAAATATCAGAAGAAAACAATCCCATTTACAACTGCAACAAAAATAATAAAATACCTAGGTATAAACTTAAAGGAAGTGAAGGACTTGTACACTGAAAACTACAAAAAAAATAAATAAAGAAAGAAGACACAATGAAATAGAAAGGTATTCCATGTTCCTAGATTAGAAGAATTAACATTATTAAAATGGCCAATTTGCCTAAAGTAATATACAGAGATAATACAATCCATATCAAAATCCCAATTGCATTTTTTATAGAAATAGAACCAAAAAGTTCTCAAGTTGTATGGAACCAAAAAAGACCCTGAGCAGCAAAAGCAATCCTGAGAAAAAAGAACAAAGCTTGAGGTATCACACTCCCTGACTTTAAACTATACTACAAAGCTACAGTAACCAAATCAGTATGGAGATTGGCAGAAAAACATACACATAGGCAAATGGAACAGAATTGAGAGGTCAGGCATAACCCCACACATATATGAGCAAATAATTTTCTACAAAGGAGCCTAAATATGCAATGGACAAAGGAAAGCCTTTCTTATAAATGGTGCTGGGAAAATTAGAAAGCTATATGCTTAAGATTACACTAGACTGCTGTCTGACAACATAAAAAATACACAGGGATGACGTCAGAGTAATGGCGCGGTAGGAAGTGATACCGATAAATCTCTGGAAAAACTCAACAAGATCTTCAACCAGAAACAGAAAAATCTATCCTTGGAGCCTCCAGATGTTCAACAATACACCCGAAGGTCTGGTCGAGTGAAAAATTGGCTAAATATATAATCAAGCTCCGAAGGAAATAGGGAGTAAGAAATACTTCGCCTTCCTCACTAACCTAAATAGGGCTGCTTTCACTGGGAACTGAGAGTATAGAAACTAAGGCGGGAAAAGAGGGTGAATAGATTCAGGTCGTGGCACAAATGGCTGAACCAGGCTGTGGCACGGAGATCCAAGCCAAGGAAAAACTGTGCCTGTGGTAACCCAGGCAATACAAGCTAACACTCGCGCCAAACCCAGATAAAGAAAGACAAGTGGGGCAGCCATTCACCCCGATCTCCTGGTCGGCGCGCACAGATAGTAGGCGAGAGATTCCTCCGAAAGCCCCGGGAGTGGGTGCCCGTGTTGTCCCACAGAGAGGCAGAGTCAGAGGCCTTTGTGTGGGCTGAAAAGCGGAATCTCTGGCTGCTCCAGCACCCTGGAAAAGCCGCGCACAAGGAGGGAGCAAGAGCTAATTCCAACACTGGAACTTCTCCGTGCGGGCGGAGGTCTCTCTCGGAGTGAGAGACAGCCGGCCTGATCTCCTGGTCGGTGCATGCAGATAGTGGGCGAGAGATTCCTCTGAGTGCCTCAGGAGTGGGTGTCCGTGTTATCCCACAGAGAGGCAGAGTCAGAGGCCTTTGTGTGGGCAGAAGCCCCGCCTGATTATGCTAGCAGCTCTGAATGACTGAGCCTTACCCAGAGCCCTGTGCTGAGTGGGAATAGAGTGGGGATTTGCCAGCTCTTTGAGCCTCCTACTATCCAGGCAGAGGCAGCAGCAACCCCATAGCTGGATTATCAGGCTACTAATCGAGGAAGGAAAGAGTAGGAAAGAGGCTCCAGGAACACAGACTCTCTCATTGTTGGAGTCTACAAATGCTAATGAGCCTCAACTGCCAACGAGATTTAAGCCCAATATATGACATCACCATAGAGACTTATCAACTGCAAACCTCTACCTGAGCATGCCACAGGGGCAGAACCCAGGGTACAGAGTCACAGACCAGGAAGAGGGAGAGAAAAGAAAAAGCAAGAAGATAACCTCTCAAAATCAAGAATAATCCACAGACTTTATAACCTATCCCATTTTATTATATTTGTTCGTTTGTTTCTCTTATCTTCATTCTTGATTTTTTTTCTCCTCTTCCAATTTGGTAGTTTAATTCTCTGCAGGTTTTACTCTCCTCTCCTTGAACTACACTACCCATAAATGTTACATCTCCCATTATCTTTTCTTTCCTGTTCCTTTCTCTCTATGAGGGTTGCACTCCAAAACTCTTAACTCTCTCTCTCTCTCTCTCTCTCTCTCTCTCCTTTTTTTCTTTTTTCTTCTTTTAGTGGTTCCCTTTTTTTTCCTCTCTTTCTTTTCTCCCTCTATATTAGTTTCTTCCTTTCTCCTTTACGTCTCCTCTCATTCAATCCTCAATAACGAACAAATGATCTTATCTGGGACTCAAACTTATGTTTGTGACATTTTGGGGGGTTTTTACTTCACTTTTTTAACTCACTAGCAATGCTCCGAACCCTGGCTCTCCATTTTATCTAGTTCTTGTTCCACTAAATACAATAGTAATTTTTTAATCCCCCCCATTTTCCTGTTTCCCTCTTATTCCTCTCATCATATCTCTTAGTCAACCAACACCTAAAAGCAAATCATTTTATCCTTGACCCAAATTGTTTCCTTATTTGCATTTTGTGGGTCCATACCCCCTTCTTTTGCCCCTTTATTACCACTCCCCAACTCAGATCCTCCATTACAGGCATTGTTTGTTCTATTTAGTACAATATAATTCACAGTGCACCACAAGATTTTCTCAAGAAAGAGGGGAGAGGAGAGGAGAGGAAAAAAGGAAGGGGGGGGAATAATTTTCTTTTTTTTTAATTTTTAATTTTTAAAAAAAAATCTTTTTTATTTTTTTATTTTTTTTAACTTTTTATTCTTTATTAAATCTCATTAATACTATCAACAAAACCACCCTCAGATGCCATTAAGGAAGAGAAAATTGAATATCATGGATACAAAAGAAAGAAAGGTAACACAGATAGAGGAGGAAAAATCTATGGAGAAAAAATTTAATATATTGGAAACCTTGGAGTTAAATGACAAAGAATTTAAAATATAAATCCTAAAAATACTCAGAGATATACAAGAAAACACAGAAAGGCAATTTAGGGAGCTCAGAAAAAAACTCAATGAACACAAAGAATATATTTCCAAGGAAATTGAAACTATAAAAACAAATCAAACAGAGATGAAAAACTCAATTCACAAGCTGAAAAACGAGGTAACAAGCTTAGCTAATAGAACAGGCCAGATAGAAGGTAGGATTAGTGAACTAGAAGACAAGCAACTTGAGGCACAACAGAGAGAAGAAGAAAGAGACTCAAAAATTTAAAAAAATGAGATAGCCCTACAGGAATTATCTCCATCAAAAAGAATAACATAAGAATAATAGGTATATCAGAGGGAGAAGAGAGAAAATGGAATGGAGAACATACTCAAACAAATAATAGATGAGAAATTCCCAAGCCTGTGGAAAGAACTAAAGCCTCAAATTCAAGAAGCAAACAGAACTCTGAGTTTTCTTAACCCCAACAAACCTACTCCAAGGTACATCATAATGAAATTGGCACAAACCAACGGCAAAGAAAAAATTCTCAAGGCAGCCAGGGAAAAGAAGATTACAACATATAAAAGAAGGCCCATTAGATTATCATCAGACTTCTCAACAGAAACTCTACAAGCTAGAAGAGGGTGTACCCCAATATTTAAAGTCCTGAAAGAGAGGAAATTTCAGCCACGAATACTATACCAATCAAAGCTATCCTTCAAACACAAAGGAGAAATAAAAACATTCACAGATACAGAAAATATGAGGGAATTTATCATCAGAAAACCCCCACTCCAGGAATTACTAAAGGGGGTTCTCCAATCAGATACAAAGAACAACAACAAAAAAAAAGCCACAGGTAAAATCTCCAAGAAGAACACAATAAAACCAAATTTAAACTGTGACAACAAAAAAAAAAGGGGGGGGGCAGAGGATGGAGATTAACAGTAGCAAACAATAATGGAGTGCAAAAGTACTCACAAGATAGTGCACTACAATGAACAGGGTAGGAACCCTTTTCATTACTTAATGGTAACCACCATTGAAAAAACCACCACAGAAGCACATGATTTAAAAAAAAAGTAGCAACAGAGGAAAGATGTATGGAATACAACCAAATAAAAACAAAAGATAGAAAAATGAAAGAGAAGGATCAAACAAGACACAAAACTAACAGAAAGCAATCTATAAAATGGCAATAGGGAACTCACAAGTGTCAATAATTACACTAAATGTAAACGGATTAAACTCACCGATAAAAAGGCACAGAGTAGCAGAATGGATTAAAAAAGAAAATCCAACTGTATGCTGCCTACAAGAAATGCATCTAAGCAACAGGGATAAAAATAAATTCAAAGTGAAAGGCTGGAAAACAATACTCCAAGCAAATAACATCCAAAAAAAAAAAAAAAAGCAGGTGTAGCAATACTCATATCTGATAATGCTGACTACAAGACAGCAAAAGTACTCAGAGACAAAAATGGTCATTTCATAATGGCTAAGGGGACACTGAATCAAGAAGACATAACAATTCTTAATACATATGCACCAAACCAAGAAGCACCAAGATATATAAGACACCTACGTATTGACCTTAAAACAAAAACTGACAGCCTGACCTGTGGTGGCGCAGTGGATAAAGTGTCGACCTGGAAATGCTGAGGTCGCTGGTTCGAAACCCTGGGCTTGCCTGGTCAAGGCACATATGGGAGTTGATGCTTCCAGCTCCTCCCCCCTTCTCTCTCTCTCTCTCTCTCCTCTCTTTCCCTATCTGTCTCTCTCTCCTCTTTAAAAATGAATAAATAAAAAAAAAATTTAAAAAAAAAAACAAAAAACAAAAACTGACAAAAATACAATCTTACTTGGGACCTCAATACTCTGCTGATGGCTCTAGATCAGTCATCCAAACAGAGAATCAACAAAGATATAGTGGCCTTAAACAAAACACTAGAGCACCTGGATATGATAGACATCTACAGGACATTTCATCCCAAAGTGACTGAGTATACATTTTTCTCCAGTGTACATGGATCATTCTCAAGAATTGACCATATGTTGGGCCACAAAAACAACATCAGCAAATTCAGAAAAATTGAAGTTGTACCAAGCATATTTTCTGATCATAAAGCCTTGAAACTAGAATTCAACTGCAAAAAAGAGAAAAAAAATCCCACAAAAATGTGGAAACTAAACAACATACTTTTAAAAAATGAATGGGTCAAAGGATAAATAAGCGCAGAGATCAAAAAATATATACAGACAAATGAAAATGACAATACGACATATCAGAATCTATGGGATGCAGCAAAAGCAGTGATAAGAGGGAAGTTCATATCACTTCAGGCATATATGAAAAAAGAAGAGAGAGCCCAAGTGAACCACTTAACTTCACACCTTAAAGAACTGGAAAAAGAACAAAAACAACCCAAAACTAGCCAGAGAAAGGAGATAATAAAAATCAGAGCAGAAATAAATGAAATAGAGAACAGAAAAACTATAGAAAAAATTAATAGAACAAGGAGCTGGTTCTTTGAAAAGATCGACAAAATTGGCAAACCCTTGGCAAGATGTACCAAGGAAAAAAGAGAAAGAACTCATATAAACAAAATCCAAAATGAAAGAGAAGAAATCACCACGGACATCATAGATATACAAAGAATTATTATAAAATATTATGATCACCTTTATGCCACTAAATTCAACAACCTAGAAGAAATGGATAAATTCCTAGAACAATACAACCTTCCTAGACTGAGTCAAGAAGAAGCAGAAAGCCTAAACAGACCTATTAGTAGAGAAGAAATTAAAAAAACCATTAAAAAAAATCCCCAAAAATAAAAGTTCAGGCCCTGACGGCTATACCAGCGAATTTTATCAAACATTCAAAGAAGACTTGGTTCCTATTCTACTGAAAGTCTACCAAAAAATTGAAGAAGAAACAATACTTCCAAACACATTTTATGAGGCCAACATAACCCTCATACCAAAACCAGGCAAGGATGGCACAAAAAAAGAAAACTACAGACCATTATCTCTAATGAATACAGATGCTAAAATACTAAACAAAATACTAGCAAATCGAATACAACAACATATTAAAAAAAATAATACATCATGATCAAGTGGGATTCATCCCAGAATCTCAAGGATGGTTCAACATACGTAAAACAATTAATGTAATACACCATATCAACAAAACAAAGAACAAAAACCACATGATCTTATCAATAGACGCAGAAAAGACTTTCGATAAAATACAACACAATTTTATGTTTAAGACTCTCAACAAAATGGGTATAGAAGGAAAATATCTCAACATGATAAAGACCATATATGATAAACCATCAGATAACATCATATTAAATGGCACAAAACTGAAGGCTTTCCCTCTTAAATCAGGAACAAGACAGGGTTGTCCACTTTCTCCACTCTTATTTAATGTGGTACTAGAGGTTCTAGCCAGAGCAATCAGACAAGACAAAGAAATAAAAGGCATCCATATCGGAAAAGAAGAAGTAAAGGTATCACTTTTTGCAGATGATATGATACTATACATCGAAAACCCCAAAGAATCCACAAAAAGACTACTAGAAACAATAAGCCAATACAGTAAGGTCGCAGGATACAAAATTAACATACAGAAGTCCATAGCCTTTCTATATGCCAACAATGAAACATTTGAGAATGAACTCAAAAAAATAATCCCCTTCATGATTGCAAAAAAAAAAAAAAAATACCTAGGAATAAACATAACAAAGAATGTAAAGGACTTATATAATGAAAACTACAAACCAGTGTTAAGGGAAATCGAAAAAGATATAATGAGATGGAAGAATATTCCTTGTTCTTGGTTAGGAAGAATAAATATAATCAAGATGGCCATATTACCCAAAGCAATATATAAATTTAATGCAATTCCCATCAAAATTCCAATGACATTTTTTAAAGAAATAGAGCAAAAAATTATCAGATTTATATGGAACTATAAAAAACCCCAAATAGCCAAAACAATCCTAAAGAAAAAGAATGAAGATGGGGGCATTACAATACCTGACTTCAAACTATATTATAGGGCCATGACAATCAAAACAGCATGGTATTGGCAGAAAAATAGACACTCAGACCAATGGAACAGAATAGAAAGCCTAGAAATAAAACCACATATACATAGTCAAATAATTTTTGATAAAGGGGCCAACAACACACAATGGAGAAAAGAAAGCCTCTTCAACAAATGGTACTGGGAAAACTGGAAAGCCACATGCAAAAGAATGAAACTGGATTACAGTTTGTCCCCTTGTACTAAAATTAACTCAAAATGGATCAAAGATCTAAACATAAGACCTGAAACAATAAAGTACATAGAAGAAGACATAGGTACTAAACTCATGGACCTGGGTTCTAAAGAGCATTTTATGAATTTGACTCCAAAGGCAAGAGAAGTGAAGGCAAAAATTAATGAATGGGACTACATCAGACTAAGAAGTTTTTGCTCAATAAGAGAAACTGATAACAAAATAAACAGACAGCCAACGAAATGGGAAATGATATTTTCAAACAACTGCTCACATAAGGGCCTAATATCCAAAATATACAAAGAACTCATAAAACTCAACAACAAACAAACAAACAATCCAATAAAAAAATGGGAAGAGGACATGAACAGACACTTCTCCCAGGAAGAAATACAAATGGCCAACAGATATATGAAAAGATGCTCATCTTCTTTAGTTATTAGAGAAATGCAAATCAAAACTGCAATGAGATACCACCTCACACCTGTTAGATTAGCTATTATTAACAAGACAGGTAATAGCAAATGTTGGAGAGGCTGTGGAGAAAAAGGAACCCTCATTCACTGTTGGTGGGAATGTAAAGTAGTACAACCATTATGGAAGAAGGTATAGTGGTTCCTCAAAAAACTGAAAATAGAACTACCTTATGACCCAGCAATTCCTCTACTGGGTATATACCCCCAAAACTCAGAAACATTGATACGTAAAGACATATGCAGCCCCATGTTCATTGCAGCATTGTTCACAGTGGCCAGGACATGGAAACAACCAAAAAGCCCGTCAACAGATGACTGGATAAAGAAGATGTGGCACATATACACTATGGAATACTACTCAGCCATAAGAAATGATGACATCGGATCATTTACAGCAAAATGGTGGGATCTTGATAACATTATACGAAGTGAAATAAGTAAATCAGAAAAAACCAGGAACTGCATTATTCCATACGTAGGTGCAATATAAAAGCAAGACTAAGAGACATTGATAAGAGTGTGGTGGTTACAGGGGGTGGGGGGAGAGGGAGAGGGAAAGGGGGAGGGGGAGGGGCACAAAGAAAACTAGATAGAAGGTGACAGAGGACAATCTGACTTTGGGCGATGGGTATGCAACATAATTGAATGACAAGATAACCTGGACATGTTTTCTTTGAATATATGTACCCTGATTTATTGATGTCACCCCATTAAAAAAATAAAATTAAAAAAAAAAATTCACAGAAGAAAACCTAGGCACTGAATGTATGGACCTTTACCTCAGACATTTTTTTTGGAAACTTGACCACAAAGAAAGAAAAGTAAAAGCAAAAATAAATGAATGGTACTATATCAAACTAAAAAGCTTCTGCACAGCAAAGGAAACCATCAACAAAACAAAAAGGCAATAAATCAAATGAGAGAAAATATTTGCAAACAATATGTCTGATAAAGGATTAATATTGAAAATATATAAACAACTTATACAAATTAACAACAGAAACATAAACAATCTGATTTTAAAAATCGGTAGAAGACCTGAACAGACACATTTCCAAAGAAGACATATATGGAAAGATATTCAATATCTCTATTTATAAGGAAAGTGAAAATCAAAACCACAATCTGATACACTTTATACATATTAGAAGGGCTATTATCAATAAGAAAAGAAACAATATGGATCCAAGATGGCAGAAGAATGGTGGATATTACACTTACCTACTCACAGGACCAAACTAGAATTACAACTAAAATATAGAACAATCAAACTGAATAACCAACTGAAAACTAGATGAACAGAAGTCTTATAACCAAGGGTTTACAGAAGAAGCCACAACGAGATTGGTAGGAAGGATGGAGATGCAAAAAGACTGGCCCCACTGCCTACGGCAGTGGCTGAAATTCTGGAGGGATATCTCGGTTGCAAAGGTTCCCCTTGAGGAGCTGGGGTCTAAACACCACACAAGGCTCCCAAGCCACCACACAAGGCTAAACACCACACAAGGCTTTCACAAGGCATCAGAGCCAGAAAGAAGCTCCCACATAACATCTAGCTGTTAAAATCAGTGGGGATTCTGTCTGCCAGAGAGATACAGAAGTCTGCTAGAGACACAGGTGCTCTCTTAAATGGACAAAGCACAAAATATCATTTGCAGCCACTCACTCTGTGCTCTAGCAGAGGGATGGTGGAACAGACTAGAGTCATGTGAGGAGAAACTGAAGTTTGTGGCTCTGGGGAAAGAGCCAAAGGGATAATTGCCTGGACCATAGTGCTGAGTCTCTTTCCCACACTGCAGATGCCATCTTTCTGGGGTGTGTCCTTCTTAAGACATCAACATGGGGGAATGTAATAGACCCACACTCTGGACTCCCTGTCACCTCATCCCGCAAAGCTCATGCTCTGCTGAGGAGTCAGCTGCCTGGGCTGGGGTGTAGTGATCTGGGCAGATTCAGGGGGTGTCAGTGACTGAGTAGTGTGGCTTTAGGGCAGGGACTATTTCCCCCACTTTCCCATGAACCTGACTGGTGCCTCCCCTAATGAGAGATCTACTAACCCCACCTTATAGGCTCATGGTGGCCTGACCCTCCCAACTCCTGGTGGCTCAACAAGCTCTGGGCATAATCCCAGATGAACTGAGTTGCATGGCTTTGGGTAGGAGGCTACTCCTCCCACTGTCCCTCAAGCCTGACTAGCACTTTCTTCTCCTGGGACATATACTAGACCCACCCTCTCAACAGCCCTGCCCTGCTGAGTTCAGCCTCCCTAGAGATCTTGGACCGACTGAGTTGTGTGTCTAGGATGGGGTACATTTCTCTCTAACACACCTAATGTGTGCAGAGCCCTCCCTTCACATGGCCAAATCTTGGTCTATTTGGGTCTGATAAGCTCTGCTCGCCTCACCCTGATGACTCTGAGACTGTGCCCTATGACAAAGAATGGGGGGCACCCAGCAAGTGGCAGCTAGGCTTGGTAGAACCTGTGACATTTGCTGACTGGCCACAGACACAACACTGGCATGAAATTTCAACTTGTATCAATCTGGTGAACACCACTTGAACACCACTTGCCTCTACCTGGTGATTCATTAGAACCTACCTCATGTAATTTGAGTACTGCCAGAGGATCTTCAGGTGACTGAGCCTAACAGACAGCTGGCAGGAGGAAGCAGGTGGAGGTGAATTATGAGGTGCCTTGGGACTTGTGCTGACCTGCACCCAGGTACCAGGTCTGGTGCTGATAAAAGCCAGCCTTGGTGTGTAGCTTGGTCCTTCTTGTACACACCCAGGCTTGCTAAGAGGTTATTATCCAAAACTTATAAGGAACTTATAAAACTCAATATAAAAAAAAAAACAAAAACCAAAAACAAATGGGCAGAGGACCTGAATAGACACTTCTCCAAAGAGGACATTAAGATGGCCAATAGACATGAGAAGATGCCCAAAGTTACTAATCAGAGAAATGCAAAATAAAACTATAATGAGCTATCATTTCATACCTGTCAGAATGGCTATCATCAATAAATCAACAATCAGCAAGTGTTGGTGAGGATGTTGGGAAAAGGGGACCTCTGTGCACTGTTGATAGGAATGCAGACTGGTACAGCCACTGTGGAAAAGAGTGGAGTTTCCTCGAAAAATTGAAAAAGAAATGTCTTTTGACCCAGCAATTACACTCTGGGAATATGTCTGAAGAAACCTGAAACACTGGTTTGAAAGAATATATACACCCCAATGTACACTGCAATGTTACTTACAATAGCCAATATTTGGAAGCAGCCCAATTACCCATCAGTAGATAGAGTAGGAAAAAAAAGCTATAGTACATTTAGACAATGGAATGCTATTTGGCCATAAAAGAGATGGAAATCTTACCTTTTGCAACAGCATTGATGGACCTGGAGATTATTACACTAAGTAAAATAAGCCAGTCAGAGAAAGACAAGTACCATACAATTTCACTTACATGTAGACTTTAGTGAACAAAATAAACTAAGAAACAAAATAGAAATAGACTCTATTTTGGAAAAATACTAAGAAAAGGAAAAATACATGAGAGCTGTTAGCGGGTAGTGGGTTTGGGGGCTGGATCAAAAGTGAAGAAATTAGGCAGAAAAAATAACTCATAGACACAGACAACAATATGATGATTACCTGAGGGAAATGCGGGGGGGGGGGTAGAAGAGGGCAAAGGGGGGAGAAATGGTGATGGAAGGAGACTTCACTTTGAGAGGTGGACACACAATATGATACACAGATGATATACTGTAGAATTATACACCTGAAGCCTATGTAGTTTTATTAACAATGTCACACCAATAAATTCAATAAAAAAGTTTTTTAAAAAAATAACAACTGTTGGAGAAGATATGGAGAAAATAGAAACTTTATACACTACTGGTGGGAATGTAAATTGGTGCTGCCACTATTAAAAACAATATAAAGTTTCTTCAAAAATTAAGGATAGAGCTACCATTTGACCAAGTAATTCCTCTTCTGGGTATCTACCCCAGTAATTTGAAAATACTGGCCCTGGCAAGGTAGCTTAGTTGGTTAGAGCATCATCCCAATATGCTAAGGTTGTGAGTTTGATCCCCAATTAAGGCACATAAAAGAATCGACCAATGAATGCATAAATAAGTGGAACTGTTATATTGGAACAGTGAGAAACAGATGCCCTGCCACACAATCAAAAAACCAAATTGAGAAATTAAGGAACCTTTATTAATGCTGACTGCACGACCACATGGAGACCAAAGTCGTACAAATCAATGCAGCACCGAACACAGTCTGGGCTAGCTTTTAAAGACAAAATTACATGCTGACTGAGGAACAGGAGGAGAGGAAGCATAGCAGTAAAACAAAGCAGTGAAACAAGCTTTCTTACAATGTTTATCTATAGAGTTAATTCAGGGAGAAACATTCTGAGAACACCTGCAACCTTACAAAGCTAGCCCAACGCCACAGCCTGGGAAACCAGCCTCAAGGCCAGGAATAGGAAGTCTTTTAGAAAAAGTAAGTTCTGCTAAAAGTCTCTTTGTTTTAGAGAAAGTAACTTCTGCCAAAAATTATTTATGCTAAGAGCCTTTCTTTTCTATATTTCAGAACATATCAGTGTTTCTCTCTTTCTCTTTCTTTCTCTCTCTGTTTCTCTCTCTCTCAAATCAATAAAGTTTTAAAAACTTTTTAACTGAAAATATTTATTCATAAAGATATATGTACCCCTATGTTCAATGCAGTATTATTTACAATAGCTAAGACATGGAAACGTTAAGTGTCTTTCAACAATGATGTGGATAAAATGTGACAAAATATTGCCATCTGCAACAACATGGATAAATGTTGAGAGTATTATGCTAACTGTAGTAAGTCAAAAAGAAAAAAACAAGAACTATATTAATCCTTCCACTTAAAATTAATCTTTTAAAGCAGTGGTTTTCAACTTTTTTAACACTTGGGAGAATTATTTTGAGGGCACTAAGGTAGAAATCACCCTGACCATAAGGAAATTCGACTGAGATCATTGAGTCTATAATCTTCATATAATATCAGGGTGGTTAACTCTTTTGCCAACCAGTACAAAATTTCTGGTGGACCAGCAATTGAAAATCACTGTTTTAAAGGACAGTGTATACTTGTCCTCCTCGGTTAGCATATGTTAGTAGTGGAAGTTTAAATTTAAATGATTATATAGAAAAATTTAGTTATGTAGGATTCAATTAAAAGTAAATGAGTGCTCAAGTTTTAAAGTTTCTTCCCAATTTAATATTACATATGCCTGACTCTTAAAGGAGATGTATTAGGTCTTACAGCATCATCATATCAGTGTGATTACAATACCCTTGTGTTTATAGACAGAGTTTACAAGTGTCTGATTTCAACTATCTAATTGCATAAAATTTCCAATAAAAATTTATGAACAGTATGTCTTGCCTCTTTTCTGCTCTATTATCCTACTTTATTAATGGTAAAAACTGGTTCAAACAGGCAGAGAACTAAGGATGGAGCTTGGAGGAAAAAGGAAATAAGAACAGACCATGGGAAAAAAAAGCCTGGAAAAAGCTGTTTAGAGGGTGAAAATCAGGTTGTAAAGGGTGGAAAAGTAAATGGAAGATAAGGGGGTCGGAGGCATGGAGTGCTCAATGCTCTTGTAAGAAGTTAGGTTATCCTGAAGTTGCCAGCTTGAGCGTGGGCCCATCTGGTTTGAGCAAGGCTCACCAGCTTGAGCCCAAGGTCACTGGCTTGAGCAAGGTCACTTGGTCTGCTGTAGCCCCCTGACCAAGGCACAAATGAGAAAGCAATCAATGAACAACTAAGGAACTACAACTAAGAATTGATGCTTCTCATCTCTCTCCCTTCCTGTCTGTCCCTCTCTCTGTGTCTCTCTGTCTGTCTCTGTCACACACACACACACACACACACACACACACACACACACACAAACATTAGGTTATGAGGAGATGAAAAGAATTAGGTTATGAAGGGATAAAAAGAGTGAGATAATGGAAATAAATTAGATGACAATCATCAGTCACCCATCCCAAGCCTTCTCTTTACTATTTATCACTTCTCTTAGGAAAGAATACTACCACCTACACAGTTGTCCAGGCCACAAACCTTGATTACTCCCACACCCTCATCTCTCACCTGACTGATTCTCCTTATTCTACCTCATCTCTCCATGGTCTCGTATCAACAGAGCAGTGAGTAGATCATGTCATCCCTCTGCTCAAAACCCTACACAATAAATAAGCAATTATATAGTAAGTTAGAAGTATGTATCAAATAGAATGAGCAAGGTAAGCTTTATTGAGAAGGTGACATTTGAACAAAGACTTGAAGAAGATACAGAATAAAGCCAAATGGATACCTGGAGAAAGAGTATGCATAAAAACCACTTCCTAAGGAAGAAGTGTGCCGGGAAGTTTTAGAGAATACTGAAGACGTATGGATTCATTGGAATCTCTGAGGAGAGAGAGAGTAGGAAGGGAGAAGTTTAGAGAGGAAATAGAGAACCAATCAGTTTGATACTCAGTATACTCACAATGAAGTCTCAGTCTCTCTCTCCTCTCTCTCTTTCTCTCTCTCTCTCTCTCTCTCTCTCTTTCTCTCTCTCTCTCACACACACACACACACACACACACACACACACACACACGTTCTGAATCTGACTCCAAATAACCAAAGTTTCTATGTCTTGCCTCCCATACCTAAAACTCTGAAGTCCCCTCTGGTGTCTCCCATAGTAGCAAGTCTTTTGCAGTCCTTCTGTAACTTTTGATGGGTCCCTGGGGAACACTTTCAGTCACTCTCCTCCATCTTCCCACTTTGCTGGATCAGGACTGCATGCAGAAAGCCTCAAGAAAGTAGGAACTAGGGATACAGGTTATGAATGGCCAGGCTAATAATAGCATAAAGTAGCAAGTTAAGGAGATAGAAAGAGAAAGATGTTGGCAGAATAAATAAAGAGATACAAATAAGAACGAGCTCTGGATTCCAAGCATCTGGGCATTGGGGGGGTCTTGGAGGAGAAAATGAAAAATACTACGAGGAGAAAGAGAAACAACTCAATAGGAAGATTAATACTCAAGCAGAGTATGTTCCAGGGCCTGGGTCTGAAATTGAAAGATGTATTACCATGCCTGACACATCCCCCAAAATACATGCTTGGCTGTAAAATTATATCAGATCCATTTTTTATTTGGGGGGATAAAAGAAAAAAAAAAGACCCTTGTGCCTGGGGAGAAGGAAATGGAGGGAAATGCTTGCTGACCAGTTTTATATCATAGCTAACTTCTTTTGACTCTACTCACCCCGAAATCATGACCATCAACATTATTTGCTTGTTATGTCCCTATTTTTTTTTTACATATTCTCCTCATTCATGGAGATTGAGATACAAAGAACTGTCAAAATTGCAAGAAAGAGGTAAGGGAAGACAAAAGACAAGGAGAAAGACTTTCTGCAGAATTTCCGTACTGCCCAGCAGATGGCGCCATAGGAACATTACCCTGCCTTCAGGCAAACATGAGGAAGTACAGCAGTGGGAAGGACCTTCACAGTTTATCCTTACCAGTTTTGGTCGGTTGTTTGGTTAGCTGTGGAGGTGTTTGTTTGTTTGTTTGTTTGTTTGTTTAGCATGGGGGGGGGGGTAGGCCAAACCTTCTATTCCACATGAACTGCCCCCCAATCCTACCTTTTGAAAGTATAAATAGTCTGCACTCCCTGGCTATTTCTAGGTAGAAGTGGATCTGAGTTTGAATCTTGTCTTTTCCACTAAATAGCTAAGTGACTTGAAACAAGTTACATATTTTCTCTAGCCTTCAGTTTTCTCATCTGAAAAATGGAGGTACTAATACCTACAACATATGGCTGACATGAGAATTAATAAAATGATATACCAAAGCCCACAGAGCATTGGGTTTGGCATAGAGAAGAATGTAATTTCTTTTCTTCTGCCAACACATGTGGCACTGAAAAACCCAGAACATAACACATAAGAAAGCTCTCCTCCTGGACCCCATCATCTCCAAGGGAAAAAACCACCAACCAAACTTATAAAGGGGGATCTTCATGCCTACCCTATCTATGACTGTGGAACACATTTTCTGGTAAAATCAAGATTCTCCATTTTGGAAAGGGCCTTTGTGATAACTGACTCCAACTCTTGCTATTAGTAATTCTCAAAAGGGAGAGAAGAGGCCAAAATGCACATTAAATATGCTTCTTGTTTACGTGACACAAACCAAGAAATAAAGCTCAATAAAAGTTTGGCTGGTGTTAACTGAAGGATATTCAGAAAATAAAACAATGAAAGGATTAAAACTGTTGATATAAAACAAAAATAGAAAAACTGCTTACACGATACATGAAAGTTTCTCTAATATTCCTGACATAAAGTGAATTACTTTGCAAAGAGCTCATTGAGGTTTTTAGCCAATGCAGATGTTAAAAATTTCTTTCTTACATCAAGTCAAAATTTATCTCACTTTATGAGCACCCAAAGGCTCCTTGTTCTATTCCCTTTACCTACCACCCAGGCAGGTCGACATTCACAGACATGCACACTTTCTCTCTCACAGAAATGAGTGGTTCTGATGTCTCACAATTTCCAGCACTTCTCAGGTTCTCCTTTCCTGGCAAATCTTCCTGACAAGCAAATACAAAGAGGGCCAGGGTGCAAACTGGAGCCCACGAGCCATACCTAGCTTATCACCAATTTTTGGATGGCCCACAAGTTATCAATGTTTTCTACATTCTGAAGTGATTGGAAGAAATGATGACAGGTGAAATTTAAAGGTCAATGTTGATAAATGAGTGTTATTGAAACACAGCCATGCTCAATTTTTTACACGTCAACTATGGCTGCTTTCACACTGTAAGGGCAGAATTCAATAGTTACCGCTGACACCATCTGGCCTGCAAGCCCTATAATATTTACTGTCTGGCTCTGTACAGAAAAATATTTGCTGACCCCTAGCATAGGAGAACACTGGCCCCAAGAGCAGGTCCACCTGGAGTAGTCTTCACCCTCAACCCTCTCTTCTCTCTTTGGCAATAGCCAGTCCCTGCAGGAAATGAGCCTTCGCTCAGCAAATTCCACCTCCCCTGCACTCCCACAATCTCAGTCACACCTTTAAAAAGCTCATTCCTTTGATGAAGCATGACAACCTGACCCAAATCAGATGTCCAGAGGAAGCATGGTCACAGTATGGAAACTGACTCTGCAGCCCTCTGGGTAGTTCTTAGGAGAAAACATATGCCTAATGGTTAAATTTTGAATCGTGAGATTTATCATCTGCCAATAATTGCTACCACTCCTCCAAAATCCTGATGGTCATTTTGCACAAGTTTTAAGTCTATGTTACTTTACTCAGCTTCAGTGAAATTTGTGCTATACGTTCACAATGGATGAAGTGCAGAGCAAGAACCTCAGAGATAAATAGAAAGGCATTTGTGGATTCCAGGGCTAAGACTCAGTCTCTATTCAGATGAAATCATGTCCTCTGAGCTGACAATGGCAAGAGAAAGGGCAGACCTTCGTCCTACTGTGAAAAAGTAAAAATTGGTCTATGAAGAGCACTGTATCATGACCCTTGCCCCTCATTCAGTTCAATTCAACTGAACAAACATTTATTGGGGAACTTTATATGCCAACAATTTGCTGAGTCTCCAAATGACATCTGGATTAATGATGCCCATTCCCTATTTTCAAGCTCATAGTCCAGAAATGATATGAGCACATTGCCAAATGTGTGTGTGTAAGGACATAAACCAAATAATTAATAGTAGCTATTTCTGGGTAGTAGGATTATAGCTGTTTTCACTTTTTTTTTTTTTCTTTGCTCATCTATATTTTCCAATTTTTATATTAAATTCATAATGAGATGTGAGATTATAATATGATTGACATTACAATAGAATTATTAATAAGGTACACAATTCTCAAAACCCTGGGCTTGCCTGGTCAAGGCACATATGGGAGTTGAAGCATCCTGCTCCTCCCCCCTTCTCTCTCTCTCTCTCTCTCTCTCTCTTTCTCTCTCCTCTAAAATGAATAAATAAATAAAAAATAATTAAAAAAAAATAAGGTACAGGCCCTGGCCGGTTGGCTCAGCGGTAGAGCGTCGGCCTAGCGTGCGGAGGACCCGGGTTCGATTCCCGGCCAGGGCACATAGGAGAAGCGCCCATTTGCTTCTCCACCCCTCCGCCGTGCCTTCCTCTCTGTCTCTCTCTTCCCCTCCCGCAGCCGAGGCTCCATTGGAGCAAAGATGGCCTGGGCGCTGGGGATGGCTCTGTGGCCTCTGTCCCAGGCGCTAGAGTGGCTCTGGTCGCAACATGGCGACGCCCAGGAGGGTCGCAACATGGCGACGCCCAGGATGGGCAGAGCATCGCCCCCTGGTGGACAGAGCATCGCCCCTGGTGGGCGTGCCGGGTGGATCCCGGTCGGGCGCATGCGGGAGTCTGTCTGACTGTCTCTCCCTGTTTCCAGCTTCAGAAAAATGCAAAAAAAAAAAAAAAAAAAAAAAAAAAAAAAAAATAATAATAATAATAAGGTACACAATTCTAATTCTCCAGTAATTCAAGACAGATTTCCTACAGGGTAGCTAATGTGGGTTCTGAATTATAAATAGGCATTCACTAGGCAGATAATGAGAAAAGAGATTCCAAGAAAAAAACATGAAATAGTATGGTACTTTCAAGAAATGTAAGTACTTCATCACTGGTGGAGCATTAAGTGGAAGAGAGAGAGAAGATGAGGCTGGAGAGAAGCCACAGCCCAGATCGTGAGGAACCTTGGATACTACGCTAAAGAGCATGAACCTCTTCCTGCGGTTATATAGTGGTTGAAAAGCTACATTGACAAATGGCCATAAAGTCTGGTAAACAGAGTTAGGTAAGTAGACAAGAGGGCCTCTGCAGCCATTATACATTTCACAGGTGACATCTTGGCTGGAATCCTGCATAAGAAAATTTAGCTTAAAAAAAAAACAAACACTTTGATTAAGTTATCTTTAAGCTTCCTTTTAAAAATCAGATTCCACAACTCTTTGACGTTTGTTCCCTGCTGTCCCTGCACACACTCCACTCAACTTCAGTTAAAATCCACATAATCTGTTATCAATGCATTATGCCAGATACTTCGTTGAATACACAAGAGGTCTTTCCACAGCATCTCAAGACTCTCACAGGTGCAGCCTATTATCCAGATTTGGAAACTGCTAATGCAACCCCAAGGAAACATGTGAGGAAGTAAGAAGATCAACACTGGGAGGTGGAGACAAGAGGTGGAGCTGGGCTTATTTAGGACTGAATTAGGACATTTCAAAGAGGGCAGCTCCTCCCTAAAATGAACCATCAATCTCTCTATAAAAAGGCCACTATCCCCAACAAGCAACACCCTGTAAGCTACCTCACTCTCCATCCTACTCGTTCCTCTGGTGAACTAGGTAAGTGAGCAGGAGTCCTTAGAGCTATAAATTATGAGAATCTGGGATGTGCACTAAGGCAGTGGTCCCCAACCCCCGGGCTGCAGACCGGTACCAGTCCGTGGGCCATTTGGTACTGGTCCACAGAGAAAGAATAAATAACTTACATTATTTCTGTTTTATTTTTTATTTAAGTCTGAACAATGTTTTCTTTTTAAAAAATGACCAGATTCCCTCTGTTACATCTGTCTAAGACTCACTCTTGATGCTTGTCTCGATCACGTGATACATTTATCTGTCCCTCCCTAAAGGCCAGTCCGTGAAAATATTTTCTGACATTAAACCGGTCGGTGGCCCAAAAAAGATTGGGGACCACTGCTCTAAGGTGAAGGCACTAGATACCAGGCTTCTTTTTAATATACTTTGGAGAACTTCAGAATAAGTTTAACTTTATTGTGAAGAAAAATGAAGAGATATTTGGGATTGATAGTACCTCCTTTCTTTGGGGTCATTGCCTTAAAAATCATGGGCTCAAATTATCCAGTAGGCAGGTTACCTCCTTTGTAACTGAGCTTTTTCTCTCTGTGATATAATCAGTAAAGCCTGAGGGTCAGTCCCTGCTTAAGAATGAAAACAGAAGCTGAGCTTGATACAGGCTGGCCCAGCTCCGTATCAGCTAGACCTGTTGTTGGCTTTACTCACTTTGTCTACTTTTTCTGGACTAGAAGTTTTGAGGGTCTAGTTTAGACACTGGTACCCCTTAGTTGGAGTCAGGTGTGCGTGTAGATAACAGACTTGTCCCTCCCTAGTGTGATGGTTGAAATCTAGAAGGGAACTGAGGAAATGGGTGGACTGGCATACTCAGGATTTCTACAGCTCCAGAACAAAGCACAGAAAAAAGAGAGACAAAAAATAAAGTCATTGCTTCTAATTCATTCAGGAATTGAAATATCAGATATAGAGTCTGTTCCTAATTTCATCACTTTCTTGCTACATCATTTAAACAAGTCTTTCAACAAGTTTGAAATGGCTCTTGATTACAATAGAATTAATCATACCTCATTAATTCTCAACAATTATCACAAATGATTGAAACTATTTATGTATTTAAGCAAGAAAAAGAAACAATAAAAGGTGGGTCTCTCCTTTTTTTTCCCTTTAGGTTAATTAAATCTACAAAAAGATGCCTAAACTCCTACAAAGCATCGTCACTGCCATCGAAGTTTTCTACCAATATGCTAGCCAGGATGAGGAGTGTGACATGTTGAACATGGAAGAACTTAAAGAACTTTTGGAAAATGAATTTCATCAAATTATGAAGGTAAGAACTCTATATCAGGATTGAAAACAACTGTGATTCCCTTCTCCTCTCTTTCTATATTTTGTCACATATGTCAAACCCCTAGAGGACTCTCCCTACTTAGTAACAGGGCTTGGTAAAAGCTTGAAATAAGGTCAGAAGTTGATATGTAATGGTTTCCACAACATGAGCAAGGGAACTGATCCTAAAAAAAAGACATATCCACAAATTTAAAAATGTTCTATGTGAGTAATTCTTCTGGAACAGCAATTGAGATGGTCCTCAGAAAAACTGAAAAGTAGGTAAAATGCATCTTCTTCCATTTTTTTGTCTTTCTTCAGCCCAAAACACTCTGACCACTGCCCATTTCTGAGATTCTGGCACTATAAAGCCTCTGAGTTCAGAAAGTACCATCTTACTTCTAAATCATGAAAGAGGATAACCACCACCTTAAAATGTCAGCCCTGGAAATAAATATCCGGGACCTTATCTCTAGCTCTATCAAGATCACATCAATTCATTAAATCCATCTGCCCACTAAATATTTTTATTTGGATTCCAATAAATGTTTTAAATTTGGTGTGTCGGATACAAAACTTATCATCTTCCCCTCTAAACTCTCCTTCTATTTTCCCAAAGCAGCAATCTCATGCCATTCTTCACTTCCTCTCTGAATGTTCCTCCACCCTTCAACCTCTATCAAATTCATCAATAGTCTCTCAAAACAGCCCATTTCTCCCCATCACTATTGCTAAACTCAGATTCAAGCCACTTCTTACTTCCCATCTCAGCATTAAATACAAATCTAATCATTTCACACTCAGTCCAAAATCCTTCAACAGCTTCCAGCTCTTAAAAATAAAGTCCAAAGTCACTTAATGTGATTTTAAACGCACGAATTGCTCCATCTCTTTCTCTCTCTCTCTCTCTCTCTCTCTCTCTCTCTCTCTCTGGCCACATCTCTTGACTGCTGAGACTCTAAATTTAGCAACCCTGAATTTCTTTCAGTTCCTTGTCTATAAGCCATATCTTCTGTCACCGCCAGCTCTTTGTTCATATTGTGCTCTCTGTCTGGAACAATCTTTAGCCCCTTCTCCCTCTCTTCCTACCCTTTCATTTAGCTAATTCTAACCCATCCTTCGAAAGATATTACTTCCTCTCATTAACCTTCCTTGAACCCCCAGTGGCTCCCTTCTGTTGTGCTCTAATAGAAACATTATCACAATAGATTGTAATTTCAAGTTTGTATGTCTGGCCCACTAAACTTTAAGTTCCATTTTGTCAAGAACCAAACTTGTTTTCTGCTCAATACTAGGCAGAGAGTAGGTAGAGTAGGTACACAATAAATCTTTGTTGAATGAGTAAATGGATTAATAAGCTAATTAACCTGGAAGTTTTTAAAGTCATATTAATATAGGTATCCAAAATTATTATTTATAAATTAGCTAATCATTCATATTTGACCCATTCCATACAAAAAATAATATTCAAGTTTTATACTCTTCAAGCTATTTCTCGCTGCATCATTCATTGCATATTCTCTTCTCTCTTTGTGCTCAAGATAGGCCAGTCCAGCTTAAAGGTTTAAGTGGTTGAGCTCCACCTATGTAAGCCAAGCATTCACATTTCTACAGTCTTATTAGCTGGGTGTGCGGTCCGAACTGACAGAGCTCCCCTTTGTACCTTGTTCCTATACAGAATCCAGATGATCCAGACACTGTAAATATCATCATGCAAAGTCTAGATCAAGACCATAACAAGAAAGTAGATTTTACTGAGTATCTTCTGATGATATTCAAGCTGGCTCAGGCTTGTAATAAAATTATCGGCAAAGATTACTGCCAAGCTTCAGGGTCAAAGCATCACAGTCACCAGCACCAAGAGGAACAAAGTGAAACAGAAAAGAACAACAGACAAGAATCATCTTCTAGCCATTCAAGTTGGAATGAAGGAGAGAATGATTCCCATTCCAGGGGCTCCAGAGAAAGCATTAAACACAGGCCTCGATCCAGCTCCAGAAGAAAGGGACAAGGAGGCTTCTCTAGTTTGGAGCACAGGCAAAGTTCTGGGGAAGGACGGAGACAGTCAAGTTCAGGCCACTTGGATAGCAAGAAAAATAAGTATGGCTCTCATCAGCAAAAAAGGTCTAGGAGTGAAGAAGTTGGTAATACTCATTCAAGTAACTGTACAAAAAGATCATTCTCAGCAAATGAGTCAAGTGGCAGTGAAGAACAAGGACATGTGTGCCACTCAGAGGATCAGTCTTCCAGTTCTGACCAACACTGGCCTGAATCAAATGAATCTTTAGGAAATGGACAACATAAGAAGAAATCAAGCCAGTATCACGGATTCAGCTCAGGGAGTTGTGGAGGACAAGACCACTGGTCAAATTCAAATAAGCCCACTGGTTGTGGTCATGAGTCTAGCTCAGGTCAGGCCTCTCAACGGAGATGGCATGAATCAAACACAGGGCCTCAATCAAGAAACTGTGAAGGACAAGAATATTGTTCTAGTTCGGGTGAGACATCCAGTTATGGAAGACATGGGTCAAGCTCACGCCAATCTATTCAAAGACATGGATCCAACTCAAGTACTCAGTCTGAGAGCTATAAAAGAAAAAAGCATGGCTCTGTGTCAGGACAATCCTCTAATTATGGAAAATATGGATCTGGCTCTAATCAATCGTCTAATCAAAGATACCATGAGTCTAGTTCAGAATCCCGTTTAGGTGAGTCATCAAACCATGAACAACATGGATCTGGGTTTGGTCAGTCTTCTGGCTTTGGTCAACATGGGTCTACATCAGGACAGACTTCCAGCTATGGAAAATATGGTTCAGGCTCAGGTCATTCTTCAAGATATGATCAATATGGATCTGGATCAGGTCAATATTCTGGCTTTGGACAACATGATTCTACCTCAAGAGAGTCTTCTGGCTTTGGAGAGCATGAATCTGGCTTAGGTCAGCCATCAAGCTATGGACAAAATGAATCTAGATATGGTAGCTCTTGTAGCTATGAAACACATGGTTCTACTTCAGGTCAATCCTCTGGCTTTGGACAACAAAGATCTGGATCAGGCCAGTCTTCTAGATATGGCCAGCACAGCTCTAGCTCAGGTCAGTCTTCTGGATTTGGGAAAAATGGGTCTGGCATAGGTCACTCCTCTAGTTATGGACAACATAGTTCTCCTTCAGGACAATCATCAAATTTTGGGCACCATGGAACTAGTTGTGGTCAGTCTCCCAGCTATGGTCAACGTGGGTCTGGCTCTAGTCATTCATCTAGTCATAGCCAACAAGGGTCTGGCTCAGGTCAGTATTCTAGCTATGGCCAGTGTGGGTCAGGACTAGGACAGTCTTCTAGCTATGAGCAATATGGGTCTGAAACGGGTCAATCCTCTGGCTATGGACAACACAGATTTGGCTCGGGTCAAGCCTCTGGCCGGGGCCGATATAGGTCTAGCTCAAGTCAATCTTCTAGCCATAGCCAACATAGGCTAGGATCCGGTCAATCCTCTGGCTATGGAAAACACAGATCGGGCTCAGGTCAGTCTTCTGGCTTTGGGCAACATGGGTCTGAAACAGGTCAATCCTCTGGCTATGGACAACACAGATCGGGCTCGGGTCAGTCTTCTGGCTTTGGGCAACATGGGTCTGAAACGGGTCAATCCTCTGGCTATCGACAACACAGATTTGGCTCTGGTCAGTCTTCTGGCTTTGGGCAGCATGGGTCTGAAATGGGTCAATCCTCTGGCTATGGACAACACAGATTTGGCTCGGGTCAGTCTTCTGGCTTTGGGCAACATGGGTCTGAAACAGGTCAATCCTCTGGCTATGGACAACACAGATCAGGCTCAGGTCAGTCTTCTGGCTTTGGGCAACATGGGTCTGAAACGGGTCAATCCTCTGGCTATGGACAACACAGATTTGGCTCGGGTCAGTCTTCTGGCTTTGGCCAACATGGGTCTGAAACGGGTCAATCCTCTGGCTATGGACAACACAGTTCAGGCTCAGGTCAGTCTTCTGGCTTTGGGCAACATGGGTCTGAAACGGGTCAATCCTCTGGCTTTGGACAACACAGATCAGGCTCAGGTCAGTCTTCTGGCTTTGGGCAACATGGGTCAGAAACGGGTCAATCCTCTGGCTATGGACAACACAGATCAGGCTCAGGTCAGTCTTCTGGCTTTGGGCAACATGGGTCTGAAACGGGTCAATCCTCTGGCTATGGACAACACAGATCGGGCTCGGGTCAGTCTTCTGGCTTTGAGCAACATGGGTCTGAAATGGGTCAATCTTCTGGCTATGGACAACACAGATTTGGCTCGGGCCAGTCTTCTGGCTTTGGCCAACATGGGTCTGAAACGGGTCAATCCTCTGGCTATGGACAACACAGATCAGGCTCAGGTCAGTCTTCTGGCTTTGGGCAACATGGGTCTGAAACGGGTCAATCCTCTGGCCATCGACAACACAGATTTGGCTCGGGTCAGTCTTCTGGCTTTGGGCAACATGGGTCTGAAACGGGTCAATCCTCTGGCTATGGACAACACAGATCAGGCTCAGGTCAGTCTTCTGGCTTTGGGCAATATGGGTCAGAAACGGGTCAATCCTCTGGCTATGGACAACACAGATTTGGCTTGGGTCAGTCTTCTGGCTTTGGGCAACATGGGTCTGAAACGGGTCAATCCTCTGGTTATGGACAACACAGATCGGGCTCGGGTCAGTCTTCTGGCTTTGAGCAACGTGGGTCTGAAACGGGTCAATCTTCTGGCTATGGACAACACAGATTTGGCTCGGGTCAGTCTTCTGGCTTTGGGCAACATGGGTCTGAAACAGGTCAATCCTCTGGCTATCAACAACACAGATCAGGCTCAGGTCAGTCTTCTGGCTTTGGGCAACATGGGTCTGAAACGGGTCAATCCTCTGGCTATGGACAACACAGATCAGGCTCAGGTCAGTCTTCTGGCTTTGGGCAACATGGGTCTGAAACGGGTCAATCCTCTGGCTATGGACAACGCAGTTCAGGCTCAGGTCAGTCTTCTGGCTTTGGGCAACATGGGTCTGAAACGGGTCAATCCTCTGGCTATGGACAACGCAGTTCAGGCTCAGGTCAGTCTTCTGGCTTTGGGCAACATGGGTCTGAAACGGGTCAATCCTCTGGCTATGAACAACACAGATCTGGCTCGGGTCAGTCTTCTGGCTTTGGGCAACATGGGTCTGAAACGGGTCAATCCTCTGGCTATGGACAACACAGATCTGGCTCGGGTCAGTCTTCTGGCTTTGGGCAACAACAATCTAGGTCCAGAGAGTCCTCTGGCTTTGAGCATGGATCTGGATTAGGTCAGTCATCAAGCTCTGGACAGCCTGAATCTAGATATGGTCAGTCCTCTAGCTGTGAACAACATGGTTCTACTTCAGGGCAGTCATCAAACTATGGTCAGCATGCATCTGGATCAGGTCAGTCTTCTAGCTATGGTCAACACAGGTCTGGACCAGGTCAATCTTCTAGCCAGGGTCAATATGGTTCTGGATGGAGCCAGCCTTCTAGCTATGGCCAACACAGATCTGCCTCTCACCGAAGTCAACATGAGTCTGGCTCAGGACAGTGTTCTAATGCCGAACAATATGGGTCTGGCTCATGTTACTCATCTAGCTCTGGGCAATGTGGTTCTGGATCTGGTCAGTACTCTGGCACCGAACAATATGGGTCTGGCTCATATCACTCATCTAGTCCTGGGCAATGTGGTTCTGGATCTGGTCAGTATTCTGGCACTGAACAATATGGGTCTGGCTCATGTTACTCATCTAGCTCTGGGCAATGTGGTTCTGGATCTGGTCAGTATTCTGGCACTGAAAAATATGGGTCTGACACTGAACAATATGGGTCTGGCTCATGTCACTCATCTAGCTCTGGGCAATGTGGTTCTGGATCTGGTCAGTGCTCTAGCTATGAACAATATGGATCTGGCTCATGTCACTCATCTTGCCCTAAACAATGTAGTTCAGGGTCTGGTTGGTGTTCTAGCTATGAGCAACATGAATTACAAGGGAGATGTGGGTCAATTTCAAGTGAAATTCATGATGAGTACAGTAAACCCGTTGGCTCAACATCCAATCAATCACTAAGAAATAGCCAGTAATGGTCAGGGCACAACCAAAAAGAAAGAAGTAGAAGTAAGTCTGATAGATATGGGAGTATTCATGGACAAAGACACATAGAAAGCTCCTCAAGTCATGGTTTTTGAAAATTTATACCCTCCTGTGGATAGTCTAGTTCCAACACTACCAATATATTGTTAATTTGCAAGAAGGATAATAAACAAGATGGCTATAATAATCAGAGAGAAGATAACCATGAAGCTGGAAGCATCAGCTCAAGTTCCCACAGTTTCTGTAGCAGCACTCCACTCTATAAGTATATCCAAAAGCAGAGATGTTAATTATAGCGATGAATAATAAACAGAAGTGTAATTAACTCAAGTAACAATTTAAAAAATAAGAAATACAACAGATAAGCATTTTACTATAAAGCTTCTTTCTAAAAGTGGATGTATTTGTTTCTTTTTTTTTTTCTAAACATGTAACTGTACTCTATCTATTCCTTGTTATTGGGTTCCTCTCAAAGCATGTAGGGTATATGGGCTACTTTGTTAGGAAATATTGAGTTAAACTGTGTGTGGGACTAAATTTGGAAAAATAATGCAAAGTTTTTATGGAGCTTGGGATTTAGTTGAGGTGTTTTGTTGTTGTTGTTGTTGCTGTTCTTGTTTTTGGAGCTCATTATTCATTATGTATGTCAACTGAAGCCTACATCTCTAAAAAGCAAAAAATTGTAAATATCAGTTCTGGAGCCAAAGTTTCTCTTACAGCAATATGGACCATAATTTTTGGTATGCCCCACACAGGATGGTGGCAGAAAGAAGATCCTAAAAGCAAAGATGTAATGTTGGTTGTTTCTTAGTTTATCAAAACCAACAAGCCCTTATTCATGGGTGCATCTTTAATCAGTAAGTTACAGAGGCATTAAAAAGTGACACCAGCTGCTTCTTTCTCCCAAGCCAGTGAGAATTAGTTTTTAAACAGCAGGGATGAAACAGTTCAGGATTAAAAGATCCAAATGAGGGTTCTGACTTAGTTTAACAAGAAAGATATTGTCCCCTACTCTTAAGAATTTGCTCCAAGTTAAAAAAAAAAAAAAAAAAAAAAAAGCCTTTGGAAGAGAAACAGCATAGAAATACAATGGCTCCAACATATTTTTATAGTTCATTGGCCTTTCCACATAGGAAAATATGCTTTATACCTAGACGAAAAGGAAGACTGTCATTGCTATATAGTTCCTTGGTTTGACTGTAACATATTTATTTCAAATAACTGGATTGTATTGAAATTAACAATAAATAATAGTGATCAAGCATTGAGCTTGTCTCAGCTATGCTTCATTTCACTCTCACACATGTAGTCAGACTGGAAACGAAACTCAAACAACTATTTTCCAAGGTTATAGCCTTCACAAATAACCCAGGTTTTACAAGGAATTTTAAAAACTCAGTAAGACAAATAACTGAATTTTAAAATGAGTAAAAGGTTTGAATAGTCCCTTCACCAAAAAAAAGATGTACAAATGGTCAATAAGCACATGAAAATGTGTTCAATGTCATTAATCATCAGAGAAATACAAATTAAAACATAATGAGATACTATTACACACCCATTAGGATGACCAAAATTAAAAATACTGACAACACCAAGTGTTGGTATTGCTGGCAAGAAAGTAAAATAATACAATCACTTTGAAAAATGTGTGACAATATCTTATAAAGTTAACTATACTTAGCTATATGACCGAACAATTTTATTCTTAGGTGAAATGAAAACATGTCCATATGAATATCTTTACATAAATGTTCATCACAGCTTCAATAACAATAGCCCAAAACTTAAAACCACCCAAATTTCCACCAACTGATGAATGAATAAACAAATTGTGGTATAGCCATACAATAAAATACCATTTAGAAAAAAAAAAACTAATACACGTGACATGGATGAATCTCAGAAACATTATATTGATCAAAATAACTGGACCCATTCTATTTATATGAAACTTACTAAAGACAAATATAAAAATATAAGAGTAGAAAGTAGATCAGTGGTTGACTAGGACTAGGAGTAGAACTTATGAATTTTCTGGAAAGAGAAACACAAGGGAACAAACTAGGTTGATGGAATTATTCTAAACAGAGATATATTTTTGTCAAAACTGTTAAAATTGGTGTATTTTGTCATAAGTAAATTATACCTCAATAAAGTTGATTTTATTTAAAGTCTCTTGTAGGGCCAGTGGCCGTGGCCATCATTGTGCAGGTTCACATTAGATTCAGGCAGATGGTAAAGGAACAGTGGAGCCAAAAAATGGTGGGTCATTCAGTTTATTAAAGTCTCATAACAGCAGATGAGCAAACAGGCAGAGAAGACCATTTCCCCTTCTCCCTCTGGACTCATCCAGACTCACAGGCCCCCAGCAGCCTCAGCAGTCCCCAGCCAAACAGGCTGGGCCCAAAATCTGGGCTCCCCAGCCCCTCAATACTCCAGTGTGTGCGCTCTCTCTCTCTCTCTCTCTCTCTTTCTCTCTCTCTTTCTCTCTCTCTGAAGTCTCTTCTCTGGTTCCACAACCCAGACTCCTTCTCCAGAGCTCACCCTCTGGACTCTCTCTGCACTCTCCAGTCAAAAGCAGGCTGGGGGGGGGAAATCCCCTCCTTCAGCAAATAATAGCAAACAATCACCCTCCCAAGTAGAAAGGCAATCTGCAATTTGCAATGCGCTGCCCTGAAGGCAAGCACCCTCAGCCCTACAAAGATTATACACACATGGTGCTGCTCCAATACATGCCAGCAAACTTAAAAAGTATTTGTTTACCCAACATTCTACAAAGATTTTCGTAAAATTTAACAAATTAACTCCTTAAAATTTCTTCTGTAACCTGCCTTGGTGTCTCTATGTAATCCGCGATTAAAGTACAGTACTTTACAACAAGTTCAGCTTCAGGCCAAGAGCTGGCAACCACAGGAGCCGAAGATGGAGCTGTGCTGGCAGACTGGCTCTGAGTTGGCAGAAGCAGGCGTTTCCAGCTCCTCTTCTGAGGATGAAGAGGCTCGGGCTAAAGCTGCCACCTGCACACTCAAAGCTTGGCCAGAGGTTGTTGCGAAGCCAGTAGCCAGGGCCACCATCACAGCCGCCCAGCCCATGCAGGTTCGCACTGAATTCGGACAGTCGGTAAAGAAACAACGGAGCCAAAAACTGGTGGGCCATCATCTTTAATCCTAGCTTGCACCCGGCAGGCAAGTAAAACACACACACACTGGGCTCCAAATCCCACTCATCCAGTGCTCACAAAGCTACTGACTTATCCAAGTTTCCTAGAATCAAAGGTTTCTAGCTCACTAGCCTTATTCACCTCTGTTCCCCTTCTCCTTCTCTCTCCACAAACTGCACAAACTGGCTTCTCCTTCAACACTCCGCCATCTTGGCTGCTTCTCCTGGCCTCCTCCACATGGCCTTTCCCTGCTCTCCTTTTCTGCTCTCTCCTCTAATGCTAATCTCAGGAACTGAGATTAGCAACCTCCTGTTCTGCCCCCATTCTATAGTATAGAAATCAAAACCTTTAATCCAATATACAAAATAGGGAAGTCTCTAATACAAAGTCACTTATCTAAGGCATGATGAGAGTGCACCACCCCACATCAAAAAGGGTGGGAAAGGCTTAGTCCTAAAACCAAGCCCCAGGCTACAAGGATCCTTCCTGCCCACAGCCTGCCCCCAACACACATTAATATCACCTGGGTGACGGGCCTCCACGTGGGCAGCACCATCTTTAACAAAGTGAGCATAATATATTTTATCTGCCCAAGAGTTGTCCAGAAGATGAAAACCCAGCAGCAAAGAGTACCTCCCCTGATAGGGTTGCTGCAAGTGTGGGGCATTAGAGTGGATAACATCATGTTCTCTGAAGCAGAGATGGAGAGGTTGGCCACCACTGCCATGCAGTCTTCCTTGGGGCAGCATCTTCAGAGCTGCCTTGGTGACAGGGATGAGGGGGGGAGGCCTGAGGCCCTATGTGAACCTAGTTGCCTGTAATGGACCTTTACCTTGGTGATTTGCACAGACAGCTGGGCTGTCTACCATGGACTGACTCTTGGACTATAACCAGAGGGGGGCACCAGCTCCCTTGTTGAATGGACATGCTGCCTTTGGACAGTATGAGAGACTCTGATGGGGACAGCCAGGTCTGGTGGAGGCCCTCTTGTACCGCAAAGCTTTTTTCATCCAGTTGGAGAGATGCACCAAGGACACTTTAAGGTTTACATGGACACAGCCCTGTGGCCCTCCCATCTAGCATGCAGTAGGGGGCTAGAGATGGACCTCCAATCTGCACCTTGGGCAGAGTGCTCAGGGAGACATTGTGAAGGGCACCTTCGTAATTGTTGCAAGTGTATAACTTGTGCTGTTGCTATAGTTTGTTTATGTAACATACCTCATTCCTCACACAGGGATACCTGTGGTGTAGATTGTGAAGTGAGCAAAAGGGATGGAATGTTGGGCAAACAAGTGTGAAACAAGTGTATTTAGATTTGCTCACTTATATTTTGCATTGACCTGGGCAGCACCAGGTGTGTGTAGTTTATGGAAGGCTGCAGGTCCTTGCCTGCAGGGGGACAGATTGCAAATTGAGAATTTGGCTGGAGAGTGCAGATAGGGAGAGAGCGAGAGCTGAGCGGCTTGGGGGCCCTGTGAGGCTGGTGGGGGCCTATGAGTCTGGCTGAGTCAGGAGTGCTGAGAGGCTTGAGAGCCTTATTATAAAGAGAAACAGTCTTTCCTGCCTGTTTGCTCATCCGCCATTAGAGACTTTAATAAATGGAATGGCCCACCATTTTCTGGCTCCACAGTTCCTTTACCATCTGCCCGATTCCAATGAGAACCTGCATGGCCATGGCGGTGGCCACTGGCTTCACAGTTTGTCTTTTCTCACTGATGTGCAGAGCCATTACTGTTACATAGTAATTATGCATGGGTCTGTTTCTGGATGTTCCATTGTTCTATGTGTCTATCTTTACAACATAATTCCACAGTGTTAAATAATGTAACTTTATAATATATTTTTATATTTACTTTCTTCCCCCTTATATATCTTAACAACTATCCTGGCTATTTTTGATTCTTTGCTTTATATAAATTTTAGAATTAATTAGCTGGCTAGCTACACGGGGCACAGTCCCAAATCATGTAGGGCCTCATACAGTTCTGAGCCTGCTTTTATACAAAATCAAGTACTGGTTTGGGTGGGTAAGGAGGGGCTTCTGATCCCTTTGTCCAGAAGTATAAGTCACTCTTATGACTTTAGGATGGGAGGGTGAGACAGAGTATAGGGATTCTCAATTAAGGTACATAAACATTGTTTTCTAAGGCTTTCAGATAAATTCTATCTTCTTTGCTCTGTGTGGCAAGTGGCTCCAGGCACCCTTTCAGAGAATTCTAGGAAATTAGCTGAACTATGACTAGTTGACCCAGTTGTCCTTGTAAGCCAGAAAGCTCCTGCATTCTTCTCTTTCCATTCTCTACAGAAAGGAGGAGGTAAGAAACCTGACTTTTCTTCTTTAAAATGGAATTGCTAATACTGAGTTTTACAGTTCCTTGGCACCTTATCACAAACCCACAGTTGTTCCTGCAACAATTGCCACTGCCAACGTTCAACTTTCAGGACTAACTGCAACTGACGAACCTGTAGATCACTCCAGTTCCAGGCACTGTGCGTGCTCAATAGTTCTCAACCCCAGTCGGCCTCCTTTTCCAGTGCTCACTCCAGTTCCAGGATCTGCAGCTCTTTCTCCCATGACCATTTCAGCTCCTGCTGTTGCTGCTGCTCGATTTTCAGACCTCGGGCAGCCTCTAGCACAGAGCTCACAGTTACCTCTCTCAGTGCTGTAAAAAGCAGCCAGCCAACAGTTCCCAAAAGGAGAGCCATGGGGAACCATACACTGGAAAGCAATGATGAGTCTTCTGCCCCAAGGATGACTGCAGCTCCATACCAATCTGATCCGAATTCTGCCAACTACGCCAGATGTAAAGCCAGTGGTCACTGTCATGGCCATGCAGGTTCTCATTGGATTTGGGCAGACAGTAAAGGAACTGTGAAGCCAGAAAATGGTAGGCCATTTCATTTATTAAAGTCTCATAATGGCGGACAAGCAAACAGGCAAGAAAGACCACTTCCCTTTCTCTTAAGGCTCCCAAGCCTCTCAGCACACCTGACTCAGCTGGATTCACAAGCCCCCCACCAACCTCAGCAGGGCTCCCAAGCCTCTCAGCTAGCTCTCTCTCATCTCTTTGCACAGTCCAGCTAAAACTGCCTGAGGGGAAAAACACCTTCTCCAGCAAACAATGGTCCCTCCAAAGCAGGAAGGCAATCCTCAATTTGTAATCTGCCACCCTGAGGGCAAGCACTTGCAGCCTTCCATAGACTATACATACATGGAGTTGCCCAGATCAATGCAAAATATAAGTGAGCAAGCCTAAACACACTTGTTTCACACTTGCTTGTCCAACACAAACCTTTCAATAAATTGTGCCAAGATAATCAGTTTTCCATATTAAAAAATTGTATCTCCATTTCATACCACATACAAAATCAAGTCTAAGTAAATTTAAAGGCCTAAGTGTGATAAGACAAATCTTTTAAAACTTTAAAGAAAATAAAGTAAAAATGGATGGATTTTTAAAATTTTAATTTGCTTATTTTAGTGAGGAGAGAGAGAGAGAAAGCGAGAGCGAGAGAAAGAGAGAAGGGGGAAGGAGCAGGAAGCATCAACTCCTATATGTGCCTTGACCAGGCAAACCCAAGGTCTCAAATCGGCAACCTCAGCATTCCAGGTCAATGCTCCATCCATTGCACCACCACAGGTCAGGCTGGATGGATTTCTTAGACAAGAAATATAAAAAACACAAAGAAAAGATCCATGCAGCCCTGGCCGGTTGGCTC
This sequence comes from Saccopteryx leptura, assembly GCF_036850995.1. NCBI lineage: Eukaryota > Metazoa > Chordata > Mammalia > Chiroptera > Emballonuridae > Saccopteryx > Saccopteryx leptura. Next base: position 290,372,954 of record NC_089504.1, read on the forward strand.
AGCGGTAGAGCGTCGGCCTGGCGTGCGGGGGACCCGGGTTCGATTCCCAGCCAGGGCACATAGGAGAAGCGCCCATTTGCTTCTCCACCCCCCCTTCCTCTCTGTCTCTTTCTTCCCCTCCTGCAGCCAAGGCTCCATTGGAGCAAAGATGGCCCGGGTGCTGGGGATGGCTCCTTGACCTCTGCCCCAGGCGCTAGAGTGGCTCTGGTTGCAGCAGAGCGACGCCCCGGAGGGGCAGAGCATCGCCCCCTGGTGGGCAGAGCATCGCCCCTGGTGGGTGTGCCGGGTGGATCCCGGTTGGGCGCGCCGGGTGGATCCCGGTTGGGCGCATGCGGGAGTCTGTCTGACTGTCTCTCCCCGTTTCCAGCTTCAGAAAAATACAAAAAAAAAAAAAAAAATCCATGAATTTTATTTATCATAATTAAATTCTAAATGTCTGTAAATCAAAAGACACTCTCAAAATGTAAAAAATAAAAAAGACAAACCACGTACTAGGATAAAACTTCTGCAGTGGTTATAAACAACTGACTAATAGCCAGATTGTACAAAGAATTTATAAATATCAAATTATGAAAAGACAACAAAACATATAAAAAGAAAATTCACAGAAATAGAAATCTGAATGTGCAAGTGGCATCTTTTAAAAAATGCTCAGGTTAAACAGAAAATTAAAACACAATGAAATACCATTTCATACTCATCAGGTAAGAAAAAACTAAATTCTGGCAATATCCAGTGTTGGGGAGGATAAAGATCAATGAAGTTAGGTTTGAACTGCTAACCACTTAGGAAGCTATAATATTTGGCAACCACATAAGAGTCAGCAAAATGCTACAAACAGCTTAGAAGTCTAACAGAAGAACAAATAAATAAATTGTGATACATTGATATACTATAATCTTATTGTTGGGCAGATAAAATGTATTATGCTCACTTTGTTAAAAATGGCGCTGCCCACGATGAGGCTGTAGCCCAGGTGATATTAATGTGTGTTGAGAATCCTTGTAGCCTGGGGCTTGGTTTTGGGATTAAGCCTTTCCCACCCTTTTTGATGTGGGGTGGTACGATCCAATCATGCCTCAGAAGAAGTAATTTTGTATTAGAGACTTCCCTATTTTGTATATTGGATTAGAGGTTTGGAATCTACACTATAAAATGGGGACGAAGCTGGAGCTTGCGCTCTTGGTTCCTGGGATGATTAGCATGAGAGAGCAGAGGGAGCAGAGCAGAGAGCAGCGGAAAGAGGCCATGTGGCCAGGAGAAGCAGCCAAGATGGCGGAGTGCTGAGTGAGATGCCAGTTTGTGTAGTTTGTGTAGAGAGAAGGAAGGAGATGGGGAACTGAGGAGAATAAGGCTGGTGAGCTAGAAACCTTAGATTCTAGGAAACTCAGATAAGTCAGTGGCTTTGTGAGCACTGAATGTGAGTGGGTTTTGGAGCCCAGTGTGTATTTTTACTTGCCCGCCGGGTGCAAGCTAGAATTAAAGAAAATGGCCTATCAGTTTTTGGCTCCATTGTTTCTTTACCAACTGTCCGAATCCAATGCAAACCTGCATGGGCCAGGCTGCTGTGATAGTGGCCCTGGCTGTGCCTCCTGGCTTTACACTTATACAGCAGTTAAAATTAGGAATGCCTCCATCTGATACCAGGGTCCAGGGTCTTGTCACAGAACAAGTAAGAATTCGAAAGAGTGATGGAAAGATGTAGCAAAGCACAGTAAATTTATTAAAGTGATAGTACACACGCCAGAAGTAAGAGTGGGCAACCTCGGAGAATGAGACGCCCTAATGCGGTCTGGGTGGAAGGTTTTTATTAAACATGGGCAAGGCGGGGCATAGGGTGAGCTTTAGCTTCTGATGCTATGGGGTGACTGCATTCACGGCTCATCCTTGTCCCTACTCTCCAGATAATAATTTCCTTTCTAGTCCTCTGGGAACTGTCATGGCAGCAGGGGAGTCCCAAAACCATAATGTAAATTTATTATAAAGATATAATAGCCCTGTTGGCCACTTTTACATCAGTATGACTGCCAAATCTGGTTATGACCAGTTTTGTTTGTCTCAATTACAGGAAATTGGGGAGGGGAAAGTGGGGGAAACAGGTGGTCAGTGAGGGTCATGTCTATGACTTTCTAGACAAGATAGTAATGGGGAGGGGTAGAGCTTGAGGCCTTTGTGCCCTACTCTAGCTTTCCTGCCTCAAAGAGAAACACTATGAAAAATGGCTTAGAAAAGTCTCAACATGGACAAGTCCCAAAAAATATAACATTAAGTGAAAAAGTTGTAAAAAAAAAAAATATATATATATATATATATATATATATATATATATAGTCTTATACATAATAATGACATATACTTGTAGTCAATATATATTTATGGGAATGCTAAACACCAAATTTAGAATAGTGATTATCTCTGTGGAGAGGATAGAAAAATAGAATTGAAAGAATAAAGGGCAAAAGTTTGGGGGTTTGTTTGTTTGTTTTTTTAAATGAGAAGACAGAAGATCGTGAGACAGACTCCCACATGTGCCCTGACCAGGATCCACCCAGCAATGCCATCTGGGGTGTATAGTCGAATCAACCAAGCTATTTTTAGTACCTAAGGCTGATGCTAGGACCAACCAAGCTATCCTCAGCACATGGGGCTCGAACCAATGGCGCCACGACTACAGGAGGGGAAGAGAGAGAGAAGGGGGAGAGGAAGGAGAAGAGAAGCATATGGTTGCTTCTCTTGTGTGCCCTAACTGGGAATTGAACCTGGGATGTCCATATGCCAGGCCAACACTATCCACTGAGCCAGCCAGCTGGGGCCAAAAGTTTTCTTAAGCAAGATGATGTTTATTATATTATTCCCTATACTTACTTGTAAACCTCAAACTATTTCAAATAATGAAGGGGGCACAAAGATTAATATTAGAATGCCATCAAGGACTGCACAGGAGAGAAAATGCTCTGACAAGCTGGTCCACTGGCATATCTGTTCCAGCACAACCCAGTTGATGAAATAAATGCATTAGCATATCAATGCCTGATGATATTCATCATCCAAATTACATAACCAACTGTCAGGCTCAGAATTGAAATTCACCAAAGAGTCTTCTGAAAATTTCAGCTTTTTGTAATTTTCACAAAAGGAAAAAATATTCACTTGCCAGATTAATATGGACATCTAGAATTTCTGATAGTGCATTTCTGACTATAAATTAATAACCTGGCATTATGGTTTTCATACCTCAGTCCCTGGTGATTTATTTCCAATGAAAACAACTTTCCTGAATCTAATCAACTCTGGGACAGTAACATGAGTGCCTATCTGAATCCACAAGGATGAGGACCAAACCCTAAACTTTTTTCCAGGCAATGTCTCAACCTTATTCTTGGCCTCTTCCAAATTTCAAGAGTTCAAGAACAAGAAAATTTTCTAAGTAAGAGAAAGCAAAGAAATTTCAAAGAAATGCTTAGTTGAATAGACAAAACAAATTTTCATAGTTTCTGTTCTCCTTCTTATAACCCCAGAATCTAAGAACCACAGTGTTGCAGCTAAAGGAAGAGAAGAGAAAAGGGTAGGCTAACTGCTTGGGACAGGATCTTATAGGTTCTCAATACCTTGGTCCAGAGTCTGGACCTCATTTTTGAAGACCACTTTTTTTTCTGTAAACTCAGATGTTATCAATCTGTGGGAAACAGACTCATACTAAGCAAAGTCTTAAGTGTTCAATTTATTACCTATAAATATATATTGTGGATGAAACAAAGCAGTTCTATGGAAAGTAACCTCACAGGGTGATCTGGTCATAGTGAGTAGTCACGTCCCAGGCATAAAACTTCTTTAATAAAAATGCTTATTTTTGCCTTAAGCAAGCCTTGTCCATTGTTTCTGTGCATCTTTGTTAACACACCTTTGAAATTCCCCCTTTTATTTTATTATTATTTTAATTTTTCCATTAATGAGAGAGAGAGAGAGAGAGAGAGAGAGAGGAAGGAAAGGCAACTCATTGTTCTACTTAGTTGTTCCATTTAGTTGATAATCATTAATTGCTTCTTGTACATGCCCTAAACCAGGAAGTTGAAATCACCACCTTGGTACACCAGACAACCTTTATTCACTGAGCAACCCGGCCAGGGCTGAAATTCCCCTTTTAGGCCCCTCCCCTTAAAGCAGACCACCCTCAGGAGCGCACATAATATTGTTAACTATCCTGTAATCCAATGCCCACCTTGCTTTCTCCCATGTTCCATCCTCAATTCAAATGCATAAAAGAAACTGCAAAACTGTTATTCTCCAGAGCATCTGAGATCTTGCTCCCCAGTATATGTTGTCTGTTTGGCTCAAATAAACTCCTTTTAAAAGTTCTTCAACAGATATATATGTTTCTTATTTTTTTCTTTCTTTTTTTTTTTTTTTTTTTTTTACTTATTGATTGATTTTAGAGAGAGAGAGAGAAACACGGATTTGTTGTTCCACTTATTTATACATTCATTGGTTGATGCTTGTATGTGCCCTGACCAGGATGGAACCCGCAACCTTGGCAAATTGAGACAAAGATCTAATAAACTGAGCTAGCCGGCCAGTGTTGTATGTTTCTTATGTCTATAATATGCATTGAGAATGAGAACAACTTGTCTATCATGGGATATTTCCTCCCATTGGATAGATTTATTTAAGAGTTATCAGAGGTGGTGGATGAGCATCAGAGCAAAGGAGTTTTATCCTCAGAAGGTTGTTCTCTCATGCTATAGTAACCTGATGATTTTAACAATTTGTCCTGAAAGGGAATAAGTACAAAACCAACATTTTTATTGAGTACCATATGAACTGAGAATGTTAAATTATGTGTTTTTACATATATTATTTAATATACAGTGTGTCCGTAAAGTTATGGTACACTTTTGACCGGTCACAGGAAAGCAACAAAAGATGATAGAAATGTGAAATCTGCACCAAATAAAAGGAAAACTCTCCCAGTTTCATACCTATTCAGTGCAGTTCAATGTGGGCTCATGCACAGATATTTTAGGGCTCCTTAGGTAGCTATCCCGTATAGCCTCTACAGACTTGTCACTGACTGATGGCCTACCAGAACGGGGTTTCTCCACCAAACTGCCGGTTTCCTTCAACTGCTTATCCCACCGAGTAATATTATTCCTATGTGGTGGTGCTTCGTTATAAACGCGCCGATATTCACGTTGTACTTTGGTCACGGATTCAAATTTAGCGAGCCACAGAACACACTGAACTTTCCTCTGTACTGTCCACATCTCAACTGGCATGGCCGTGGGCTACTCCGCCGTATACACGGTGTTACATCATCATCTGCGCATGCGCACATGCTGCCACATCATCCGACAGAAACTGGGAGGGTTTTTCTTTTATTTGGTGCAGGTTTCACATTTCTATCGTGTTTTGTTGCTTTCCTATGACTGGTCAAAAGTGCACCATGACTTTATGGACACATTGTATTATTTCTTGCTTAATTTCTTCTCATAAATACCCTGTGATTAAAAGTATTACATTCATTTTATTAAAGACTCTGAAAGGTCAAGTGACTTGCTTACATTAGTGGAGCCAGGGTTTCAGACCCAAACCTGTCTGACTTCAAAACACATGCCTTCTACTTTAGTAATATTTCTCTGTAAACAACTATCATCAGGTATCTAGGACCAGAACAGCCCCTCATTTTGGACTCTGCTGGAAACACACCGACTTAAACTCAACCTTATTCTCCTTTCCTCCCCTCAGTGCAACGTCACTTAATGTCCTTGAAGGACACATGAGAAACACCCTCCTTCATGAACAGCACATTTAAGAACAATTTCCAAGGGAGGATCCCTGCTGCAGATAACTCATCTCTTCATATTTAATTAATCTCATCACATTTAATGATGCTCATTAGCTTCAGTTCCAGACAGAGGATGGCTTTTCTGACCTAGTCTTCCTTATTGCATGCCTTATCTGAAGATCATTATGGATTAATTATAAACCACCCACAGTCTTGCACTTCTTAAAAGCCGAAGATCCTATATCCAATTCCCCTCAATAACCAGAATTTCCTGTTTCTGCCCTTATCTACCCCTGTGCTCTCTGATTCTCTTAACCCTGCATGCTCTAACCTAAACATGAAAGATATCTGGGCAGCCAGCCCGCCCAGCTGCTGCTCCGTCCTTATCTGAAAGTCCTAGACTTTACAGACGAAGAAATTTCAAGTGCGAAAACAGAGGAAATAGGATATTCAAGGACCAAAGGGTAGATATCTTTGAACGAAGTAGGTAGGGCAAAGAGTACAAGAAATTGTAGCTGGTAGAGCAAGTCAGAAGCAGGCTGAAAAAGTTTTAGTGGAGTGTGAGGTAAACGGAGGAGAAAAGTCAGTGAAAAACACTGATAAAGATAAACCTAAGTAGAAGGAGAAGCAAGGTAAAGAGGTATTCCAGAAGCCAAAAGAAGAGTCTTCCAGTAACTAATGGGCATAATAACAAAATGAATTTTATAAAGTTGAAGTAAATAAAACTGTAGAGTACTGGCAGAAGAGTAGATAAAACAAATCAATTTTACCAAATAAATAGCCCAGAAACAGATCCTAATAGATATATTTTAAAATTGATATATGAAGTATCTGCTACATCAGGGGTCGGGAACCTATAGCTCGAGAACCAGATGTGGCTCTTTTGATGGCTGTATCTGGCTTGCAGACAAATCTTTAATAAAAAAAAAATGTTAAAAATATAAAACATTCTCTTGTATTACAATCCATTCATTTCCTACCGCTCATGTTTATGGTTGCGGGTGGCTGGAGCCAACCAATCACAGCTGTCCTCCAGGACAACACCAAATTTTTACTGGATAATGCATAATGTACATAGGTCGTTGTATGGCTCTCACGGAATTACATTTTAAAATATGTGGCATTCATGGCTCTCTCGGCCAAAAAGTTTCCTGACCCCTGTGCTACATAGATAACATATATAAAGCACTTTAAAAAAGTGAGCTACAGTAATTGTCTGATAAATGTTAGTGGCTATCCTAACACTTATCTTATTGTTATAAGTATTACTACTAATCAACAGGGAAAGGAAAGATTCTTTTAATAAGTTTGGTAGGAAAGAGAAGCAAGATAGCAGGCAAGGAAGACAGAAGAAACCTTTACAAAGTAAGAAATTAAGGCCTGTGCTGCAAACATAGAGACACTTGATAAAAATTTACCAAATGAGTGTAAACCAAGGAGGAGACTGTGAAAAGAGATTGTCGATACCAGAGAAGGGAGTTTGCTGGCTCAAGGACCTAGAAGAAATTATGTAAATGGAATCAAAAGCACATATAGAAAAATCAGCTTTGAAAAGGAATAGGATACCACGTTCTTGAGGCAAAAGGGAGATAAAAAGGGTGAACATATCACTATCTTGGTGATTTTAAAAAGGATTCTTAGGATGAGCTGCATTAGAATCACCTGAGTTAATTCTTTTTTTTTTTTTTTTTTTTTTTTTGAGAGAGAGAGAGAGAGAGAGAGAGAGAGGCAGGGAAAGAAATAGACAGGAACATGGAGCTGCTCCTATATGTGCCCAGACCAGGGAATTAAACCAGCAACCTCCGCATTCTAGGATGATGCTCCAACCAACTTAGCTATCTGGCCAGGACTTAATTTTTATTGATTTTAGAGAGACAGAGAGAGGAAGGGAGAGAGAGGGAGGGGGAAAGGGAAGCATTCACTTGTTGTTCCACTCAGTCATGCAATCTTTGGTTGTTTCCCATGTGTGCCCTGATCAGGGATGAAACCCACAACCTTGTTGTTTCCCGATGACACTCTTAACTGACTGAGCTAACCAGCCAGGGCACCTGAAGTAATTATTTAAAAAGCAAATTCTTGGACTCCATCCCATACTCACTGAATCAGAATTTCCAGGAGATAAAGCCCAGCAACCTGCATTTTTTTTTTAAATATTTTATTTATTGATTTTACAGAGAGGGGAGACAGGGAACAAAAAGTATCAACTCACAGTTGCTTCACTTTAGCTGTCCACTGGTTGCTTGTCATATGTCATATCAAAGGAGGTGGAGGCCTTGACCGGGCAAGCCCAGGGTTTTGAACCGGCGACCTCAGTGTCCCAGGTCAACGTGCTATCCACTGTGCCACCACAGGCTAGGCAAACCTGCATTTTTAATGGTCTGTGATCCAGTGGATTTCTTTGAGAACAGAATTTAGGAAAAATCACATCTGTTGGCCCCTTGGAGAAAGCAAAGCTGATCCCTTGCACAGCTACCACTATGACTAAGCCTATCGGGCCCAACATTTGGAGAGGAAAAAGAATCTTTACACCCTGAGATAACCTAAAAATAAGGAAGAAGATTATACCTAGAATCAGTCTCCCAAAATCAATGAAGCCTTGAGCCCTTTCCTGGAAACTGCTAACTTCCTAATGTAAAAAAAACCTCTGATTTCTGCAAATACTGATGTCTACAAGTATAATAATCACATGAGAAACTTTCTGTTTTATTTACATAAAAATACTAACTATAAACTTAGTAACTTGGTGATTTTTTTTTCTTGAAATGCCTGCTGTATGATTTATTCAAAGGAATATTCTTCTCAGGACTGAACTCCTAATGCTCTTTTAATCACTGCATCATCCCAAGAAGGAAGTGAAGAGATCTACTAAATGAAAGGTGAGCAGAAAGAAGGTAGGAGGCTTGAAAAGAGTGGAAAAGGTTTGAAGTCTGTCCACGGGTCTGTAAAAGGACATCAGCTAGAAATGGGAAAAGAGATTTCCAGGAAGTATTCAGAACTGAGATAAGGCTGAAAATCATAAATGAGGAGAGAGAAGCTAAAGAATCACAGTACATGATATTCTCAAATACCCCACTGCCTGGCAGAAGAAGCAGGAAAATGAAGTCAGGTTAATTGCAGGTTTGGGATTTTCAGAGCAGGTGCAAGAAAAGGTTATGAGTCTGACAACTCTCAATGATTCCTACTGAGGGTTACAGGTATAGGAGAAAAGGATAGAAACCCTTACAGGACTTCTCCTGGGCCCAAACTGTGTGAGAAGGGTGGGGTAATTTTATAACCAAATTTTCCTTGACATTCCATTACCATAGGAAAGATGGACCTTGCTAGTAGCAGCAGCTTTTCAAGTTAAAGAAAATAACTATCTTGCCCTGGCCGGTTGGCTCAGTGGTAGAGCGTCGGCCTGGTGTGCAGAAGTCCCGGGTTCGATTCCCGGCCAGGGCACACAGGAGAAGCACCCATCTGCTTCTCCACCCCTCCCCCTCTCCTTCCTCTCTGTCTCTCTCTTCCCCCCCCCGCAGCCGAGGCTCCATTGGAGCAAAAGATGGCCCGGGCGCTGGGGATGGCTCCTTGGCCTCTGCCCCAGGCGCTAGAGTGGCTCTGGTCGCGACATAGCGACGCCCCTGATGGACAGAGCGTCGCCCCCTGGTGGACGTGCCGGGTGGATCCCGGTCGGGCGCATGCGGGAGTCTGTCTGACTGCCTCCCCGTTTCCAGCTTCAGAAAAATACAAAAAAAAAAAAAGAAAAGAACTATCTTGAATACATTGTCAGGGATATACTTTAGAATATACAATGTTAGGTCACTTGTCCATTTTTTAGTTCACAAAAACTCTTTGGGGCAGAGAGCTTTAAGTTCCTCAGTGTGAAAATTAAGGTTTTTAGAAATTAGGCCATGAATCCAAGGACACACAGCTTGCCCATAATGTAGTTCAGATTTAAACTTCAGTGTGGCTGACTGAAAAACATTCTCAACCCACTAGTCCACACTGATTTCACCAGGAACAGGTAGGCTCCACTTCATAGAGTAAAAGGAAACAGCATCATCAAAGGAAAACCAAATTTGTGATACGATGAGTTGTAGGAAGTAGTCTAAGAAAAAATTAAGAATAAGGGCATTTCTAGGCAACAGGAAAAAAAATGAGAGAAGCATATGTAGGAGAATCAGTGATATTAAAAAAATCATGAAAGACATGATAAGACCCATCACCATCCCTCCAAAGATGACCCAGCCTGAAACAATACTTTTCTTTCTTTTGTTTGTAACTTTCTTTTCCCACCCAGTTACTGCTTACAAAACCCTTCCACTCTGTACCACTTCTCAGAGTCCTTATTTGCTGCCAGGCCCTGGCCAGTTGGCTCAGTGGTAGAGTGTCCACCCAGCGTATGGATGTCCCGGGTTCGATTCCCAGTCAGTTCACACAGGAGAAGCAACCATCAACCCTCCCTCTTCTCTCTCTCTTTCTCTCTCTCTCCTCCCGCAGTCATGGCTCGATTGGTTCAAGTGCATCGGCCCTGCAGATAGCTCCGTGGAGCCTCCCCCTCAGGGACAAAAAATACTTCAGTTGTGAGTATGGCCCCAGAGGGGGGTTGCAGGGTGGATCCCAATTGGTACACATATGGGATTGTCTCTCTGTCTCCCCTCTTCTCACTTGGAAAATAAAGAAAAAAAATAAAGATGCTGCCAGATTCATGACTTGTTCAATAAAGCCATTAGATTTTAAAATTTACTCAGTTGAATTTTTGTATTTTAACAGAAGAAAGCAAATAAAATGTAATAAGTAGCTATAAATAATCAGATTGCTAGCTGAAGGAGAGTGTGTACATGGGAGAGATGGGGGTGGAGGAGAGAGCAGGGTGGGGAGGAAGTGACAAGAAGAAAATGTGCTTGGCCTACTCACTGTCATTATGTGTGAGTCTCTCAAAGGAGGTGGAGGCCTGTGTAGATAAGGAGAGTCATCATTCCTGGTGGGAGGACGTGACTCTTATTGTACTCTTAACCTCGTCCTTTCCTCTGCCCTCTTTAGGAAGTAACCAGGGTGACTAGGTTGCTCCTCTTTCAGATGCTTACCCATTGCCGACAAAAATCACAAGGCATTATATCAGCAATATTCAACCAGTATGCTGAAAGAATTTTTAAAACATGCACTCCTTGACTATTTAGTCAGTGGGCCCTGATCTCTTTTCCCTTAGACTGTTAAATTAAAAAAATGACCAGGTCAACACAACAATAGCTATCCAGTATAAACAATTCAAGATTATACCTATTTTATTTTGTCAGATCAGCAAAAAATGCAATATATTTTTTGGTGATCTGACAGAATTTTAGAAATTAGTTCATATGTGCCATAAGATGAAAAGGGTTGAAAAATCACTGCATCACTGAGGCCCACAATTTCAAAAGTGTGATTATGAAATCCAGGATAGATATGAAACAAGGCAAAAGGAGGACTGACAAACTAAAGAAAAAGAGATGGGATAAAGCAGTGGTCCCCAACCTTTTTTGGGCCACGAACTGGTTTAATGTCAGAAAATATTTTCACGGACCGGCCTTTAGGGAGGGACAGATAAATGTATCATGTGACCGAGACAAGCGTCAAGAGTGAGTCTTAGACGGATGTAACAGAGGGAATCTGGTCATTTTTAAAAAATAAAACATCGTTCAGACTTAAATATAAATAAAATGGAAATAATGTAAGTTATTTATTCTTTCTCTGCGGACCAGTCCACGGCCTGGGGGTTGGGGACTACTGGGATAAAGAACAGATTTATTTTTAAAAATTGCATACTTGTCTGACAGGTGGTGGCACAGTCAATAGAGCATCAACCTGGGACACTGAGGTCAGGTTCAAAACCCTGATGTTGCCAACTTGAGCGTGGGCTCATCTGGCTTGAGTTCAGGCTCACCAACTTGAGCACTGGCTTGAGCCCAAGCTCGCTGGCTTGAGCAAGGGGTCACTGGCTCAGCTGGGCCCCCTCACAGGGAGTGTCAATGAACAACTAAAGTGACATAACAATGAGTTGATGCTTCTCATCTCTATCTTTTTCCCTTCTAGTCTTATCTCCTCTCTCAAAAACAAAAAAAAATTGCATACTTTACCACCAGAGTTATACTTCTAGTCTTATATTTTAAAGGAATTTGCATCTCTATGACAATAATAATATCTAACATTTATATAAAACTTACTATATGTCAAACACTACTACATACAACCCTCTCAATTACCCCATAAGAAATATAATTTTATATTCCCATTTTACTAATGAGGAGACTGAGGCACAGAGATCAAGTAATTTAAAAAGTGAAAGATTTATGCGATCTGAAGAGAAACCAGAGTATAGAGATCAAGTAATTTATAATGGCCATAGTATCTAGCATTTGAACCAAGCAGTGTGACTCTAAAGTTTTCGTTCTTAACCAAAGCTTCACAAACGTTACTGCAGTTTGCCCACATGCACTTAATAAGCCACACATCCCTAGCACAAAGCTATGCTCACCGAGTACTTTTATCTTTGCTCGGGCACCTTTCATTTGCTAAACTATGTGTTCAGAGGACCAGGTCCACGCAAAGAAGACATGTTTCTCATTCACACAAAGGCACCATAGTGGCTAGCTATGGTCCTACCTTAGCCGCAGCCCTACACTGCCTTGTTTGTGAGAAGACACTAACAAGAGTAGTGAGTGAACACTATTTGTAATGATGAATGTGGGAAACAAATAAATAAATTGCATTAAATTCTTATATTGGAATGCTAGGGAACACTTAGAAGGAATGAACTATTACATATATGTGGATTTTTAAAACCAAGTTGCAAATTAAAAAAACAAGTTATAGCCCTGCCTGAGTTACAGCTCAGCTGGTTAAAGTGTCACCCCCATACACCAATGTTGCAGGTTCGATTTCCCGTCCGGGCACACACAAGAATCAACCAATGAATTCATAAATAAGTAGAACAGCCTGACCTGTGGTGGCGCAGTGGATAAAGCGTCAACCTGGAAACGCTGAAGTTGCCGGTTCAAAACTCTGGGCTTGCCTGGTCAAGGCACATATGGGAGTTGATGCTTCCTGCTCCTCCCCCCTTCTCTCTCTCTCTCTCTCTATCTCTCTCTCCCCCCTCTCTATAATAAATAAATAAAATCTTTAAAAAAAATAAGTAGATCAATGTTTCTCTCTCTCCCAATAAATTTAAAAATTAAGTTATATACAGTACACTATGTAAATTTAAAAACACAACAACATTACATTTTATACACATACACACATTCACCAAATTCATGATGGTGGTTGCTTCTGAGGAGGAGAGGATGAGATTAGAACTTGAGGGAAAAGCATAGGAGACTTAAATGTATCTGTAATGTTTTATTCATTTTTTTTCTTGTATTTGTTAAAAGAAGCTGGAAATAGGGAGAGACAGTCAGACAGACTCCCGCATACGCCCAACCGGGATCCACCCGGCACGCCCACCAGGAGCGAAGCTCTGCCCACCAGGGGGCGATGCTCTGCCCCTCCAGGGCGTCGCTCTGCCGCGACCAGAACCACTCTAGCGCCTGGGGCAGAGGCCAAGGAGCCATCCCCAGCGCCCGGGCCATCTTTGCTCCAATGGAGCCTCAGCTGCGGGAGGGGAAGAGAGAGACAGAGAGGAAGGAGGGGGTGGGGTGGAGAAGCAGATGGGCGCTTCTCCTGTCTGCCCTGGCCAGAAATCGAACCCAGGTCCCCCGCACACCAGGCCGACGCTCTACCGCTGAGCCAACCGGCCAGGGCCTGTTTTATTCATTTTTGAATAAAAAATACTGGAAGCCAATGTAACAATGTTTATTACTACCAGCTCTGGGTGGCAGGTAATTACTCAAAATAAAAATAAAGATGATTATATTTTTAGAATAGGTTTAGTAGAAATCTGCAAGTAGAAGAGTTAGAAGCTATGTTGTATGATCAATAGGTGGAATTTCTGGGTTCATGGCTTCAGAGATGGAGCACTTACAGATGATGACAAGGTCCAGGTGTGGCCATTTGAATGTGGCTTAAGTGGAGTGGAGGTGGAATTCAAAGGAGTATAAGAAATTAAAGCTCCAGATGTGTCACCAACATGATTGTTGAAGTTTTCTAGAATGATGACAAAAGCCAGAAGGAAAAAGACAGGTGGCAAAGTCCTCAATGAACATCATTATAGGGCACAGAGATTAGTCAACTAAAAATGAGGATGAAAAGAGGGTGGAGTCCTGTGCATCAGTAGAGGAGTAGCTGCTGAATGAAGCCACAGTTGCAAGCAAAAACATGCTCAACCCATCTGCAGGCCACAACACACAGAAGGAAAACCCGTGCCCTGCACTAGAACTGCTGATGAGTAGTGTCATTCAGGAAAAGCCCAGTTCTAGTTCAGCTGAGAAGGTAGTAACCTCCAAAAGTCTATTGAAACTCTAACTTTAAAACTCAATGATCCAAATTATGCGTTCAATGAGACAGTAAAGGTGGTTTTCATCAACAAAGAAAAAAGTCCTGAGACCTCTAGGAATAGAAATTAAGCTGCAAGCTGCCCCTAGGAGGACAGAATGCTGAGGGAGGTTAACACAAAGCCAAGGCCAAATGATCAGTAAGTCTTCAGGCTTGGAAAATCAAATTGGCACTGAATGGGTGAAATAAAGCATGAGAAAAAAAAAAAAACAGAAATCTCAGAATATCATAAATAAAGAGATGACTATGGCTGGAGAAAGTATCAAGGAACAAATGGGAAGAGTGGCCCACATCAGAAGGGACTTAAAGTTTAGAGTCCAAAATAGACCCATATGACAGGGAGAAGCCAATATATTGAGACTTAAATACTCTTAAAGATAGAATTAGAAAAGTGACTACATCAGTAAAAGGCGAAAGATTTATACGATCTGAAGAGAAACCAGAGCATGTGACTACATCAGAATGGTGAAGAAGAAGACAGTCAAGAAGCCAAAAAAGGAACAGGAATAATTGGTACTTCCAGATGTCCTCTCATACCACTGAGCTTCTCCAACACTCATGTGAAGACAAGGCTAACCAAGTTTTCTACTCCACACCACTGAAGGGCCTCTGCAAGGCTTGCAGTCACCTTGGTAACACTCAAGGAGGGAAACACAATGTCCTCTCAGCTCTGGGATGCTCACACTTAGAATGGACTGTTCACTGATACTGGAACTGTTAGAGAGACTCCTTTATTTATACATAGAATGTGCTACAAAGACAGTTGATTACCCTGATGAAGGCCTTATTCAGAAAATACACCTATGCCTTCCTGTAAAAAAATAACAATTCACCACCCTTTATACTCAGTGTTGGGTTAGAGAAGAGCATACACATGACATCCTAATCTTTTTTATTCTCCAAATCCCCCTCCTTCCCTATTTAGGTGGTCTTTTTGCATTCTGGATAAAGTGGAGTAAAAAATAATATTCTGTCCAATAGCACCTCCTCTCAAACTCAAATGTCTCACACCTGCACTTTGCCTTTTGCATTCAGAGGAAAAGAATGTTGATGTCTTGTTCCTGCATTCCTTCAATGCCAGTAGCTGAGGCCAGGCAGGTCCAAGTTGGATTCAGCCAGATGGTAGAAAAACCATGGAGCCGGAAAGTGTTGGGCCATACCATTTAAGAAAGTCTCGCAACTGCAGATGAGCAAATGGGCAGGGAAAACCACTTCTCAGGCAAATGAACAGCAAAAACAACCCCTCACAGTGGTGGACAGGCAATCCGCAATCCACCCTGAGAGCAAGCACCCCTAGCCTTACATAGACTTCACTATACACATGTGGTGCTACCATGTGCTCACGCACTAATCAGGCAAAGTGCTTGCAGCCGGTAAACCAGTGAGCAAGCCTAACAGCTTTTCCCCACAGTCCCTCACTAAGGGGCCTTCCGAGTACACCTATGTGAAGCCCCACAGAAGGGCTGGGAAAGACCTCATTGACAGTGCGTACAACTGGCCACAGTTGTTTCTGCAGCTCTAAAATGTTTCACTTCCAAATAGCTCAGCATTCAGCAAAGTAAAATCACTCCAAAGTATAAAATAACTGGCATCAAATCCATCTTTGCTCTGTTTGTCAGTGAGAATGCTACGTGCCTGAAATGGTGAGCCACAGGGACCCAGAAGCAAAAAGTAACTTTTTACAGTTATTCAGTTTGGCAAAGTCACCAAACCCTCCTGGCCCACCCCACTATCACCACCACCTCTAGGAAGGAAATGTTCAATGTGTTCACTGAGGGTGGGAGAGTCAGGAAAGAGAGGATGGGAAGGTGGGGAACTCCAGCACTGCACTAATAACCATGCTCCTTATTGCCTGGCTTCAGATTTGGCTGTCTTTTGCTTTACAAAGAAAAAAACAGGTAAGAGGAGAGTTCTTTTAGTCATCTGTGCAGCCCCTCATAGAGATGCTCAGTGGTCATACTTCCTGAGTTGTGTCAAGGAATTCACATGCACATTTCACCAGAAATAATCCCCTTTGGGCCTGGTACCTCCCTCTGTGGCCACTGCCATCTCCCACAGGAACTCGGTCTTTCACTCGACAAATTCTAACTTCTCTTTACGACCATACCCTCTCGTCTCAGATCAGCCATCCAAAATGGCAACAGAACAGATGTTGTCTCAATGACCCATTAAATATTAATAGCTATTAATGGCATACACTTAAGCTTTGTATGTACTAGTACTGCTGCTCTAAGAACTTAATCAAAATAACTGTGAGGTATTATTCCTACCCATGTTTTACAGATGAGAAACTGAGCCACAGATAGTTAAAGCACCTTTCCCAAAGAAACACAGCTAGTAAGTAAGTGGCAGAACCAGGATCTGAGCTCAGGCAATCCCACTCCAGAGCCCATACTCTTAACCACTAGGTGATTTTGCCCCTTGGAAGATATCAGAACAGCCAACATGATGGTTACATTTAGAAATATGTAATTTACAATTTTTCCAACAGTCCTACCTCCCAACAAGTTTTCTTTTTCCTTCATTTTTCATGTGTGTTGCTTTCAGCCTTCAGATCTATAATGCAATAGGGTACACTGCGTAATCTTGTCACAATGGAGGGTAAAACAAGATCTCATTGGGAGTACAGACCCCGTGTAAAGTTTAGAACGAGCCAGGTCCTCTCTGCTCATGTCTTCATCAAAGTTGACTCTAAATTTCCAACTTTGCAGACAAATTAGATGATATTAGCACTAAGAGAACTCAAGCATTCAAAAGGTAGAGCAAGTTAGGAGAAACAGATATTTAGTACAAGGAATTCATTCAGTCAACAAATATTTTTAGAGTGTGAGTATCTGATAATGTGCTGGATTCTGGGAATACAACAAAAAGTCAGACAGAGTCCTTGCCTGCTGGCAGAATTCATCTAGGATACAGGAGAGGAGAATGAGAATAAACAAGCAAACAGTAAGAAACAGAATGCTCTGAGGAACCAGGGGACCTCTTCAGTATGGGGCATTCAAGGACATAGTAAAATTGACATGCTCAAAGATAGGCAGGTAGATATAATATATAGGTCTGAATGCACTGTCATTATGCCTTTATGCCAGCTTCCCAGAAACGTCTTCATTTAAGAGCAGTTTGTAATGCTGTAATGCAAACTTCTTGACCTGGAGCTCCAGGCCCTGCTCCAGCTCACCCTGCCTATCAGTCCTCATCCTCCAATCCCAAACACACCCTCTCCATTCCATTTAGGCTCATCTCTCATTGGGCCACAACACCTCAAGTTCTCCCCCACCCTGTTCTCTCCCTTCCACCTATTAATTCCAGCCATCCTTCAAGACCAAGCTTCAGTTCCACCTTCCATTCTTTGCCACATTCTTATCCACTACAGACTTACCAAACTACTAGTTCTCAGACAACTAACTACCTAAAAATACAGCCTTCTGTTCTTCACTGATGTTTCACAAGTGCTGTAACCCAGGGCACCACAGTCTCCTCCCAGCAAAAGGTAGGCAGGAAGGAAAGGGAACTCAGCACATATCCAGAGTTCTCAGGGCCAGAGGCAGAGAGGACTGACTGAGCCCAGAGGATACTTAAGGGAGCCAAACACAGTGTCTGAGGAGCACAATTTCCAAATAGGAAGACACAAAGTCTCCAATCAAGTGGTCAGAGCTCAACAACTGTGAATACAGGTGGCAAGAAGATAGTTCTAGAGGGGAACTAAGGATCCAGGTGGGGTACCTAATTGAAGCCTAGGAGTAGAGAGCAAAGTATAGGCCTGCTCTCATAGACTGGTCCAACACAGGCTAGGGGGAGTGGAGACTTGTGACCTATGTATAACCAGGGCATCATGTATCAACTGGCAGAAAAAGAAGTCTAAGGAGAAACTCAGGAACCTACAAACCAAGAATGGGTGACCAAGTTTGAGACCTTGACTTAATTCTAAACTGCAGATAGATATCATCAGTGAACTTGTTTGGGGGAAAGTAGATGAAAGAACATGAAGGCCAAAACTGTTTATGGATGGATTATAGTCTCTTGGGTGCAAGGGTATGGCTCATCTGTATCCTCCACAGCACTTAGAAAAATAAACATTTTATTGATTATGTAAAATAGAAAGATCACAATGTTGGTATTACTTAATGAGAAAAGATGCCAAGATTACATTGAGTCATCACTTAAGCAGGCTGGGTATTGTGCAGGTTTTCAAGCAAGCTCCATCATCTTGGCAAACAGAGTGGTAATATGATTTGGTGAATAAACATGAGACTAGAAAGGAGGAGGTAAAGCTATACCAACTTTGCCAGCAACCTCCTATGGGATTTTAAATAAGTCGTATTACTTCTCTAAGTCTCATCAATAAACGGGTAAATGTAACTGCTCCAAATTTTTCATAATATCTGAAACATTCTTCATTTCCTTTTATTCTTTGCTCAAATCTTCCCTTCCTTAATGAGGCTGTCCTGGCCAACTTATTCAATACTGCAACTGGCCCAGCTCAGCAACCCCATCCTCACACTTTTCTTTTTCTTAACACTTCTAACATACTATATAATTT
Organism: Saccopteryx leptura; assembly: GCF_036850995.1. Classification (NCBI taxonomy): domain Eukaryota; kingdom Metazoa; phylum Chordata; class Mammalia; order Chiroptera; family Emballonuridae; genus Saccopteryx; species Saccopteryx leptura. The sequence continues at coordinate 290,391,721 of NC_089504.1, forward strand.
ATTATTTTTATTGCTGCCTGCCAGAAAGTAAGCTCTATGAGAACAGGGTCTTTGTTATAGTTCATTGACATAAATCAAGTCTCTGACTAGCATCTGGCACAAAGTAGACATCTAAAAAATATGTGGAGTTTTGTTTTGGTTTGGGTTTTTATTTACTGATTTTAGAGAGAGGAAAAGAGAGAAACATTGATTAGTTATCGCACATATTTATGCATTCATTGGTTGATCCTTTTTTTATTATTCATTTTAGAGAGGAGAGAGAGAGAGACAGAGAGAGAGAAGGGGGGAGGAGCTGGAAGCATCAACTCCCATATGTGCCTTGACCAGGCAAGCCAGGGTTTCGAACTGGCAACCTCAGCATTTCCAGGTCGACGCTTTATCCACTGCGCCACCACAGGTCAGGCTCATTGGTTGATTCTTATATGTGCCCTGACAGGGATCGAACCTGAAATCTTGGCATGTTGAGATGATGCTCCTACCAATTAAGATACCCTGTCATGGGTAAATATTTGTTGAATGAATACATGAATGAATCAAATAAAAGCCAAAATCTTGTAAAAGAAAAGGATTAGAATAAGGAACCATTTATATTATCCCAAGGCCAAGTTGTCCTGCCCACAACCTCCAGCATCTCTATATCCCCTGATACCTTGACCCACACACTGTGTGGGGAAGGTGTTCAATAAGCCCTTAAGAAATTGTGAACCACAAAAAGGGAAACACATTCACGGTGCTCTGGCGCCTCCTGCTGGCAATTCTACTTAGTAGTTAACTAAGCAATTATACTGAGGGATTTCCAGGAGTGAGTGGAGTTGCAGGGAACATCTTCCTTTACCCAGAGGACAATCTGGCTATACATTAAAGAGGAGGGAGGCTAGACTGGAAATCACACGTTTACAAAAGCGCCTGGAAGTGTCTTCTCTAAAGGCCCATATGTCCCAGTGCAGTGTTCCCCCAAACTCATTTTCCACTAAAACAGTAACTAAGAACTATGTATGCACTGAATTCTTATGTGTCCGATAATAAATGTTTTAAGCACTTTCGTGTATTACTTCATTTAATCCCCACATCAATTCAGTGATGCAGGTACCATTATGGCCATTTTATAGAATTTCCTTTTGGAATAAATGTTTTCGTTTAGAGAAACCATTTACCGTAAATTAAAATATCAATAACAGAAATCAAGCCCTGTTGTGCACAGAATGCTTGGGGGGTACTGATGTGACACAACTAAAGAGAACCAACCGCGCTGCAGGGTCCCGACCAATTAATTCTCTCCTCAAGCCAGGTGCAACCTCAGTCCTGGGCTCTAGATCCCCCACGGCCGCTCCGTTCCGTTCTGCTCACCTCAGAATAAGGACGAAGCGGCTCCAAGAAGCCACCATCGCACTCTGTGCAAAGCCCTGGTGCGGTGGGACGCTACCAACAGCCCTTCCCGGCCGCGTGGGCTGGGGCCCTGCGCGTTACCCGCCCCCGCCCCGGGAGTGGCTTCCGCGGGACCCTCCGCGCCGGCGGCTGTGCGCACGCGCCCTCACCTGAGGCCACGCCGGGAGCGGTGCCTTTGCGGTTTCCAGGGGCTGCGAAGGAGGCGGGTTGGCAGCCCTTCCACCCGCGTGGCTCTCACACCTCCGCTGGGGCAGCCTCGCGCTGAGGAGCTTCCGTGCCCTGGGAGGATGGCTGCGCCCAGGCCGGGGCCTTACCTCCCATCGGTGCCCAAGGGCGGGGGTGCCTTGGCGTCGCCAAAGGCCTGGATTGTGGGCGCTCTCGGCAGCCTCTCCCGGGGACTCCGTGCCGTGGAGGGCACCCTTTGGTGGCGAGAGGCCCATGGCTTTCTCTCTGGCCTGTGCCCGGTGGACCTGAAAAATATTGCCCTCCAACCCCCACCTCTACCCCCACGGATGGGCTTCCGCTCGGCAGGCAACTGCGCCCCCTGTTGGCTAATCGGAGCCTCAGGCACCTGCAAGTTGGTTTGGGTACCACCATACACTTTTAAAATGTTAATTATTCTTTTGTATGTCAGATAAAAGTGACATCTAGTAACAATAAATCCCATATATCTTGAATATTTAATATAATGCTAAAAATTTTAAGTGAATAGTTAAAATTGGTTTAAAGAAAATATTAACTAATACACAGATATTACAAAAAAATCATGAAAGTGGTATTCAAATGATTAATATTATAGAAAATTACCAGCCACAGAAGGACAATTAAGGGGACAGGTGAGTGTGATGGCTAATTGTATGTGTCAATTTGCAAAGTGTTTTAGATGAGATTAACACTGAAATCAGTGGACACTGAGTAAAGCAGATTACCCTCCATAGTGTTGATGAGTCACATCCAGTCCAATGAAGGTTTGAAAGAAGATAAAAAACCCACTGCCCTGAGCAAGAGGGAATTCTTCAGCAGACTGCCTGTGGGCACTATTGGCTCTCCTGGATCTCCAGCCTGCTGTTCCACACTGCAGGATGATGGACTTGCCAGCCCCTATAATCATGTAAGCCAGTCCAGTATAATATCTATATAACATACATATACAGTATAATAACATATATTATACACACATCCTATTGGTTCTTTCTCTTTGGAGAAGCCTGACTAATAAAGTGGATAATCTCAAGTCCTTCTAGCTCTGACACTGGGTGAGTTGTAAGGAGGACAGCAGGGGAGACATGCTGAGGGGGTCACCCTGTGCCCTAATCACGAGGCATACTTACTCTGGCTTTACTGCTTCTCTCCTCCTTCCCCTTCCCACAAGTCTAGAGAATGCCAAGTGCTTATTCTTTCTGGAGGAGAACAATGTGCAATGTAGATGCACCTCCGAACTCAAGTCAGGATATCTGGTGTCCTGGGCCATCTCGGTCACGAGTTTGCAACACTAACTTATCCAAGTCCTTTTCCCTTCCTAGAATTCTGTTGCACCTGTATGATGACGCGACTCAAGTAGATGATGGTTGAGGTCTCTGCTGGACGGGAGTGCTTTCTCCCCACTCCTGGCCTCTTTCTGCCCCGTTCTTCTCTTTACCCTTGCGATGGTAGGACTTAACTGATTGGCAGTTTTTGTAAGAATAATTGGCTCAGGTCAGCCCTGCTTCTACTTGGGGACTACAGAGATCCTCCATGCCATAACTAGGACCAACACCTCTGTGGGGGCCTCCCAGCCCAAAGCTGCCACTGGATTGGTTAATCTAATTCTTGGGTCTAGTCTGTTAGCCCTGGCTAACAGACCTGAAGCTATTATTTATAACTTAATCACTATAATTAAAACAGTGGCATTTTGACTACCATATTTTCTTTCTGTTTAATTTTTCAACCCTATTCAGAAAAAAGGCAGGAAAATAGTTGTTTATTGTGATTTCTTTGAAGAACCTAACAATTCCTTCTAACCCCTCTAGCACTTTCAATAAGACAAAAAAAAATGTAATTTACCACACTGTTGAGTTAATGTAACCCTTCATAAGATGTCTACACCTTATAAAGCACAATAAGAAACTCTGAGAAAGGGCAATGTTGATGGTAATATTATACAACTATGCCCCCTTAGTGGAAAATATATTTTGGAATAAGACCTTTCTTAGGGTCCTCAAGTACAAACATCTCTGTCAATCAATCAATAGTTGTTTACTGAAAGTTAAAAGAGATTATGGAGTTAGACTGTCTGGGTTCAAATGCTGTCTATTTCCCTGACTAGCTATGTGACATTACCTGGGCTATTTAACCTCATCTGTAACATGGGGATAATCATAGAAACTTTTTTTTTTTTTGAAACAGAGACACAGAGAGACAGAAGGAAAGATAGGGACAGACTGACAGGAAGGAAGAGATGAGAAGCATCAGTTTTTCATTAAGGCTCCTTAGTTGTTCATTGATTGCTTTCTCATATGTGCCTTAACTGGGGGGCTACAGCAAAGCAAGTGACTGCTTGCTCAAGCCAGGGACCCCATACTCAAGCTAGTGAGCCCATTCTCAAACCAGATGAGCCCATGCTCAAGCCAGCAACCTCGGGGTTTCGAACCTGGGTCCTCTGACTCCTAGTCCAACACTCTATCCACTGCACCACCGCCTGGTCAGGCAGATCATAGAAACTTGAAAAACATTTGTAAGTACCATAAAACCTTACAACTTGTAAGTACTTACAATTTGTAAGTACCATAACTTACAAACATTTGTAAGTTATGTTTCAGATGCTGTGGTAGCCTTATATGCACAAGCATTTTACCTCTAGAAGAAAATCTATGGAACCAACAAAAAAGATATGATTGTCAAGGTTGTGGGAATAATAAAATTAAATCAAATGTAAACATTTGGACCAGCAACAGTGATACATTTCTAAACAAATCTGACTTGGAAAACAGGATCGTCTTCCCAGGATAAACCCTTCAGACTGATAATAGACTGACTAACTCAGCTTCCAAATCCAAGAAGTGCTTTGGGGTCCCAGAGACACAGCTGAGCAATAATGTACACAGAGCTCTGCTCACAGGTAACACTGACTTTAATTCCTCTAAACTGCCGCCAGGTGTCTACAAACACACTTCCCTTTCTTGGCTCCAGCATCAACATTGAGAGGGAAGTATCTAACCCAAGGGCACACAGTTTGTCAGTGGTGAACTCTGCACTAGAACCCAGATTTTATTGGCTGGTTAGCGTTCCGCCCCAGCTCCAAAGTGCTAGGAGGAGAGACAGAGTTGAAAGAAAAAAGCAGATGCCCAGGAGGAGCCTGAGACTGTCATATCACCCATCCTCTCTCTCTTCACAGAATCCTCTAGTTCACTAGAACAAAGATTTTAATCACCCCTTCGTCTCCCTAAGTCTCTACCCCGGGGTCTAACACTTTTCACAGCTGAGAGGTGATTCTTGGCTCTGCCTTTGATGTCAGAACTGAAATGTCTGGCTTGCACCAGCAGGCCAGATATATCTTCCTCCTGTGCCTTTACTGCCTGTCTCCCTTGAGCACAGAGCATTGTTCAGTGCAAAGCAGGATCCTCAACTACACCTCTCTTTTCCTTCTTAGACTGGCTGTTGGAAAATCTAGAGGTGGATAGATACACCTTTTTTCTCTGTAAACACTTAGTGCCTGTAGCTCAGAGGCAATGATTAGCCACCAAGCACATTCAGACACGCACTGCAGCTACTCATGTGTGGGTCTTGTTCATACAAGTGCACAGGACTACCGCAACTGGGTCATAAGTTCCCTGAGGGCAGGGGCTCTGGCTTTCTTTTCCTTACAGAACCACAAAATGTGACTTACATGTAGTAGATGCTCAACGAATGTTTGTTGTGACCCCAATGGTGACAAACTTGAGATTCATGTGAAATTCTAGATGCGGAACTTTATGTCTACGTTGGATCTGAGTGAGATAAAACTCCTCTTTAGATTTTGCAGTGATTAGAACAATCAGTGCCAAGTAATAATAATGATAGCATGAGCAACAAGGGAGACAATAATAGTAGTTACTGCATGGTCTCTTGGTATTTATGAACCAAGGAAAGGAGACCAGGTTTCTGCAGAGCAGAGCCTTGCTTCACTACTGTGTGACATGCAATCCGTGCTCAGGCTGTCTCTGCATGGATCATCACACTGACTTCCAGCCACCATGGAGAGCCAGAGCTCTGAGAGAGCCAGTGGGCAACCTGGTACAACAAAGCCACGTTGGCTAAAATTGGTGTTTCAGGGCCAGAAAAGACAATGGCAGGAACTGCAGTTCCACCTCTGCTCAGGGGAAGCCCTTGAAGTCTATAGAAAACGACAGCCACCCAAACATAACGCAGAATTCACGAAGCCCAGAGATCCATGTCTCAAAACTCCTCCAGAGCCTTTCCCAGGACTCTCTTAGTGAAACTTTGGCATATCTCTGCCTGAGTCTTTCTCAAAAGAATAAGAGAAAAGGGATAAGAGAGACTGTAGGTAAGAGAACAAGTCTGGTTACAGACCACTAGACCTGAGGTATCCGGATATCTTTGCTATTTAGAAGTACAGGGGGTCCTTGTCGAGACATCATAGTCTCAACACATGATGTTTTGAGTTTACGATGCTCACTCCCATAAAAACTTTAAAAAATTGAGATGTGAGTGTTTCAGTTTATGCTGTTAGCACTGTACTTATGGACTACATGGGCAAACTATTTCCAGACTAGCCTGGAACAATTTTTTAAGAAGGTAGAGAGGCCAGCAACAGACCCTGTACCTTCTACATCAGCTACTTCTAGAGGTGAAACACCTGCAGTACAGGTAAAATCATCTCCAGCATCTCCTGCATGTTCCTCAGGCAATCCTGGTTCACCTGACCCAGTGTCTCCAGCACCTTCTGTAGGTTCTCCTGCCTCTCCAGCTTCCTCCTCCCAAGTGGTCACTCTCTCCCACCTTACCATGCCCCTTCCAGTGTGTAAGACAACCACAGTGTACAGTACAGTGTATTTATGTTCTTTTCCTTTTTCTGTGGCTTATTTGTGTTTTTACATTCTAGATTATGATTTTACAACTATGTTAGGATAGGGAACTGACATGGGCTAGGGTGTGTTTCGACTTACACCAAAATTCAGGTTATGTCACTGTTGTAGGAACAGAACTATGTTGTAACCCAAGGAACCCCTGTAGTCAAAAGTGTGCTTTAGGTCCTCTGTGAATGCCCAGGATTTGCCATCCTGGATCTACCCTGGGGCTTCTCCAGCTCTGGATTCTGACCCGATAGGCCAGAGGCACCAGGAACATCCTTCATGATGCCTCCAGCAGTTAAGAATCTCCTCAAATGTGCTGTATTTCTTCACAGCTTGTTGTTGCTTTTTGTATGTGATTATGTGATTATTAATCAAGCAATGCACAACAAAGTCAGGAACTGATTTCAATCTTCTATCCCCCAGAAACCTGCCTAGGATTTGGTATAAAGCGAGTTCGCACAAATATTTGCTGAATAATTAATCGTGAGTGAGTAAATACCAATTCATTCTCAGTGCCATGTTTTATGAGAGAAATTGACAAACTATAGTATACCCACTGTTTAAGGGCTCTTGAGTATATGGTGCCTAATAGATATTTGGTGAAGGAATCAGTGAATAAATGATGCATAAGGTGACCATTTCTAAACCAGAGTTCAGTATGGCTGCACTGTTAAGCTTCTAAATTCTAAATTCACTGTTAAGCTTCTAAAATTCTAGGGTCTGACTACCTGGATTTCAATCTTGCTAATACTATTTGCTACCTCTCTGGCCTGAGACAAATTATTACACATTCTTTAGCCTTACTTTCCTATGTATAAAATGAGAGTAATAACATTACCTATCTCATAAGCTTGTTGTGAGCATCAAATAAGGTCACGAATGTAAAGCGCTTAGCATAGAACCTAGAGAACTCAATAAGTAATAGATTCTGTACTTCATAACAATGTATGAAACAATGTCAATCAAAATTTGCTAAGAGAGTAAAATTTAAAATTCTTAAAAAAAAAACCCAGAAATGATAAATATATGAGGTGATGGATGTGTTAATTAGCTAGATGGGAGGAATCCTTTCATGATGTATAATATATACATATATCAAATCATCATAAAGTATACTTTAAATATCTCACAATTTTGTCAATTATACCTCAATAAAGCTAAAAAACAAAAAAGGAATAGCTAAAAGAATTATTATTAGAGAAAAAAAGATTATCAAGAGCCTGAGGAATTAGAGCAGATTTCATGGAGGAGGTGGATGTTAAAAGAACACATGTAGAGAAGAGAGAAGGGCTGAGTAGAGTCATGAGAGTGAGGACACAGCTCGGAAGCTGGGTTTGTCAGGGAGCATTGGGAGCCTGCAGATTGCCTGGGGAGTCAGCTTTAAGGCCAATGCTGAAAGAATGAGGAATCAGGGCAGAGTTGGTTCATATTAACCTTATAGAAAACCAAAAGCACAGTTTGGAGAGCAATTAGGATCCCTCTGAGATGATCCCCCCAAATTATGGCGTTGCCTAGACTTAAGGCCCAACCACTGCCATAGGCAAAGCCCTGGAGGGGCCAGAGCCAGGGAAGCAGCAAGAGGCCCCTGAGGGGCTCACTTGATGTGTATGTTCTTGTTATCATCACCACTGACCGGTCCATGTTCGTTGGGCATCTACAAGCAGGGCATCATGCCAGGGAACATGGAGATATAAGACATTTTATAATTTCAAAGAAATTATAATTTATATTAGCTAATATAATGGAGCATGTCACAACTCCATTCATACTTCCAGGTCACAGGAAGCACGGGCCTCAGGGCCCAGGATTCTGATCCCAACCCTGCCTAGCTGCGTATTTTTGTGTATACCAGGGGTCCCCAAACTTTTTATTCAGGGGGCCAGTTCACTGTCCCTCAGACCGTTGGAGGGCCAGACTATAAAAAAAACTATGAACAAATCCCTATGCACACTGCACATATCTTATTTTAAAGTAAAAAAACAAAACGGGAACAAATACAATATTTAAAATAAAGAACAAGTAAATTTAAATCAACAAACTGACCAGTATTTCAATGGGAACTATGGGCCTGCTTTTGACTAATGAGATGGTCAATGTGCTCCTCTCACTGACCACCAATGAAAGAGGTGCCCCTTCCGGAAGTGCGGCAGGGGCTGGATAAATGGCCTCAGGGGGCCGCATGCGGCCCACGGGCCATAGTTTGGGGACCCCTGGTGTATACCATGGACCTCCATTTCCACGTTATAAACAAATAAAATCTGATGCTGTAGTTTTCAAACTGTTTGGCTACAGGATTCCTTCCTCAGAAAGAAAGCTTAGGATGCTTTAAAGATAAAAGCAGTTATTTGAATAGGCATGAGTGACAGAGCCCTTCCCCCCAGGCCCCTCATCTCAGACCCTGACAGGTTCCAAGGAACATGATCTGTTCAGGCTCAGGCATTTTCTATGGTGGTAGATGCTGCTCTGAACCAAAGTGCTGTGCAAGATAAGATGTGCCCTGAAGCTCAGTTCAGGCAGAGGTCAAAGAAGGGCTCAGGGACTGCTTCGTGGTGGGTACGAGGGTATAGTTAAAGGAGTGAGAGGAAAAGAAAACACATTTCAGAGGGGTGTGTAGATGGGCTTAAGACTCTGCAAAGACACAATTTAAACTAGAGCAAGGGGGTTCTGAAAGGGAGGTGAAATCAGAAATGGGAGCTAGATCAGATTATGAAGACACAGGCAGAGAAAGGTATCCTACTGCAAGGCCCCTGGTGCACACTTGATCAGTGAGGTCTGTGATGCAGAGGCCAAGGGAGCTATTGAGCTGTCTACACCATGTCCTGCCTTGGCTATGAGTGACTATCAGCAAACTTCCCTGACACCTGCCTCATTACTTGCAAGTTCATCAACTGCCTCATACCTGAGCTCTGCTGTCACAAGGCCTTGTATGGGAAAGGGGTGTATTCCAAGGGACAGGAACTTGACACCCAAAGCAATTGCCCCCAGATTTCCCAAATGGTAGCCAGTGTGGAAACCACAAAGAAACAAGTATTGCCACAGGGAAAAAATCCATGAGGCTTAGCAAGCATTACGTCAGGTAAATCTCCTCATTTAGGAGGACCTAAAAGCCTTTAAACTACCATGTGTCCTTAATCTTAAAATGCCATTAATCCCCTGGAATACACCTGCATTTTTGTGAGTATAAGGTGGCAACAGCTATTATCTTTAACTGGGACGTAAAGGCCAAGGAAGAATCAACCATGATGCCAAAGACAGGAAGTGTGAGATGGGGAAGGGCAGGAGACATTCTACAAACAGAAGAATGTACAGAAAGCAAAGAGGAAGGACTAGAAATGAAGAACAGAAAACTCCAGCTCAGGCTTCTGTCTCAGCGGGGAAGCCCTCTCTGACCACCCGCCTGTGGTAGGATGGTGCAGTGTTCTGTGTTGCCACACACCCTAGAAGTGTCCTAATGCAGCATCCCATGCACTATCGGGTAACCATTTACTTGTGTCCTTTTTTGGACTGAAAGATCCACAAAGGTATGGATTCTGCCTGTCTTGTTCACAGTGTTCCAAGCATCTGATGTTTACAGATGGCCAGGGATGGGGAAGGAAACTAATAAACGATGCACAGAGGACACGAGACTCAGAAGCTCCTGGCTAAATGTAAATAATCTTACTGCTGAGACCCGACGAGGCGTCTGGTTGGGGCCAGACAGAAAACTTCACCTCCTTTCAGTCATATCAAATCCACCTTCTCAAAGCAGCCTTCCCCAAACACCCAAAGCACAACACGTCCCTTCTCCCCACCCCTTCACCCCTGTGCCACCATCCCAGCACATCCTATTCCCTCACCTGTTCATTTATCTCCATAGTACTTGGCACAAACTGACTTACTACATATGTTACTTATATTCTTATATGTTTCCCCATCCTAGAATATAAAAGCTGTATGAGAGCAGGAGTTCATGACTATAGCCCCCATTTCTAGAACAGTGTCCGATGCATGGTAGTTTATCAATATATACATACATTTGTTCAATGAATCAACCATGGAATGAATGAATGGCTCTCCAACCTAAGGTTGGTGGTAGTCCCCTAAACACTTCCTCCAGGGTTTCTTCCCTGTATCTCCAACCCTGAAAACAGTGGGAAATATAGAGCTCTCGGTCCCCACTCTTTCTCCAAACCTCCATTTCTCTTCTTTGCTCTCACCGATACTTATTCTTTAGCCTGTCACTTCTCTCTTTCACTATACTAGTACATAGAGTCATCTCAAATAGCCAATTGGAAACAAGCCTTGTGCACATTGCCCAAAAGCCTGCCTCTTACAGAGGTACCCAGGGTGTGCTATGGAAGAAAGCTATGGATACCTGCCTTCCAAGGTCAGATGGTTAGAGGGGGTGCCCAGAGCTTCCGGAAATCTATAAGTTCATCTTATTTTTCAGGTAGCATTATTTCTTGGACCAAGGAATTCCCCCAAATTATGTCTGTTGTAAAAAGTAGAACTTCCTGCCTGACCAGGCGGTGGCACAGTGGATAGAGCATCGGACTGGGATGTGGAGGACCCAGGTTTGAGGTCACCAGCTTGAACGTGGGCTCATCTGGTTTGAGCAAAGCTCACCAGCTTGGACAAGGTTGCTGGCTCAAGCAAGGGGTTATTTGGTCTGCTGAAGGCCCGCGGTCAAGGCATATATGAGAAAGTAATCAATGAACAACTAAGGTGTCGCAGCGAAAAACTAACAATTGATGCTTCTCATCTCTCTCTGTTCCTGTCTGTCTGTCCCTATCTATCCCTCTCTCTGACTCTCTCTCTCTCTGTCTCTGTAAAAAAAAAAAAGTAGAACTTCCTTTTCTTTGTCTTAGCACTTACCTTTTGCAAAGTTCAAAAGGATGGGGGCTTATTCTACTTTAGGTGTGTGGTCATGGCTTATACATGTAGTATACACCCTTCATGATCATACAGTCTTTCATCTAACTCCTTCCCTGCTGTCATCCTCCATAAAGTCTTAATCTTGCCATTCAATCATGTCAACAGACATTTAGAGAACACCCACCATGCACCATACACTGTTCTGAGCACTGGGCCTGTGAGGTGCTTACTGGCCACTGAGGGAGATAATGAGTAAATATGTACTAAACTAGGAGGTGGTGATAAATGTCAGGATGAAAAACAAAGCAGACTAAAGGAATAGAGAGAAGATGACTGCTGGGGAAGTTTCTATTTTCTACAGCGTAGCGAGGAAGGCTTTCTTGATAATCTTGCATTGAGTAAAGACCTGAACAAAATGAGGGATTAAACCATGTGACTTTCTAAGGGAACAGCATTTCAGGCAGCAGGAACAGCTAGTTCAGAAGCCTTGAGGTAGGAAGTTCTTTGTCATTGCTACCTAGTTACCTTTTACTGAAATTGTCCAATTATTTCTTACTTAAGGTGTGGAGAACAAATTGTACACACTATTTTGGGGACTGGTCCACCAAAGACTCTTACTAAGAATGATGGTAAAAATAATCTCTGTTTACATTTGCCAAGTGCTTACTATGTGCTAGTCCTGCTGGATTCACTCATCTCATGCGCACCAGACCCGCATTCAAACCCAGGCCTCCTGCCTCTGGAGCCAGGCAGGCTGAGGGTTTCCCAATTCATTTACAATGCATATTCCAGTGGCTTCCATCACTGGCGTGTCTTGTAATTTCTTCATCCTGAGGACATGCTCTATGCCAGGCAGCGTGCTGCACACAAGGGCCATGGAGAGGAAAGCGCTGCAGACGGAGCCTGCAAGGGTCCTAAGGCTGAGACTGTGCACTGCAGAGGCCATGACACAGTGCTGGTGACAGTGCAGGAAGAGGAGGCATCCAAATTTGTGTGCACTGAGGCACGTCCTCAAAAGGCAGTGCAGTGACTCCTACTCTCTTTCTGGGTCATGAGGACAGCTCAGAGACCACTGCTCCCTGTGGGTAATGTGGGTTAATTTTAGTAATATTAACTATAATAATATAATAGTTATATAAGGTGATCGCCCTGGCTGATTGGCTCAGCGGTAGAGCGTCGGCCTAGCATGCGGAGGACCGGGGTTCGATTCCCGGCCAGGGCACACAGGAGAAGCGCCCATTTGCTTCTCCACCCCTCCGCCGCGCTTTCCTCTCTGTCTCTCTCTTCCCCTCCCGCAGCCAAGGCTCCATTGGAGCAAAGATGGCCCAGGCGCTGGGGATGGCTCTGTGGCCTCTGCCTCAGGCGCTAGAGTGGCTCTGGTCGCAATATGGCGACGCCCAGGATGGGCAGAGCATCGCCCCCCTGGTGGGCAGAGCATCGCCCCTGGTGGGCGTGCCGGGTGGATCCCGGTCGGGCGCATGCGGGAGTCCGTCTGACTGTCTCTCCCTGTTTTCAGCTTCAGAAAAATGAAAAAAAATATATATATATATAAGGTGATCATATACCAAGTATCGTACAAAAACTTTTACATACAGAAAAGTAATACTGAAAGCAGCTAACATTTCACAGGTGCTTGCTGGGTGCTAGTAGAGTTCCATGTGCTTTGTCTTCACCACAGTCCTGGACTGTGACAGGGATAGGTGACATTTCAAAACCCAGCATCTCTATGTTCACTATCTACAGATGTACAGCTACTAGGTGACAGAGGGAAAAAAAAGGTGGCTATTGCGTCCACTGAGATAAGCCTAGAACAAAAATACTGGGCTGCCTTTATAGACAAGCCTTCATGAATTCTGGGAAGACTGAGACAGAGGGACATTGGCATACACCAGGGCTTAATAACAGAGTCAAGCTTTCCAAAGCAAGACTCACATGAAGAAGAAGATGCTGATAACACAAGAGCCTCCTTCACCTAGTGGCCGAGCCAGGCCTCCTATGCAGCGAGCCATGGCCTGGCAGAAAAACATGAGTGTAACAAGTAAATAACTGGTGACTTCGGTCACACCTGCATCAGTATATGTGAATTGCAGAGTCAGCACACATCTGCAGCCCTGACGTCCATCCTCCAATCTTAGTCTCCAATGAATCCTTTCCAGTTTAACAGTTCCAAACAATTGAGAGTTTGCAGATCCAGGAATGGATGCTAGTTCCTCTGACTTTAGGTCCAACTTTTCTTTCTTGAGGTGCAGTTCAAGTCACTAAATGTCTTATTTTGCATTTGACCACTAATGAACAAATCACTTTCTTGCCCACTTTCTGGACTAACAAGATGGTCACTGGAAATCATAGACATCGCTGTATAAATGAGGAAATAGCCTTGCAATCCCTCTCTCTTCCTTTTCCTCACTCACAATCCTTACACAGTGGAGCTGCCCACCTTCGCCTCCTCTTCTGCAAGATGCAGGGCTCTCAGAGCATTTGATGAGATCCTTACCAGAGATGCTAGGTAGCCAGGGGAATGTACTGGGAAGGACCAGGTTTTGGCAAAGGTGAGAGTGTAGCTTAAAACAGATTCTAATACAGGCTACTTTCTGCAGCCCACACCTTCAACATGCAAGTTAATAGCACAGATCTTACTAGCCTCACAAATTTCCTCCATTGCTTCTCAGGGCAGCATTTCATCACCGTGAGTGACTAATATATTATATCATGATAGCAATTAATCTGTGCCCATAAAATACTTAAGCTCTTGACACATTTTATAAATAGAAGCCTAAGTGTGCCCAAGGAAGTCAGGACCTCTGATGCCTTGTGGCTTTCCAGAAAGGTGATACTAGCTAAGCCACCTCAGAAGTGAAGAAAAAATGTGGGCTGACTGCACCCTCCCCTGCGTCCGGTGCTGGGTGGAAACTCTCAAACTCAGCTCATTTCATTCCTACAACAATGCTGAGTGAACCTGCTTGACCCTCAAACCCTGGTTCTTTCTGCCTGGTGTTGGATCAGTCCATGTGGCTTGAGAAGAAAGAACAGACATAGAGTATCAAGACAAGCAAGATGCCGTGTCATGCAGCTGTATGAGAACATTAGAATTCTAACTATTATATACTGTTGACATCTTATAGGACCTTGTAGAAAATTACATTCTTTTAGCCCTGGCCACTTGACCAGTTGGCTCAGTTGGCCGGTGTATGGACGTCCCGGGTTCAATACCAGTCAGGGCACACATGAGAAGTGACCATCTTCTTCTGTCCCCTCCCTCTACCCCTTCTCTCTCTCTTCCTCTCTCACATCCAGTGGCTTGATTGATTCAAGTGTCAGCTCCAAGCATTGAGTATAGATCAGTTGATTTGAGCATCGACCCAGATGAGGGTTGTTGGGTAGATTCTGGTCAGGGTGCATGCAGGAGTCTGTCTCATTGTCTCCCCTCCACTCACTTGGAAGAAGGGAAAAAAGAAAAAAAAATAACATCCTCGGGGAAGACAGCAATGGAGTAGGCGGATGTACTGACTTACACCTCCCAGAACCAAAGTGGATTACAACTTAATTTTAAGAACAGTCATCTGGAAAAATCAACTTTGGACTAAACTAAGAAGACTCTTTAATCAAGGATCACTGAAGAAGCCACACTGAGACTGGTAGGAAAAGTGGAAATGTAGAGAGGGCTGCCCAGCTTCTGGGAGCAAGGTGAGTTTAGCAGAGAGGGGAGGGTCCTGGGCCCCAGGAACAAAGCCCCAGCCTGCAGCCCCAGAGCCTAGAAGAGGCATATGGACAGTATTTAGCTGTGAAACAACCCAGGATACTGTTTGCGAGAAAGAGACAGATTTCTCAGAACTAAGATTCTTCTTAAAAGGACAGCACAGAAAACCTCTTTCACAACCACTCACCTGGGGTTCTGCGGGACAGGGAGAGCTGAGAGGACGGGAGTAGCAGGAAGACAGTGTAATCTAGGAGGCACAGGGAGAAACACTTTGAGGGACAGCCACCCTAACCCCTGGGCTGAGTCACTCACCAAATCTAAAGTGAGTATTTTTCCTGGAACTGGCAATACCAGCAAAGGGAAGCAGGTCACCAGCCAAACAGAAGCTCTCTTACTGCAATCAGAGCAAAGAATTGCTTAGAAGCAGGGAGCCATCAGGGATACAGTATTGAGTGCTAAGGTCTGAGCTGTATCGCCACCCCCACACTGCGGAGTGCTTGCCAGAGGACAGGTGGCAGTGGGTCGTGGAAGCATGGTCCCATCGGTGGGGGCAGAAGCTGGGGGCTGGCCATGGCAGCAATCTGTCCTGACTGAGGCTCAGCGTGAGCACAGTCCCGCCCAGTGGGGGAAGAGACCGAGGGTGGCCGCAGTGGCAGGAGGGACACACAAAACTAGTTCAACCCGCACTTGTGCACTGGGCGCAAAAGAGCGGTAACACCCGCAGTCCTGCCCGCAGGGGCAAGGCAAAAGCCAGGGAACCAACTGAGTCTTGTGGCTTGGCATAGGAGCACAACCATGCCCACAAGGCCGAGGCTTGCAACCTCAGTGCATGAGCGCAGTCCCACCCACGGAGGCGGGGCAGAAGCAAAGGTTGGCCAGGGATTTCAGCCCAAATACATGAATGCAGTCCCACAGGTGATGATGGAGTGAAGGCTGGGGGTTGGACAGGGCTTGCAGCCCAGGCATACAAACACAGTCCTGCCTATGGAGGCGAGGCAGAAGCCACAGCAGGCTGGTGCCGGCAACGCGCCCAAATGCCCAAGGCAGCAGCAGAGGGGTGGCGGGTCTGCAGACAGACCACACCTAGGAAACACAGAGGCCACACCCATTGGACTCCTGTAGCCACACCCTTCTTATACACAGACAAAATGGGAAGGCAGAGAAATGCAACTCAAATGAATCAACAAGTGAAATCACAAGAAAAATATTTGAATGAGATGGACATTACCAAATTACTGGATGCAGAGTTTAAAATAATGATTGTTAGGATGCTCAAAGATCTTAGAGCAACAATGGATGGACACATGAGCACCTAAATAAAGAGATAGCAAGTATAAAAAAAGACATTGAAATAATAATAAAGAATCAGCCAGAAATGACAAATACAATACTAGAAATGAAGACCACACTGGAAGGAATTAAAAGCAAGATGGATGAAGCTGAGAATCAAATCAGTGAGTTAAAGGACAAGATAAATGAAAGCACAGAAGCAGAGCAGCAAAAAGAAAAGAGGCTCAAAAAGTCTGAAGAAACTTTAAGAGAGCTCTGTGACAACATGAAGAGAAATAACATCTGCATCATAGGAGTTCCTGAAAAAGAAGAGAAAGAACAAGGGATAGAGAATCTGATTGAAGAAGTCATAGCTGAAAACTTCCCTAAATTGATGAAGGAAAAAGTCACACAAGTTCAAGAAGCACAGGGAGTTCCATTAAGGATGAACCCAAAACACCAACACCAAGACATATCATAATTAAAATAGAAAAATTAAAAAATAAAGAAAGAATTATAAAAACTTTAAGAGAAAAGCAGTCCATTACCTACAGAGGAGCCCTCATAAGGATGACATCAGACTTCTCAACAGAAGCATTAGAGGCCAGAGAGAATGGCAAGAAATATTCAAAGTAATGCAAAATAAGAGATACAACCAAGGCTTCCCTTTCCAGCAAAGCTATCATTTAAAATTGAAGGAGAAATAAAAATCTTCCCAGACCAAAAAAAAAAAAAAAAATTCAAGGAATTCATTAAAACCAAACCAATACTATAAGAAATGTTAAGGGGCCTGCTATAAACAGAACAAAAGGGGGAAAAAATCTAGTAAAAGAGGAATGTAGATTTAAAGAATAAAATGGCAATAAACAACTAAATATCAATAATAACCTTAAATGTAAATGAATTAAATGCTCCAATCAAGACATAAGGTAGCTGCATGGATAAGAAAACAGGACCCATACATATGTAGTCTACAAAAGACACACCTCAAAACAAAAGATACACATAGCCTGAAAGTAAAGAGATGGAAAAAAATATTTCATGCAAATGGAAATGAAAAAAAGCTGGTATAACAATACTTATATCACACAAAATAGACTTTAAAACAAAGGCTAGAGTAAGGGATAAAGAAGGTCACTACATAATGATAAAGGGAGCAATCCAACAGGAATATATAACCATTATAAATATCTATGCACCTAATATAGGAGCACCTAAATATATAAACCAGATTTTGATGGGCATAAAGGACAAGATCAACAGCAATACTATAATAGTAGGGTATTTTAATACCTCAATAACATCACTGGATAGATCCTCAAGAAAGAAAATTAACAAAGAAACAGCAGATTTAAAGCACAAACTAGAATCTAGTGACTAGATCAACTAGATTAGTAGATATCTTCAGAACCTTTCACCCCAAAGCAGCAGAATATACATTTTTTTCAAGTGCTCATGGTACATTCTCTAAGATAGATCACATGCTAGGACACAAAGTGAGTCTCAAAAAATTTAAGAAGATTGAAATCATATCAAGCATCTTCTCTGATCACAATGGCATGAAACTAGAAATCAACTACAATAGAAAAACTGAAAAACACTCAAACACTTGGAAACTAAATAGCATGTTATTAAATAATGAATGGGTTAACAATGAGATCAAGGAAGAAATCAAAGACTTCCTTGAAACAAATGAAAATGAACATACAACAACTCAAACTGTATGGGACACAGCAAAAGCAGTCCTGAGAGGGAAGTTCATAGCACTACAAGCATACCTTAAGAAGCTAGAAATAGCTCAAATAAACCATTTAACCCTGCATCTAAAAGAACTAGAAAAAGAACAGCAAGTAAAACCCAGAGGAAGTAGAAGGAAGAAAATAATAAAAATCAGAGTAAAAATAAATGACATGGAGGCTAAAATAACAATACAGAGGATCAATGAAACCAAGAGCTGGTTCTTTGAAAAGGTAAACAAGATATATAAACCTTTAACCAGACTCATCAAGAAAAAGAGAGAGAGGACTCAAATAAATAAAATTAGAAATGAAAGAGGAGAAGTAACAACTGACACAGCAGAAATACAAAGGATTGTAAGAAAATACAATGAAGAACTCTATGCCATAAAATTAGACAACCTAGGTTAAATGGAAAAATTCCTTAAAACATATCATCTTTCAAAAGTCAATATAGAAGAATCAGAAAACCTAAACAGACTGATTTCATCAAATGAGAATGAAACAGTTATCAAAAAAATCCCAACAGGCCCTGGCCGGTTGGCTCAGTGGTAGAGTGTCGACCTGGCGTGCAGAAGTCCCGGGTTCGATTCCTGGCCAGGGCACACAGGAGAAGCGCCCATCTGCTTCTCCACCCCTCCCCTTCTCCTTCCTCTCTGTCTCTCTCTTCCCCTCCCGCAGCCGAGGTTCCATTGGAGCAAAGATGGCCCGGGCGCTGGGGATGGCTCCTTGGCCTCTGCCCCAGGCACTAGAGTGGCTCTGGTCGCAACAGAGCGACCCCCCAGAGGGGCAGAGCATCACCCCCTGGGGGGCAGAGCATCACCCCCTGGTGGGCGTGCTGGGTGGATCCCGGTTGGGCACATGCAGGAGTCTGTCTGACTGTCTCTCCCAGTTTCTAGCTTCAGAAAAATACAAAAAAAAAAAAAAAAAAAAAAAAAAAAAAACTCCCAACAAACAAAAGCACTGGGCCAGATGGATTCATAGGCGAATTTTACCAAATATTCAAAGAAGAACTAACTCCTATCCTTCTCAAGCTATTTCAAAAAATTCAAGAGAAGTAAAGACTTCCAAACTCCTTTTATGAGGTGAGCATGATACTGATTCCAAAACAAGGCAAAGACAACACAAAGAAAGAAAACTATAGGCCAATATCCCTGATGAACTTAGATGCTAAAATTCTCAACAAAATATTACCAAACCGGATCCAGCAATACATGAAAAAATCATACATCATGATCAGGTGGGATTTATTCTACGGAGACAAGGCTGGTCCAATATCTGCAAATCAATCAATGTGATTCAACACATAAACAAAAGAAAGGATAAAAATCACATGATAATATCAATAGATGCAGAAAAACATTTGATAAAGTCCAACACCCATTTATGATTAAAACTTTCAGCAAAGTGGGGATACAGAGATCATACCTCAATATGATAAAGGCCATCTATGACAAACCCACAGCCAACATCATACTCAATGGGCAAAAATTAAAAGCAATCCCCTTAAGATCAGGAACAAGGTAGGGGTGCCCCCTTTCACCACTCTTATTTAACATAGTTCTGGAAGTCCTAGATACAGCAATCAGACAAGAAGAAGAAACAAAAGGCATCGAAATTGGAAAAGAAGAAGTAAAACTATCATTATTTGCTGATGGTATGACACTGTGAATAGAAAATCCTCAAGTCTCAGTCAAAAAACTACTGGACCTGATAAATGAATTCAGCAAGGTAACAGGATATAAAGTCAATATTCAGAAATCAGTGGCATTTTTATACCAACAATGAACTGTCTGAAAGAAAAATTAAGAAAACAATCTCCTTCACTATTGCAACCAAAAAAATAAAGTACCTAGGAGTAAATTTAACCAAAGAGGTTAAGAACTTGTACTCGGAAAATTATAAAACATTGATAAAGGAAATCAAGGAAGATACAACCAAGTGGAAGCATATACCATGTTCATGGATAGGAAGAATAAGCATCATTAAAATGTCTATATTACCCAAAGCAATCTATAAATTCAATGTCATTTCTATTAAAATACCAATGACATACTTCAAAGATATAGAACAAATACTCCAAAAATTTATATGGAACCAAAAAAGAACATGAATAGCCTCAGTAATCCTGAAAAAGAAGAATAAAGTAGGGGATGGGGGTGTATCACACTTCCTGATATCAAGTTATACTACAAGATCATTATACTCAAAACAGCTTGGTACTGGCATAAGAACAGCCATACAGATCAATGGAACAGAACAGAGAGCCCAGGAATAAACCCACACCTATATGGACAATTGATATTTGACAAAGGAGGTAAGAGCATGCAATGGAGTAAAGATAGTCTAACAAATGTTGTTGGAAATTTGGACAGGTACTTGCAAAAAAATGAAACTGGATCACCAACTTACACCATTCACAAAAGTAAACTCAAAATGGAAAAAAGACTTAAATGTAAGTCATGAAACCATAAACATCTTGGAAGAAAACATAGGCAGTAAACTCTTCGATATCTCTCATAGCAATATTTTTGCTGATTTATCTCCATGAGCAAGTGAAATAAAGGACAGGATGAACAAATGAAACTATATGAAACTAAAAAGCTTTTGCACAGCAAAAGACACCATTAACAAAATAAAAAGACAACCCACACAATGGGGAATATATTCACCAATACATATTGGAATATTAACACCAATAAGGGGTTAATAACCAAAATTTATAAAGAACTTGTAAAACTCAACATCAGGAAGATAAACAATCCAATCAAAAAATAAGCAAAAGAAATGAATAGGCATTTCTCCAAAGAGGACACACAGATGGCCAATAAGCATATAAAAAAATGCTCAACATCACTAATCATTAGAGAAATGTAAATTAAAACCACAATGAGATACCACCTCACACCAGTCAGAATGGCACTTATTAACAAAACAACACATAATAAGTGCCGGAGAGGGTGCGGAGAAAAGGGAACCCTCCTGCACTGTTGATGGGAATGCAGACTGGAGCAACCACTGTGGAAAACAGTATGGAGATTCCTCAAAAAATTAAATATGAAACTGCCTTTTGACCCAGCTATCCCACTTTTAGGAATATATCCTATGAATACCAAATCACTGATTCAAAAAAAGAAATGCACCCCCAGGTTTATGGCATTGTTTACAATAGCCAAGTTCTAGAAACAGCCCAAGTGTCTGTCAGTGGACGAGTGGATTAAAAAGCTGTGGTACATATACACAATGGAATACTACACAGCCATGAGGAAGAAGGAAATCTTACCTTTTGCAACAACATGGATGGACCTGGAAACTATCATGCTAAGTGAAATAAGCCAAGCAAAGAAAGAAAAATATCATATGACCACTCATTTGAGGAATCCAATGAACAATGTGAACTGAGCAACGGAACAGAGGCAGAGGTGGGATCAAAAGGACCAGAGGGAAAGCGGTCAGAGCGAAAATAGAAGAGAAGATGGGATCAGAGAAGGATAAGAGATTAATGAAATTATATATACATAACACAGCATTATAGAGAACAGGACAGCAAATCCTGGAGGAAAGGGGGGAAGGCTTTGGGGGAGGGGGTTATGGGGGGGCTGAGGGGAATAAAGGGCTGTGGAGAGATATATTTGGTGGGATGTTTAAATCTATGTAAACACAAATCAAAATCATAAATAAAAAAAAATTACATCCTCTGTCCTGGACCTTAATTTTTGTCTTTTCAAAGGCAAGAAGACTGGGAACTTTAAGCTCTCTGTTCTACAGGACCTGATAAGCTCATTGTACAGGGGTTTCAGTCCTTCCTTTCAGAGGGCAGGGAAGCTCCCTGCACTCAGCTTCACCTGCCCACCTCCTCATGGCTGTAGGGCTTCAGAACACCGTGCAGCGTGAACTCCCAGCCCCTCCTCTCGCACACCAACAGGAGCAGGCTGGCACCTGCACACAGGAAGGAAGATGAGATGTTCCGATAGGTAGCCAGGCTCCCCTACTGACTTTGAGCAGCCCAGGCAACTTATCACAAAATAATCCTTCCTGGACCTCTCCCTCTGCTACCACTTTTCCTCCCCTACTGTCTGAACTGTGGCTACCCTCCCCTCCTCTCCTGGGACAGGAAGGTGCTGTTGTTTCTGGATGCTGCGAGAAACTAATTTCTTTCAGGCAAGGTGACTGGGGCCACATGGAGCATTTGTGACCACAGCAAAGAGGTTGGAGATTAAAGAAGGATGAGTAGGCAGGCTTCTCATGGCAAAGTGGTATGGTAACTGAGCCAAGTCACAGCTGTGGCACACAGAAGGGCGTGAACCTGCTGGGGTGTAGGCACTGGGAGAGCAGAGAGGGGAGAAAGTGCTTGCCCAGGCTAGGCCCGAATTAATGGCGATGAAAGTTTGCTCTTCCCCCAACTCTGGCCATAACCTCTCTTAAAATCCTTTTCATTGTTAATGGGTCTATCTTCCTCACTTAATGTTTGCCAGGAGGATAAATGAATAAATGAGTGAACAAATAAACTAGCCAATCCATGAAAAAAACTCTGGCTTGGCCTCCAGCCCTTTAATCTTTCTTTCTTGTTTTCTGACTATGTGGAGAATTTATTAGGTAGATACAACAAACAAATGTATTATTCAGAGTAAACTGCCCTCATTTTGGGACCAGGCAATAAGTCACAGAGACAAGGGGATAGCACCTGTCCCCACTCCCCGATACTCTCCACCAAGGCCCCTAGGCTGTCCCTTTACAATCTCTCCTTCCTGAGCTCTGCTTCGGCTGGATTACTCCCCCCAGCGGAAGCCTTTGCAATAGTCCCTCTACCCCAGCTTTTCTCTCCCTGCTCTCTCAGGACCCTGGGTCCAGTAGCCACTATGCCTGACAGCTGAGGGAATGAAACATAGATGTGAGCTTGGGGGCAGTGGGTAATCTGTCCCTTGGGAGAGTTTTAGGATTGACACATGCAGAGGAAGGTCTGGGCAGTGACTGCCCCTGGGCAGAGGCAGGGTAAGATGACCTCCAGAGGCCTGACTGTCCCCCAACACTGCTTTCAGCTTGTCTGCTCCAGAACTCTCTGTGCGCACACTGGCCAGTGTCACAGACACATCCTGGTCTGTGAATGCTGACAGCTGTGGCTCCCAGGCTGTGGCTTAGATCCCAGCTTCTCAGTTGGGCCTAGGAACCATAGTATCAGCAATTTCTGGGGAAACTAAAGCAATTCCTCTCTTCTTTCCCTGTGTAATCACTTCAAGATACCAGCATCTACTCCCTGGGTCTGACATTATCATAGCCCACCATTGCTCCAGTTTCCAAAACCCATCTTTCTGCCCATACTCTATCTGAGGCTATAATTTTCGCAAGGTATTCTCTTTATTCCCGAGAGTCAAGACAAACACTCTAAATTCCAAATCAGAACCCCCCACAGAGCACAGACGCGATAACATTGCAGAGGTGGAAAGTCGCCCAGTTCAGCCACCCATGAGGCACTGGGGCAGGACACAGGGGGACCCATAGGGAAGTCAAGGTCTCAACCTCAGAGAAGTCATCCTCTGATTCAGAGGTAAGAATCATACACAGACAACAGCAAAAAGCACTGAAAGGCCACACAAAACAAGAGCTTAGATGTATGTTTTAAACTTCCACTCTACCAGGGCACAGGAGCTAGAGAAAACCACCCAATCTCACAATTAAAAGAAACCATCCTGTGAATAGTGGAGCAGAGCTTGAAGGAGACAGAGGACTTAAGAGAATGTCCTTTACCTCATAGAGCTCAAAGTTTAATGAGATAGACAGACATGTATGCAGCCATTCACAGCCCATACCAACAAGAACGTTATAGACCTGGGGAAGGCTGCAGAGTTAGGGAAGGGACAGAGAAGAGAGAGAGAGAGTTCTGCACTTGATTTTAGCCAAAAGGCTAAGAAGCAATAGAGAGGAGAGTTCTGATGAGGAAGACTTGGAAATATTTTTATAAAAAAGGTAAATATTGAAATGTGTTTGAAATAGGTAGATCGATTGCCAGTTAGGACAAACGCAGAAAGCAACCAAAGAATGCACGACTGAGTGGAAAACTAATGAATACCTCTCTTCCCCTTCCCCTCTCTCTTCCTTCCTCTCTGTGTCTCTCTAAAAATCAATAAAAATTAAACCCTGGCTGAACAGGTTGGAGTGTCATCCTGGAGTGCAGAGGTTGCTGGTTTGATTCCTTAGTCAGCGCACATACAAGAGCAGCTCTATGTTCCTGTCTCCATCTGTCTCTTTCTCTCTTCCCCTGCCTCTCTCAAAAAAATAAAATAAAATAGGTAGAATTCTGATTGATATAAATAGGAAGGAGAGCATCCAGGAGGAAGAAGCAGTGTGGGATAAAAACAGAGCAGGGAGGGTTTAGTTAGAGAACATTGAGAAGTCCACTGTGGCTGGGAAGAAGTAAGGTCACACAAAGCCACAAGATCTGCTTGCCATGGAGCGCCTTGAAGAGCATGCCAAGAATTTCAAACTTGATTCTCATGGAAAAATGATAATCCTTCTTGAAAAGAGCAAATTACTTTAGGGTTAGTGTGAAATAAATTAGAAAGATTGGAGACAGGGAGATGAGTTGATAGCTACACACAAGTCCTAGCAAACAGCAATGAGTTCCTCTCCTGAGCTGTAGCAGGAGCAAAGGGGAGGAGGGGAGAGAGATGAGAAACCGGTTAGTACAGAATCTCAGAGTGTCCAGGGATCTGACACTTGCAGAGGTGGGAAGCCATCCCATTCATCCAGTCATTGCTTCAAACCCTTCCCTTGTTTCTAAGTAAGGAAGGAAACTGAGTCAAAAAGTAAAAAAAAAAAAAAATCTTTTCCAAGTTCACAGTGAAAATGAGAGTTGCTGGGCCTTGATGAAAACCCAGGGCTTCCAATTCTCAATCCTAGGGTTCTCTGGGGCACTAGGCGAAGGGCCAGGAATAGCTACAGGGAAAAGCAGATCTGACTGCTCTTAAAAGGAAAACAGGTGATTGCCTGAGCACTGACTTCCACAGGCCAATATTCCCAGACTCACCTCTTTTCTTTCTGATGGAGCTGACTCTGGGGGTGGAAGGGTGGGGGCAGGGAGCTGAAAACTCTGATGGAACCCCAAATGAATTGCTAATAACGCGTAAAGTATAATTAAAACTTTACAGATTACAAAGCATATTTATTTACCTAACTTCCCCATCTCACTTCCTCCACTCCCACTTTACCTCAGGACACATTCATACTTTTTGTTGACAAACTTTTATCAGGTGCCTACTCTTGTGGGCTCTTTGGTGGCTTCTGGGTTGCAAGGTTGTGCAAGACCAGGACGGAGCAGAGCCACAGCGGTAACCCGCACACCTTGCCTCTGCTGAGCTGTGTCTCAATCAGGCTGGTTTAGCCTATTGGCGTCCTCAAGCCGTGGCCTCTAAACCAACCATCCCTCTCCAGAAAGTTTCTTAAAAACAACTGAAAACATGGTGTGTGGCAGTTCCTCAAAAAGTTAAACATAGGGTAATTATTTGACCCAGTAACTCCACTCGTGGTTACACACCCAAGTGAACTGAAGACATATGTCCACAGAAAAATTTGCACATGAATGTTCAGAGTAGCATTATTCATAGTCGTCAAAAGGTAGAAATAACCCAAATAAATGCCTATTAGTGGGTGAATGAATAAATAAAATGTGGTCTATCAGACAATGGACGATTATTAAGCTTTAAAAAGAAATGAAGTACTGGTACATGTTATAACATGGATGAAGCTTGAAAACACTGTGCTAAAGAAGCCAGTCAATAAAGGGCACAATGTGTGATTCTATTTATTTGAAATTTTCAAAATAGGCAAATCTGCAGAGACAAAAAGTAGATTAATGATTGTAATGGGATGAAAGAGGGCACAGGGTTTCTTGGGGGAAGAGGAGATCACTAAAGTTTAGTGATGGTTGTGCAATAGTAAAAAACATTGGATTGTACACTTTAAATGGGTAGATTGTATGGTATGTGAATTAAATTTCAATAAAGCTCTTGAACAATACAAAAAAAGAAACCTCAGAAACCTGATCTGAATGCTCCAAACTGCCACACATGGCCAACTTTGAAGACATCTGTTTTGGCCTGTAGCATTATTAACCGTGTTCTAGGAATTACCTAAGATTTCATGAGCTATGCTCGCAATGACTTTTGACACTTTCTAGTTCATTTAATTGGGAAAGGGAGAGGAGAATATGGCCTGAGAATATGGGAGGGAAGGAATGATGGGGTTTTACAGCTAAAAACAAAAGCCTGGGCTACAAGCAGGCGATGAGAAGCCCAGCTCCAGATGAAAACCTGTGCGCTAGACCCCAGGAATTCTAGACCTTCTTTCTAGGACTGAGAGCACATTTTCTGACAAGGTTAAAATATTGCTGAGGCCAGTGTTACCTTCAAAAACCACTGACTCTCACAGATGTCATTACAGAAAATTGGCCTGTAATTAACAGGAAGGTAATTTATCTGTAAGGACAGATTTTAAAATGAAAACTTATTTGTGTATGGGATAATAAATGACCATTCAATATCAAGAAATCTCAGAGTTTTATGTCTATTAATTAGTCCCATTTTTCTCCAGCGCAAGGTGTTCATTTGCTCCATCTATACTTTGTCTACCTGCTTCATGCCAGACGGCTAAGTGGAGTGGGGAGCCTGCCTGGGGTTATACAGGGCCTGCCTTATAATACAAACACTCAGCTATCTTCTGGGCCCTGTGGATTTCATCTCACTAAACAGCCACCCACCATCTCCACCAAAGGAAAAGGAAACCGAAGAGTTCCATGATCATTATCCCTAATATTTGGTCAAAGTTTGACAAAGAGACTCCTGGAAAACTTCAATAGCTCAAAATAGTACCTGCCATACCCACTAGGTACATCTTCACCCATAGAAAATGGACAGCAGCCCTAGCCAGTTAGCTTAGTTAGTTGGAGCAGGTTTGATCCCCAGTCAGAGCACATATTGGAAGCAACCAATGAACACACAACTCAGTGGAAAAACAAATGAATGTTTCTTTGTCTCTCTTTCTCTCTCTCTCATCTCTCCCTTCCTCTTTCTGTCTCTCTAAAAAAAATCAATCAATAAAAATAGAAAATAAACAGCAAAGGCTTGCAAGAGAGTAAAAAAACAAAGGAAAAGGGAATAGGAGAACTTCCTTGATCACATTCTGCCCATTGTAAAAACAGAAGGGCAGCATTTAGCTACTGAAGAAGCACAGGAAAATAATAAATATTTGATGAGTTATGCACTGGGAGATTCTCATTTCAAGGCTGGATTCCTTCATAGCCTGTCATTAGGAAGTTATTTTGTTCTTACTTATGTCAGACTTTGTGGAAAAGCTATTTTTCACACTTGAGAGTGGGTAATCACCAGTCCTGTTCCCAAAGGAACAGTATAACATAGGAGATGCAAACAAAGGCTTTGGAATCATGAAGTTGTGGGTTTAAATCCCAGCTCTGCCCTTCCAAGCTGAATGACCTTGAGCAACTTATCTTTCTTTGAACCTCAGTTTCTTTGTTTGAAAACTGACAATAATATTGTCAGCCTCATGGAATTGTTATCAGAATTAAACAAGGTAACATGTAGCCTGACCAGTGGTGGCACAGTGGATAGAGCATCAATTCAGAACACCAAGGTCTCTGGTTCAAACTCTGAGGTTGCCAGCTTGAGCACAGGCTCATCAACTTGAGCACTGTGTTGCCAGCTTAAACGTGGGGTCATCAGCTTGATTGAGCACAGGGCCATAGGTTTGAACACAGGGTTGCTGGCCTGAGTGCTGAGTCACCGGCTTGAGTGCAGGATCATCAACATTATCCCAAGGTCATTGGCTTGAGCACAAAAGTTGCTGGCTTGAAACTCAAACTCGCTGTTGAGAGCACAGGGTTGCTAGCTTAAGCTCTAGGTTGCTAGCTTGAACCCCAGGCCACTGGCTTAAGCAAGGGGTCACTGGCTCAGCTTTAGCCCCCTAGTCCAGGCACATATGAGAAGCAATCAATCAATAACTAAAATGAAGCAACTACTAGTTGATGCTTCTCATCTCTACCCTCCCTCTGCCTCTCTCCCTTCCTGTCTCTCTTTCTCTCTGCCCCTCTAAAAAACAAAAAACAAAAAAACACCCCAAGGTAATTCTGTAAAATGCTTAACACATAGTCTACCTCACACAGTAAGAACAATAAATTGTAGCTTAAAAACTTCTAGCCTTTGAGACCACAAAGCTCCATTCCAACATGAATGTAAATAAAAACAGCAAAACACATTGAAAAACGATGAAAAAAAAACAGCCTGAGGCCTCACACAATTTACAAATGCTAAGTAACAAGACACCTATTATTGTTTTCCACAGAAGACTGAGGAGCACAAAGTCCTAAGGTCTTCATCAAATTCATGAATAGAGAAGTTATAATATAACTCCAAAGCCTCTGCTGACTCTGAAATTGGAATCCCAGAATCAGCATGTTAATTCTCTCACCTGAAAAAGCTTAGAAATCAGGCCAACTCTCTCCTCTTAGATGAAGAAACTCAAGGCCAAGAGGCTAAGTGTTTTGCCCAAAATTACCCAATATGTTTCATGACTCCTTTGAATATCTGTTATTTCTAGTCCCTGGATCTTCCTCTTCTTCCCTCTGATCAATCTCTCTCAATATCCTAGCAATGACATCAGCAATTTGAACTATAGAGAAGGATCCTACCTCCCATTAGAATGAAAGATCCTAAGCACAAGGACTGTATCTTTTATCTCAGTGTCTACAAAATGGCACTCCATATGCTCACAAATACCCACTGATTAATTGACTCAGAAATACATACTGTTCTCTGCTCATTTTATAGGAACTTAGTAAATGTTTAATGAATGCATATATAACAGACCCTCCTATTAAGAACATGATCCTCCTTCTCTCCGCTGCAATGTCGGGCAGACAACTGCCTGCCCTACTAACCTGAAAAAACAGTTGCTAGGGAGCCCTGAAAGATGTCCACAGAAAAGGGCCCCTAGCTTTTCTATTCTCTATCACAATGGCTGTTATCTTTCCCATGTACCCAACTCATCCTCAGTCCCTTTATTTGCCCCGGAAGTCACTGAACCGTCTCTTGTTTTTGTTTTTGTTTTTGTTTTTGTTTTTTGGTTCTGATAGTAAAAGAGACATAACAAAATAGCTCTCATAAGCCAAGATACAAGCAGAAAGAAAATCTCAGCATGACCCAGCTCTCAGAATTTATAAACACATCTAAACAAGTCCTGATCAGTGCTGGGAGACCCTAAACAACAGAGGATAGAAGCTGGCACGAAGGTGATAAAATCCCAAAGGCAGAAACCCTATGGAATTTCAGTGAAGGTGCTGAAGAATCTTAGATCCTATAGACCCCCCACTGAAGCCACATTTCTTTAGTACATCATAGCTCTCCTAGTTTTTTAGGCTTGAAGACTTGGAGTCTCTCCTGACTTCTCCCATTTCCTGCCCCTCATCTAATCTATCTCAAAACCCCATCTTTTTTTTCCTTCTATCATCCAGTCACCTTCCTGTAATTATGAAATGCTACATCCAGATCACTTCTCATATAGTCATACAGGAGATTTCTAACAGGCCTTCATGCTCAGTCACTGCTCTTTCCAATTTTTTTTATACTCCATAGTCTAGGTGATCGACTTGTCCCAAGTTGCCTAAAACTCTCCCAGTTTTAGCATTGAAAGTCTCATCTCTGGGGAAGTGCCTCAATCCCAACTGAGACAGCTGGTGTAGGGTCGATGCTGGACATGGCCCTCCCCTCTACTCTGTCCCTAGCACCATGGTCACAAGTCCCGGCTGTGAGCTACGGAAGAGAGGGTAATAAAACTGCAACTGCCCTGGCCAGTTGGCTCAGTGGTAGAGCGTCGGCCTGGTGTGCAGAGTCCCGGGTTCGATTCCCGGCCAGGGCACACAGGAGAAGCGCCCATCTGCTTCTCCACCCCTCCCCCTCTCCTTCCTCTCTGTCTCTCTCTTACCCTCCCGCAGCCGGGGCTCCACTGGAGCAAAGATGGCCCGGGCGCTGGGGATGGCTCTTCAGCCTCTGCCCCAGGTGCTAGAGTGGCTCTGGTCGCAACAGAGTGACACCCCAGAGGGGCAGAGCATCGCCCCTGGTGGGCAGAGCGTCGCTCCCTGGTGGGCGTGCTGGGTGGATCCCGGTGGGGTGCATGCGGGAGTCTGTCTGTCTCTCCCCGTTTCCGGCTTCAGAAAAATACAAAAACAAAAAACAAACAAAAAAAAACCCTGCAACTGAGGTTTCTCTAAGGACAAAAAAACTGAGTTGCCAGGTATTATCAAGAAGAAATAGCACTGCACAGCGCATACATTTTACCCCTACCTTCTGCTTGCCAGCTTGCCTGCTTACTTGCCCATAGACAAAGATTTTCACTTAAGCAATTACCCAGGGCTTAGCTATAAAAACCTCACCTCCCTCAATGGTGTGCAAAGCTTTTGCTCAACTGCTGCCGTTGGTGGTGCCTTTATATGTAAGTGATAAAGGCTATGTTCACTCTATCTAATCCTCCTTGTGGTTTCTGGGATCTCACAACAACACCAGATTGATTTCCCAGGTCCAGACCTCCTGTGCTATACAGCTGGCCACCTTACTGCAGTCGATTAAAATCTTTCCCCAAACAATGCTTTGATCATGTCACTTTTCTGACCAAAATGTTCCCTACTTCCCATTTTTCATTAAAATAAACCAGGGGTCCCCAAACTATGACCTACGAGCCGCATGTGGCCCCCTGTGGCCATTTATCCGGCCCTCACTGCACTTCCAGAAGGGGCACCTCTTTCATTGGGGGTCAGTGAGAGGAGCATAGTTCCCATTGAAATACTGGTCAGTTTGTTGATTTAAATTTACTTGTTTTTTATTTTAAATATTGTATTTGTTCCCGTTTTGTTTTTCGACTTTAAAATAAGATATGTGCAGTGTGCATAGGGATTTGTTCATAGTTTTTTTTTATAGTCCAGCCCTCCAATGGTCTGAGGGACAGTGAACTGGCCCCCTGTGTAAAAAGTTTGGGGACCCCTAAAATAAACCATAAAGCAGATGGTAAATTTGCCTCAGAGAATGTATAAGAAAGCGCATTAGGCCTTGGCTAGTTGGCTCAGTGGTAGAACATCGGCCTGGTGTTTGGATGTCCCAGGTTCAATTCCTGGTCCGGATACACAGAAGAAGTGACCAACTGCTTCTCCACTCCTCCCCTTTCCCCTTCCTTTTCTTTCTCTCTTCTTTTCCCACAGCCATGGCTAGATTGATTCAAGCACATCAGCCACAGGCACTGTGGATGGTTCCGGGAGCCTCGGCCTCAAGGTGCTAAAAATAACTCGGTTGTGAGCACAGCCCCAAATGGGCAGAGCATCAGTCCCAGACAAGGGCTGCTGGTGGTAGGGTCCCAGTTGGGGTACATGTGGGAATCTGGGAAACTGTCTCTCTATCTCCCCTCCTCTCACTTGGAAAGGAAGATAAATAAATAAATAAATAAATAAAGCAAATAGAAAGCCTGTTAGGCTAAAGTAAAGGATCAGGGGTTCTCGGTTTGGCTTTAGTCATAACCCTGTGGGACCCTAGGCAAGTTTTTCAAGCTAGTTGGGCTTCAGTTTTCTGATCTATAAAATTAGGAAGCTAAACTAGATTTCCTTTCCAGCTTCAAAATTTTCTAATTCTCTTCTCCTATATACCCTTTATTCTAGCCAGACTTACCAACTCACTCTAACCCAAACACACCTGTAAACTCTCACCTTTGTATTTTTGGTCTTTCTCCCCACCAGAATCTCTTGTCTTTCCTTTCTGCCCACTTGAATCTTTCGGGGAACCACACAAATCCCACCTTCTAAGAGAAGCGTGCCCCAGCCCCTGAAGACTCCATACATACCCAGGTTTTCTAACACTCAACACCTCTCATGTTCTGCTCCCGGTATTCAAAATCTTTTTTTTTTTTTTTTACACTAAGCTTTTTTATTCCAACTGGACTAAAATCTCGTTGCATTTTTGTGATTCCCTTACAGAATCCCAAGTTCTACTAACTAATTGATGTATGAATTCACAGAAAAAAGTACAACCAGAAACAAAAAATAGAAAGTATAGTAGACCTGCGGTGGCGTGGTGGATAAAGTGTCGATCTGGAAATGCTGAGTTCGCCGGTTTGAAACCCTGGGCTTGCCTGGTCAAGGCACATATGGGAGTTGATGCTTCCAGCTCCTCCCCCCTTCTCTCTCTCTGTCTCTCTCTCTCCCCCTCACTCTCCTCTCTAAAAATGAATAAATAAAAAAAAATAAAAAAGATAAAAAAAGAAAATATAGTAAATCTAGAATTCTTTGCATTTTACACAAAATTCTCAAACACTTTCATAATCAATAACTCACTCGCTCCACCAAGATCTACTAAGAATCTTTAAGATTTACTAAGACACTGATGGCATGTCATAGGTGTAGTGATGAGGGATAAATAGAGGCCTAGGTCTCTGACAGTATCTCTACTCACAAATAGCATAAGATCCCACATTGTTCTTAAAGTAGTAGCAGCAACACCATCATAATGCCCTCCCTCCCCCCAATTGGTCATGTATTTATTTACTCCCTCCAATAGCCTGCAGAGAAGTTAAGTATTTTAAAATTTTCAAAATAAGTCAATAGATTAAAATAAACAGATTAAAATACACATAAACAAGACATTAGCCTAAGATAAATCTTTTCCAGGAACTGTATCCTGGCCATACATCTAGAATCTCTAGTCCCTACTTTGACAGATTTTTGTAAAGTGACCATATTGATAATCTTCTGTGGTATGATTTGACTATTGTCTTCCTTTAATCTTAGTAAGTGACACATATTAAGGATGAACATCTCCGTCTTTTTTGGACCCCACAACACTCATGCACACACACACTCCCTTAATTAAATAGGGCTGGGACTTGAACAGTGTCACCTAATCTAATGACAAACAGGTTCATGAGCAAGTGGGGGAAGTAAATAAACCAAACGGTTTGCAGAGGGAGAGGCCAAGTTGGGTTGAGCTGGGCTGGGTACAAGGTGATTCAGGCTCTGCCACAGAATGGGTGTCTCCTGGGATGGCCTAGTAGGACAATTAAAACCCCTATAAATAGGATAGGTTTTCAAGTCTCCAGTATCCTCTTCAGCTTCTCAGTCTTCAGCTCATTCCTCCTCACGCAGGTAAGACATGCATGGGAGAACCATGGCAGTATCCATGAGGCTCTTGATGGTGGCTGTGATGTGCTGGGCTGGAGAAGTCTGAGACTGTTCCTTAGGGTGATGGCTGTGGGTACCCTCTTTCTTCCTTTTCTTGGTTTTATCTAAGAGCATCATGATAACTGGGGTTGCCTACTGCTGAGGCTATAAAATATGCATGCTTTTGTTTCAGCATGTCCTAGGCATTCCAAAATCAAGGGCTAGAACTATTGGTGAATAGCTTAGTTTCCCATAGTGAAGCATTTGCCTTTTGTGCAAGTTAGGCAAGACCCAAGAGTTTAGAGCTCATCAGGGGCACAGCCCTGGACCATGAATCCATGTACTGTCACGTCTCTTTGCAATGAATTGTTACTAAGGACTAAGTTAGTCCCATACAATTCATTATTTGGCACTAATTCATATAAGCATGACTGCATGCTTTTGGAAATCCAACGTGCTCTGCAGTTAGGGTTTGTTTGGAAGCTGATAAACCCAGTAACTGGGATTTTTCACACCATAACAAGAAATATTAAGATCCAGATCTCCAAAGACCCCAGCATCCTAGCAGGGCCAATGTGAACTTAGCTTATCATTATGCAGTTAATTGGCCTGCTATTTTCATCTGTAACAGTTTTGTATTCAGTGATTCTATTTTATAATCATTATCTCAAAGTAAACATTCAAGCCAGAAAGTTTCTTTGGCTCATCAGAAGACTGTGGCTTGTTCAGTGGGGCCTATGTCGTGCCCCATCCAGTGCATTAGTTGTTCATGGAAAATAATGCTTCACTGCACTGGCTTTGGCCCTGCCTCTGTGGGTTTCCTGACCATCTTTCTTTTCTGTTCTAATCTGAGAGTTTCAATCAGGCAAGTCCTACCTGGAGTACAGGATGGGGCATATAAAATACCTACCATGTATTTTTTGGCTTTTAGGAAATAGCCATTTTTTTTTAGCAGGGGACCCATAATCTGAACCCATCTCTCACTGTAATATGTGATATTTGGAGCCAGACTGTGGGTCAAAATGAGTGAGGGGTATGGCTAAGGTGGGGCTCTGTCATTACTTAAGCTTCTGTCCTTGACCAAGAGGGGCCACTTTCCCTCTGAAAATGCTGTCTCCTGGGCTTCATTCTAAACACAATCAAAATCTTGTTTCTTCTTTTAGGTTCACTTGTTTTTGCCAAATGGCTCAACTCCTGAACAGCATACTCACTGTGATCAAAGTATTCCAAAAATATGCTAAAGAGAATGGGGACTGTGCCCTGCTGTGCAAGAAGGAGTTGAAGCAACTGCTCTTGGCTGAGTTTGGAAACATCCTCCGGGTAAGATGCATAGACTCTGGGCCCCATGGAGTTAAGTGTGAGTGACTCTAACACTGCATCTGGGTGATTTTTGTTTCATTTGGTCATGCTCCACCCTGTAGTTAAAAATGTTTCAGACAGCCCCTTAGTAGCTCACTTACAGCACACAGACATGTGTGCACAGGCATGCTCACACACACACACACACACACACACACATGCACACACATCTCTTTGTATCTGAGCTCCAGCAGGAGGCAGTACACCTTTGAACTGGAAATCATTTCTCAGAAGAGGAAATTTAGATTCATATTTTAATTTCTATATTTTAGTGCTGTCTACATATCTTCTCATTCATTCATTCAATCATTAACTTAATAAAGAGTCGTTAAGCACCTACTCCAAACCAGCAGCATACTAACCACTGAAGATACAAAGAGAGCTCCCCTTTCCTCAGGATTTCACAATATAGTTGGAAAGAAGTTGGTAAACAAACAATGACAATGTAGCATGTAATGGGATAGGACAGCTTCCTCAAATAACTCAAATTAAGTATTAATAAAGCTGATTTTAAGTAAGTGCATCCAGTCCCTATAGTGCTGCTCTCTCTCTTTTGTCAGCAAGAGGTGATGTTTTGAGAACCAGATAATCAAAAACTAGAACCAAGCTTAAGCCTCTTCAGTTTAATGCTTTCTCAACTAAGGAAGGTTTACTCAAACTAAATGAACCAGGGTATAGACATAAGCAAACATGTTAGTATCCACAGGAAAATATATAATTTTTTTTCTGTTTTTCTTCTCACAGAGACCAAATGATCCAGAGACTGTGGGAACCATACTGAGCCTCTTGGATAAAGACAGAAATGGACATGTTGATTTTCATGAATATCTCATGTTGGTGTTCCAGCTGGCCCAAGCTTGCTATCATAAACTGGAAAATGAATCATGTGGAGATAAAACCTTCCAGCAAGAAGAGGAGCAGGAAGGAACACAAGGTCATTCATTTCCAGGAAATACAGGCAGACAACATAGGCAGTGGCATGAGGGAAAAAGGCAAGATTCTCATGACAGTCAATCTGAGAGACAAAACCAGGGTCAGTCTGACAGACAAGACAAGGACTCCCACTATGGTCAGTCTGAGAAACAGAATCAGGACTCCCACCATGGTCAGTCCGAGAGACAGGATCAGGACTCCTACCATGGTCACTCCAAGAGACAGGATCAGGACTCCCACCATGGTCAGTCCGAGAGACAGTATCAGGACTCCCACCATGGTCAGTCCGAGAGACAATATCAGGACTCCCACCATGGTCAGTCCAAGAGACAGAATCAGGACTCCCACTATGGTCAGCCTGAGAAACAAGATCAGGACTCCCACCATGGTCAGTCCGAGAGACAGAATCAGGACTCCCACCATAGTCAGTCCATGAGACAGGATCAGGACTCCCACCATGGTCACTCCGAGAGACAGGATCAGGACGCCCATCATGGTCAGTTTGAGAGACAGGACCAGGATTCCAGCTCTAATCAAAGACTGAGTCATAAATCTATCAGTGGCCAGCCTAAAAGACAAGGATATATCTTTGCTTTAAGTCAGAATGAGAAACAAGTTCAGACTCATAATGGCCAGTCTGAAAGGTTTAGACAACAACCAAGCTATGGCCAGACTGGAAGACTTGGAGAGAACTCTTGCTCTAGCCAAACAAACCAACAGGAATCAGGCTATCGTCAGAGAGACAGACAAGAATTGGATTCTCAGTATGGTCAGACAGACAGACAAGGTCAGAGTTCTCATTATAGTCAGACAAATAGACAAGGCCAGAGTACCCACTATGGTCAGACAGACAGACAAGGCCCAATCTCTCAATATAACCAGACAGACAGACAAGGGCAAAGTTCCCACTATGGTCAGACAGACAGACAAGGGCAGAGTTCCCACTTCAGTCAGACAAACAGACAAGAGAAGAGTTCCCACTATGGTCAAGCGGACAGACAAGGGCAGAGTTCCCACTACGGTCAGACGGACAGGCAAGATCAGAGTTCCCACTATGGTCAGACAGACAGACAAGGGCAGAGTTCCCACTACGGTCAGACGGACAGGCAAGACCAGAGTTCTCATTATGGTCAGACAAATAGACAAGGCCAGAGTACCCACTATGGTCAGACAGACAGACAAGGCCCAATCTCTCAATATGATCAGACAGACAGACAAGGGCAGAGTCCCCACTACGGTCAGACAGACAGACAAGGACAAAGTTCCCACTACGGTCAGATGGACAGGCAAGACCAGAGTTCCCACTATGGTCAGACAGACAGACAAGGGCAGAGTTCCCACTACGGTCAGATGGACAGACAAGGCCCAATCTCTCAATATGACCAGACACACAGACAAAGGCAGAGTTCCCACTACGGTCAGACAAACAGACAAGGGCAGAATTCCCACTACGGTCAGACGGACAGACAAGAGCAGAGTTCCCACTACGG
This sequence comes from Saccopteryx leptura, assembly GCF_036850995.1. Lineage (NCBI taxonomy): Eukaryota > Metazoa > Chordata > Mammalia > Chiroptera > Emballonuridae > Saccopteryx > Saccopteryx leptura. The sequence goes on from NC_089504.1 coordinate 290,428,695, forward strand.
CCAGACGGACAGGCAAGACCAGAGTTCCCACTATGGTCAGACAGACAGACAAGGCCAGAGTTCTCACTATGGTCAGACAGACAGACAAGGTCAAAGTCATCATTATGGTCAAGAAGACAGACAGGCTCAGAATTCCCACTACGGTCAGACAGACAGACAAGGTCAGAATTATAATTATGGTAAAAAGGACAGACAATGCTCCACCTCTCAATATGACCAGACAGACAAACAAGACCAGAGTTATCATTATGGTCAGACAGACAGACAAGGTCAGACTTCCCACTATGGTCAGACAGAGAGACAAGACCTGAGCTCTCAATACAGTCAGTCAGAGGCTGGGGAAACTGGGAAAAATAGATACTTCCAAGGGAGTGAGGGAACAACCAGAGGCTCATATGTTGAACAATCAGGAAGGTCAGGGAGACCAAGTCCACAGACTCAGGGACAGAAAGAGAACCAAAATCAGGGACAGAGATTTCAGTCTAGTGCAGGGCAGCAGAACAGCCACCAGGCATGGGAGCCTAAGGAGGATAGCCAACACCACCAACACAAACTCGTAGCACAAATCCAGCAAGAAAGGCCAGGCTGTCACAAAGGGAGTGACTGGCAATCATGTAGTAGTGAGCACGGCCACAGACAGACTCAGACCAGAGAGAGTCGTGGTGAGGGGCAGAGCCACCAAGCGGAGGAAAAGCAGGGCCATCAAATCTGGGGTAGACATGGCCATGAGGGTCAAAAAACTCCATTTGAGACACAGAACAGGCAAACCCATGAAGAGAAACAAAACCATCATACATGGGACAAGCAAACCCATGAAGATGAGCAGAACCATCAGAGACGAGACAGGCAAACCCGTGAAGATGAGCAGAACCATCAGAGACGAGACAGGCAAACCCTTGAAGATGAGCAGAACCATCAGAGACGAGACAGGCAAACCCGTGAAGATGAGCAGAACCATCAGAGACGAGACAGGCAAACCCATGAAGATGAGCAGAACCATCAGAGACGAGACAGGCAAACCCGTGAAGATGAGCAGAACCATCAGAGACGAGACAGGCAAACCCATGAGAAGAAAGAGAGATATCAAGGGTCCCAGGATCAACAAACCCACGGGACCCAGAGAGGCTGTGCTAACAGAGAAAAATTTTGCATGAATGAGGTTGGTCTGAGCCAAGATTCTCAGGGAAGATATAGTGACCTGGCCTTCCGACCAATCCAAAGTAGTGGGAAGCCTCAAAAAAGAGAAGAGGGTGAAAGTCACCTTACCAAGGCAGCTATTGTTCCCAACCCCCTCTATAACTATGTACAAGAGCAGAGACAGCATTGGCACTAGGCCTTGTGCACACCAGAGCTACTGCTAAGGAAGAAATCTGCATGTCAAGTTTATATTTGCTTCTGTTTTTTAAGAGACTGAAAATGTGTGTCTTCCTTCTCTCTACTTTCTGTTTACAGAAAGGACTAGAATTCACTTTTAGGATATTTTAGTTCTTTGACAAGCAATTCTAGGGTATTCTGGTTGGGTGAAATCTGAGTGATATATTGGGTGAAATAATCAGATTATAATTTTGATTAGTTAGGGAATTTAAATCATTTCCTTGTTTGCTCACCATGTAGTTAAGATACAGCTGGATCAATGAAAGGTAGAAACTTCTCCCAAAAGTTGAGAAGCAGGAAAGGTATTCTAAAGATACAAATCACAAACTGAGAAGAGGACATCTGGGCTTTTGGTGAGCTTTGGCCCCTGTGGATGAAACGTCAGGAATTGCAAGCCTCATAATCAACGCTAAAATGAAACACAGTGAGAGGCTTCTAGGAGAGTCAGAGACCACACAGGGCCTCTTTGATCCACAACACCTCTAGCACCCAGGCTCCTAACCTTCACCAGAGGGACTGTCCACTGAGCTCTTACCACCACAGCTGACTGGACTGGTTTTAGCTCAACACCTTTCTAGTTTCTGATCATATAAAATAGGAGGAAAGCATATGTAATTTGTTTTCAGATTCTAATGAGCCAAAACTGTCGATCCATAGCTCCTGGAGCCTGAATATTTATGGAATTGTATTTAAATACTCAATAAATGATCGGTAAGCAATCACTTTGATGACCTTATTCCTTCTTCACTGTGGGATTGTCCTATCTTCACATTTATAGACCTTTTTTCAAGAACAAGACCTCATGTCAGAACTTCCAAGATCTCATTATTCTTTGAGTTTCTGGGCACTGAAAAATGTCACGAACCAGGTCCTGAGTGAGAACAGTGGAGGATTAAGAAATAAACAGAGAAAAACAAAGGTTGGTTTGGGCGGTCTTCTGCAGGCTGATGACCTACAAAAGTTCCAATATTTGCAGTCAGCTTTATTTTATAATGCAGAGAACAAAGCCGTTTGCAGCTTGGGTATTACTGGGAACCTAGCAAGGAAGTCTCCAATACAGAGTCATGCATAACATCTTAACTAGCAGTTCCTCGAACAAAGGGTAAGAGGAAGGGAATATAGATTTCCTTTAGCAACTCAATCAAGAATGTGGGGGATGGCCGCAATGACTTTGTCAGCTTACAGCCTGTCTCCCACAGAAAAAAAAAATCAATAGGAAACAGAAAAAAGGAGTCAAAAGTGAAGTTATCCAAATACTATTTTTAGCTCCTTCACCCACAGAGAAGTCAAATTGATTCATTCCCTTCATTCACTTCCACATTCAAATGGTCATTAAGTCTTGCCATCTCTACATGTTCCATACCTCTTGAATCTCTTCCCACTTCTCCGTTTCCACTGCCATATCATCCTTCTCTTCAGTGGCTCCCAGTGACTTTAGAATGAAGTTCACATACCTTTGTAGGGTACATCGGTCCTGCACCATCTAACTTAAATTATTTACCCACTCTACTCAGGAAAGGCCCCTCCCAGGAGCATCCAATGCCCCAGCCATGTCAAAGATTTGTCCTTTTCTTAGTATACCATCGTTTTTTACTAGTTCATATGTTTGTATATATAATTCCATAGCCTGGAATACCTTTCCCATCCCTTTTCTACTTGGCAAAAACCTAGGCATCCTTTGTATTCCAACTAAAACATTACATTTCTGAGCAAACCCTCTGGACACTCCAGCACTCCTTCCTCTAAGTTTCTACTCATTTCTGTAATTATTTGTCACACACTCTATTGTGATTATCTTTCCTACAAAACTGGAAATAAGACCATATCTTCTTCAACCTTGTATAAGGTTGTTTTGTTTTGTTTTAACATTGATGAGAAAGACAATTTGATTCCCAACTGGGGCCAGACTATGTGTTGAGTTGGCACGTTCTCCACATGTCCTGTTGGTTTTCTCCATATACTCTGATTTTTCCCATATCCCAGAGATGTGTACATGAGGTAAATAGGTGTCTCTGAATTGTCTTACTCTGAGTGAGTGTGCCTTGTAATAGAAGGGCCCCATGTCCAAGGTGGGTCCTACTTTGTACACTGAGCTGCCAAGAAAAGTTTCAGCCACCTGTGACCCTGGACTGAAATAAGTGGGCTGGAAAATAATTATCTTACTTGTTTTTATTTAACTTTCTTAAATGTATGTATGTATAGCTCACATTTACTTCAGTGTTTAATATTAGAAGTGTTTTGGTCTTTATTGAGAAGTTTGGTGATGTTTTTGTGACCAGGAACTTAACTCTTGTTTATATCAATTACAGTAACCTATGGTAAAAATTGTTCCATTATACATCATTTCACTTAGAGTTGCAGTTCCCAAGAACCTACTGACGATGTTAAAAGAAGACTTTCTGTACTGCTTAGCACTTAGGGCAGCCACTGATATATAGTGGCATCATTAATTGTTTAATAGATGGATAGGTGGAGGAAATTATTCTGGCTTGGGAATAAATTCAACTGAACATTTATTTCATTAAACAGACAAGAGAAATTAAATAAGACCCTTATTCAGTCAGGGCTCAATAAGTGAAACAGTAACTTTTGGATATTTTAAGCCTAGAATTATAAGAGCTGAATTATTAAAAATCAACAAGCAACTTCTGAAACTACTGAGTTCAATACATGACCAGTACTGCAGTCAAAGAATCAGAAAGCTGAGATCCAGAAACTACTGGCATTGCTGCCAAAATTGTCTGTCAACATCCACATCTCCATAGGTTTGTTTACCCAAAATAAATCATGATGCCTTCCAAATATTATGCAAATACATCTAATTGGTAAAACATAGTTTTTATCCAGAACCCTAACTGCAAGAAAATCTAGGAAATACAAAAGGAGGTAAGAATGGATGCCAAGGGCCATCAGATCATTTTCACCATAGGAAGGACAAAAAACTCATAACAATAGCACCTTTCCTCAAAAAGGTTATACAGTATAGTAAGAAATATGTCTATAGCAGCACCATTAAATAAGGCAAGAAGTCATAAGTAAAGAAGATTGCTGTAATGATACCAAGAAGGAAGTAAGCCTGTTGGAAGGATTGGAAAAGGCTTTCACAGAGGAAAGCACCCAAACGAGGGCCATAATGCTGGCAGAGAGGGAATGAGAAGGATCATGGCTTGTTCTGGACCTTAAACTCAGCAAGGATGCCCATTTGTTGGCTGCTGTTTAAATGACAAAATTGTTTAGGTGTAAGATGAGTCTTCCTTACAAATGTTTTCTGTAACTTAGACCTTTCCCAGAAAGCTAAATCAGAGGGGGGAGAATAAACCCAAAAATGAGAAATCTCAAAATCTGGAAGCTGCTCAGGGTTCATGGGGGCTCTGAGTGAGTCAGCAGGCAGTATAACCTGGGAGGGATTGGGGCATTCTAGGCAGAGAGAATAGCATGGATACAAAATGGAGAAGGAAAGCCCAGGAGTGCTTGATGAAGCTGAGAACACTAATGAGAGAAAGCAGAGAGAGTCACAGCTGAAAGGACAGTGAGCCAGGTCATGGAGGACCTCAAACTTAACTATGAAGGATTTGGAATTTTTTCTTCTGAGTGGCAGGAACCACAAAAATTTTATGAGAGAAAAATGAGAAAGTAAGGAGAAACCTGGTAGAAAAGATGGTTGGGATAGAAGAAAATAGCTAATAAAGGATAGAGTTGGTGAATTTAACCTGTGTAACTTCCCCATCACAGGTACAGCAAATGCCCCTGCACCCCTTGCAACATGGCAGACTGGGAACTATCCAGTTTCTAAGGCCAAAGCCAATGACGAGAAAGAAGGGAGTCCACCCTCAAAAAATATGTGAAAGAGGCCCTGGCCCATTGGCTCAGTGGTAGAGCATTGGCCTGAAGTGCAGGAGTCCTGGGTTCAATTCCCGGCCAGGGCACAGTGAAGAAGTACCCATCTGCTTCTCCACCCCTCCCCCCTCTCCTTCCTCTCTTTCTCTCTCTTCCCCTCCCACAGCCCAGGCTCCATTGGAGCAAATTTGCCCCGGGTGCGGAGGATGGCTCCATGGCCTCTGCCTCAGGCACTAGAATGGCTCTGGTTGTAACAGAGCGATGCCCCAGATGGGCAGAGGATCGCCCCCTGGTGGGCATGCCAGGTGGATCCCGGTCGGGCGCATGCAATAATCTGTCTGACTGCTTCCCTGTTTCCAACTTCAGAAAAAAAAAATGTGTGAAAGAAGGGAGGGGAGGCCCTGGCCTGTTAGCTCAGTCAGTTAAGAATGTCATCCTGAAGCAACAAGGTTGCTGGTTCGATCCCTGGTTAGGGCACACACGGAAGCAGCCAATAAGGGCAAAACTGAGTGGAACAACAAATGAATGCTTCCCTTGCCCCCTCCTTTCTCTATCCTTCCTCTCTCTGTCTTTCCGAAACAATAAATCAAAAGAAGTTAAGAGCTGGCTGCATAGCTCAGTTGGTTGGATCATTGTCCCGGAGCATGGAGGATGCCAGTTTGAGTCTCTGGTCAGGGCACATATAGCTCAATGTTTCTGTCTCTATCTCTTTCCCTGCCTCTCTCAGAAGAAGGAGGAGAAAGAGGAGGACAAGGAGGAGAAGAGAGAAAACATTCTAATGTGGCACAGGCTAACCAGAAGTTGTCTCTGCAGCTGGCAAAAAAAAAAAAACAAGTAACAAAAACAAAAAAACCCCACAAAAAACAGCTCTCTGGATCTAAGTCACAGAGTAACCTTCCAAACTTTCTCAACTGAAAAGTCCAAATAGAAGACCATCTCCCTTGAGCACTGTCTCTATTCCCAAACTCTGAGAGAATTCACAGTGCTTCCTCCAAATATATCTAAATAAGAGAAACGTTATTTCCTTACAAAAAACTGATTTTCATTTTACTGTAACCCAAATTTCTTCCCCTTGGGGGTCACTCCTCAGCTGTCTTCTCCTTTCTTCTAACTACAAGTTATCTTAACCAGTCCTGTGGTTTTAAATATCATCACTATTTCTAAGATTCTCAAACCTTTATCTCCAACCCTTTCCTAAATCCCAGACTCATTTATCTAATTATCTACTTGGCACTTCATTTGGATGTGAAATAATATTTTAATCTTAGCATTCTCAAATAGAACTCTTGACTTAACCTATTTCTCCCTCAATTTCTCTATTTCAGTTAAGTTAGTAGCACCATCCACATAGCTCAAGCAAAAACCTAAGAGACATTCTTTGTTGTAATCATTCTTGTTCCAGTAATATAATGTTATAGTAATTAAATATATAGAAATATAGAAAAGTATGGAAGATAAATAGAAATAAATTAGGATATAATATTAAAAGCAATTAAGGAAAGTAAATAAGGCTATGCTGTCTGGATAGGAATTAATCTAGTGTGTACAGATATGTAGGCAGACTCTGCCTTTCGTGCAGGACCCAGTTAGTGTGTGTGTGAAGTTATATATAGATAAAAAGTGGCTTGATGTCATAACTCTGTAAGTTAATATAAACAAGAAGCTTCCCTTGGAAAGTAGCTTGATGTGACATTTCAGTAAATTAACATAGAAAGGACTCCCTGCTAGGTACTCCCCAAAAGGTGGTTTGAGGTGATTAACACCTATTAGAAGGCATTGGCCAGAAAAGGTACTAAAACTAAGGGGCCCCCCTGCTGCAGTAGTCACCCAGACTCTAACGTTGAACATGGACTGTCTCCAAGCCGCTCTGACCAAGGACAGCCGAGAGGAGCACGCTGACAGGGAACCCTTAAGCTATACCCAGGCAAACCAAAAGAATTTGTAAGTAATAAACTGCCTGTGTGATTCTCGCAACTAACTTGTGTGTAGGTCGTGTTTTTCTTCCAGTGGCAGTTTGTCTCGGCACTGATAAGTAGAATCCTCATAGCTGCCTCAAAAGTAGTCTTCAGGAGTCTGCCAGTCCTGCTGTTAAGCAGGAGTGTCCCACTGTGCGGGAAGTCTAATCGGAGGCCTGATCAACGTAGAGCTTGGGCCCTTTGGGACAATTCTCTTCCCCCAAATCAAACTAATCAACAAGTCTTCTTGTTTCTATTTTAAAAATATAGTATAGCCCTAGCCGGTTGTCTCAGCAGTAGAACATGGGCCCAGCATGTGGAAGTCCCAGGTTCGAATTCCAGTCAAGGCGCACAGGAGAAGTGGTCATCTGCTTCTCCACCTCTCCCCCTCTTCTCTTTCCCCACCCCACCCCACAGCCATGGCTTGAAAGCTTCAAACAAGTTGGTCCCAGGTGCTAAGGATGGCTCGACAGGCTTGCCTCAAGTGCTAAAACAGCTTGGTTGCAGAGCAATGGAGCAGCAGCCCAGATGGACAGAGCATCGCCCCCTAGTGGGCTTGCTGGGTGGACCTGGGCCGAGGCACATGCGGGAGTCTGTCTCTGCCTCCCCCTTGTCCCACTTAATTAAAAAATATCTATATAGTATAGCTCAAATCCACCATTCTTGTCATCTCTACTTCTATTACTCCCATCCCCACGTCTCCCTCTTAGAATGCAGCAACAGCTTCCTGATGCGGGGTGTTTACTCTTTTGTAAAATGTACCAAACCATATCATGTCACTCTCCAGCTTAAAATACTGGGTAGTTTCTCATCATACTGAGAATAAAATGTAACATTCTTCCCAGGGCCTTCCTAGGATGGGACCCTGCTAGCACGTATCTTGACCTCTTCTGTACAGTCACTGTTTTCCAACCACTCTGGTCTTCTTTCCACAGTGCTAGCAGGACAAGCTGGTTCTCACCTTAAGGCCTTGAACAAGCTATTTCTTGTGCCTGGAATATTTTTCTCCCTGATCTTTGTATGGCTAGCTCTTTATTTCATTCAAGTCTTATTTAAAAAGTCACCTCCTCAAAGAAGCTTCTCTAACATTTTATCTAAGATATTATGCCCCTATCACTTTCCCACACATACTCCTATTTTTGTTATTGTTCTTAACATTTTTCATATTTTAGATCTTATTTTTGTGTTACTTATTCATGGTCTTTTGCCCACTACTGGAACTTAAGACCCACCAGAACAAGGATTTTGCTAGTCTGGTTTATTACTGTACCCTCTGCATCGAAAACAGTGGCTGCTCGTGGTGCACGCCCAGTAAGTGTTTATGTCATTGAATGCTCACAGAAGCCCTCCATGATCTGGCTTCATTCTACATTTCCAGCTTGGTTCCCCACAATGCCCCAATATCTGACCTTCCAGCTTAACTGGATATCTTCTCAGCTTCCATACCTCTGCTTATACCATTTCTTCCACTTAAATGTTCTTCTTATCTTCCTCTGTCAAAAATACCACCCATTTGTACTAATTAGCAACAGCTTCTGGACCTATCACCAGTACATAACTTATCACATTGCTGCACAGTCATTTTAAATGCATCCATTTCCCACACCAAGCTGTGAGGTCTTAGAAGGAAGAAACTGCATCTTAGTCACAGTCATCTTCAGCACCAAACACAATGACTGGCCGATTATATAGAAAGAGATGTGGATTTAGAATTAAAAAACCTATATTTGAGGCCTCGCTATATCATCTACTAATTTTACAATCTTAAAAAATTTTTATCTCTTTAAATCTCAGTTTCTTCATCAGTAAAGTAGAGCTTAAAATTCCAATAGTTACTTTAAAATAAATTGAAAAATTGAGATAGTTTATTCAGAGTAATTAATAATCTGATATCTTTTTTGCTGATTTAGTTTGCATTTATTGTCTTTTCCCCTTTGGTATTATTTTAATAGAAAATTAACAGAGCTAAATATATTAGTAAAGAGCTTGACTTAAGTAAGTGCCAGCACCTCCAAGAAGCTTTTCTTGATCCCCTTTCTTCCTAGACAATAGAAACCACTCTTTTGTCTTCAACCAATGTCTTTAAAACCTTCCATAATCATCATCCCAGTCTGTGTTGCTATAGGTAGCAGTAAACATCCCTTACTCCTTGACTATATTGAAGGATACTTCAAAAAAAATGTTCACACTTTATTATCAACATCATTGTTATCATTCAGAATAATTAGTTGGTGGGTGCTTGTTGAATCAAATTCAACTGAATGGACTCTGTCTGTTACATCACAACTCTTTCCTCCAAGCCTGGCACCATCATTGTGTGGCCATAGTCCTCTTCTGCTATTAGTGCACTTTTGTGCCTGCCCAGGACCCAACTTTCTCTGCACTCAGACTTCCTGTGCCCCTCCCCCCACAAGCCCCATTTAAATAGAGCTCCTGAAGGAGGGCTATTTTCCCCTCAGCACATTTTTCATGATTTGCAGGATCCCAGATTGTGGCCATCCTATTTTCTTACTTTTTGCTCCACTTACCCCTTCTCCTCCCTTTCAGTCTAAACCCAACAATTACTAACCCTCAATGCCTTGAAAGGCTAATTCCAATCTCACCTCCTTAAATCCTCTCTCAGTGTTCTGTGGATTTCCACATACTCGGATGAACTGTGTGCATTCTGCCTTCTGATAGCGGCATTTACAAATGTTCTCCTGTTGCTTCAGTTACCTGTTCATCTTTTCCACAGAGGCTATAAGGTCATTAAGAAGCTGATGAGTCTCCTATTTCCTTGAGAACCCAGAACAAATGAATTTAAAGCCATTGTTCTTGGCTAATTTATTAGAACATTTACTCAAGCAGTTGGAGCCTAATTTGAATTGAATGTTTATTGACTGAATATTTACTGTCAAAATACAATCTCTTATTGCATTTTGCATACAAGCAACTTGCATTTTTGAGAAGAAAGGTCATTAAAAACACCATTAAACAGATAGCAACAGTCTAAGAGAGCACTGAACTGGGATCAGTAAAGTTATGTTCAAGTCCTGGCACTGCTACGAAGGCCACATGTGACTTCAGGTAATTTTTGTCCTCTTACTGGGCTCCGGTTTTTCATCCTTAAAGTGAGTTGGCACAATATAATCTATAATGTTTCCGTCAAGTCATAATGCTATGGTTTTATAATTTAATGTCTAGATCAGGGGTAGTCAACCTTTTTATACCTACGGCCCACTTTTGTATCTCTGTTAGTAGTAAAATTTTCTAACCACCCACTGGTTCCACAGTAATGGTGATTTATAAAGTAGAGAAGTAACTTTACTTTATAAAATTTATAAAGCAGAGTTACAGCAAATTAAAGCATATAATAATAATTATTTACCAAGTACTTTATGTTGAATTTTTGCTAAATTTGGCAGAATAAATCTTTATAAAACAACTTACTATAGTTAAATCTATCTTTTTATTTATACTTTGGTTGCTTCGCTACTGCCCACCATGAAAGCTGGAACGCCCACTAGTGGGCGGTAGGGACCAGGTTGACTACCACTGGTCTAGATGAATCAGCCAGGACGATTAAGTACAGTCAATTTTCCAGAGGCTAAAGAACACCTTGAAAACCAACTGAAGAAAATGGTCATATGGAGTTCTAGCGCCACCTATTGATCACTGGGTTCCTTCTGTCTTTAGATTCTAGAAAATGACAAAAGCTGTTGAGAAGGGACCAGGTTATAGTATTGTGCTCTCTGCCCAGTGAACAAGTGAGATTTTGTCATATGAACTGGTCACAAGTTTCTACTACAGCAGCTATCATCCCTAAATGTGCAGTGTATATACATTGTGTGGTATACTATGGAATTAGGAACAGCAGTTTGGGACTCGAGTAGAAATGAGTTTCTGTCTTGGCTCAGCCACTGCCTGTGTAACTTGAGCCTCAGTTTTCTCATTTTAAAATTCAGATAATATCTTTATAAGGTGTTTGTAAGAATCTGTGGAGTGTTTGGCATGGTCCTTGGCACATTCTAGGCACTAGAGAATTGTAAAGACATTACTCATGCCTTAGAAGCGCTTACAAAGTCAAGGGTAGAGGCAAGTGCTAAGCTATTTATATAAGTAATTATGATTCAATATACAACATCTGTTGATCATCTTATGCACACTAAAGACTGTAACAAGGTGGTAGGACAGTAAGAAAGAAAGCAACATGGAGGCTCAAATGAAGGACAGGCTATATGCAGGAGGGGCAAGACAAATGTCTTCATAGTAAAGAAAGCATCTGTCCCAGACTTTAATTAACAACTAAGTTTTATATAGCCAGGTGAATTTCTTCAATTAATATTGTACACATTAAAGTCTCACTTCAAATTTCATCTCCATAAAGCCATCTCTTATCCTTATCTTAGTCTTTAATTTTTCTACTTCACCTGTCTGCTCCTATTATTCTCAATTCTCTATTGTGACATTCTAATTCATTCTGCTTATTTTAAAGTCCTCAATTTGCACATCTATCTTTCGCACATGTCTCTAAAGCCAGGTAAATCATTAATCTTATTCATATATAAAACCATGCGCAACACCTACTAATAACAAAAGCATCTTACATGTGTATAATATTCTAAAGTCTCAGGTTCATTCATTCATTCACCCAACAAACACTGATGACTACAATTTGTTGGATGTTCTAGATGGGCTAATAGGCAGGGTGCTTGCCATGAAAAATTTACAACCTATGGGACAAAAAACAATTACAATTCCATGTGATGGGTACAAAAGAACAAGCAAATACAAGTAAAATATAACCATTACTAATCTTCCTTGAGCACTTAGTGTTTGTCAAGCATAATGCTGAGTGCTCCATGCCTTATTCTATGGAATCCTCTCATGAATCCTACGCTGTTATGTGCTTTTTATCATCTCCATTTTAGAGACAAGAAAGAAGAAGAATCAAGAGATTAAATAATTTACCAAAGTTATATATATATTAGAAGTGGCAATAATACATTTCAAATCCAGGTCTGACTTCTTAGGATCTATGTTTTTAAATGAATTTATTGGCTCCCAAGCCAATGAAAAGGGTCTATTCAATAAGTATTATAATTTATGGAGAAGAATCCAGTATGTAACTGTCAAATCAACTGGTCTTTACTAGAGCAGATACACATAAGACACATGCTAGGTACTGTGGAGGGCACAAACATGAACCAAACTATCCCTGCCATCAAGGTGCTCACAGTCTACTGAGCAATGCAGTACATAAAAATCAATACATTTAATTAAAAACATGATATGAAGGCTTACAATCAAGCAAGCACAAGAACGAGGAGAAGAAAAAAAATCTAATTGGGAAATACTAGTGGAATTCTTGCTAGAAAAAGCATTTGGTCTGGGCCTTTAAGTATGAGTAGGCTTTAGAGAAGCAAATCTGGGGACGGAGATAGGATGACAGTCACCAGACTTAACAGCATTAGGCGTGGCAGATCTGACTGGGGCTTTGAGTTTATTGTAATCATAATAGGAGCACAACAAACTGATTGCTTTAAGAATAAATAAAAACAGCCTAAAGCATGATATCAAAAGCAAAGGCAATAAAAGTAAAAATAGATAAACTGGACTACATCAAAATTAAAAACCTTTGTGCATCAAAGATAGTCAACAGAGTGAAAAGACAACCCCCATGGAATGGAAGAAAATTTTTGAAAATTATGTATCTGATAAGGGATTAATATCTAGAATGTATAAAAATAACTCCTCAAACTCAACAACAAAAACACAAACAGTCCCATTAAAAAGTGTGCAAAGGACTCAAAAAGACATTTTTTCCAAAGAAGGTATATGAATAATCCAATAAGTATATGAAAACAGGTTCAACATCACTAGTCATTAGGGAAATGTAAATCAAAAGCACAATGAAAAATACCACTGCAACTCATTAGAGTGGCTACTATCAAAGAATAAAATTTTGAGTTCCATCATAGCAGAAGCAGAGAACAGAACCCAGAGAGCCCAGACTAGTTACCATTAGAACCCAGGAGGAGCTGCAGCTGCCAGTCACCCCAATCACCATCATCGCAACCATGAGCAGCGAAGGCCCCACCCTCAGCACTGCTGACATCAGGCCTGGCACCATGGCAGCAGCTAGGGAGCAGCAGCCCCTGGCAGCACCCGCTGCCTGGAACAGAAAGGTCATCACAAGGAAGGTTTTGGGAACAGTAAAATAGTGTAGTTTCATTAATAGGCATGACACCACAGAAGACGTATTTGTGCACCTGACTGCCATAGAAATAACCTGGGAAGTACCTTCACAGTGTAGGAGATGGAGAGACTGTGGAGTTTGGTGTTGTTGAAGAAGAAAGGGGTCACAGAGGCAGCAAATGTTACAGGCCCTGGTGGAGTTCCAGTGCAAGGCAGTAAATATGCAGCAGATCATACCCATTATAGACATTATCCATGTCGCAGGGGTCCTCCGTGCAATTACTAGCAGAATTACCAGAATAGTGAGAATGGGGAAAAGAATGAGGGATGGAGAATGCTCCTGAAGGCCAGGCTTAACGGTACCAGCCCTCCTGCAGGTGACAGTTCCCACCTCACTACATGCAAGACCCTATGGGCACAGACCACAGTATTCCCAACCCTCCTGTGCAGGGAGAAGTGATGGCGGATGCTGCTGACAACCAGGGCGTGGGAGAACAAGGTAGACCAGTGAGACAGAATGTGTATGGGAGCTACAGACCACAATTTAGTAGGGGCCCTCCTCACCAGAGACATCCAAGAAAGGACATCAATGAGGAAGATAAGGAAAATCAAGATGTGACCTAAAGTCAGCAGCCACCTCAATGTCAGTAATTGTAACTTCAATTACCAACACAGTCACCCAGAAAACCCTAAACCACAAGATGGCAAAGAGATAAAAGCAGTCTGTCCAGTGGTGAGATTTAGCCAGTTTGCACCGGTTCGGCAGAACATCATTAACATGTTGTTAATTTTTTGTTGAGTTCGGCAAATTGGTTGTTAAAATAGCACTTGTAATCAGGGTTCTCTCCAAGGTGGGCAGCCACCCAATGTGGAAATCATAAATTTACATTCCTTACTCTTTTTTAACATTAATCTGTGCAACAGCATATTCTAAGCACCATAGTAATGGTCATTCTGTCCATACGTGAAAAAGATTGCAACTGAGGATGCCAATCAAGAAGCAATATGGAAATATCTTAAATAACAGTTTTATTGTTTTTTCCAGGTATTCTTTAATATTTTTTCATTATTTTAAAACTCTTTCTTATAACATAATCTAGTTGTGCCTACCTCTTTTATTGTTCTGATTTAAGTATTAAATGCATGAAATAATAAACTATCTTTCAGTGTATTTTTTTATACTTAAAACGGTCATTAGGGCAGAGAACTGGTTGTTAAATTATTTGAATCCAATCACTGAGTCTATCCATCAGCTGAGAATTTATCTGCTCCCAAGGTTAAGCAGGGCAGGGCTGAGTAAATACCAGCTTACCATCTCTACCATCATTGATTTAGCCACCCAACAAGAAGAAACAAATATGAAATTCCAGCAATAAGAAATGAACAAAAGATTGGAGCTGAAGACCTTAAGTGTTTGCTTTTTACCTGTTGACCAGATAACTAGGACTATCTATGCGGCATGAGGTTTTTATTATTTTCACCTAAAGAAATCTCTTTTTGGTAGACAAATGTGTTTAAAAAAAAAAAAAAAGCCTGACCTGCCCAGTGGTGGTGCAGTGGATAGAGCATCAACCTGGGATACTGATGTCCCAGGTTCAAAGCCCTGAGGTCACCAGCTTGAGAGCAGGGATTGCGACTTGAGTGTGAGATCATCAACATGACCCTATGGTCCCAAAGATTGCTGACTTGAAGCCTTAGGTTGCTGGTTTGAGCCCAAGGTCACCGCTTGAACAAGGGGTCACTGGCTTTGCTGAAGCACTCCCTCCATCAAGGCATATGTGAAAGACAATCAATGAACAACTAAAGTGCCACAACTATGAGTTGATGCTTCTCATCTCTCCCTTACTCTCTCTCTCTCTCTCTCTCAAAATAAGTAAATAAATAAAGCCTATTGTTTTTCTCAATATACCTTTAAAGGTTTTTAAATTGTTTCATATCTGGTTGAGATTTTTTGTGTGTGTATGACAGAGACAGAGAGAGGGACAGATAGGGACAGATAGGCAGGAAGGGAGAGAGTTGAGAAGCATCAATTCTTCATTGCGTGTGGAAGACTGCAAGTTGACCAAGTCCTAACAGTTTAAGGCTTAAGCCAAAGGGCAAAGCTCTTCCCCACAACCTCTGATTGTTTGATTAAGTTGGTAAAGACAATTTATATGCCCTTCCCCACACCTCCATGTTAGCTGTGATGCTGACTGTTTCTACTTGTCACATCCCCTGTGTCCCTCAAAGAGACTGGAGGCAGTTTTCTTTTTACCTTTTTGTTTTGTGAAGTTAAAATATTAAGCATGGTAGGGGGGTTTCTGCACTTGGGAGAATTCTTGGTTCGCCTCAGAAATGTGTCTTTGTATCTGAACTCTCTTTGTTTTGCAAATGGCTTTGCTCTCTGCACTGTAAGTAAGTTTTGGGAGTGCAGGCCACTCTTGCAGACCATCAGTCTTGGCAATTAGACCTCTCGATCCCATCCTTTTTCTCTCTGTGTTTATTTTCTAATCCTCCACCATCCCTACTCGAGACCTGCACAATTACGAGTCATGCTGGTTCACGACAGTTGCGGCTCCTTAGTTGTTCATTGATTGCTTTCTCATCTGTGCCTTGATTGGGAACTACTTTTTGGGCTCAAGCCAGTGACCCTGTGCTCAAGCCGATAAGCCCACACTCAAGCCAGATGAACCCAAGTTCAAGCCAGTGACCTCAGGACTTCGAACCTGGGTTCTCTGTGTCCCAGTTCAATGCTCTATCCACTGCACCACTGCCTGGTCAGGCACAAGTTGAGATTTTTAAGAACCTCATTTTTAATTCATAATAAAAGTTTACAACATTTTTTACAAAAAAGTCAACAAAATGCAAACACTTGTTAATAAATGTCTTAAATAATAAAATAATAATTTTAATTTTAATTAAAAATAGAAAATAATAAGTCTTGTCAAGAAAAAAATGTGAAGAAATTGGAATCCTTGTGTACTGTTGGTGAGTAGGTAAAATTATGCAGCTGTTATGGAAAACAATATGGTAGGTCCTCAAAAAATTAAAAATAAAATTACCATAGGATCCAGCAATTGCTCCTCTGGTTATATAATCAAAAGACTTGAAAACAGAGTCTTTAAGAAATAATTGTTCACTCATGTTATAGCAACATTATGCACAATACCCAAAATATGAAAACAATCAAGATATCCACTGATGGATGAATGGATAAACAAAATGAAATATATACATATAGTGGAATATTATTCAGCCTTAAAAAAAAATTCTGATACATGCTACAACATGGATGAACCTTGAAGTAATTATGCTCAGTGAAATAAGCCAATCATAAAAAAACAAATACTGTGTGACTGCACTTATATGAAGTACCTAAAAAAGTAAAATTAATTTATACAAAATGTAGAATGGTGGTTGCCAAGGGTCAGGGAAGAGAAGAATCAGAAATTATTGTTAATGGATACCGAGTTTGCTTTTGAATATGCAATGTATATTTCATCACAATTAAATTTTTAAATTTTTTCAGTTAAAAATAAGGCTACAGTAATCTTAAGTTAAATTAATAGAAGTAGTGTCCAGGTAAGAAGAAAATAGAACTCTGCCTTGCACTGCTCAATCCAGACAATCGCAAAATGACTCTGAGAGTCTTTACAACATGGAGTTTTTCCAGAAGAATGTGATGAGGACTTCTCTCCTCAAAAAGATTTAAAGGATGTTAGAGGCATTTGCAAGTATCTGAAGACTGTCACACAGAACAAGGAGCAATCTTACCTTACTTGAAAGACTAAGACTACAGCCAACAGATTCAAGTTAAAGGTAAGGTGATTTTGCCCAATTTAAGAAGAAATGTTTTTATATTTATAACATTCCCCAAACTGAGGCTATGTTTTTTGGAAGTCGTTATTCTCTCATCACTCACCCTGTCTAAGAAGAGACTATTGCCCAACAGTCAGGATCACTGTAGAGGGACTTTGACAGTGGAAGGAACTTGATTAGATGGTTTCTAAGTTGAACTAGATAATCCTATTCTATGATTCTATGATTTAAAAGGGTCACCTAGTGCAGACACCCACATTACCCAGAAATCTCTGCCTTGGTATCCTTGCCAAGTAGTTCCCAGTTCCTGTCAAAATCTGGTTTAAAACAATAATGCCCTAGGATGTTTTCACTCATGTGCCTTCTTCTCACCTATGGTCTCTAGCCAGATGAGTTGTGGTGAGTCAGATGAGAAATAAAAGAAGCCATATTTCACATCTACTCTCTTCATGTGTGAGCCGGAGACTGAAGGGTATGTGAATCACCACAATTGCGTCCCTGGGTAGGACCAATGGTCCATGCAGCCATTGTTTGTATCTCCATCTGAAAAAAGCAGAGGACAAGAGTGGTGTCCACACACATTAAGATGCCCCTGCACAAGCAGCCCCTTGTGGTTTAGCTACTACAAAACATTCAACCTCTTTTGAAAATACCAGCACTTCCAACACTACCAACCTTATCAGGGATAATCCCACATATTTACAAACAAAAATGTCCTAATTCTTCTCTCCATTTGTCTTTGAAATTCAAAGAAAGAATTTCTTAGTTTTAGAAAATTCTCTCCAAAGAAAAGTAGAAATTTCCAGAAGACTAGAAGCTACCTTCAGGAGATATGAGGAGAGCTTAAAGAATGATCCCTTAAACTACAAGAGCCCTCTACTCTTTAGAATTTATTCCTTTTGAGAGAAATCCAAAAATGCTAGGAAGCTAAAGAGTCATTGCCCCACAGACAGTAATATGAGTTTACACGATAATTTGATTAAATGACACCTGATAAGGAAACTAGAATGAGAAAAGGAGTCAGATTCCTAGACTTACTGAGTATTTACCAGTTAAAAATACTTTGACCAATGAAATTTTATTCATCCCTTCATTTACATATTTATTCATTTATCAACAAATACTGAATGCCTAGTATGTTTCAAGAACCATCTAGGAACCAGGGATGCATTCATTTCAAAACATAGACAGAAATCATGGTCCTTGTAGTTTACATCCTAAGAGATAAGAGGAAATAAATAAGTAAAATATTTTATATATATCAGATAATGTCCAGTGCTACAGAAAAAAATAAGGAATGAAGGAAGATAAATACTGAGGGTTACAAAAACAAAATAAGGTTGTCAAGGTGGGTATCCTGAGAAAGTAACATTGGAGCAAAGACCTGAAGAAGGTAAGGGAAAGAAACCAATGAATATCTAAAGAAGAGAATTCCAAGAAGAGGGAACAGCAGCTGCAAAGGTTCTAAGGCAGTGGCATGCCAGGTACATTCAGGAAATTGTAAAGAAACGAGTGGATACAAATGAGCAAGGGGGTGAGTCACAGAAGATGAGGTCATAGAGGCCACCCTGCACATCCACAATCATGCAAGGCCTAGTAGCCTTTAGGATCTGGGAATTTCCCCAAAGCAAACTGAAGAGCCATCAGACTATTTAACCTCAATCCTTTTCTATTTCTTGATCACACCTAAGATTTTTTCCCCTTATGTGTTTGCAGCCTACAGATCCGGACTAGATGATACTCAAATGAAATGGCCATGCAGGCTGTCATCTGACTCTTGATCCTGTTCAAAGCTACAGAAGTCCTGTCTCTTGGGAGCAACATTCTCAAGGATGCTGCATTTGGTTTACCCCACATGCCCAAAAATGTGTGGCTGCCTAAGAATCACCATAGCCCATAAAACAAAACAAGGAGTTTATGATCCAGTTAAAAATCAAGTGCTGGTGTGTGCATACACACACACACACACACACACACACACACACACACACACACACACACACACTTTGGGATGATTGCAAAGCAACCTATGGACAAGTGTAAAATTTAATAATACCATCCTATACTATACTACACATGGCTTTTTTACATTTTCACATGCAAATCTTATATCAACCTTTCAAAGTAGTTACATATAGTTAAAAATACCTTACAGGTAAAGAAACTGATGAGCTTGAATGACTTCCTCAACAGGGTCCAGCTAATTAACTTGTACAGAGTCAGGATTTGAACCCAGATTTTCAGAGTCTAACTCCTGGACCCTTGGCACTACTCCACATCAGGGTCCCCTTTAACAAGCAGCTAAGTGCATAAGGAACTACATAAATAGAGGTAATCAGAATCTGGTAAAATTAACCAAATATTCTTTGGAGTAGAGCTTTGAGGCAAGTCTTAAATGTGAAAAGGATGTGGATTGGCAAATGAGAAAAGGCAGGGATTCCGGGCATGGGAATAGTCTGTGTAGACACACTGATGGGTATCTACCAAGTTAAATGCAGGGAACAGTACATATATTAGGTGCCTAAAGGAAAGGGTCATTTTAGGAAGTGACTGAAGATTATGTAGAGGGAGGTTTCACTCCTTCCTTAGTGACCTCTTTAAAATGTAAATCTGCTTATGTCATTGTGTCATCTACTAAAAATTCTATAATGACTCTCCATAGTCTATGGGATAAAATCTAAATTTCTTTTGCCCACAAAGTCCTCCATGATCTCCCCTGCTTAGCTTTCCCACCCCACCCCTAACCCTCCCCATCTCACACCCTACAACCAACTTGTCCCACAGGATTCGACACAAGCACCACCTTCTCTAAGCTGCCCTCCCTGAGCCCACTGTCTGGGTGAGGTGCCCCTTCCGTGTGCTCTCATGACACCCTTTATCAGAGTCCTTATTATCCTGGATTAAAATAATGGGTTGACCTGCATGACTCCCTGACCACACTGTAATCTCCTCAAGGGCTAGGACCATGTATCATTTCTTTCTGTATCCCCAGTTCTTCACACATCACAAGTGTTAATTAAGGTTCATTGAGTAAATGAATAAATGAATGGATGGGAGAGGACAGCAGGCAAAGAGAATTGAAAAATCAACTAACAATTGTATATGTAAAAATAGGTTTTCACTTCATCAGAAAAGTAGCATAATGATAATAGTACTTGAGGAAGACTATTTTGATAATAGATTATGGTATATATTGGTCAGCAGATAGTGGGACATTGGACAAATCACTAAACCTCTTAAGCATCAGCTTCTTCATCTAAAAAAAATTGGAACATTTTTTGCCCATACTGCCTATTTCATAAGGCTGTTGCAGGCATAAAATAAAATAAAATTTATGAAAATTTTCTGAAACCATAAATCATAATTCTTACTAATGTAAGAAACTATAATTATGTGAATAACAAGAAACGTAGCTACCAAAGAGCTGCTTTGGCATGTTGGAAAGAGCCTTTTACCGTCATGTGACATTGAGCAGGTCACTTGGTCTCTATGCTTCATTCTCCTTATCTGCAAAATATGAATACCACACTCATAGGTCTATTGTGTTATTTTTGTATCTAGTATAGAGCATGACAAATGGAAGGCATTCAATAAATTATAGTTTCCCTTCCCTCCTGAGCAACTACTCTGCACTTATACCTGTGAGTTTTTAATCCCAAGCCTCTGATAAGGTCTAGAGTCTGGAGAAAAGGAGGGTAAGTGGAGAGCTACGCCTACGGAGCCTTGTACCAGTACTTAGCAGAACGAGAGGTAGCAAACTCTTTGCAACCAAGTGAGAACCACAAGGACATAATGGGTTTAATGATGCTTTAGATAAATGAATTGCGTCAAAGATTAATAATGGATGGGAGGAGGCAACAAAATAGCTTTGAAACCTGATTTCTAAGCAGGCAAGTCCAAGAGAGGAAATGGGCTAGATGGCGTAGGGTCTGAGAGTGAGGTCAGGGAAGAAGAATCCCTCACTCACATCTCTCTCTCCCTTGTGCTCATGAGTCACCCTGTGGCCATAGGCAAGTTCCCCAACCTCTGCCTCCATCTCGTCCTTAAGAAAATGAGCATCATGTTAGCACAGCAAAAAAACTGAAATGTTTGGGATCCTGACAGCAAAAAGCCACTGAGATGACAGATCCTGATAATCTGAGATAAAGAACTAGTTTACAACACCAGTCCTGGATTTCCCGAGCACATGGTAAGAAAAGGCCAATGGAACAACAAACATGTCTGAATTTCAGCAACTGGGTGTTTGGCAAGGTTTGATGAAGAAACTGCCTGAATTCTGACATGTAGTAGGAATAAGATTCAATGTACAATAGAAACATAAAACAATGAGACCGAATATCCCATAATAATGGAGGCTGATTATCTACTGATAGATAAAGGACAGAGAGCACAAATTCCACAACATTCACAGTATTTTCAAGGAAGGTCGTATTTCACACTTGTGAAAGCTACAGTCTCATGAAGGTCTCTGGGCAGTTCCACACACAGGAATCTTGTCTAGACCCTCTCTTCTTTCTTCATGGATTTCCCCCCAGGATTCTGCAGTTAGATGACAAGAAAAGGAAAAGAACATGAGGAATCTTAAAAATTCTCTTCTTGCTTTTTTTTCCCTATAAGCTCAAAGCACTTTATAATTTATGATCTTATTTTCCCCCCACCCCCAGAAGGGAGGGAGGAAGCAGGAGTCATTATCCTAGTTTCACAGGTAGACACTGGGGCCCAGAGATTTTAAGTGACTCACCTGGGGTCACAGAGAATGCCAGTGTGAGCTGGGCCCACAGCAGGGACTCCCCTACTTCTCAGTTTATCACATGACCAGCCAGAATCTGTTTAAAAATGAACAATTCTTGAAGAGGATACATTCTTATCCCCTGACACTACTGTGTATAAAAAAGATCCATTTGTACAATTCTGGGAGGAAATTTGGTGGGGCTACCTTAAGGCCATTCTAATTATCTTGAAAAATTATTGGTACAAATGATTTCAAGATATTGTTCATAATATAATCTACTGGAGCTGTACTCCAAAGACCTCTATAGTAACTTATGTCTCAACACACACCCTATAATCAAAACTTACTTATTATATTACAGTTGGCATAATTGGGCAGGGCAAAAAGAAAAGTTCAGTTCAAAAGATGTCTGGCTCACGTCCTGGCCTTAGGTATAAGCCCACACCTCGTAGGTTTGTGCAATAAAGATATTTCACCCCAAATTTGCTTCCCATGGAGATTTTTTTTTTAATTTTTCCTAAGCCAGAAACGGGGAGGCAGTCAGACAGACTCCTGCATACGCCCGGCCAGGGTCCACCCGGCATGCCCACCAGGGGGTGACGCTCTGCCCATCTTGGGGCCTCTCTCTTTTGCAATCAGAGCCATTCTAGCGCCTGAGGCAGAGGCCACAGAGCCATCCTCAGCGCCCGGGCAAACTTTGCTCCAGTGGAGCCTTGGCTGCGGGAGGGGAAGAGAGAGACAAAGAGGAAGGAGAGGGGGAGGGGTGGAGAAGCAGATGGGCGCTTCTCCTGTGTGCCCTGGCTGGGAATCGAACCCGGGACTCCTGCACACCAAGCCGACACTCTACCACTGAGCCAACCGGCCAGGGCCCCATGGAGATTTTCAGGGGGTATTTCTCCCCTCCTATTGATATGACTTCACAGGGCAAAGAAGCCACAGAAAGAAGAAAGGAAATCGAGCGCTGCCTGTTGGAAGGAGACCTGCCTGAGAATTTCTCAGCTTGAATGTTCTCAGCGGCATTCTATGGAATGTGATTGTCAGAAGACAGCACAAGGGTGAAAAATAGAGTTGCTGGTCTATAAGTTTCAGATACAATTTAGACTAGAGTCAGAGGCAGATTTAACTGTGGGCACACCAGACATGCGCCCTGGGCCCCGACTTTTGAAGGGCCACACAAACCCCAACTTTACACTGTTTTCTAATAACACCAAGTTTGATTTCATATGTGCAATTTTAACATTAATGTACATAATATTTTTATTTATTTAAAAACATGGTTAATATGAATTTTTATTTTCCCTGTCTCTTATTTTTTAAGGGGCCCAATATTTTTTTTCTGTACTTGGGGCCTCAACCGACCTTAATCTGCCTCTGGCTAGAGTTCTTCTTTGGAAACTCACAGTACATATGAGGCTTTGAGAAGTCCTGCTGTACAAGAACAATTAAACAAACAAACAAATAAATAAATAACATTTCAATTTGCTTAACCCTGAGTTCCCAAATTAGTTAATTGAAAGCATGATGTACCTGAATACCTAGGAAAACCCCATGAAACTAGAACTTTAACTATAAACACTATTGGGAGAATAAGAGATTCATCATAATGCCATCTCCAAACAAAACAGAACTATCTTAAGCTTCACATGTGGTCTGCAATCAGCATTGTGAGAACCACTTACCACCTGGGTCCTTCTCTAAATGCCTGGAACTTGGAATCATTCATTCAAGACCAACTTCTTCTGGAGAGTTGAGGAATAGATGGCATGTAAGAAAAGGGAGAATCAAAGGAAAACAAAATTGGAGCTATCACATGTCTTGATTTCAAACTATATTACAGAGCTATAGTAATCCAAACAGCAAAATACTGGCACAAAAACAAACACAAAGATCAATGGAACAGAATAGAGATTCCAGAAATAAAACCACACTTATATAATCAATTAATCTATGACAAGGGAAGCAAGACTATACAATAGGGGAAAGAGTAGTCTCTTCAGTAAATGGTGTTGAAGAAACTGGGTAGCTGCATGCAAAAGAAAATGGATCTGAACCACTTTCTTACACCATATGCAAAAATAAACTCAAAATGGGTTACAGACTTCAATGTAAGACCAGAAACCATAAAACTCTTAGGAAAAAACATAGGCAGAAAACTGTGTGACATTCGTCTAGGAAATATATTTTTGATTACGTCTCCTGAGGCAAGAGCAACAAAAGCAAAAATAATGTGAATACATCAGCTAGAAAGCTTTTTCACAGGCCCTGGCTGGTTGGCTCAGTGGTAGAGCATCGGCCCAGCTTGTGGAAGTCCTGGGTTCGATTCCTGGCCAGGGAACACAGGAGAAGCGCCCATCTGCTTCTCCACCCCTCCCCCTCTCCTTCCTCTCTGTCTCTCTCTTCCCCTCCCGTAGCCAAGGCTCCACTGGAGCAAAGCTGGCCCAGGCGCTGAGGATAGCTTCATGACCTCCACTTCAGGCGCTAGAATAGCTCCAGTTGCAGTGGAGCAATGGCTCAGATGGGCAGAGCATCGCCCCCTGGTGGGCATGCCAGATGGATCCCGGTTGGGCACATGCGGGAGTCTGTCTGTCTGCTATCCCCCCCGCTTCTCACTTTGGAAAAATAAAAAAAAATTTTTTTTTTTTTTTGTATTTTTCTGAAGCTGGAAACAGGGAGAGACAGTCAGACAGACTTCCGCATGCGCCCGACCGGGATCCACCCAGCACGCCCACCAAGGGGCGATGCTCTTCCCCTCCGGGGCGTCGCTCTGTTGCGACCAGAGCCACTCTAGCGCCTGGGGCAGAGGCCAAGGAGCCATCCCCAGCGCCCAGGCCATCTTTGCTCCAATGGAGCCTCTGCTGCGGGAGGGGAAGAGAGAGACAGAGAGGAAGGAGAGGGGGAGGGGTGGAGAAGCAGATGGACGCTTCTCCTGTGTGCCCTGGCCGGGAATCGAACCCGGGACTTCTGCACGCCAGGCCGACGCTCTACCACTGAGCCAACCAGCCAGGACAAAAAAAATTTTTTTAAAGCTTTTGCACAGCAAAGAAAACCATCAACCAAATGAAGAGGCAACTCACTAAGTAGGAAAAGATACTCACAAATTATGTACCAATAGGCATTAATATCCAAAATATATTAACTATGTTATACACCTGAAATCATATAACATTGTATGTCAAAAAACTGTAATCTTTCTTAAATATTAATTTAAAAGTAAAGGAAAACAACAGAAAGGGATCAGGTATGACTGAGTTCTTTCATTTTTGTTTTACCAAATTCTGATGAATCAAAAACAATATTCTCAGTGGAAGACAAAACACAAATTTCAAACTACATGTTCTACTACCTTCCAGACTGCCAGCATATTATTTCATTAGCTTTAAATTTCCATGGCTCCCACATAAACAGATTGGCCAGAAGAGAAGACCACATCTGACCAATCCAGAAAGTTAGAAACCTGGCTCAGCCACTGGGTGACCTCTGGCATAGAATTTAATCTCATAGTGGCTCTGTTTCCATATCTAGAAAGCAGAGGCAGTAGCCCTTTCGTCAGGCTAGGCAGGATGGCAGAAGAAGATTGTAAAATCCTTTACGATACCTTTAGTGTCCTGTAAAACCTTAATGATTATAATCAAGCTGGGGCTAGAAGTCTGCCAGGTCTGCACATGACATTCAGCAGTCACTGATCTGATAACAGGAGGTTCTCAGCCCCAGTGTTTCCAGGAGCTGCACAAACTGGTCTTGGTCACGTCTGGTTTCTTCACACAAAGTTGTTAGGGGAAAACATCACTGAAGTCAAGTCATCTTAATCTAATTATCACCATGTCTCATGGGAGACAAGATCCTCCTAGCCTCCTAACAAAAATCATGAACTTCTATATACTTGTGGCTGGTTAAGGGGACCACCTTCATAAAACTGACACCTGCTTCAGAGGGCCACCCATGACAAAGCATGTGTTTGTTCTAAACACATCAGAGGGGGCAAAAGCATTTCCTGAACTATGATGGAGGAGAGGGATAAGGTCTTTTAACTGAGACTTTTCATATCAAAGTATTGTCATGTCCACACAGGCAACAAACTTAAGAAGTGTATTGAATGACAGGAATTTGGGTTTTAAAGTCAGGTCTGGATTCAGCTACCAGCTCTGCCATTTGCCAACATCTTTGACCTTAAGTAAGTCATTTAATACCTCCATCTACAAAATGAGAATGAACATGCATACTATACAAAATTGGTTAAGAATTAAATGAGATGACAGTTACTATCATTTCTGGCTTAGAGTGATAGTGATGATGATGATGGTAATGATGGAGATGATGGTGATGATAATGATGATCACAAAAATAAAAAATAAACTCCCCACCACCATGTCATATAGGCCAAAACTCTCACCACTAAACTGGACAGAGATATCTCTTGTCCATCTGTGTATTTTCATTACCTGGGCCAGTGCTCAGTAAGTTTGATTAGACTAACTTTATTATATGATGCTGAGTGCAGAGGATTAGGCTGAGATATGGCAGATGCTTGAATTAGAAAGGTGAGGTCTCTTTCATGAGCCATTGTTTAAATATGGGCAAAACCAGTCCACTTAGACTCACTTAAGCTGGTGCCCAAGCAGTTTTTCTCAGTGACACAAATTCTGCTTATTCAAGGCCTCATTTGAATAATAATAACAGAAGGTCAGGCTGGTTCAGGTGACACTCTTGGAATTGCTTTTAAGATACAAATACGTAACTAGTCCTTTCGTGAAAATAATTTCTTTTCCCCAACCTTCATTTTTAAACTCCAAAAGAAAGCAACCACCAAGCCAGTGTAGAGAGAACTAAGATATTAGTTTTAATATCATTACTCTTGCCCTTCCCCTCCCTTGCATCCTGACCACCATTCCAGCCACAAATTCTACCATCCATTTCATACTCCAAGTAAGATTTTTAAAAATTAAATTGTGCCCTCTCTCCTATCTTATGATTCATTGTGACTTCTCTCACATGTTCCTTTTCTACCCCTTCTCTTCATCCTAATTTCCCCATCAGAAACTGTCTGAACTCGTATAAGGCTACTTTCAGATCATGGCACTTACACAGTGTCTTGTATATATGACACACATATATTCACATATATGACACAATTCATTCCCTCTTTGAACCAACAAGTTCTGCTGAGTGCCTGCTTCATGACAAACAGTGGGAACACTGTAGCAAACAAAACAAATACGTTGCCTCCTTTCATGGAACCTACCTCTTATTGTACACATTTCCTTTCTAAATGAATAGATGGATGGTTGAAACCAATGTCTCTTCATACAGTCAACCTTTGAAAGGAAGAAGGAGATACAACCTTTTGTCAAAGAGTAAAGACCTACTTTTGCCCCATCTTGAATATTGGCACTAAAAGAAGGGATCACATTGTCAGAAAATATGACTTTTTTGCCCTGTAAGAAGTTGTAATCATTCCCCATTTGTAACACCTATAGAAGATTGGTTCACTTCAAAGACCCAATTTGTGCTGCTGACAGCACTTGCTCATGTAATTTGGGAAATGCTTTCAAGTGGTTCTAGATGACAGCAAGCCAGCTCAGAGCCCAGAGCTAGGTCAGACACCCAGAGAAGCTGCATTCACAGCACTCTTCATCTGCAGATAAGGAAAAGCATCAAAAATGTATATCTGAAAAGCTCCAATTACACGTCTGACAGAATAGCTAAAAAGCTAAAATAAATGTTTATTGTGTAACCTCTTTAGTGAATTTTAAGGTTTAAAGTTTTAAGGGCTATTTAACTTTATCACACTTATAAAGCACCCTGCCAGGTGCAACATAAGGAAAGTAAAATGCATTCTTGTCTTCTAGAAGCATTGATCCCTATAAATGCTTCTGTTTCCGCTCTTTTATATCTTAAAATGAAATTTTCAATTCCTGATGATAGTCTGATTATTATCTTCTACTTGTTTCATATCATTTCTCTTGGAATTAAACTTTTATTTTAAGAATTTAATGTATTTAATATTTGAATAGGTAACACATTCACATGGTTCAAATATCAAAACCTATTAGAAAGTAGAATAGTGAAGGGGTTTGTCATGGGCAGAGATATGGGTTGGGCACCATAGGCAACCTTTTTGGCCACAAGAAAGAGAGCGGTGTTGATGCCAGTTCTGATGCTGGTAGAAATGTGGTTTAGTAAGGTGTCATGCCAGGCGATGGCGCAGTGGATATTGCGTCGGACTGGGATGCGGAGGACCCAGGTTCAAGACCCCGAGGCTCATCTGGTTTGAGCAAAGCTCACCAGCTTGGTCCCAAGGTCACTGGCTTGAGCAAGGGGTTACTCGGTCTGCTGTAGCCCCATGGTCAAGGCACCTATGAGAAAGCAATCAATGAACAACTAAGGTGTCGCAAAGAAAAACTGATGATTGATGCTTCTCATTTTTCTCCATTCCTGTCTGTCTGTCCCTATCTATCCCTCTCTCTGTCTCTGTAAAAAAAAAAAAAAAAAAAAAGTATGGTGTCACATAAAAGGCATTTTATATGACCCACATTTGTAGAAACTTAGGCTGTTATAGTAAGATTTATTTGGAGTTCAAATAGAAGGTTGCTTACAGGTTTTCAGAGTCTCATCTCAGTCTATCCTCCCGAAGAAAAAGTCTAGTCTTATCTTCATTAAACTCAGTATAAAAACCAAAATCCAGATATTCTGCAGCAAGCTTAGTCCAGTCCAGGCATTGCTCAAAGCCTGTACTTGAGAGACTGTAGGGCTGCCAACCCCTGCAGCACGGACACAAATGAGGCAAGCACATCCCCAAGCAGGAAGACAGAGAGAGAAGGGCAAAAAGGGCCAAAGCGGCCCAATTTCTCTTAAGTCCATGTTTATATTTTGGGGCTCATAAGGACTAACTTTCCTTAAACCAAGCAATCAGTTCCTTTAAAATTTCACAGGCTTGTGTTGGTTCTTCCCACTAACCAGTTAGATTCTTCTGCCAGGCTAGACTGACAAACCTCTGTGGTCACCATTCTGGCTTTCACTGCACCTGCCTTAAAGTGGAAACACAGAAGGACCTTTCCGCAGCACCATCAGTGCTTTGGGAGATTCTTTCCAAACGCTAGAAATTTAGTCCAGAGGGCTGATGGCACAATGAACCAATTAGCCTTTGAATGCTATATAGCCCTTTAGTAAATTAAACTAAACAAAATACTGAAGTTTTTTACTGAATCAGGCTTTCCAATTTTTATAAAACATAATGTCCAACTCCCTGTGCTCGCTTTCTCCATCAATATCTAGCCACCTCCCTACATTAACAGTGCCACCGAGCAGGACAAGGTCATCCTGTAACTGAAGCAGCAGTGAAACAAGATGAAGCAGTACCAGAAGAGGTCACACAGCAACTGGAGGGTGAGTGAAGGTCACCTGGCAGCTCCTGCAGGCTGGGAGGAAGGAGCAGGCCAAGCTGCTGCTCGAGAAGAAGTGATACTGGGAGTAGCTGCTGGACAAGACAGAAAACCAGACCACCAGCCTGGAGCCCATGGTCCAGAGAGCACTGAGTTCACCCAGATTGAAATGTAGGTGATGGATGGGCTGCAGTTTGGAAATGAGTGTCTGAATAAGATGCACCAGGTGATGCATCTTATATAGAAGAAGTGGAGCAGATACTGGATGAGACCCGGAAGACCATGGAATACCAGCGGGCAATAGGTAAATTGTTGGCAGGAAGCTTCATTTAAGAGGATGAAGTTGCCATCTTGAAGGAGTTAAACACAACCACTCAGGAACAAATCGAGCTCCCAGAAGCTCCTTCAGAGCTCTTTCCCAAAAACAAACCGGAGAAAGTCCTCATTAAGGCCAGGCCCAGACAGGCAGTTCTGGTGGCAGCTGCCTAACTCGGCCTCCTCGCGTGGAACTGGCAGGGACTCCCCAGGGCCTGGGGCCCACAGAGAGCTGAGGTGCATCGTCAGCCCTGCCGGGGCTCTCAGGAGGCCAGTGCAGATGGTGCAACACACACAGGGCTTGCTGTCAGGGTGACTCCATGGAGCCTTTCCCCAGGTCAGGGGCTGCTGCCTTGCTCTCATTTCTGGATTAAATAGCAACACTCAAAACCTCCAACCAAACACAACTTCTGAGGATGTGGTTCCCCCAGGGCCGTGGCCAGCCCACATGCCTGGTGCTGATCACATTCCCTGGCCCCATGAGTCTCCTCAGGCCCCTTTCTTCCATCAGAAGGGGCATCAAACCTAACCCTGCCCTTCCCTTTCACTTCCTGCCACTCCCATTTGTCGGCAGGGGCTTCAGCAAAGAGGCACCTTTCTTGGCCAGGCTTCCCCACACGCCCAGTTCCCAGGTGGATTTGGGGCAGAAGTCTCTCCATGTTTCCGTGTCTGCATTTGGGAGTAGGGGCCAGGAGGGGCACGTCCCAGATGGACTGATGACTCTAGGAGCCTGATCACCCCTCATCACTTGTGGGTCCTGCTGAGAAAGGAAAACACAGAACAGCCAGCCGGTCCTGCGGGGTTCCTGAAGGTGCTGGCCGGACCTGTCTGTCCCTGTGACTGGGGCTGGAGAACCTGCAGATACACAGCCCCCACACAGGCAGACCTGCCAGCAACCAGCTGTCAACTGCCAAGCACAGGCTGTGGAGGTAGAAGTCGCTTCCCTGATTCACAGTTCATTCTGGAATCAGACAGTCTCACTAGGGTTTCATTCCCAACAGGAACAAAAAGGAGACCTTCCCAGACCCCCTCAGCCCCCATTAAAGTTGATACCACACATACAAAAAATATACTGTATATGGTTAAAAGGCACTTTCCCATCCCTCTCCCAACAGGTAACCATTGTTTGGTTTTTGAGTCATTAGTAAAATGTCATGGCATATGCAAGCAGATACTAATAATTTATAGCCTTATTTTTGGAATTAAATCTCTCTTATCCCAATACCTCTCACTCCAAATCATCAGGGGTAGGCAGGAGTGCCTTCTGATAAGGGTCCAGTGCTTTGCACCATGCCTGTTGTAGAATGAGGGACTCAGTAAATGCTTGTGAACCAAAAGGGACCACTGTGGGGAAATGGAGAAATGCACAGCCTGTCTTCTGCTTGGTCGCTAATACTGTGAACTTGGTCAGATTCTCCTTTAAGCAAAAAGACAAAGACCTTAACTTGCCCTTCAACGTCCATTTAATCCTATCCTATCTCAAGTGGTTTTGAGAATGGGTTGGAAAAAGGAATTTTTTTAAGTAGAAGAGAAGAGGAAACGAAGACAGGAGGCAACTGAAAGAAAGATGCTGTGCAGAGGAAGGGGCGAGGACCCCAGAGAAACATTTGCCTGTCTAAAAAGGAAGGCTCAGAATGAAAACCACTGAAAATTCTGGACATTTACACACACACCCTTGTTCCACTTCCATACTTACTTCAGGCACAGGGTGGGATGCAAGGTGCTGAAATACTCAAGATTAGTACTCAATAACTATACCATAACACATGACTATTGAACATCTAGGCCTAAAGAAAACATTCCAAGCCAGACTGGTACATGTCTGCTTGTGCCTAACATGTTCCTTCCATATGTGGGTGGCCATGACCTTTACTTGTACAACCTAAAGCATCTATTGAGTGTGAAGTCTCAGCTTCCAACCTCCTTTATGTTATTCCTTATTACCAGAAGCAAAACCTCTCTCTCAAAAAAGTGAGGAGGGGGGCGGGTTCTTTAGATACAAATCCTCATATCTTATCCCAAAGAGTGACTTACCATTCTACTAGAAACAAATCTAAATCCTTGAAGAATAGAAAATGTCACACAGCACCCCTTGGGGAGCTATGGTCCTTCTTCCATATAACAGCTGTGAACCTTTTTATCAAAGATAGCACAAAATCTCCACAGCCCAATCAAAAATGTCTACTTTCTTTATTCAGAGTATTCACCAAAATAAAAAAAAATTAAATTCATTTTTCCTATTCAGTGTGTCTTGACAAATGAAAACCAAAGCTCTGTGAAACTGAGGAGCTGCTGGTTGTGGTAAAAATACAGTTACAGAACAGAGAAAACAACTCACTTGAAATCAACAACCGCTTTAATGGCATAGAAAGCCAGGAGTTCTCTGCTAGTCTCGGTGACAGCTGGGGTGGGCAGAAGTGGAAGTGCTCTCCTGTGCTCACTTGTGCCCAGTCACCCTGTATGACATGATGTAAGATGAAAAAGCATCTGCTGACTCTCAGAGCTATAATTATCACCAGGGTGGGGGTGTAATTAAAGTAAGGATAATTTACCTTGAAGAAGATAAAAATTAAGAATTATTAATGATCATTATAATTAGCCCTTTTATATATAAGAGTCACAAAATGCTTTACAAGCTATAATTATCACAGTTCCCTCTGAGGAAGGGATTCATATCTTACAGCTCCTCACTCAACAAAGGGATGAAGTGATGGGCATGGGGGAGACAAAGGGGTGGAGTAATCTTCCTCTGTCATCTGTCCTGTAAGTAACAAAACTAGAAAGAAGCTCGAGAAGGGATAACTCCCATGATGGCCCTTATTCCCAGGCCATCACCCAAACCCATGGAACGCCATCTCAGATCAAGCAACTCAGCTCATCCAGACTTGGCCATTTAAACTGCTGCAGTGCAATAAAATTACATCATATCAGCAAGGATTTTACTAAATACCTGATAGGAATAAAAGATATAGCATTGCCTCAAGGAACTTAAAACTTAATCAGGAAGACAAAACAAGTATCTATTAAATTAAAGGAAAATATGAAAATTACACATTACCTAGTACTAGGTTATGTCATGCTGACTATGCATGCTGTGGAAAGAAATTTTTTTAATTGGAAGATTGTTATACTTAGAGGTCAAGGAAGGTTCTGGAAGGAGATGGAATTTGTGCAGGGCCTCAGAGAAAATATATTGGGGTTTGGACTAGAAGAGGTGGTGTCCTAGCACATGGGTCAATGTATAAGAAGAAACAATAGAAAAACTTGAAAGGTTTAACATATAATTTTTTTTAACACATAATTTTAAAGAAAACATTTTCATTGGTTTTGTTTAGAGGGCTTACCAAAGAATTTTACTTTTTTAAAAGCCACGTTAAAGTCACCTTACTTGGGCCTAACCATCTGTGGCACAGTGGATAGAGCGTCAACAGGACACGTAGGTCCCAGGTTTAAAAACCCGGTTAATGCACATATGAGAAGCAATTAATGAACAACTAAAATGATGCAATGATGCAACTACAAGTTAATGTTTCTCATCTCTCCTCTCTCTTTCATCAAAAAATAAAAAATAAAAATAAAGTCACCCATCCCATGGCTTAGAGTGGGTTCTGGAAAAGCCCATTAGGCTGAGAATGACACTAGTACCTTCTTTGCTTTATCTAAATTTTCACAATAAGGCCAAAATAAGATTTGGTCCTGGTGAATACCACATAATGTCAAATATATTGTTTACTTTTTCTGGGTTCTGACGGGAGAAAATGGAGAAAAAGACTTTGAATGAGAGAAAGATAAGAAAAACTTAGTACTTTCTTAGTTCTCTGTTTGTTAACCCAGAAGAGCTCCAACTCCAAAGATTTCAACATGATGAGGCTTCATGATTGACATAATATTAAAGCTTCTGAATAATATAAATTTTATTTTCTCTTTTCAATTCTGCTGTAATAAAGAGCTCATATCTCAAAGCCAAGTAACAGTACAACACTGTAGCTCTGCTCTGAACCCACTGGCATTAATCCTTGATAAAGAATATTCTTGGTGTGCTTTCTCCCTCCTGGGGAGCATGCCTGTTCCTTTCTCTTTTCCCTCTTTCCTCCCACATTCATGCATCTCCTAAACTCTAAGGGTCCCCATGAGACTTGTAACCAGGTGAGCAATGAGTAGCAGTAGCTCATCCTGGGCTAAATTCTCTGAACCTGTCTTCAAGGCACCCTTTTCTCTGACTTCCCAGTTAGCCAAAGCAGCCTCAACTAGGGTGTCCTGTTGCTTCTTCTCTTTTAAGCCCTCCTTATTTTACTGTCCTAAGGTTTAATAAGCTTACTCTCAAAATAAAAAATAATAATAATAATTAATTAAAAAGGAAGGACATTTTTAACAGATGGAGCAGGAGTACTTGGGTCACTCTTGAGCCAATCAGGAATGTTCTCCAACCTCTCAGTGCCTCCATCAAATGAAAGAAAGATAATGAAACTTTCTGTCTATAAAGAAGATGGAGATCCTCAGATTATAAAAACTCCATTCTTGGCCCTGGCCGGTTGGCTCAGCCATAGAGCATTGGTTCAGCGTGTGGAAGTCTCGGGTTTGATTCCCAGTCAGGGCACACAGGAGAAACGCTCATCTGCTTCTCCACACTTCTCTCTCTCTTTCTTCTCTGTCTCTCTCTTCCCCTCCCACAGTCAAGGCTCCATTGGAGCAAAGCTGGCCCAGGCGTTGAGGATGGCTCCATGGCCTCCGCTTCAGGCACTAGAGTGGCTCCGGCCACAACGGAGCAATGCCCCAGATGGGCAGAGAACATTGCCCCCTGGTGGGCATGCCAAGTGGATCCTGATTGGGCACATGCAGGGTCTGACTGCCTCCCCACTTCTAACTTTGGAAAAATACAAAAAACAAAAACAAACCATCAAAAAACACCATTCTTTTTTAATGAACCACAATGAGCGGACACTGCCACATTTCAGGGATTCTCAATTGGTCTTAAAAAAAATAGACTAACCCAATATGCCAGTATTTGATGATTTTCTACATTCTCTGGCATTTATCAACCTGTTAAGGAACTAGAAAGCAATGAAAATTATTTCACTGTTCAAATATTATGTCAGGAGCTCTTTTTAAAATGATATTTTAAAATAATGATACTGAGTTAAATAAAAGAACATTATAGAGCAACAAAGGTCACTTCATTAGGAGACTATCAAACTTCATTAGGAGACTATCAAAAATGATTTTATAATTTACTATTTGAAGCTCCTTACTTTCTTATGATGGACCAAGAGCAGCAAGAAAGACAGGCTAGTTCTCTTAGTTTTGTTCAGGCTTTTAAATACTTTTTCTTATGCTGTACTGACTTTAAATGAAAGTGGGTAAGAGAGCCATTATCAGATTTAAGATCTAACTTCATTCAGAGTGGGGAAGGAGTTCTTCTGTTACCATAACTGCAATGTCAGCCATATTCTCAAAGCTGTTTAGAAGCATTTTCTTTTTGGATTTGCCTCTATATTTGTTTTGTTTGGTCAAACATGACTTTAGAATGATTAATATTTTCCCTTTATTCTTCTTCTCTACATTGTTCCAATTTTAGTAGTATATATGTTGCCAAAGTGAGCACTCCCTTTATTCTTATTGAAGCTAATAAATGTCCAGTCCCCTTTTGAGTGTATTGACTATAGAAAGGTAATGGAATCACACAAATGCATCTCACCACCTGGGCTGAGGTCCCCTACAGACCGCATACAGATGGATAAAAACAGAATCAGACATAAGGCAAGGTTTACCCATAGAATTTCTTGAAGGACACTCATAAAAAAAAACTAGTATCCTCTGTGAGCAATAGAGGTTTCATAATTTGTGGTTTCAGTGATCATGATGGTTCTATCCTAGAATTCAAAGATTAAAATAACTGAATAAAACCCTAAATAGAAGAGAGAAAAAAGAAATCTTTACTTTTCACTAAGGAGCAGCTATATCAAGTTTGCTAACTGCTCCCAAGAAACGGTGACAGTTCTAGGAAAAACCCTAGATCACAGACTGAACCAGGTTTTACAGTTGCCTTCCCATTACCTATCATCTCCACCTTCTTCTCACCCTAGCTCTGGGACGGCAGCAAACAAGGGGTCAAAGAGATTCAACTCCACCATCATTTGGACAATCTGCCATAAGGGAATAACCATCAAGATTTAGTTTCCAAATTACATTCCATTGAAGGATCCTTCAGGGTCTCCTCAAATTTTAGAAAACCACCTGACCTCTGGTGGCACACTGGATAAAGTGTTGACCTAGAATGCTGAAGTCGCAGGTTCAAATCCCTGGTCTTGCTGGGTCAAAGCACATACAGGAAGCAACTACTAAAAGTTGATGTTTCCTACTTTCCCCTCTCTCTAAAAAAATCCATAAAATAAAAGAAAAAATTTTAAAGTAAAAAAAAAAATCCAAACTCTATTGGACAAAGGAGAAGACCAAAATGTCAAAATCCACTGAATCATTTAATAGTCTCCACAAACCTATTGTGAACCAAAGTTTCACAGAGTCCAAAATTAAGAGTGGGAGTAACTGACAATCAGGGATAAAATCCAGTCTCTTACAATAAAACAGCACTGTGATTTGCAGATGATCACCGGGTTGAGAAAGCCCTGACAAATATAATGGGCTAGAATGACTGAGTACCTTAATGCACTTCTAGGAAAAGCAGAGTCAAGTGTTTCGGTGTCATAATTATCAGTGACTTGGACTGAGCAGGATGATTGTATCTACAAAAACAGATTACAACAGTTTTTTTTTCCCCCTCCAGGGGCATCAATACATTAATGAAAAATTACAGAGCAAACTTCATTTAAATGAATAAGAATGAAATTTGACAGATTTCAAGTTCTCTTATAAACAATTTAAGAAAACATTTTTAAAGTACTATCCAAAATTATTTAGTAAGAAAGCAATTCACAATCCATACAAAAATCATCATAATACCCAAGAATACAAATGCAATTTTTTCCCACCTACATTTTTAGAAAAGAAACTAAAATCAATCCCTTACATCCTCTCATTGTGCTAGAATTGCTTCAGGCAATGCTCTAAGCAGCTCCCCATGGACTGTTACATCCCAGGAAGAAATTAGTAAGTTTTCATTAGTTTGTCAAAGTTTCTGTTTGACTCCAATCTAGAATTACATTTTGTCATAAAGTAAATGGCTTAGAGGTTACTATTTTGTAATGAAATTATAATTAAGATTCTGAACATTAATTTCTTTGTTTTATTGTTTTACTTAATTTTAACAATTAAAAAATTAGAGATTCTGTTCAATATTCTATCCTTTCATGTTAGGTGGGGCCAGCACCCTGTCAGGAGGCAAAATCCATGAACCTCATGCCAAATAGCTATGTGAGCAAATAGTGAGATAAACAAACCATTTGTAGAGACAGAGGTGGAGCTGGGCTTGGTTAGGAATGAATCAGGCCATCCCACAGAGTGGGTGTCTCCTTCCCAAGTTGGTCTTCAGGGTACAATTAAAACCCATATAAAAGGCCCAGTTCCCAGCTGCCCAGTACACTTGCCAGTGGTGTCAGCGAGCACTCAACTTCTCCCTCTGGTGAAGTGGGTAAGTCTTTTCCAGTGGGATCATGTTCTTCTCTATGATTCTTCATTTTTCAATTGTTGTAGGTGTTGGTGGGAAGCAGGTAAAGGGGGTATATGGTGCCAGTAGACATCAGTATCTTACAAGGATTTCTAACTTCATGCCATCTTCTTATCATTGAAGCCATTACTCAAATAGAGACATGGCCTTTCTCCCAAGACTTTGAACTTTGTGTTTTTGCATATCAGGGGTTGGAAGATAGTTATGTGTGACTCTGATGGGGTTCATCTTTCCAAAAATTTCCATCTCACTGTGGTTCTCTTTCTATATTGGTTCTACCCAATATGGGCCATCTTCATGTAGTTATGGCATCTGAGGGATTGGAGTTGAAAAGTAATTCAAGGAGCCAGCTAAATGAATTACTATACTCACCCAACCAGTGAAACTTTCCATGTATTTCTTTAACAGTGATCTGCTTTTAGCTAAGTCCCATCTTTTATAATACCAAGATTCAAATGGTTTCTTTGGGTTTAACAAAAGCCAACCATGAGAGCAGTATTATCCAAAGTTGTCAAGGTTCAGTTTGATCTATTGACTCTGGTGACTAGTCAAAAGTACCTCTCAGAAGTTTTCAATAATTGAATATCTATAGCATATCTTAGTTAAGGCAGATAACATGCAGTCTTTGTTTTCTGCACTGGTATATCTGAATATTACAATGCCACCTTTGACTAAGAAGAAGTACTGTTTAATCTTAGAACTGGTGTCTTATGAATTAATTATACTCCTAGATCTCTTATAAACTATAATGTTGGGAAATAATCCACATTCTTTTTCTAATGTTCTAGTTACCATCAAATGTTTTGCTATCACAATTAGATGTAAATGGTTTCTTCTACATACTTTAAGATACTATCAGATCTTTCTTCACTTTTGGCTTTCACCTATCCTTTTTGTACAACTTTAGAGGAAGATGCTATGAATAGCAACATATGCAGTTAAATTTTCTACAATTCTCTCTACACTGTCTGACCTAAAATATGTTAGGGAGCATAAAAAGAGAGAAGAAAATGAGATGGATAACCCAAAGTGGGTGAACAATCTAAAAGCTGACTACAGGATAGTCTAAAGATAATTCCCTAGTTTGAAGTTTTTCATGATCTCTCTTTCCCTTTATAAGTACAATATTCAAAGATAAAATGTTCTGAGCCCAGACTAAAAATAACTACTCTTGTAGAGTCAAATTATATAGGGATCTACCCAAAACAGTGTGACTGATACCTTATCAAGATCAGAAACAAAGTTTTGATTCTGGGTCCCATTTTATTGTTTTAGGTTTACTTGAACTCAAAGAAGAAAAAAAATGTCTCCACTTCTGAGAAGCATCTTTGATATCACTGAAGTGTTCAACCAATATGCCTCACATGATTGTGATGGGGCAGCACTATGCAAGAAAGACCTGAAGAACCTCCTTGAAAGAGAATTTACAGCTGTCCTTCAGGTAAGAAACAAGAACAAAAGAAAATTTCTGTATTGATTTGCGATTACAAAATTTCTTCTCTGGAGTGTCCAGAGCAAGGAATAGCGATTTTATATTCATTTTACACCATGACAACACTACACTACATCCCCAGTCATTTGAGCCCAAAGGTACTTAACTAGCATTCTACTCTAAGTACTAAAAAAGTTACTAGCAATTATTTCATGTGCTTGATGGCAATGTCATTATATATGAACTGGTCGTGGGAAGTTATCATCAAAGATATCAGATCAAACTAGACTTGGAAGGAACTTAAACTTATTTCCAAATTTCAATAATTATGATCAGACTGCTCGCTGGTAAAATGGTGCTACCATAAATATTTTCTTCTGTTTTCAAACATGGGATGAAAGTCCAATCAGAGGTACTAGCTTTTTCAGACAGAAATGGCTGCTGCAAATTTTCATAAATTTCTATTTTATTTTTTCTTGAGGATGAGTTCATTCTTATTCACCAGCTAAAGAGAACCTGTGCTTAAACATGGGCAGTCAAACGCTACCATCACAATTTTTAGAATATCTATGAACCACTATTATTTACTTCAGGTGTTTCTGTAAAACAGCTCATTTATTTCATTTAGTGTCTAAACAGTATTATCTGTGAAATCACAAACTGATATTCTAGTAATTTTTTTCTAATATGTATTAAAAGAATCATGCAACTGTTAAAAAAGAACTTGTATTTCTTTAATCAGCCCTTAATTACAAAATGCAAACATTTCCAACAAATGCATGCTATAACATGAAGTATTCACATTTTACCTGGGGACAACAAAACTCTACCATGCACACTGGGGTTTTTCTAATAGCTCTTAATGTCTTTTAAGTATCAGCATATCATAAAATATACACTGTATGTATGAAAGTTTACTTCCTGTAGATAGTACATTGTAAAAAAAAAATTTTTTTTCCCCATCTTTTTTCATAGAGACCACATGATCCTGACACGGTAGATCTGATCCTGGAACTTCTGGATCGCGACTGTAACGGGCTTGTGGATTTCAATGAGTTCCTTCTGTTCATTTTCAAAATGGCCCAAGCTTGTTATTACGCTCTCGCTGAGGCCTCAGGGCTAGAGGAAAAGGAAGCCGAGTGTGAGGGAAAGGGGAACCCGTTACAAGATTCCAGGAAAGAAGACCAATGGAGATTTGAGCCCCGGGACAGGGAGCTGGAAGAAGGCGGCAGGCAGAAGAGGCAGGAACAAAACAGGGAGCTCGCTGAGGAAGAGGAGCAAAGAGAGAAGCAAGAGAGACGTGAGCAACGGCTGCAAAGGCGAGAACGGGAAACGCGCGGTGAGGAGGAAGAGCAGCAGCTGAGGCGCCAGGGGCGGACGCCTGAGGAGTTTTCCGACCCAGAGCGGAGGCGAGAAATGCAGGAGCAGCGAAAGGGCCAGCGCCTCGACGAGCAGCAGCGCGAGCGCCAGGAAGAGGAGCAACTAGCCCGGCGGGAACGGCAGGAGCTGAGCAGCGGGCGCCTGGAGGAGGAGCAGCTGCAAAGGCTGAGGCGCGGGCGTCTGGAGCGCTTGGAGCAGGAAAGGCGCCAGCAGCAGCTGAGGCGCGAGCAAGACCTCTCGCTCGAGCAGGAACCGCGTTTGGAACAGAAGCTGAAGCGCCAGCAGGAAGAGAGGCGCGAGCAGGGGGAGAGGCGCGAGCGGGGGGAAAGGCGAGAGCGGGGGGAGAGGCGCGAGCAGGAGCGGCGCTTGGAGCAGGAGCTGAGGCGCGAGCAGGAGCTGAGGCGCGAGAAGGAGCCGCGCTTGGAGCAGGGACTGAGGCGCGAGCAGGAGCGGCGCTTGGAGCAGGAGCTGAGGCGCGAGCAGGAGCTGAGGCGCGAGCAGGAGCTGAGGCGCGAGCAGGAGCCGCGCTTGGAGCAGGGACTGAGGCGCGAGCAGGAGCGGCGCTTGGAGCAGGAGCTGAGGCGCGAGCAGGAGCTGAGGCGCGAGCAGGAGCTGAGGCGCGAGCAGGAGCCGCGCTTGGAGCAGGGACTGAGGCGCGAGCAGGAGCCACGCTTGGAGCAGGAATTGAGGCGCGAGCAGGAGCTGAGGCGCGAGCAGGAGCTGAGGCGCGAGAAGGAGCCGCGCTTGGAGCAGGGACTGAGGCGCGAGCAGGAGCGGCGCTTGGAGCAGGAACTGAGGCGCGAGCAGGAGCTGAGGCGCGAGCAGGAGCTGAGGCGCGAGCAGGAGCCGCGCTTGGAGCAGGGACTGAGGCGCGAGCAGGAGCCACGCTTGGAGCAGGAATTGAGGCGCGAGCAGGAGCTGAGGCGCGAGCAGGAGCTGAGGCGCGAGAAGGAACCGCGCTTGGAGCAGGGACTGAGGCGCGAGCAGGAGCGGCGCTTGGAGCAGGAACTGAGGCGCGAGCAGGAGCTGAGGCGCGAGCAGGAGCTGAGGCGCGAGCAGGAGCCGCGCTTGGAGCAGGGACTGAGGCGCGAGCAGGAGCCACGCTTGGAGCAGGAATTGAGGCGCGAGCAGGAGCTGAGGCGCGAGCAGGAGCTGAGGCGCGAGCAGGAGCCGCGCTTAGAGCAGGAATTGAGGCGCGAGCAGGAGCTGAGGCGCGAGCAGGAGCCGCGCTTGGAGCAGGAATTGAGGCGCGAGCAGGAGCTGAGGCGCGAGCAGGAGCCGCGCTTGGAGCAGGAACTGAGGCGCGAGCAGGAGCTGAGGCGCGAGCAGGAGCCGCGCTTGGAGCAGGAACTGAGGCGCGAGCAGGAGCTGAGGCGCGAGCAGGCTCCGCGCTTGGAGCAGGAGCTGAGGCGCGAGCAGGAGCTGAGGCGCGAGCAGGAGCTGAGGCGCGAGCAGGAGCCGCGCTTGGAGCAGGAACTGAGGCGCGAGCAGGAGCTGAGACGCGAGCAGGCGCCGCGCTTGGAGCAGGAATTGAGGCGCGAGCAGGTGCCGCGCTTGGAGCAGGAGCTGAGGCGCGAGCAGGAGCTGAGGCGCGAGCAGGTGCCGCGCTTGGAGCAGGAATT
The DNA here is from genome assembly GCF_036850995.1 of Saccopteryx leptura. Taxonomy (NCBI): domain Eukaryota; kingdom Metazoa; phylum Chordata; class Mammalia; order Chiroptera; family Emballonuridae; genus Saccopteryx; species Saccopteryx leptura. The sequence goes on from NC_089504.1 coordinate 290,470,317, forward strand.
GAGGCGCGAGCAGGAGCTGAGGCGCGAGCAGGTGCCGCGCTTGGAGCAGGAACTGAGGCGCGAGCAGGAGCTGAGACGCGAGCAGGCGCCGCGCTTGGAGCAGGAGCTGAGGCGCGAGCAGGAGCCGCTCTTGGAGCAGCTGAGGCGCGAGCAGGACGAGAGGCGTGAGCAGGAGCTGAGGCGCGAGCAGGAGGAGAGGCGTGAGCAGGAGCTGAGGCGCGAGCAGGAGGAGAGGCGTGAGCAGGAGCTGAGGCGCGAGCAGGAGCCGCTCTTGGAGCAGCTGAGGCGTGGGCAGGAGCTGAGGCGTGAGCAGGAGCTGAGGCGCGAGCAGGAGCCGCTCTTGGAGCAGCTGAGGCGCGAGCAGGAGGAGAGGCGTGGGCAGGAGCTGAGGCGCGAGCAGGAGCCGCTCTTGGAGCAGCTGAGGCGCGAGCAGGAGGAGAGGCGTGAGCGGGAGCTGAGGCGCGAACAGGAGCCGCTCTTGGAGCAGCTGAGGCGCGAGCAGGAGCTGAGGCGCGAGCGTGGGCAGGAGCTGAGGCGCGAGCAGGAGCTGAGGCGCGAGCAGGAGCTGAGGCGCGAGCGTGAGCAGGAGCTGAGGCGCGAGCAGGAGCCGCTCTTGGAGCAGCTGAGGCGCGAGCAGGAGGAGAGACGAGAGCAGAAGCTGAGGCGCGAGCAGGAGCCGCTGAGTCGTGAGCAGGAGCTGAGGCGCGAGCAGGAGCTGAGGCGCGAGCAGGAGCTGAGGCGCGAGCAGGAGCCGCTCTTGGAGCAGCTGAGGCGCGAGCAGGAGCTGAGGCGCGAGCAGGAGAGGCGTGGGCAGGAGCTGAGGCGCGATCAGGAGCCGCTCTTGGAGCAGCTGAGGCGCGAGCAGGAGAGGCGTGGGCAGGAGCTGAGGCGCGATCAGGAGCCGCTCTTGGAGCAGCTGAGGCGCGAGCAGGAGCTGAGGCGCGAGCAGGAGAGGCGTGGGCAGGAGCTGAGGCGCGATCAGGAGCCGCTCTTGGAGCAGCTGAGGCGCGAGCAGGAGCCGCTCTTTCAGAGGCAGGAGCAGGAGAGGCTGGAGCAAGAGCTGAGGCGGGAGAAAGAGGGGAGGCGCAAGCAGGAGCTGGCTGAGGAGGAAGTGCAGCGGGAAGAGGCCCGTGAGCGGGGCGAGAGCCGTACTTTGAGGTGGCAGAGGCAGCTGGAAAGTGAGGCTGACGCGCGTCAGAGCAAAGTTGACTCGAAGGCACGCAGGCAGGAACTGCAGAGGCTCCGCCAGGAACAAGAGGAAGAGGAGGAGAAGCGGCTCCAGGAGCGCGAGCAGCGGCTGCGAGAGCGGGAAGAGGATGCCCAGTGGCAGAGCCAGCCACTCCGAGAGGAGCGCGACAGGAGGCTGCGCCAGGAGGAAGAAAAACAGCGCTATGATCTCAAGTGGCAGGCAGAGGAAGAAAGTGAGCAGCGCCGTCAGAGGCTGTCGGCCAGACTTGCGTTGCAGGAGCAGCGGGACCAGCAGCTGAGGGGAGATCATCGCCAGAAGCCAGGACAACTGCTCGGTGAGGAAGAGCAGAGCCGACAGCGACTGGCGAGGGAGCAGGAGCAGCAGTTCCGGGAGGAAGAAGAGCGCCTCCAAGAGCCTAATGAGAGGGAGCGGCGCTACGAGGAGCTGCGCCGAGACCAGAAATGGAGGGGGGAATTAGAGGAGGAAAACCAGAGACGCCGGCGATACACGTTGTATGCCAAGCCAACTCAACACGAGCAGCAACAGCAGGAGAAGAGGCTCCAGGAACTGGAGAGGCAGTATCAGGAGGAAGAGCAGCTGCTGAAAGAGGAAAGAGTAGAGAAGAGACGTCTTCAGGAAGAAAACAGAAAGTTCCCCGAGGAGGAACAGCAGCTGCGTCGCCAGGAGCGAGACAGAAAATTCCGTGCGGAGGAACAGCTCCTCCAGGAGAGGGAAGAGCAGCTGCGCCGCCAGGCGCGCGACAGAAAGTTCCGTGAAGAGGAACAGCTCCTCGAGGAACGGGAAGAACAACTGCGCCGCCAGGCACGCGACAGAAAGTTCCGTGAAGAGGAACAGCTCCTCCTAGAAAGGGAAGAGCAGCTGTGCCGCCAGGCGCGTGACAGAAAGTTCCGTGAAGAGGAACAGCTCCTTGAGGAACGGGAAGAACAACTGCGCCGCCAGGCGCGCGACAGAAAGTTCCGTGAAGAGGAACAGCTCCTCCATGAAAGGGAAGAGCAGCTGCGCCGCCAGGCGCGTGACAGAAAGTTCCGTGAAGAGGAACAGCTCCTCGAGGAACGGGAAGAACAACTGCGCCGCCAGGCGCGCGACAGAAAGTTCCGTGAAGAGGAACCGCTCCTCCATGAAAGGGAAGAGCAGCTGCGCCGCCAGGCGCGTGACAGAAAGTTCCGTGAAGAGGAACAGCTCCTCCAGGAACGAGAAGAACTGCAGCTGCGTCACTACAGAGAGTTCCGTGAGGAGGAACCGCTCCTCCAGGAAAGAGAACAGCTGAGCCGCCAGGAACGAGACGGAAAATTCCGTGCGGAGGAACAGCTCCTCCAAGAAAGGGAAGAACAGCAGCTGCGTCGCGACAGAAAGTTTGGTGAGGAGGAACAGTACCTTCAGGAAAGGGAAGAACAGTTGCGCCGCCAGGCGCGCGACAGAAAATTCCGCGAGGAGGAACAGCTCCTCCAGGAACGGGAACAGCGGCTGCGTCGCCAAGAGCGTGACGGAAAGTTACATGAGGAGGAACAGCAACTGCTCGACCAGGATCGCGAGCAACAGCTTCGCCAGGAGCGCGAGAGAAAGTTCCGTGAAGGAAAACAGCTTCTTCAGGAACGGGAAGAAGAGCAGCTACGTCGCCGAGAAGATCAGCGGCGTCGGGAGGAGCAAGAATTGAGGCGCCGGCAGGAGCGAGACCAGCAGTACCGGGAGAAGGAACAGTTTGCTCGGGAGAATAAGAAGCGTGATCAGGAACAGGAACTGCGCAAAGAAGAGCAGAGACGCCTCCAAGAACAGGAAAGAAAATTCCGGGAAGAAGAGCAGCTCCGCCGCCAACAAGAGGAGGCACAGAGGCGTGGCCAACTCTGGGAGAAAAAAGACAAGGGCGGTCAGCAAATTGAGGAGCCTGGTAAGCGTCAGTTTGCCAGTGTCCCAGTGCGCTCCAGCCCTCTCTATGAGTACATCCAAGAGCAGAGATCCCAATACCGTCCTTAAGAGATGCTGCCATATCCCGACGCTCGCCAAAGCTTCAGCAAAGGAAAATGGAAATCACTGGATATCTAATGACTCGAATGTTTTTGGTTGTGGGAAAATTCTCTTGTTAGAATGTCTTTTTCTTTTTCCAGAGATTTAAACTATACTCATTTCATGTACCTTGTACTTTTATCTTTTATTTTTTTTCAAATAGTTCTTTACTGCAAGATGTCTTTGTTCTTTGATGCAGATTTAGTGTGCATTTTTTAAAACATTTAATTTGTTTAAGGAGTTTTGTTTGGAGGACAAAGTTTATTGCTTTAAAAAGTAACAAGAATAATATGTGAGATTTAAAAGAATTGGGTCATTTCTTTTTAGTGGTTGATCTATCTTGTGTAGAATTTAGATATTTTTAATGTTCAGGCTGGTATTTCTTCTTGGGCCTAAATTACATTAATAAGTACCTCCAAATAGCCTCACATTTTTTGTGGCATAGTTACTACAGATTCTGCAAGGAGACTGAATTTTTACAACTGTTGAATAACGAGTGCAGAGAAACTGACTTTTACAGAAAAACTCCATGTGCTATCAGCCCATAACTGGAAGAAATATCTGCTAAGAATAAAGTTTAGCTTTTTAAGTCTTAGAATTTGAATTGGATTTTTTTTTACACTTAACCCCATAAACACTTAAACTATCATAAAGCAAAGCAAGATGTTTCTCAAACAAGTCCAGAGCTCAAATTTTAAAACTGTGTCTGCTGTAGTCTTAGTGCTGAAGTTCTCTTACCCCAGTCTTTGATGAATTTTAGAATATAACTACATTTGTTCATTTTACCTGAAAGGGAATCTGCTCAGAATCCTGTAAACACCTCTCTTGCTCTAGGGCCAATAAGAGATCACTGTGTTTTGGAGGAGAGAAAAGGAAAAATTTGTAAATGGGGGCAAGTTTCTATAGGCCCTTCAGAAGACCCATCAGCCTGCAATCCTTTAAGACCCATTGATACTACCTTGGAGACATTCTAGTTGAAATAATTAGACTGTATAAAAATTAATAATAAATGTTTGGCAAACAATTTTTTTGTGTGTGTTTTAACTATGCATCAAATCATAACTCAAGATCTAGTGGTCTAAGAACTGAAAGAAGTTCCTGTTCACTTAAGGGTTTTTGGTTACAATTATCTATGTCTAAATATGAAAAGGGAAAGAAAAACAACACCTTTGTTTACCCCAACCATTTTTTCCTGTTAGGGTGAACCCTATATTATTTCCATCCCCAAGTAGTATTCTCTGCCTAAGTACCATATTTTTCACTCCATAAGACATACCTAGGGTTTTAAGGAGGAAAATAAGAAAAAAAAATATTCTGAACCAAATGGTGTGTTAAAATATTTAATAAAATACCAGTTTTTTCGCTTCATAAGACGCATGGGCACTTTTCCCTCCACATTTGGGGGGGGGGGGAGAGTGTATCTTATGGAGTGAAAAATATGGCATTTTTATTATCCTCAGCTTTCTGTGCTCTTTTTAACAGTAGCTCACTGGTCATGACAAATGATGGTGCTCCCAGTGTTTGTTAATATTTTCTTTCAAGAATAGAGCAACTTCTTTGTCTCTGATGTCTAATGGACCAATAGTAGAAAGTGGCCTGAAAGTTCAATTCAGCATTATAGAAATTGTAGATGAGCTATTGTTTTAAGCACCACAGTCTATTTGGAAACCTAGTCAGAATGTGAATGCCAAAAAATCAAATTATTATCTAGTGATCCAAGCACCCCTGTGTCACCTGCTGGAGTCTACCAAGTATTCACACCTAGGTACCAGGAATAAGTTCAAGAAGGCCCTGATCCAGGATAGCATCATTTCCAATTATGACAGTCATAGATTAGAAAGTGTCGTAAGTTATAGACATTCAACATTTTGATCTGTGGTGGAGGCAAGAAAGCTAAGCTCCTGAGTATCATTCTGATGCAATAAGATGGCATTTTCTGCAAGGAGTACCAGCCTCTCTCTCACTTTAACACAAATAACAGGTGCTCACCAAGCACAGAATCGGGGAATTCCCTGACACACTACCTTGGGACATCACCACTGTCAAATGATTTCTGACTACAAAACTATTCTAAGATAAATGTATACTTTCCTTACTTAAGGATCTTCACAGAAACCATGGAAGAGCTTCACTGGCTTTCCCCAGGATCCCCTCAATGTCACTCATTTGAAAGCCTCCTTTAAAATGCCAGCCTCAGGATACTCCTGAAATATACACTCATCATCTAAGCTACAGTTCAACAATAATAATTATGACTAATATAATCAAAACCCTTCAGACTTCTTGCAGTACTTTACAAGATGAAGAAAGCCATTTCCAAAAAAGAAAGTATTGTTTCATCACAGTTATAACATAGTTTAAAAAAAATGGGTCAGCCAGCACATGCCCTATGGCTCTTCTTTTAACATGCTGGCAGGCCAAACCTCCTGCTCCACTTGGATAATGCCCTTGCATGGGCAGAAGCTTGAGGCTGTTAGGCAATTAATACAACTGGGAGTTCTATTAACATTACCTTGGCTGCTGCCGAGGAATGGGGTGTGCTGGCAAAGCTGGTCTCTATATGTTATGCACTGAAATATGTCCCCCTGAAGATTCATATGTTGACACTTAACCCTCAGTACCTTAGAATACAGTATAATATAGGAGATATAGTATTTAAATAGATAATTTAATTGAAATGAAATCATTATGTGGGCCCTAATCCAAAATGAATGGTGTCCTTATAAGAAGAGAAAATTTAAACATATGTGATGGAGCAAAGACAATGAATGTGAAGTCACAGGAAAAAGATGGCCATCAATAAGTCAAGGATAGAGGCCTAGAATAGATCCTTCCTTCATAACCTTCAGAAGAAACCAACCCTCCCGACACCTTGATCTTAGACATCTGGCCTCAAAAATTATGAGAAAAAATTCTGTTGGTTAAGCCACCCAATCTGTGGCTCTTTGTTATGACAGGTCTAGCAAACTAATATATCATGTAAGGTGAGATTATGTTGTCAGAGCAATCTATTTGTATTGTAATGATCCTTATCCTTTGACATTACACAAGCCTATTCTGGTTGCTCAAAGACACTCATTTTTTTAATTAAATCTATCATAGTTTCGACCCTGGCCGGTTGGCTCAAAGGTAGAGTGTCAGCCTGGTGTATGGACATCTAGGTTCAATTCCCAGTCAGGTCACACACAGAAGCAACCATCTGCTTCTTCACTTCTCCCCCTTCTACTTCTCTTCCTCTCTCTCTCTCTCTCTCTCTCTCTCTCTCTCTTGCTTCTTCTCCAACAGCCATGGCTTGAATGGTTTGAGCAAAGTTGGCTCCAGGCATTGAAGATTGCTTCATGGCCTCCCTTCAGGTGCTAAAATAGCTCAGTGGCCAAGCAATGAAGCAGCGGTCTCAGATGGATGGAGCATTGCCAGCTAGGGGGCTTGCTGGGTGGATCCTGGTCAGGGTGCATGCAGGAGTCTGTCTCTCTGCCTCCCCACCTCTCACTTAATAAGAAAAGAAAAGAGAGAAAAGAAAAAGAAATCTGTCGTGGTTTCTATGGTGCGGTGCAAAGAATGCTACTAAGAATATAAGAATTAGGCAATCTTCATATAGTGGTAAAATAGTTACTCTGACCTATTTCTTCACTTTACTATCTATGTGGCCAGAGGTGGATTTTTTTAAATTTTTTTTTTATTTATTCATTTTTAGAGAGGAGAGAGAGACAGAGAGAGAGAAGAGGGAGGAGCCGGAAGCATCAACTCCCATATGTGCCTTGACCAGACAAGCCCAGGGTTTTGAACCGGCAACCTCAGCATTTCCAGGTCAATGCTCCATCCACTGCGCCACCACAGGTCAGGCCGCCAGAGGTGGATTAAGGTTAGTTAAGGCCCTGGGTGCACAAGAAAATATTTTTAAAAAGAGAGAGACAAGAAAAATAAAAATACATGTTGGCCCTGGCCAGTTGGCTCAGTGGTAGAGCCTCGGCCTGGCGTGTGGGAGTCCCAGGTTCGATTCCCGGCCAGGGCACACAGGAAAAGCACCCATCTGCTTCTCCACCCCTCCCCCTCTCCTTCCTCTCTGTCTCTCTCTTCCCCTCCCACAGCCAAGGCTCCACTGGAGCAAAGTTTGCCCAGGCATTGGGGATGGCTCTGTGGCCTCTGCCTCAGGTGCTAGAATGGCTCTGGTTGCAACAGAGCAACGCCCCAGATGGGCAGAGCGTCGCCCCCTGGTGGGCATGCCGGGTGGATCCCGGTTGGGCGCATGCGGGAGTCTGTCTGACTACCTCCCCGTTTCCAGCTTTGGAAAAATACAAATAAATAAATAAATAAATAAATAAATAAATAAATAAATAAAAATACATGTTAATCATATTTTTAAAATAAATAAAAAATATTATGAACTATTAATGTTAAAAAATTCACATATGAAACCAAACTTGGTGTCATTAGAAAAAAGTGTAAAGTTGGAGCTTTGTGGGCCCCTTCAGAAGTTGGGGCTTTGTGGACCCAGGGCACACACTCATTGCTCCTGTTGTTAAATCTGCCTCTGTATATGGCCTTGTGCAAGCCACTTAACATATCTGGGCCTCCACTGTTTCACATATCAAACTATGAGACTAGAATAGCAATCACCAAGGTTATTACCAAGATTGAAAAACAATTAATTCTAGCAAATCAATGCAAATAATCCTTCACCACAACTCTATCTTTAGCTAACACAAAATGGGGGGAAATTAACTGATGAAGGTGATCATCAGAGCTTAGTTCCAGATTCAAAGATCTTCCCTTTCTAACCAATCAGACCTGAACTTCTTCCACTTCTCTCCCAAATTCCTCTCCAGAGTACCTTTCTATCATCCCTGGTTTATTTATTGAAGGAGAAGGCCCCTACATAACTCATTTTCTGTGACCCTATTACTATCAAAGATCATTGACTCTGATCTATGAACTCACATATGCATTTAATTACTCCCATTCTTTTCTGAGGAGAAAACAAAGTCCTAGAACCCAGTCCCTCTTGAACTGAGTGTGGCCATTAGTTAAGTATGAACCCGTCTCTGCTCCATCTTCCTTACTAATTACACATTACTAATATTTTCATTCAGTCATAGTAATTATGAGTTTGTTCAGCAAGTGTAGTGGGATTGTAATTTGCTGAAGATTATAATCTATGTAACATGTAATAAGCATATTTGCCTTGTTAATAAAGAATTGACAGTCACATGCAATAATCTGAAACAAAACAAAAGTAGATTTTTGAATAGGTTATCATTTTCTGAACCCTCAGGACATCCATGGCAGGCACTCGAATTACAAAAACATTTTAAAATCTGATTTCTGTTGTCACATCTCCTTTTTTAAAAAAACAATTGTGTTTATTTTCTGCAAGATAAAGTCTAAATTCCTCAGTTTGAAATTTAAGGCCCTCCACGTTTCAGAAATAATCCACTATTTTATCTCTAGTCTCCATGACAAAGAATTATTGTCATTTTAGACAGGGGAATAATTAACCAGATTGAAATTTTATAAGGATTGCTGTGGCTACAATGTGCAGGATGGGTTGGAGAGGAAATAGAAGTAGAGAGAATATTGAGAAGATATAACAATAATTCCTGTGAGAGACATGACAGTCTGAACTAGGATAATGGTATGTGGTAAAAGAAAAGTGGATATATTTGAGAATAGAATCAATAGGAGTAAGTGATATATTGAAGAGATGATGGAGAGGAAATAAAAAATAATATTAGAGTTATAGCTGGAGAAACTGGGTGGATAATGGTACCATTATTGAAATGGAAGCACAATGAGATTTCAGGTTTGTAGTGATGAGAAATGACAAGTTTAGTTTATTTACATTGAGTTAGGGATGTATTTGAGACTTTCAGGAAGCATTAACTAGTTGACAGCTGGTTATATGAGTCTGTAGCTCAAGTAAGAGGTTTGGATTTGTTATATAAAAGGAGAATATCAGCCTATCAGTAGTAATAGAATCCTAGAGAGTAGATAAGATTATTCAGGACATGAAGATAAGAAGATGAAAAACTGAGCTAAGAGAATTTTCAGAAATAGCAACATTTAAAGGAAAGGCAAAAGAAAATAACTAAAAAGGAGAATTAAAATAAGCTGTAACAGAGGCAAAAGGAAAACCAGGAGTATGTGGTATCACAAAAACTAGGGAAGAACATGCTGCAAGAAAGAGGAGCTATCGTCACATATTTCAGAGAAACCAAGTAAGTTAAGTGCTAAAAAATGCCTAGTGATTTAGTGACATAGTAATCAGTAATGATCTCATATATATCTCATTGGAATGGGTTGAAGACTGTAAGAAAAACAAAAACTAAGACAAGGTTTTCAAGAATACTAACTATGAAGTTGAGGGAATTGGTTAGGTGGGATTATGGGCACAAGGTAGGTTTATATAAAATAAGAGAGACAGAGAAAGAAGAGAGAGAGTTTAAAGAATTGGCTCACATGTTAGAACTTTGTCCTGAAATGCAAAGGTTGCCAATTCAATCCCTAGTCAGGGCACATACAGGAACAGATGGATGTTCCTCTCTCTCTCTCTCTCTCTCTATCTCTCTCTCTCTCTCTCTCTCTCCCTTCCTCTCTCACTAAAATCAATAATAAAAAAAAAATTTTTTTTTAAAGAATTAGCTCACATGATAATTAAAGCTGGCAAGTCCAAAATCTGCAGGGTGGTCCAGCAGTCTGGAGGCTGTAGGAAAAACCAATGTTGCATTCAAGTCTGAAAGCCAGCTGCTGGCAAATTTCCTCTTGTGTAGGAGAGATTAGTCTTTGTAAGGCCTTTTTTAATTGATTAGATAAGGCCCAATCACATGATAGAGGATAATCTGCTTTACTCAAAGTCTGTCCATTTATATGTTAATCTCATCCAAAAACACCTTCACATAGTCAGCAAAATTGGCACATAAAATTAACTGTTACAGAAGCTAAGCAGGAGAAGAAAGCTAGTGCGTACAGGCAAGGACTAAGAGATGTAGGTCTGTGGACTGAGGTTTCAAATATTGGGAATATATATTGGGAATTGATAAATGGGAGAGCTATAAGGAAAAGAGGCAGTGGACAGGGACTGTGAAAACGAAATTTATTATTCCAGAGTTAGGATGGTTCCAAGTGATAATAAGTTCCAAGTTAACGTATAATAAAAATATTTCTCTATAAAATCATTAGACCAATTTTTTTCCTACCATTGTTTCTAGAAATTTAAAATACTCATTGATCCACCAAATATATTTATGGCCAGCGTAGAATAGAACAGATTCATAAATTGTTAGAGCTTGAAGAGTGCCTTGGCCATTAGCAGGGAGACAGCCTGATGTACTTTAAAGAATTCAGATTTTGAAATCATGAATACCTAAGTTTTCATGGTTTAGAAACTTGTCTGAGGCCTAATAATCTAACATGAGCAAGTTACATAATCTCTTCAAGCTTAAATATCTTTGGCTGTAAAACAGGGATGACAGTTCCTACCTTTCACAATTGTTATGAAGGGTAAAAATAATGCGTGTAAAATATAAGGTGAGTACTCAAAAAATGAAGATTATTGCATACCTTTCAGTTTTCATGAGGATATTAAATCTATAGAAATAAAATAAAAGAACCAAAGTTATAGAGCTAGAGATAGGGCTGGAATCAGCCCAGTTCTTTTAATTCTGGTCCAGGACTCTTTCATTTTAGTACACTTCTCTCAATTTTTTTTCACTTAACAAATATTTGAGTACCTACTGTGTTCCAGGCACAGTTCTGGGCTGGTGATTTAAGTGATCAAGGCACACAAAGTCTCAGCCCTCTCAGAGTTGTTAATTCAACAGACTGCAATATAAGCCAAACATTTTTGCTAAATGTTTTTACATATGTTATAAATTTAATCACCTATAGTTCTGGAATTTCTAGACAATATCACTCTTTCCTTCTCATTTCCAAATAAAAAAATCAAACAGGTTTCTAAATTTGTCTAAGGCCTAATGACTACTAAAGTTCAGAGCTGAACTCATATGACTTTTCTCATTTGTTTATTCAACTGCTATTTCTTGGTCATCTAATTGCACTGAAAGAAAATCCTATAACATGAGCACAAATACATGTTGATTACACAAGGCCCTCAATGCATTATTATATGCATGCACAACATGTAAAAATATTTTTCTACTTAAACACAAATGATGTGCTACCTATAAAATACATCAACCCTTTCATTTATCAAACTGTGCTGGTTATGAGAGATCTGAGTGATCATTTGGAGGGGCATATGACTCTAAAAGTATAACCACAGTGTGCACAACAATTTAGCTACAAGATATTCATCACACTATACATGCCATAGCGTATAGTAATAAAAAAACTATAAACAATTAAAATATTAAAAAGGAGTGGTTAAATAAACTATAATACATTCATATAATAAAATGTTATGTACATATCAATACAAGGTGTAAAAAATGTTCTAATAAACATCATATAGTATAACAGAACAAATTACAAAACTAAATGATTTAGTTTGGTAAAAACAAGAAAAAATTAGAAAACATATATACACAAAAATGAGTTAAACACTAGTGGGTTTTAGATCCAGGTTGTCTAAGTATACCCAAGTGGTTATTTTTTTCACTATATTTCTTTTAGAAAAGCTATTCACCTTAAAGAATATATAATTCACAGTCTTTCCCTTTAGGTAATTAAAATGTTATTGGGAAAAGTTTTGTACACATAAAAAGCTTACTAAGTAAGAACAATTAACAAATGTTAATGTCTCCTTTACATACAGAGTAGAGCAAAAATAGATTTACACTTTTGAGTATGAGAAACACAGTTTATTCCTGCATTAGTATTTCTTAATTATTGTATTATTTTTACATACGAACAACTATAAATCTACTTTTGCCCCACTCTGTATTCTTTTTTTTTATAAATAAATTTTTATTTTAATGGGGTGACATCAAGAAATCAGGGTACATATATTCAAAGAAAACATTTCCAGTTTATCTTGTCATTCAGTTCTGCTGCATACCCATCACCCAAAGAGAGATCATCCTTCGTCACCCCTATCCAGTTTTCTTTGTACCCCTCCCCCACCCCCTTCCCCTCTCCTTCCTCCCCTCCCCCCACCCCCCGTAACCACCCCACGCCTGTCCATGTCTCTTAGTCTCTCGTTTTTATGTCCCACCAATATATGGAATTCTGCAGTTCTTGGTTTTTTCTGATTCACTTATTTCACTCTGCATAATGTTATCAAGATTCCACCATTCTGCTGTAAGTGATCTGATGTCATCATTTCTTCTAGCTGAATAGTATACCATGGTGTATATGTGCCCCATCTTCTTTATCTAGTCTTCTATTTTTTTTTTTACAGTGATTAAAAGCCTTTAAGCAAACTCTTGACCAATACAGCAAGAATCCATAAAAGAGTAGTGTCCTTAACATGTTCACCAAGTCCAAGTTGGCCCCATCACCATGCCAAATTCCTGAAAAATGCAACCCAACCACAGTTCAGTCTGTTAGGAGCTGTCACAGGGAGCAGGAGTCCAGGAAAAGACCACATCCAGGAAAAGTCCTCATGGCACTGGAATTGTTGTCACCATTCTATACTTTGCAGCTCATGTCCAAGTCCCAAAGACCACTGCTTCTAGCTGGTAATGATTCAGGTAGATTGGAAAAAGCCATTTGCAGCATGCGTGGATATGGAGCTTCTGTTCTCCTTTTCCTGGAGAGATGAGACCAGGTTGCTTTTCCCTGGAGCTCTGTGACTGTGGCATGGTAAAGAGAACCTTGGGATACTCTAAGCTGGGTGGCAAAGGTAGATTCATAATAGAAGTTGGCAAAAGGGGGAAAGAGAGCTCTAAATTAGGAGTAGGTCCCACCCTGAAATATGAGTGGGGCATTGAGGTAGGAGGGATAAAGGAAACACGATATATTAAGCAAAGCAGCAGAAAATAGGACTATCAACACCCACAACAGAGATCTTTGAGGGAAGAATAAAAAACCTGACTATTCAGGCAAAACATAGTTAAGTGGCCCTTGTGCAAATGAGATCAGTTTACCTGCTTCTTGGAAGAAATACCCTAGGCTCGTCCACAGTGTCATAGATGGGACCAACGGCCCTGGGCACCTTCAGCCTTCAGTGGCTAACCCCAGCATTCTGGGCAAGGTTAGGTCATAGGTGGCTGGAGCAGGGCTGGAAGAGACTGAACCCTCCCTTAGAGGAGCGAGGGGGAAGCCTACCTTCCAGTGTCCCTGTTTCCTCACAGCAGAGGCATGTAAGCCTGGCAGGCTTTAGCTCAATGACCTTCCTTTCCACTATTGAAGCAGGACCCAGATGGCATCCTATGAGACCCCTTTGGGGTATTGGAGCCTTTAAGGGTGTATCCTAAAAGCTGGTAGTTCCCCTGATCTCTATTGGGCTTTTTCTGCCTCTAGGTATCTTAAAAGCCATGCTCAGAAGATCTCACTGAGGGGTTTGAGGATCTCCATCCGCCTATATAAATCTTTTCCATATATCTGGAGCTATTTGGAAAAAGACAAAACAGTGTTATTAGCTGGATCTAATAAAGAAGGTAGTAGTTTGCAGGCGAAAAAGATTTGGTGTCTCCTGTTCATCAGCATTCAAAAGAAATGTAATTTTTTTTTTAAGTAAGAAGCATGATATGGTAGACCCGTAGGAGTTCCAGGATATGACTACCCCCTTTTAAAATTTTTTTTTTAATTGACCTTAAAATGTTTGCTGAGTACACTTTAATAATACCTTAACTTTAAAGATTGTAAGCATGACAAAATACAGTAAATGCTTTTGCTCCATATGCAGGAGCATTTTCAGTTTAGCCAGTTTAGGAAATCCAATAATAGAACAATGCATACAGACAATGAGCTATAGATAACATGCTTAGCAGCCTCTCCTGTTCTGACAGAGGTTACTATAGATCCGGAATATGTATCCACTGTAATGTGGACATACGACTGTTTGCCAAATGAAGGTATATGAGTAACATCCATCTGCCAAAGTTGTCCTGGTAGGGGTCCTTGAGGGTTAACTCCAAATGAAGGGGCAGTATAGGACCCCTTGGACAGGATTTCCCAATCTGCCATGCTGCTTCCCGAGAAAGTTGAAACTGTTTACACCGGGCTGCAGCGTTCTGGTGATGAATAATATGAGACTGACTTGCTCGGTCTGTCATGGTTGCTCCATATAATTTTCTTTTCGGTCCACTCTGTATTCTATAATTAAAATACATAGCATTAAAAATTAATTTATTAAAGTAATAATAGAATGTAAATGATAAAATATCCAATAGTACAGAAAAGCTTATGATTAATTTTAAAATAGTTGTTTTCTGGTAGTTCTGCATCTCCATTGTTTCTTTTCCCTTGTGTTTCTATCTGTTATTTTAGTTTGGTGGTATTCTCTCATTTTTCCTCCATTTACTCTTTTTTTAATGTTTTGAGTCTCAATTCTAGATTTTTATTTTGTGGTGACCATTAGGTTGACGCCAAAAAAAAAAAAATCATATATACAATAGTCATTTTTCTTCTGATTGCATCTTATCTCCGCTTACTTGTGCAAGTTCAGCTCTATAAACCCTCCCCTTTCATGTTTTTGTTGTGATAAATTATCCCTTTTAATGCTGTGCTGTGCATTTATTTTCAAATTGCAGTAGCTATTGTATTCATTTTTTTATGCCTTTACCTCCTTCAACATTTATGTTGTATTTAAGTGTTCAATATCTTATTCTGAACACGAGTTGAAATTTCCTATTTCTGTATGTCAGTCAACTTACTTACAGTATTGTATATTTTCGTATTTTTCTTTGAGGTAGAATAGCACCTTTAAGCATTTCTTGTAATGTAGATCTTGTGGTGGTAAATTCATTCAGCTTCTGTTTGTCTGGAAAAACCTTTATCTCTCCTTCATATATAATGGATAACTTTGCCGGCTATATTATTCTTGGTTGATGATTTCACGCTTTCAATCTTTTGAATGTTTGCTTCTACTCTCTCCTGGCTTGTAGGGTTTCTGCTGAAAATCTGTTAATAATCTAATGGTGTTTCCTTTATAGATTAACATCTTCTCTTCCCTAGCTTCTTTGAGAGCTCTTTGTTAACAATTATATTAGGAGATCTAAATACCCCATTGACAGCAATGGATAGCTCATCCAATCAGAAAATCAGTAAGGAAATATCAGTCTTTAATGACACATTGGTCCAAATAGATTTAATTAACATTTACAATGCTTTTCACCTCAGAACAAGAATATACATTTTCTTCTGGTGCACATGGAACATTCTCAAAGTAAACCATATATTAAAGCACAAAACTAGTCTCAACAAATTTAAGAAGACTGAAACCATATCAAGCATATTTTCCAACCACAACACTTTGATACTGGAAATCAACTAAAAAGAGAAAGCTGGAAAAGCCACAAATATGTGGAGATTAAACAACATGCTACTGAATAATGACTGGATCAAAGAAGAAATAAAAGAATAAATCAAAATATATCTAGAAACAAATGAGAATGAGAACTCATATAAAAATTTGGGGAATGCAGCAAAAGCAATAAAAAGAAGTTTATAGCATCACTGACCCACCTCCAAAAACAACAATAACAACAAAAAAAATCTCAAATTAATAACCATTTACCTTAAAGAACAAGAAAAAGAAGAACAAATGAAGCCCAAAATCAGTAAAAGAAAGAAAATAATAAAAACTAAAGCAGAATTTTAAAAAGTAGAAAAATTAATTCAATAAAGATCTGGTCTTTTGAAAATATAAATAAAATTGACAAACCTCTGCCAGATACACTAAGGAAAAAAGACTCAAACAAACTCAAAAATGAAAGAGAAGGTACAATAAACCCCACAAAAATGCAAAGGACTACACAAGATAACTATGAATAGCTATATGCCACCCAATTTGATAATCTAGAAAAATGATATGTTCTTAGAAATGTAGAACCTTCCTAGATTAAATCAGACATAACTGGAAAATCTAAATAGATAAATTAACAATAAGGAATGTGAAAGAGTCATGAATACCTTCCCAAAAAAGACAAGTTTGGGATCAAATGGCTTCACTAGTGAATGCTACCAAAAGCTCAAATAATATTTAATACCTAGCCTTCTCAAACTTTTCCAAAAAAAATGAAGAAAAGGCAATGCATTCTAACTCATTTATGCAGCCACCATTGCCCTGATACCAAAACCTGGCAAGGCAAACACAAAAAAGAAAATTAAAGACCAATACCTCTGATAAATATAGACGCAAAACCTTAAACAAAACACATCAAATCAAATATTACAATACATTAAAAATATTACATTATAATCAAATGGGATACATACCAGGGGTTCAAGAATGATTCAACAAATGTAAATCAATCAATGTGATATACCATATTAACAAAATAAAGGATAAAAATCATATGATCATATCAATAGATACAACATCCATTTATGATTAAAACACTCAATAAAATGGATATAGAAGAAAAGTGCCTCAACATAATAAAGATCATATATACAAACCCTCAGCTAATATCATACCCAATGCTGAAAAACTGAAAACTTTTCCACTAAGATCAGGAACAAGACAAGGATGTCCACTCTCACCACTATTATTGAACATAGTACTGGAAGTCCTAGCCAAAGCAATTGTGCAAGAGAAAAAAAAAAGCATTCCAATTGAGAATAAAGAAGTAAAATTGTTTTTTTCTAAAAAAAAAAAAAAAAAAAGACAGAGAGAGACAGGGACATACAGGAAGGGAGAGAGATGAGACTCATCAACTCATTGTTGCAGCACTTTAGTTGTTCATTGAATGCTTTCTCATACGTGCCTTGACTGGGGGCTCCAGCTGAGCCAGTGATCCCTTGCTCAAGTCAGCAACCTTAGGGCTCAAACCAGCATCCATGGGGTCAGTCTATGATCCCAAACTCAAGCCAGTAACCTCATACTCAAGCTGGTGAACCCATGCTCAAGTTGGTAAGCCTATGCTCAAGTTGGTAAGCCCATGCTCAAATTGGTGACCTCAGGGTTTCAAACCTGGGTCCTTGTTGTCCCAGGTCAATGCTCTAACCACTGTGTTACCACCTGGTCAGGCTAAAATTGTCATTTTTTGCAGATGACATGATTCTATATAAAGAAAATCCTAAAGATTACACACATACACACAAAAAAATTTAGACACAATAAACAAATACAGTGAAGTTGTAGGATGCAAAATCAATGTTAAAAAAATCTATCGTGTTTATATAAACTAACAACAAAATATAAGGAAAAAACAAAGAAAAGAATAAAATACCTAGGAATAAACTTATAAAGGAAGTAAAGGGTCTATCCACTGAAAACTGCAACACACTGTTGAAAGAAATTGAAAAATAAACAAAGAAATGGAAGAATATTCTATGTTCATTAACTGGAAGAACCAACATAGTTAAAAATGGCAGCTTTATCCAAGTAACTCAGTTGGTTAGAGCGTTGTCCCAAAAACCAAGGTTGAGGGTTCAATCCCCAGTCAGTGTACATACAAAAAACAACAAATTAATGCATAAATAAGTGGAACAAGAAATGGATGATTCTCTCTTTCTCCCCCCATCCCATTTCTCTTTCTCTCTAAAAATCAATAAATTTTTTAAATGGCCATGTTACTTAAAGCAATATATAGATTTTATGCAATTCCTATCAAAATCCTAATAGTATTTTTTACAGAAATAGAACCAAAAAAATTACCAAATTCATATAGAACCACAAAAGACATTTAATGGCCAAAGCAATCCTGAGAAAAAACAGAGGCATCACACTCCCTGACTTCAAATTATAGTACAAAGCTACATTAACTAAAACAGTATGGTATTGGCAGAAAAATGGACACAGAGACCAATGAAATGGAATTGAGAGCCCAAAAATAAACCCACATGTATATGGACAACTAATTTTTGACAAAGAAACCTAAAACATATAATAAAGAAAGAAAAGATTCTTCTATAAATGGTGTTGGTAAAATTGGAAAGCCAAAAGAATAAAACTAAACTGCTATTTGACACTATACATTAAAAATTAACTCAAAATGGATTAAAGACTTGAATATAATACCTGAAACAAAAGTGCACAGAAGAAAACATAGTCACTAAACTTATGGACCT
This sequence comes from Saccopteryx leptura, assembly GCF_036850995.1. Classification (NCBI taxonomy): domain Eukaryota; kingdom Metazoa; phylum Chordata; class Mammalia; order Chiroptera; family Emballonuridae; genus Saccopteryx; species Saccopteryx leptura. The sequence continues at coordinate 290,488,663 of NC_089504.1, forward strand.
TGGTCTCCGAGAAGCTTTTATGATCTTGACCCCAAAAACAAGGGAAGTAAAAACAAAAATAAATAAATGGGAATACATCAAACCGAAAAGTTTCTTCACAGCATAATTTTTTTAAAAAATCAACATCATAAAAAGGCAACCAAACAAATGAAAGAAAATATTTGCAAACAATATCTCTGATCAGGGGCTAATATAAAAAATACATAAAGAACTCATACAACTTAACAACAAAAAAAATTCAATTTAAAAATGATCAAAAGACCTAAATAAACACTTCTCCCAAGAAGACATACAAATGGCCAATGCATATATGAAAAGATGCTCAATTTCACTAGCTACAAGAAAAATATAAATCAAAATCACAATATGATACCACCTTACACTTGTAAGAGTAGCTACTATTACCAAAACAAGAAATAACAAATCTGGAGAAGATGTGGAGGAAATGGAACCCCCACATATACTGTTGGTGAGTATGTAAATTAGCACAGCCACGAAGGAAAACAGTATGAAAGTAATCCCTCTTCTGAGTATCCATCCAAAAAATTTTGAAACATTTATTTATAAAGATATATGTACCCCTATGTTCATTGGAGCATTATTCATGATAACTAAGACATGGAGACAACCTCAACATCCTCCAACAAATGATTGGATAAAGATGTGGTACGTATATACAATGCAATACTACTCAGCTATAAGAAAATATAAAATATTGCCATTTGCAACAGTATGAATGGTTCCTAACAGTATCATACTAAGCAAAAAAAGTCAGATGGAAAAAAACAAGAGCCGTATAATTTCATTCATATGTGGGATATAAAATAAAAAGTAACAAATAAACAAATAAACTCACAGACACAGACAACAGTATGAAGGTTACCAACAGGGAAGGGAGATAGAGGGATGAAGAAGGCAAAGGTGGTCAAATATCTGTATAAAGTGACAGAGTGAAACTAGACTATGGGTAGTAAGCACACAATGCAATTACAAATGATGTATTATAGAATTGTACACATGAAACTTATATACCGTATTTTCCCACGTATTAGACACACCCTTTTTCAAAAAATGTGGGGTCTAAAAACTGGGTGCATCTTATACAGTGGTTGTAGATTCTTTACTTGCATTTCCTGCTTTTTTGCATTTGTTTTGTGCTCATTGTTAAAGACAGTCGTTCAACATCAGACACAGATGAGGACAAACTAATGGCTGGGAGTTTTGACAGTGACGAGTAGTTGTATAAATTTTATAATGAATAAAACTTGAGTTCAATAACTTTATGTAATACATTTTTTTTTCAAATTCCGGGCCCCTACCTGACCAGGTGGTGGTGCAGTGGATAGAGCATCAGACTGGGATGTTGAGACGTTGAGGTCGCCAGCTTGAGTGCGGGCTCATTTGGCTTGAGCAAAAAGCTCACCAGCTTGGACCCAAGGTCGCTGGCTTGAGTAAGGGGTAACTTGGTCTGCTGAAGGCCCACAGTCAAGGCACATATGAGAAAGCAATCAATGAACAACTAAGGTGTTGCAACAAAAAACTGATGATTGATGCTTCTCATCTCTCTCTGTTCCTGTCTGTCTGTCCTTATTTATCCCTCTCTCTGACTCTCTCTTTGTTCCTTAAAAAAAAATTTTGGACCCCAAAATTAAGGTGCATCTTATACATGGGAGCATCTTATACAAGGGGAAATATGGTAAGTTGTAATGTCACTACAATTAATTTAATTTTAAAATAACCACCTGACCTGTGGTGGTGCAGTGAATGAAGAGTTAGCCTGGAATACTGAGGTTGCCAGTTCATGATCCAAGGCTTGACCAGTCAAGGCACATACTGGAAGCAACTATGAATTGATGTTTCATGATCCTCATCTACCTTTTTCTCTCTCTCTTCTAAAACAAATAAATTTTTAAAAAAATAACCAAGGCCCTGGCCATTGGCTCAGTGTATAGAGTGACGGCCTGGTGTATAGATGTCCTGTTTAATACCCGGTCAGTGCACACAGGAGAAGCTACCGTTGGCTTCTCTCCCCCATCCCCTCCTCCCTCGCTCCCTCGCTCCCTCTTCCCCTCCCATAGTCAGTGGCTCGACTGGTTTCAGCATGGCCCTGGGTGGTTAAGGATAGCTCTGTTGGAGCAGGACAGTCTCAGGTGCTAAAAATAGCTTGGTACTCTAGCATTAGCCCCAGATGGGGTTGCTGGGTGGATCTAGTCAAAAGGCATACAGGAGTCTTCCTCATTATCACCCCTAGTCTCACCTAAATAATAATAATAATAATAATAACCAGTGTCCTGCCTCACATCTTTTTAACCTGAATCTTAGTATTAAGAGAAAAATCTCTTTTTAAAATTTTTTAAAAATTATTTTGCTGAGGGACTGGGGAAGAGGTGGAGGGAAGGGTGTAAATAAGGACAAATATAAGGTGACAGAAAATGATTTGACTTTGGGTGATGAGTATACAACATAATCAACAGTTCAGATGCTATAGAAATGCTCACCTGAAACCTATGTACTCTGTTGATCAATGTCACCCTGTTAAAGTTAATTTTCTAAATAAAATTTTTAAAAAAATTTATTTTTTTAGTAACTCTTATAGTAAAATTCATACATTTTAAATGATAGCTCTAGGCCCTGGCCGGTTGGCTCAGTGGTAGAGCGTCGGCCTGGCGTGCGGGAGTACCGGATTTGATTCCCGGCCAGGGCACACAGGAGAAGTGCTCATCTGCTTCTCCACCCCTCCCCCTCTCCTTCCTCTCTGTCTTTCTCTTCCCCTCCCACAGCCAAGGCTCCATTGGAGGAAAGTTGGCCCGGGCACTGAGGATGGCTCTGTGGCCTCTGCCTCAGGTGCTGGAATGGCTCTGGTTGCAGCAGAGCAATGCCTCAGATGAGCAGAACATCACCCCCTGGTGGGCATGCTGGGTGGATTCCGGTGGGGCGCATGTAGGAGTCTGTCTGACTGCCTCCCCGTTTCCAACTTCAAAAAAATACAAAAAAAAAAAAGAGAGAGACTAAAACAAAATATGTTCGAGACTACAACTCTGCTGGTGTTCTGGATTAAAGTCATGGCAAAATACCCCGAGATCACCACAAAAGCACTAAAAACCCAGTTGCCATTTTCGACACCCTATTTGTGTGAAGTGGGATTTTCTGCAGTGACAGCAACCAAAACAAAATTATGGAATAGACTGGACATAAGCAACACACTTCGGGTGTCATTGTCTCCCATTACCCTTAGATGGGACCATCTTGTTGCAGAGATACAAGCTCAGGGCTCCCACTGATTTAGCGTTATGGTTGTTGAGAGATAGGCTAGTAGCTCTCATTCTATATAAACATTATAATAAATAACCCTTAACTTATAAGATTCATAACAATGGTCAGTTGTATTTTTTATGCACTTTATATTTGTTTTTGTGTTGTATCTTATTTTTAAGGCATGTTTAAACATTACCATAGTGACTGAAAAGTGTTTGGAGGCAGAGAGGATGTTACTCATGTTATGTTGTTGGTGCGATATTAAGAGGACGCTTCTAATAAAGTTGCATACGAGTACACAGTGGATTCATGTTTATTTTTATTGTCTTATGTTTATGATTGGTAGCAATCCTGAACCTATCATATTACATATTGATGTCAGACATAAAACATTGTCAGAATAACAAATTTAAATACAGCCTGAATAATGAGGACATGCTCGTTCCTCCTTTATTTTAGCCCAATAAATATCGTAAGTTCGACAATTATATTTAAAAATACCACAGTTTTTACACCAGTCACATAATTTTATTTTGTGCATTTATCCGTCCCACCCTAAAGGCCGGTCTGTGAAAATATTTTCTGACATTAAACCGGTCCATGGCCCAAAAAAGGTTGGGGACCACTGCCTTATACTTTTACATTTCCAATCACAACCAAATATACTATGCTTTTTATGTGGACAGATTTTAAAACTTAGAAACCAATAAATGTCTATATTGTTATGTTAGGCACAAAGACATGAAAGAAAGTTTTGATGAGAGCAAAAGCTGAGTTTACCCCTTATTGGCTTTGTAGATTTTGTCAACTTTTTTTTTAAGTCTATTGCTTTTCATAATCTTAGAGGTTTTTAATCTAAACTATTTATTCTCTGATTGCTCTTTAGAGTACAGTGGTCCCTCATTTATCGCGGGGGTTAGGTTCCAGAACCCTTGTGATAGGCAAAAATCTGTGAAGTAGTGACCTTATATTTATTTTATTATTCATATATATTTTAAGGCTTTATAAACCCTCCCCACACTTTTATAAACCTTTCCCACACTGTTATTAACCTTTCCCACACTCTTATAAATACTTTTATGCTCTTAAATACTTTCTAAATAATTAAGATAATAAATATATAAAAATACTATATACCACAAAATCCCACAATATAGTGAAAAATCTGCAATACAAAATTAGATATATACAATTTTAAAGTCCACAATACAGTGAGACTGCGAAAAGTGAATCGCAATATGGCAAGGGACAACTGTACTCCTGCCTTGTTTCGGAGTATATTAATTAGAGTTTTTAACTTCTGCTTCCTGAGTTATATCTATTTCTTCTGGGGTTATTTTGTCTGTTTATCTTGTTCTTTCTCTTTCATACTGCTGACTTATTCATATATACCTACTATACTATAATCCAGATACACTCATAAAGCTTCTGAGGATAAAATAAGATATAGAGTTCAGCCCTCAATGACTCTACATTTAGCATTTTTAGAAAGTTTGTTCAATTTCTTTAGGAAAAAGCTATTGAAGTTTTACTAGGAAGATTAGGCAATATGTACCCAGATGTCCATCTATGCTCTGTGCTCTTAAGTGGAGGAGAGAGATGGGAATGACTGCTGAGACAGAAGTTCCTTACAAAACAAAAACTTTCAATTGACTTCCTTGTATAAAGCCCCACTTCTCACTCCCATCTCTGTTATACCTGCTAATTCTCAGTCCAGAGCTTCTCCAGGTTCTGATGGCCAGATCTGTCTTCACCTATGTCACTCCCTCATAATACATTTCAGGCTGTGCCTTTCTATCATAGCACTAGCTTCTATTATAAACATTCTACCATTCACTTTTCAACTTCCATAAATTTATTGAAACTCAATTGTGATTCTTCTCCAGTTTTGCTCATAATTCTAATGTAGTTTTTCTTTTGATATATTTTTATTTTAGAGGATTCCAGGAAGGACATTACAAATATAGTTGTTCAGTCCATCATCATTTCAAATAAAATCTTACTACTTTTATAATAAGTAAAAAGAATAATGAAATAATATCTATAAACTGAAAGTTTTTTGGCTTATCAAATTTTCCACTATTATAGAAAATGATTTAAAAAATTATTTTGCTTTATTAACCATCTTTTCCAAAGGAGCCATCATGTTGGCTTTATTTGGAGACTTCATTCAAGACTTCAGTTGACCTTTGAAGAAAAAGAGGTGGCGCTGGCTCATTGACTCAGTGGTAGAACATCGGCCCAGCATGTGGATGTCCTGAGTTTGTTTCCAGGTCAGGGCACACAGGAGAAACAATCATCTGCTTCTCCACTCACCTCCCCCATTCCTTACTATCTCTCTTTCTCTTCCCCTTCTTGCAGACATGGCTTGATTGGCTCAAGCAAGTTGGCCCCAGGCACTGAGGATGGCTCTGTGACCTTGGGAGCATGCAGGAGTCTGTCTCTCTGCCTCTCCTGATCTCACTTAATTTAAAAAAGAAGAAACAGAGGCTTTTAAACATGGTTCCATATAAATTATTTTTACCACTCTTTGTCTTCACTATATGATATTAGAGAGAGAGGACATCACAGACGGACCATAAGAGAGATATTTTTAGAAGAAAGAGCAACCAGGGTCTTTTCTTTGGTAATAACAGAACTGTTTGGGATTTATTGTACAGTAGTTTAAATAAATTTTTAAACACTAAATAGAAAGCCATCTTCTTCCTCCTTCTGTCATCTCTTTGAGTTATTGTCCACTCAGAAGTATGGATATTAGTTAAATGGTCTTCAGTAAGCACTCAACAAATTTGAATGCCTGTAAGAGGGTGAGAAGCCAGCCTTTACATTGTTCAAAGACAAGACAAGATTCAACCTTAACTCTATAAAATAGGAAAGATAACCTAAAACCATAGACATTTAGAAGAGTTGAAAGAGTTGTGTTCTTCACTGTAAGCCACTTCAGCCTCACCTCTTCTTGTGGCAAGACTCTTCCTATATATAACCTCCTAACCAATGGATGTGATTCAGCCTCTTTTTGAATATTGCTAGTGACAGGGGTCTCCATATAGTAGGAGCAAAGTACACCATTGTCAGACAACTCTATTCCTTAAAATGTTCTTAATAAGAACTAAAGTTTCCTTTTTATAAAGTTTCAACCATTAATTCCAGCTTTGTCCTCTGGCATTACACAGAATAAGGAACTCAAGGTAATGGAGAGACCATGGGCTCAAACAAATATATTCTTGAGACATTTAAATTCTGAATACTGGTTTTGCCATTTACTGGATACAAGACCATAGATAGGTAAGCTACATAACACCTAAGAGTTGTAGCTTCCTTATATGTTGAAAGAGGATAAATACCTGAAAGAGACTATGGAGCTTAAGTAAGACGGCCCAACTAAGCTCCTCATGTGCCATTAAGTGTTGTGTGAACACTCATTTCTTTCCCTTCTTATCCCATTTCTCATCCCCATGAAAACCCTTCAAATATTTGAAACCAGCTATTATGTCTTTCCTAAGTCTTTCTTTTCAAGTCAGCCTTGAACATTCTGTTTTTTTCAATCATTTCTCAAGAGACTGGCCTGTGAATGTAGTCAGGAAGACATAACTTACTGAACTTTAAACACTTTAGTGCAGGCATGGCCAACAGTTTTTGCCCCCAGGACCAGATTAGAAAGAAAACTTTTTTCACAGGCTAGAAAAATATTAAATTAAAAAATGTTAAATACAAAAATGATTCATTTAAGTAAACAAATTTATTATGTAATTTGTTTATGAATAAATGTGAGTGAAAAATTTTAATATACAATATTGTTTTAATAAAAATATATTTTAATAAAAACATAATTATATACTGTATAAATATACAAACTGTATCACAATTAATTGAAACAATATTTAATTAATAGAATGAACTTGAAGGGGTTATATTGCAAATAAAACAATTATTTTGTTTTACAAACAGCCTGGACATGTTTTCAGTTATCAACAGCAGTTATTGTCTATGCTACAATGCCACTTGATTCAGCACACTTGACCACAAAAATAACAAATTGTTTGACCTTGGGTGTGCACTGGCAAACTCCGCCTAAAAAAATGTGGGTTTCACATAGCCACTTGTTGGGAAGATAAAATATATTATGCTCACTTTGTTTAAAATGGTGCTGCCCACGTGGAAGCCCATCGCCCAAGTGATGATATTAGTTGCCCTTCTTGCTTGGGATGGGCATGATTATATTAATATGTGTTGAGGGTGGTGCACTCTCATGAGGAATCCCATTATGCCTCAGATAAGTGACTTTGTATCAGAGACTTCCTTTTTTGTATATTGGATTAAAAGTTTTAGTTTCTACACTATAAAATGGGGCAGACCGGGAGCTTGCTCTCTCTCAGTTCCTGAGATTAGCATTAGATAGGAGAGCAGAGAAAGGCCATGTGGAGGAGAGGAAAAGCAGCCAAGATGGCGGAGTGCTGAAGGAGAAGCCAGTTTGTGTAGAGTTTGTGCAGAGAGAAGGAGATGGGAAACAGAGGTGAACAAGGCTGGTGAGCTAGAAACCTTTGATTCTAGGAAATTTGGATAAGTCAGTAGCTTTGTGAGCACTGAATGAGTGGGTTTTGGAGCCCATTGTGTGTTTTTACTTGCCCGCTGGGTGCAAGCTAGGATTAAAGCTAATGGCCCACCAGTTCTTGGTTCCATTGTTTCATTACCATCTGCCCGAATCTAATGCAAACCTGCATGGGCCAGGTGGCTGTAATGGTGGCCGTGGCTACTGGCTTTACATCGCTAAACATCAAACAGTTCATATCGAGTACAGACAGTACAAAAGTTGTAAATCTTTATAATGGAATTTTTTTAAAAAATAAAGAAGTATCACAAATCCATTCAACCAATTATTGGAAGTTGACCCTAGATTAGTCACACGCAGAATTCTTTTCCACATATGACTATCTTCTTAAATATCTCAATTTCCAATAATCAAAGATGCTTTTGCCTCTGAGTAGCTGAGATTTTAAAGTAGTAGAGAATATTAAAATTTAATCGCGGGCCGCATAAACTCATTACGTGAGCCATATGTTGGCCATGCCTGCTTTAGTGCCTGATTGAGTGTCTGAGAAATAGTTGGTACTGAGGGGATGTTGATGATGAAATTAAAATGACTTTCACATGCCAATATAAATTTTCAGGAAAAGAAATTCTTTAAAGGCAGAAACTATCAATGTAGTTTCCTTCCCACCACCCCAACCTTCAGTTTTCTTATACTTGCCTTGATTATCAGCAAGGTCAAACAAGGTGCTGATCAGTATCAGTGTTTTCCTTAGTCTCAGTCTTCTCATCTAATTACCTCCATCCCTACCCTTCTATTATCTTGGTCTTTGTCTTTTTTACATTTGTTTTCATGGATTATTTCTTACATCCTTTTACAAGCTGGTAAGAATGTTTTAAAACACAATTTATTTTCTTTTTAAATATTCTTTTAAAAAACTAATTCTAATTCTCCTATTAATTAAATATTCTCTAAGAGGGACCCCCATTTAGGAGGAAATAAAACATTTGCCAGTTGAGTATCTCAGGCTCACTCCTATCTGTCCTCAGCTTGATGGTTTCTGTCTCCCTTTCCCCTTTAAAGAAAGAACACATTAATATAAATGCTCATTTCTAAGCTCCTTGAATTATAAAAGTACCTTTAAAGAGCAGATATCAATCACAATTGTTAAAAATAGCACATCTTAGGTAAGCAAAGTTCTGTACACCAAGAAAGAGATTTTAATTTCTCTAACTCTGCCTCTAAGCAAGAAGAGCAGACCATTGAAACACCTGAATCAACAGGTGTCTCCACCTTTGTCACATGGCTAAATGGGGCCTCTATTTTTAAACACATGATTAACATCCATCTATCTGGGCTGGGTTAAATACAGTTCATCTTGTGATTAGAGAGAGGAATCAGATGACTTCTGAGGTTCCTGCCAGCCCTATGACTTGTCAAACAGAAATGTAATTGTGTCCGAGGTTAAAAAGAAAAAGCCAACACTATTTCCAAACAGCCATCAAAACTTTAACCTTCAAAATTCAATAAATGGACCAAGATACCTTTCCCTTCCTTTGAATGAATTTAAAGCCAAGACTTAACGGAAACTGCCTAAAGAAGGAAATAAAAGTAAAACAAACTGGCAACAGAGAAGTAAGGGAGACTGGGTTTGGTGGTAATGAATCAGGGTATTAGACCCGGAGGGTGTCTCTTTCCTAACTACGCAATTAGAGACTCGATAAAAGGTGTTGGTGCCTGCCATCAGCTCACAACCAGCTGTCCTGCATCCCACTTGCTCTCACTCGTGAACAAGGTAAGTCTCTTAGTGTCTGCTTGAGCATACTTAGGATCTTCGCTGCCGCTTTCCTTCTATGTGAGATTATATAAAGATTTAAGAAAAACAGCCTAAGTCAACCACTATTAATGGCATAAACTGGGAGCTCCAGCCACCCAAATGCTTTCTTTGCTTCCAGAGCTTCTTTGATTTTCTTTTTTAAAATATATAAACAATTTTATGACATAGCCATGAACACTACTTAAGACACAGAACTCAGACCTATATTAAATTAAAAATACAGAGTTATTTTAGAGGTATTGACTGAGAGGTTAGGACTCTATTTGGTTTTTTTTTTTTACCAGTAAGTTAACTGAGCCATGTCTTCTTGGTTTAAAAAAAAAATTATTTGGCCTGCATACATAGCGGTTGATTTTCTTGGCCTCACTTCTCTTTTCCCTACAAGGTTTTCTAACTTCAAAAGTTACACATCCCTAACCAAAAGAGTTAGACTGAGCCAAGGTGGAAGCAAAACAAGTGAGCACTGTCAGATGAGACTGGGAGGCTCTGTCCTAGTCTGTTGGCTTTATTTGTGCATTTCAGTATTGCCATTTGAGTTATTTTTCCACCCTTGTTTTGCTGTAAAGCTTTCTCTAAACATGCAAGTGTTGCTATTTTCCAAAGGATAGGGTGTAGTATTTCTCCTAATACTTTCTGTGCTAGATCTGATCTCACCACACTACCTGGTGCAAAACTAAATCACTCCTGAAATTCAAATATAATATTTTAAGATACAGAATAGAACAGATGATGCCAGTGAAACTGGGGGAGAGTCAGAAAAGATGATCGTATCTCTTTCCTGAAGGATCTATCCTGAAAAATAAGTCTTCTTTATTCTTTCTCACAGTCTCCTGAGTTTGTCAAGATGCCTGGGCTCCTGAGAGACGTCCTCTGTGTAATCGAGACATTCCATAAGTATGCCAGGGAGGATGGTGATGAGGCAACGTTGACCTGCAGACAGCTGAAACAGCTCATCCAGGATGAGGTTGGGGACATTCTTCAGGTGAGATGCTCACAGAGCTGTGCAAATCATTCTCCATATGCCCTTTCTCCATCATCCAAGGAGGGCAGGTGTAAGTGATCCCTGCCCATTTTACAGCATTCGCTGTCTTTTGAACAACTTTTCTCAGTCTCAACTCCCTACTCTATGTATTGCTTAGCCAATCTTATGGAGAAAAATGAGGCTCTCCTAACTGGGACTATTGCTTCAGCAAAGTAGGCTTTTGAGAGGAGTCATGAGCCAGTATGTACCTGAATGCAACTCATAAGTGATATAAATGCTCCTTTTTTAGCCATTGAAAAATGGCATCCAGAATCAAAAAATTCTTACTGTTTGGGGAAACTTCACCAGTGCCTAAGGAACATGGTTAAGAAATGAGTATTCTTAAGAGACATGCAGACTCTCATGACACTTGGCCCCTTGTAAAGCAGCTGATTTCTTACTGTGTTTTCATGCAGCCATGTGCCATTCATGCTGTGGAGAGAAACTTGAATCTTCTGGCTGTTGACAGTGATGGCACCATCAATTTTGATGAATTTGTTCTTACAATCTTCAACTTGTTGAACATCCATTATCTTGACATGAAGTCATTACTAAATTCAGAACCAAGACAAGTATCTAAACCAGAAGAGAAGCCAGGAGATATGGATCTCCAGGCAACCAGTAGAACTGGATGGAGGACAGAGGGAACTCCACCAACTCAAGACAAAGTAGTGCTTTCTTCAGAAATTGAGTCATCAGCTCAGCTCAGCCCTGAGGAGAGGGGGTGTAAGAGGGTGGTGGACCCACAGGGAAACACCAAGACTCACAATCTACCAGGAGAAGAATCTCAGCACCGTGACCCTGAGAACCAACACCTGGAAGGAGATGAACAGAGCCAGGAAATAACCCAAGGTATACCAACAACAGGAGACAAAGGGGCCCAAATTGAGACAAAGAAACCAACAGCGGGATCAGAACAGACCGGCAGTCCCACAAAAGGGGAGGAAGGACAGGATAAGGAGATTCCCAGGGAAGGAGATAATCCAGCCAGGGAGCAAAATGGCACTAAGACAAGAGATCAGACTGGAGAACAGGAAGGGAACTTGGGAACCCAGAGTTCTCCATCAGAAGAAACAACACAGAGAGCACGTGAAGATCAGGAAGTTGCAGCAGAAAAGGGTGTTAAGGAACACCCTGATGCACAAGAACAGCCACTACAAGGAAAAGATAAACCAAGTTCAGCATGTACTGACCCTCCAGAAAAAACTGCTGCCTGGAAACAGTTTCAGAGGCAGAAATCAACTGATCCTAAGGATGATAGTAGAACAGCTGCAGCTCAAGAACTGGAAAAGGATGCTGGTAGGACAAGACCTGGAACAAAGAACTCAACTGAACTTGAGGATGATGGTAGAACACCTGAGACCCGAGAACCTCTTGCACAAGAAAAAAAACATGAAACAGACAACCTGCCAGTCCAAGGGGATAGCAGAAATGATACAGAAATACTTGATGTTGAAACTGAAAAGAAAGAGGAGAGAGGCCCTGTGGCCCATGAAGCAGTAGGACAGGAAGAAAGTGAGGGAAAGGCTCGGCCACTAGCCCTGGAAGATGAAGCACAGAATGGGAGGTATCAGGAGCTCCAAGAATCATCAAAAGAAGAGGATGCTGAAGAAAGGTCTGAGACACAAGAGTTAAGCTCAGAAGGAAAACATCTGAATCATCCTGAAACTGAAAGAGAAGAAGCAAGACACACTGAGGAAGGGACAGCACAAGCACTTATGAGCAGCAAAGATACCCCTGCAGCAGAAGGGACATCAGGAGCAAGAGAAAGAACATGGGAGTTGTCACCACCTGAGAACAAGTCTGGAGGAGACAATAAAAGTGTCACTAAGACTCATGACAAGCCAGTCGGGGAAGATGATGATTATCAGGGGGAAGACCCTGAGCCAGCAGTCACACAGAATAATAAAGGGTCTTCTGAAATCCCCAGCAGCTTGTCTCCAGAAAATGGTGACAACAGCTTTGAGACAAGTGATTTGCCCATGCAAGGGGATTCCCAGAGTCAAGTAGACTCACTTGGAAAGTTTGTGCAAGGAAGTCACAACAATAACCCAGACACCCAGAAACAGGTAGCGTTGGGTGTGAAAAATAAAACTCAGAAGGCAGTGGGAGGAGAGAATGAGCAACTCACTGAGGAACAGGACCAGCCCAGTGGAGAAGAGCACAAGATTCAGGGCTCAGGAGCTAAAGGCCTAGGCCCAGCTGTAGAGTCTGATGAACACCCAGAGGCACAAACACATCTTGTAACAGAGAAATTTGTCACTTTGGAGAAAGAGGATACAAGCCCCCAAGGTCTGGCAGGAGAAGGTGAAGACCAACAAAATCCAGTCGAGAAGGGACATGATTCTTCAGTCCCCCAGTCAGTCCTTGAAGAGAGGACTCAGAGGACCCAAGGGCCCTGTTCTGCAGAGAGAGGTACAGTCTGTTCCAGTCCACTGTACAGGTACCGCCAGGAGAAGATATTGCAGCAAACAGACATAACCAAAGAGGAGCATCAAAATCAAGCTCAGACAACCAGGGTATCAGGTACAGAGCTCTGCAATGACCAGCTCAGCAATGAGATATCAGGTTGTCCTGTCTTTTTCAATGACAGCTAAGCATTACAATAGTACACAAAGGAACTTTTGCCTGGTAAGGATTCTACTGATGCACAGTAAACATCAGCTCCACGGGTTTTGGAAGCTAAGCAAGGTCACCCTCAGAGAGAGAAGCCAGACCACAAAGAAAGGTGAGCACTACAAAGCAACGTATCCTTATCGTTATCCCAGGAGAAGTTCCAAGCAATCCTGTCCATCTCAATGTATCCTAAACTTCTTTCCTCTTGATCACCCTCTACTCTCACATGTACACATTCAGATACAGATTAATAATCCTTTAAATCCCCTTCCTAAATTTTTACAAGAGCAAATAACAAAGCATTCAGCAGTGGGAGCTACTACCAAAGAAACGTCACACCAAACATCCTACTATATAATGCTACAGCCAAGTGTTAAAGTGGACTTTCTCAAGAGACAATTTATCACAATTTATCTGTCAGTAAAAATGGAAAAATCCCTTTCATATCTTTAACAGATGCCAATTTCTTTAATCAATTCACTGGCTTTTTATAATGTGGCAACGGGAAGTACGAGACTTCACAATGCTATCTTATAATCATAAAAGATCATTCATTCATAGTTGTAGATGATACTGTTTCTGCTTCTTGGTATTTTCCACAAAGATTTCAAGTTTATCCTAAAGTTTTATCCCTTAAAATAATCTCAGACATCACCATAACTTAAAACAATTATATTACCACCCAATTAAAGTAATTCATGAATTTCTCTACTCATGTCCAGTTGCAACTAAATCTATGCCATGTATTCATTAGTTGATTTATTCATCCAACAAACTTTTATTAAATCTCACTCCCTACCTAACCCAGGGGTCCCCAAACTTTTTACACAGGGGGCCAGTTCACTGTCCCTCAGACCATTGGAGGGCCGGACTGTAAAAAAAAACAACCTATGAACAAATCCCTATGCACACTGCACATATCTTATTTTAAAGGAAAAAACAAAACGGAAACAAATACAATATTTAAAATAAAGAACAAGTAAATTTAAATCAACAAACTGACCAGTATTTCAATGGGAACTATGCTCCTCTCACTGACCACCAATGAAAGAGGTGCCCCTTCCGGAAGTGTTGCGAGGGCCGGATAAATGGCCTCAGGGGGCCGCATGTGGCCCGCGGGCCGTAGTTTGGGGACCCCTGACCTAACCCTTTCATAGTGTCTGGCTCAAATAAGCAATCAGAATAATTATAAAGAAGAAAAAAAAATACAAATCTCAAGTATGCTTGATTCCATAAGAAGTTCTTACAACCAAGCCCTTCCCAGGTAGCTTGGTTGGTTAGAGCATCATTCTAAAGCCCAGAGGTTGCCAGTTTGATCCCCAGTCAGGGCACATACAGGAATAGATCATTGTTCTTGTATCTTTCTCTCTCTTTCTGTCTAAAATCAATTAATAAAAAAAAATTTTTTTAAGAAGCTCTTATAATCAAACATCCACTAGGTGTCCAAAATGTTTACGTATATGGTTTGCTAAGGGTTTTGTATTGAAGTTAACAAATGAGTAACTTTTGTTGGTTCATTTTTTCCCTTGATTTTCTATCTAGGCTTAAAAATATTTATCAGAAACAAAAACAATCTTAGTGATTTCTGTTTTCTTAAAAAAATTATAATTAAAGGATGATGCTCTTGAAGCTTAGAAATGACACAGAAAAGAAATAAAATAGTTATCACATAATGTTTCCTAAAGCCAAATGCCCCATCTCCCATTGCAGTCTTCTTTTGAGGCTCAATTTTCTTTCACTTCAACTCACTCCTCTTCCAGAATCTAAAATCTCCTTTTTTTCCTCCTCCTCAACATTTTCAGATATTTTTATTCTACCCACAAACATGAATGAATATTCCTATCTTTAAAAAAATTATTTTAAATGAGCAAGAGACATGAGACAATTCACATCTACAAAGATATTAGTCATCACATATTAAAGATAGCAACAACAACAACAAAAAACCCACAGAATAACCTGTCCATGATTACAGAAATGTTTATCCAAGTTATGGTTACTAGATACTGAGGAATGCCAAAAATCATTAGAAATTATGAGGAAAGATATCATTTAATTAATGAGAAAGGATTCATGAGATACTAAGCTATGAGTGACATAAAATGGTAGATAAAGTATAATTCAATTTAAAGATTAATAGGTAGATAAACAGGTGGGATATGAGATCAAAATCTTAACAACGGTTATTAAGTAGAGTGACTATAAATGATATTTACTTCTTGTTTTGAGATTTTCTTTTTTTTTTTTTAGTTCTTCTTTATTTTATTTATTTATTTATTTTTTATAATAATTTTATTTTTTTAATGGGGTGACATCAATAAATCAGGATACATATATTCAAAGATAACAAGTCCAGGTTATCTTGTCGTTCAATTATGTTGCATACCCACCACCCAAAGTCAGATTGTCCTCTGTCACCTTCTATCTTGTTTTCTTTGTGCCCCTCCCCACCCCCTATCCCTCTCCCATTCCCCCCTCCCCCCCGTAACCACCACACTCTTATCAATGTCTCTTAGTTTCACTATTATGTCCCACCTACGTATGGAATAATACAGTTCCTGTTTTTTTCTGATTTACTTATTTCGCTTCGTATCATGTTATCAAGATCACACCATTTTGCTGTAAATGTTCCGATGTCATCATTTCTTATGGCTGAGTAGTATTCCATAGTGTATATGTGCCACATCTTCTTTATCCAGTCATCTATTGATGGGCTTTTTGGTTGTTTCCATGTCCTGGCCACTGTGAACAATGCTGCAATAAACATGGGGCTGCATGTGTCTTTACGTATCAATGTTTCTGAGTTTTGGGGATATATACCCAGTAGAGGGATTGCTGGGTCATAAGGTAGTTCTATTTTCAGTTTTTTGAGGAACCACCATACTTTCTTCCATAATGGTTGTACTACTTTACATTCCCACCAACAGTGTATGAGGGTTCCTTTTTCTCCACAGCCTCTCCAACATTTGCTATTACCTGACTTGCTAATAACAGCTAATCGAACAGGTGTGAGGTGGTATCTCATTGCCGTTTTGATTTGCATTTCTCTAATAGCTAAAGAAGATGAGCATCTTTTCATATATCTGTTGGCCATTTGTATTTCTTCCTGGGAGAAGTGTCTATTCATATCCTCTTCCCATTTTTTTACTGGATTGTTTGTTTGTTTGTTGTTGAGTTTTATGAGTTCTTTGTATATTTTGGATATTAGGCCCTTATCTGAGCTGTTGTTTGAAAAAATCATTTCCCATTTAGTTGGCTTTCTGTTTATTTTGTTATCAGTTTCTCTTGCTGAGCAAAAACTTCTTAGTCTGATGTAGTCCCATTCATTAATTTTTGCCTTCACTTCTCTTGCCATTGGAGTCAAATTCATAAAATGCTCTTTAAAACCCAGGTCCCTGAGTTGAGTACCTATGTCTTCTTCTATATACTTAATTGTTTCAGGTCTTATGTTTAGATCTTTGATCCATTTTGAGTTAATTTTTGTACAGGGGGAGAGACTGTAGTCCAGTTTCATTCTTTTGCATGTGGCTTTCCAGTTTTCCCAGCACCAGATTTTCTTCATTTTCCAAGTTTTTTTTAAAGACTTTACTCATTTTAGAGAGGAGAGAAGGAGTGGAGAGAGAGAGACAGAGACAGAGAGAGAGAAGAGGGGAGGAGCTCCCATACGTGCCTTGACTGGGTAATCCCAGGGTATTGAACTGGCAACCTCAGCATTCCAGGTCAATGCTTTATCCACTGTGCCACCACAGGTCAGGCACCATTTTCCAAGTTTTTATAATAAAAATGTGATAGATTTGCAATCAGAAAAATAAATGCTGTTTTAAAACTTGTAATTAATTTTAAGTCTAGCCTCAAGAAATAATTTAAAATAGAAAGATAAGCTTCACAAAGATGTCCACAACACCATTATTTATAATAATATAATGTACAGAAAATCAAATTTCTAATAGGGGAGTAGGTTATGAAAATTATCAACTATCCCATTGATGGTTATTATACAGTCTCAAAAATATGCAGTTATGAAAAATCTGCATTTATATGGAAACTCTTTATGTGGAAAAGCATGTTATCATTCTGTGCTTACAACATGATATCAACCATATATATATATATATATGTGTATATATATATATATATATATATATATATATGCCCTTGAATAAGTTGGATTTGAATTGCATGGGTTCACTTATACACATACTTTTTCTCTTTTTTAAAAAAAAAAATTATTGAATTTATTGGGGTGACATTGGTAAATAAAATTATATAGGTTTTAAAAAAATTATATGTTTCAGATGCACAATTCCAAAATACATCATCTGTATATTATGGGTTCCCATCCCAAGTCAAGCATCCTTCCAATATCCTTTTTTTTAATAACCACATATAGTATCATAAATGTATTTTCTCAATTATATTTTATTTTCTCTATTTTACTTTATTATAATAATATAACATAATAGATATAACATACAAAATATGTGTTAACTGACTGTTTATGCTTTTGATAAGGTTTCTAATCAACAATAGATTATTAGTAGTTAAATTCTGGGGGAGCCAAAAGTTATACATGGATATTTGACTGTAGAGGTGGTCACCTTTCCCTAACCCCTGCTTTGTTCAAGGATCAACTATCTATCTATAAACAATCTCTTCAAATTCTAGCAATCATTTAATTTATTTTCTACTTCTTTCTGGCTTCCAATTACACTCCATTCATTCATTCATTCCAAGATTTTATTGAAAAAAAATCCATGTTTGTTCCAAATATTGGGTAAAGCATGAGATGCAACAGTGAAAAAACAAATACTTTTTATTTTGAAGTTTGTTATGTAAATAAGGAGAGAGAGATAAATAAGAAACAAACAATAAACAAGATAATTCCAGTATGACAGTGAAGGCCAAGGGAGCGGGAAGGCAGAGGCAGGCAGAAGTGCTGCTATAGAATACTACTTTAACCTTTTGTAATGCCCCCAGCAAAACAGATGTTTCCCTCCCTTACCTTCATAGTTTTTACTTATGCCTCTTTTTAAAATAATTTCCTTCCCTGAATTACAGATATTTGAGTGCTTGTCTTAGTTCTTTTATCAGACTGTAAACTCCTTGATAGCAAGGTTCACCACTTCCACGTCTTGTCATTCTGCATAAGCATAGAGTTTAGCACCAGATGTATACAATAATTTCAATAAATATTTGTTGAATAAGTAAATAAATACCAATATTATTATAACGGTCTCTTAGCTGGTGCCCCTGCTTCCAGTTCATTCCTCATTTAATCCCTCAAGAATTTTGCAAATCATTGTTTTATCTCTCTTTTTAAGACCTCTTGGTGACACTTGCCACTTTCTTACATACCACATTGAGTCTAAACTGATCAAACACTTTATAATATTCCTTTAATTAAAATTTAGAAATGTAGAGCTCTTACTAATGACATGGAATTGGCCATCTAATTGTCTTTAAACCCTCACTTTGATCATTTAAATTCTTATTAAGTTGACAGGACCATTGTTGGAATCGATTTCATTCTATCATTTTATTTAAACATATTTATTAAGCACTTGTTGTGCCAGACACTGATGGACACTACACATGTCCTGGTGTATGGAATAGGCATGTCTCCACCTTCATGAAGGATACAGTTTTAAATAAGACCACTTGTAAAGTACTACAAAGAACTATTCAAGGGCAAGGTGTTCATTATATTATTGTTTCCATTTCCCTGCCTCTGCACGTATGATTCATTCACCTTTCCTGAAATATGTTTCAATTCCCTTTCTACTTCCTCAGTCATACTTGTCCTTAAAGTCTTAGACTAAGTCCTACCTCTTCCCAGAAGCTCACTGATCTTTTAACTACTATAACATTCATAGCCTGCACCACCCAGACTAACACATTTATGGTTACTGGCTGGTAAAACTCACTAATTGTTCTTTGAGTGGTATTTTTCCAATTTAAGCTCTCTGACTTCAACATTTGTCTGTGTAAAATGTCATTACAATAACACACAGGACTATTATGAAGAATCAAAAACAAATAGAACTAGTATCCAGAATATACAAAGAATACCTATAAGTCAGTGAGTAAAAGAAAAAACTACTTTCTAAAATTTGTTCAAAAAATGAAAGACATGAACAGGCACTCCAGAAAAGAGGACATCAAAAAAGTCAATGAAAAGGTACTCAACCTACCACATATCTGAACTTAAAAGGTGATAATATCAAGTGTGCAAAGTGAGAGAGCAAGTAGAACTCTTACACTGATTGCAGGAGCATTAATTGATATACTAATCATTTTGGAGAATTGTAGGGTAATATCTACAAAGCTGAACATATACAAACCCTATGACCAAGTGTTTCCACCTCAGGTATATAATGCAACAGAAATGCACCAAAAGGCATGGTAAAAAATAGTCATAGAAGCATCCAAAGGTAAATAACCCGTAGGTACATAAACCAATAATTTTTATTATAGTCACATAATGGACTACTATTGATATATAGCAATGAGAACTACAGTTGCACAGAGCAACATAGAAGAACTTGATAAGCATGATGTTGAGCAAAATAAAGCCATACACAACAGAATTCATACTGAATGATTGCACTTACATAAAATTCAAACAGATAACAAAAATTAATCTATGTTATTAGGAATCAGAATAATGGTACCACTAGAGAAGAGGGAGAGTATGGGCAAGAGAGGACTCTGGGACACAAATTATTGTCTTATTTCTCAATTCAGGTAGTGGTTTTATGTGATCATTCATCAAATTGTACACTTATGATTTGGAGATTATACTTCAATAAGAAAGTTTGTTTAAATAAGAATAAATGGAATAATATACATGAAAGTGCCCACAAACAACCTGGCGTTAGTAAGTGCTCGATACATATGTATGTACTATTTGCTATTGGGCCTAAAGTCATACCAAATCCATTGGAGACACTTTGTGTATCTATTAATTCAACAATTGACCAGCTACTGAACTATGTATACAGAGTATATAATGGTGAACAAAACAGACATAATTCTTGATTTCATACAGTCTGATGAAAGAAGACAGTCATTTAAAAAATTAACACAAAAACAATACATAATTAAAACTATGATTGCTTGACCAGTGGTGGTGCAGTAGACAGAGCATTGACCTGGGATGCTGAGGTCTCAGGTTCAAAACCCTGAGGTCACCTACTTGAGTGCAGGCTAATCGGGCTTTAGCACAGGCACACCAATGTGAACGTAGGGTCGCCAGCTTGAGCGTGAGATCATCAACATGATCTCAAGGTTGCTGGCTTGATTGTAAAGGTCACTGGCTTGAGCAAGGGGTCACTGGCTCAGTTTGAGCCTCCTCATCAAGGCACAAATGAGAAGCAATCAATGAACAACTAAAGTGCCGCAACTATGAATTGATGCTTCTCATCTCCCTTCCTGTTGTCTGTCTTTCTTTCTCAAAAAAACCCCCAAACAAACTATGATTAGTGCTATGAGAGAAAACCAAAAGGGAGACCTAAGTGAAACTGAGGGGCTGTAGACCTCTCTGAGAAAGTCGTGTGTTTTCATGATTGATCCCTGAATAGGATAACAAGGTTGGGAGATATCAACCCTTGGAGATCAAATCTCCGCAAAGCACTTGAACACGTGTCTGTATCATTCTAGAATCATCACTCATACCAGTTATTTTAACAATAATGAATAAAATTTCATGATTGGTTCTCAAAACGCCAGAATTAAAGTATTTTAAAAGTGAGGAAACCAGGAATAAAGGCAGAATAGAGTGGTAGTTACCCAGAAGTCAGACTGGGCCCAGGTTATAATCAATCCTAAGTCTGCCACTCACTTACAGTGCATCCTTGGACAAGTTACTTAACCTCTCTGTGCTTCAGTTTGTGTATCTGCTAAGAAATGTTGTATAAAAATCTCAGAAAGTTCACCAACTAGTACTGAACACAGGTTAGAAACCACTTCAGAAGAGAATGCCAACTCATAGTCTGAAGAAAGGATGAGTGAGATCCAGAAAAGGCAAGTGACTTGCCCAGGGTCACTTAGCGCTTGTTGGGAAAGGCAACTTAATGCCTATAGTCTTTGACACATAATCAGCCACATAGAATGGACCTTGGGCCTAGAAAAACTTTATTACTAAGAGTTAAAGAGCTCACACAGTCTGTGCCAGGCTTATCAGCTTGTGTGGGAATATCTTTCTCTGTTTCAGATTCAGTGTGGACTCCATTGTTCTGCTTAAGCATATACATCATATGATACTTGGCCCACTGCTATTCTGTGTTATGTGGGGAAGGGACAGGGTCCTTCATTTTGTGGCACAAGAGAGGTACATGCAAGCCAATGACCTTATGTCAGCTGCAAGATCTAGGGCTAGGCCACTGGCCTCGTGTCAACCTTGGCTCCTTCCAGATCTCTAATGTTGGTCCTCTGGGTATAAAATACATTAGTTTATTTCATTGTGAGATCCCCAGGAGAACTTTCAGTATTGAGGTCCATAAATCTAAATGGGATACAAACTAAAGATGGAGTAGCCTAAAGAAAACAGCTTCACAAAAGCCACCTTTTCCGCCCTGGCCACTTGGCTCAGTGGTAGAGCGTCGGCCTGGCCTGAAGAAGTCCCGGGTTCGATTCCCAGCCAGGGCACACAGGAGAAGCGCCCATCTGCTTCTCCACCCCTCCCCCTCTCTTTCCTCTCTGTCTCTCTCTTCCCCTCCAGCAGCCAAGGCTCCATTGGAGCAGGGGTGGCCCCGGGCGCTGGGGATGGCTCCATGGCCTCTGCCTCAGGTGCTAGACTGGCTCTGGTCCCAACAGAGCGACGCCCCAGATGGACAGAGCATCGCCCCCTGGTGGGCATGCCGGGTGGATCCCAGTTGGGTGCATGCGGGAGTCTGTCTGACTGCCTCCCCGTTTCCAGCTTTGGAAAAATACAAAAAAAAAAAAAAAAAAAGCCACCTTTTCCTTCCAGCACAGCTTCCCGCCACCCTCCTCCACTCCCCAAGCAGACACCATGCTGAGTCAGTGACTGCCCCTGGGTATTGCCAGGGATTGTTGCACACCCATTGAAGATGCCAATGTACTAAATAGTGGCCCCTGATCAAAGCCTTCAAATAGGGCAGGCAGAGGCCAGTTTCCCAAAGCCAGTCAGAATAACTTCATACTTAAATCTATATATCCATGATCCACATGAAAGTGCACGCTGCATTCAGTCATTCCTGACACATTACCACAGTAAGTCAAGAATTCTAATAATGAGAAAAAGGGTCATTGTGGCCCATCTCCGTGCAGAAATATACAGTCTTCTACCCAGGTGAGAAAACTACTTCAGTGCCTTAGTTTTCATAATGACACCCTGCCTGTCATCTGCTCTTCTGGTTTGTAATCTGCAGATCCATCTCCTCCGCAGAGCTGAGACAGCACCAGCACACTTCTGTGCTCATCAAGGCAAACAACCTCACATGCCTGCTGGGGGAGCGGTGTACAGATGACTGTGTACAAGGCATAAACCTCCATTCCTCAAGTAGCCTAAATTCTATCCCTGGCCTGCACAAAACTCCAAGAAAGCCACATAAGAGGACACATCAATCTCCACTTCAGAATTGCCTTCACTGAGTTATGTTTTAAAGCCACCTACCCGATTTTTTAATACCCATTAAAAAACAACTCCCCAGTCACATCCTCAATTTTTGTCACAACTATGCAAAATAGACATGAAATTCATCACTGGTTTGACTGTCAAACTGCTGTTGAAAATTTTATTCATTTTATCATGAGGTGTTCACCCTTATCAAGTCCCACATGAGACATTCTCTTTAGAATTTAATTCTAAGAAATGCTATCTTTCCTCACTGAAAAAAAAAAAGACATGTTACTTTCCTATCATGAGGGCTATATAAGTGATGATGGGTTTTTTTGGAAACTATAGCCAGAAAGCTTGAAGTGTAATAACAACAGTTGTGTTGACCCTTATGGTTGGTGGATTTGAATTTTCCTTTTTCCTGGTTCTATTCCCTTTTGTTGTTGTTGTTTTACTAGTTTATTGTCTATGTGTGTTTTTATAAGCACCTTCAAATCTATTTAAAGAGACTAAAACTAAGTCTTATCTCCCTCTTAAAGATTATACGGCAAATAGTGAATAAAAACATACTTTAGTTTAGCCCTGGCCGGTTGGCTCAGTGGTAGAGTGTCGGCCTAGCGTGCGGAGGACCCAGGTTCGATTCCCGGCCAGGGCACACAGGAGAAGCGCCCATTTGCTTCTCCACCCCTCCGCCGCACTTTCCTCTCTGTCTCTCTCTTCCCCTCCTGCAGCCAAGGCTCCATTGGAGCAAAGATGGCCCGGGCGCTGGGGATGGCTCTGTGGCCTCCGCCTCAGGCGCTAGAGTGGCTCTGGTCGCAACATGGCGACACCCAGGATGGGCAGAGCATCGCCCCCTGGTGGGCAGAGCATCGCCCCTGGTGGGCGTGCCGGGTGGATCCCGGTCGGGCGCATGCGCGAGTCTATCTGACTGTCTCTCCCTGTTTCCAGCTTCAGAAAAATGAAAAAAAAAAAAAAAAACATACTTTAGTTTATATACACTAATATGTGCTTCCAATTTTATTTGTAATGAAAGGAATATGTTTATCAGAATCTAGATTAAGATGAAGAGAAGACCCATGGATTAGTTGAGACATCAGTCGGAGATACCGCACTACTGACTCTGGGAATTTCACCTAAAGGACCCAAATGCAACTCCCAACAGCCAAGTCTATTCTGTCCTCAGGGTCAATTTGACTCTCCCAAGAGTTTCCATCATTAATGAGCCAATCAATAAGCAGTTATGACCATACACTGTGGCTCCACCATTAGTAACCTTTAACCCTTTATATAATGATAGGATATGGAAAAACAAACAAATAAGTAATGACTAATAGCACCAAACACCATTTCAAGTGTTAAGTCTTTAAGAATAGAACTTGATCTCCGGACCCAAGTAGCTTACAATATAGTTGAGGAGACAAGTCATTTTCATGAAACAATTGGGGACTATGCAGTTAAGTGATGGAAGCATCATCAATGAACCCTTGCCAAATGCTTCAGTACAGCCCTAGCAGAGCACAGACAACAGGTATGGCAACTGTTAAAACAGGCAGGATTACAGGTTCTGAAAATGGCCCACGGACCTGCTGTCTTGGGGGTTAGCCAGCACTCACCCCCAAAATTGAATTTCTAGCCTGATTGTATTGAAGGGCCAAGTTCTTAGTCTGTCTTTGGATCATCTATCATCAATTATTCCAAAGAAAAGAAAATCAGCAGCTTGCAATTTGGAAAATTTCATTATTTTAAGCTGTCCTGGCTTTTTCCCACCTCTCCAAGTTATATATATGTCCTCACTGAAAATTTTGAAAACCTTATTTGGGTGACAGAAGCCAATTTCTGGCTGCATATTGCTTGGGGTTGAGGCTGGGGCTGAGGTCTGCTGAGAATTAACAAAAAAAGGGCAAGATTATGATACTTAAAGTCACTGATTTGCTCACTAACAAATATTTGTTTTGCTATTACCTGGTAGGCATTTTCTAGGTGTAAGGAATAGAGCAGTCCCTGCTCTCATGAAGCAGTTCTAGTGGAGAAAATAGAAGAAAAAAAAACCCAAATAAACAATTATATAATATGTCAGATGGGACCAATGTTAGGGAGAGTAAAAAACAAGGTAAGGGGGATAAGGAGTCAGGGGAAGTGAGAGTGTTCTCATTTAAAAGAGGGAGCTCAGCCTGACCATGGCATAGTGGATAGAGCATTGACCTGGTATGCTGAGGTCCCAGGTTAAAAATTCCTAGGTCACTGGCTTCAAAATGAGCTCATCTGGCTAAAGCACAAGCTCAACCAGCTTGAGCACAGAGTCACCAGCTTAAGCATTGAAATGATCCCATGATTGTTGGCTTGAGCCCAAAGGTCACTGGCTTAAAGCCCAAAGTTGCTGGCTTGAGCCCAAGGTCACTGGTTTGAACAAGGGGTCACTGGCTTAGCTGGAGCCCCCATCAAGGAACATATGAGAATGCAATCAATGAACAACTAAAGTGCTGAAACTATGAATTGATGCTTCTCATCTCCCTTCCTGTCTGTCTGTCTGTCTCTCTCTCTAAAAAAAAAAAAAAAAAAGGACAAGGTCAGATGACATGAGCAGAGAGCCACTAGTGAGAAAAGGAGCCATACGATGGTTGCTAGGAGGAGCATTCCAACATAAGGGAGAGCATAGGTTAAGGGCACAACATGGTCATGTCTAACATGTTTAAGGAACAAGAAAAGCAATGTAATGGGAACAAGCAATGACAGACACAGTAGGAAATGAAGCCAGATTCCATGCAGACTCAAACCACCAAGGAAGGTCTCTACGAGAAGATGAAGTTCAGCTAAGAGGGGACTCTACTGGTTCCTCTCACAATAAAGGGAACAGAGCACACTTTTCCTTTCCACTGAAGGTCAAGGATTGTTTCCCTGGCTGAACCTGAAACACCAAAGATGAGACACAGAAGATCTCTGCTGTCCGAGTGGAGCAGAGCAGCACTGGAGCAGACTGGCACAGGGCAGGGCAGTGGAAACCAAGCATGGAGCGGAGCTGAACTATCTAGCTGGAGAGGCGCCTGGCCCCAGGGCCATGTGCCACAGTGATGTGGAACAGCCTGTCTCTGGATAAGAAATCAAATAATACATAACCTTCTTATGTCTGGCTTTGTTTGCTTAACATATTGTCTTCAAGGTTCACCTGAGTATGTACCAGGTATGTCCCAGTGAGGCAGAATAGAAAAGAGTGAAGGAAAATCCCAAGTGGAGGAAGGAAGTAGAAGCCCGTATCACAGGCTAATAAGCCCCTAGGTCCTCTCACCAGAGCTTCCACTCTGCACATGATCGAAGTTAACAACAGGAACAAACTGAAACCAGATCATTCCAAGATGGAGAAAAATTGATGAAAGATTGATTCCAAAGCTCATTTTACCATCATTTATTAAAAAATTAAAATTAAAAAAATAAAAGAATTTATAACTAAGGGCATGGTGACTTGAGAATTGAGTATAAAGTCAATCACATTCCAGATGTGGGCAAACATCAGAGAAGCTTAAATAGTAAGACAGGGTCTGTGATAGAGTCACATACACACACACACACACACACACACACACCCAGCCAAAAATATTATTTTTCAGGGCTTTTTGTTTATTTTTTATTATTTTTTATTTTTTTATATTTTTTTATTTTTTTAATTTATTTTTTTTTTTTATTATTTTTTTATCTATTTTTTTTTTTATTCAGGGATTTTTGGAAAGCACTGGGCAGGATAGCAACCCAAGCACTATTCCTGCCATGGACATCCAATATGGGCCCCATCCCAGGTGCCATTTTGAGGAAAGAGGAAAAAAGGTAGGAAGAAAATAGAATGGTTTGATGAAAAGATAGAATTCTTCCATATGTGTCTGGGGACACATACTGCCTGAAGGAGCAGTTAGTGTCACAAGAACCTTAAGGTTGTTTGGAAACCTCCAGGAAACACCACAAACACTTCCCCCTGCCTTTTATAAACCACTGAAGGAGACACTGAGAAAGGTTTCAGAGCCAAGGCAGAGGTTGGCTGACTGGATATAACTACCCCTGAAGGTGTCTCCATGGAAATGAAGGATGGGAGTCTTCTCTCACATCTGCTTCTGAGAAAGCAGTTCATGAGAACATCCTAGAAGTGTGGACCATGAGGCATAAGGCAGATGAAGAGACAACAGAAAGACTTTCCTCTGCAATGTTTCAATTCTTTGAAGAGAATCTGAAGAAATGTTCTTTCCTTTGTTTCAAGCTTAAAGCTACAGGTATTGTAAAAAATTCATTAAAAAATATTTGATTCCCACTGGCTGAGGTGGGGTGGTTTGGACCCTTGGAATCTGAAACTCTTCCTAGACTTGTTACTAACACTGCTTGAATAAAATTTTGTACAATTGTTTCTCTCAAACAACAAGTTTTTAGTTACCTTTTCCTCATCATTCTCCCTCATGCCTCCACAACTGTAGGCCAGGTGTGGGAGTGATGTGGAGAGTGTAGAGTCAAACCAAGTAGAAGATGTGGTTTCTGGTCCAAGAAGCATACCGTCAAGCTGAGGAGATAAGCTAAGCCACAAGAAGAATATGTAAAGGCCTGCATACACAGCCCTCTTGGTTTTCTCTACCTATAAAAATGAAAAGGCAGAGAAAATACCTGAAAGAAAAACACCAAACTGATAACTGTTGTTACCTCTGCAAAGAGAGAAAAGACAAGGAGTGATGGTACTAGCCAAAGAAGCCCTAGATGTTATCTGTAATGCTTAAAAAAACTTTTCAGGAATCAAGAATTTATACATTATTTGTGTGTAAATAAAAATTACTTTGAGATCTACAATTATATCAGTATGTTTGAATCATGACAAAGAAAATCATACTCCATACTGAGTTGGGTCTTATTCAAAATATTTAACAATCATAGTTTCAGAAATAGGCCTTGCTACATAAGGAAAGTCAGTTAAATGTTACTATAGGGGAATCCTCGGGTTATGACACAGTTCTGTTCCTATGACACTGACATAACCCAAATTTCGGTGTAAGTTGAAACACACCCTAACCTAAGTCACTGACTTGTTTTAACACAGTTGTAAAATCATAATCTATCAATAGAATGTAAAAACACAAAAAAAGGAAAAGGACATAAATATACTGTACTGTGTATTCTTCCACCACACACAACCAAACTAGTTTGCCCACATAGTCTGTAAGTATGATGCTAACAGCATAAGCCAAAACACTCACATCTCAATTTTTTTTAAGTTTTTATGGGAGTGAGTGTAGTAAATTTGAAATGTTGTATGTCAAGACTGCCATAACCCAAAAATCCCCTATATTCTTTAGCCACTGGGTTTATTATCTCCTTACAAGAAAGACACAAACGCCTGACCAGTCGGTGGTGCAATAGATAGAGCATAGGACTAAGATGCAGACAACCCATGTTCGAGACCCCGAGGTCACCAGTTTGAGCACGGGCTCATCTAGTTTGAGCAAAAGTTCACCAGCTTGGACCCAAGATCACTGGCTCAAGCAAGGGGTTACTCAGTCTGTTGAAGACCTGTGGTCAAGGCACATATGAGAAAGCAATCAATGAACAACTAAGGTGTTGCAGTGCACAACAAAAAACTAATAATTGATGCTTCTCATCTCTCCGTTCCTGTCTGTCTGTCCCTGTCTATCCCTCTCTCTGACTCTCTCTCTGTCCCTGAAATAAATAAATAGAAATACACAAACAACAAGACTTTTCTGGGGTTTCTTTCCATTTCCTGATCAACAAAACCTTGGCTTAGCGGAGCAAGAATGTAAAAGGGATCTATGAGTCTGCCTTGTTCCCCATTTATTCATAATTGTGAAGGGTTTGTAGAAAGCCTTAAATTTCTGTAATTACTGGGCTAAATGTATTTTTTGTTTGTTTGTATTTTTACCAAATGGGAAGCTGGGGGCGGGGAGGTGGATGCAGACAGACAGACTCCCATATATGTCCAATCAGGATTCACTCAGCACAAGCCCACCAGGGGGCGATGCTTGGCCCCTCTGAGCTGTTGCTTTGCTGCAATTGAAGTCATTTTAGCATGCTGCAAACCAGCGAGGCTAGTAATTCCAGGTCCAGAGGGAGAACAGCATGGAATTAAGAAAACAGAATCACTGAGAAAAGAGAATGGGATCGGGAGGCCTCTTCAATGCTGATGGCAAGATCAGAGAGAGAGAGCCCCCAGTCTTTGCTTTATTATATAGTGTAAACAATTAAAGCCTTTAAGAGAATATATAAATAAGGAAGTCTCTGATACAAAGCCACACATCTGAGGCATAAATGGGATTCCTCATAAGAGTGCACCACCTTATATTATGCAACAGTCAAGGGTGTGGGGAAAAGCTTAGTGTTGAAAAGATCTTAGTATTAAAAGAGTGGGAAAGGCTTAGTCTTAAACTAAGCCTTAGGCCAGGGGTCCCCAAACTACGGCCCGCAGGCCACATGCGGCCCCCTGAGGCCATTTATCCAGCCCCCGCTGCACTTCTGGAAGGGTACCTCTTTCATTGGTGGTCAGTGAGAGGAGCATAGTTCCCATTGAAATATTGGTCAGTTTGTTGATTTAAATTTACTTGTTCTTTATTTTAAATATTGTATTTGTTCCCATTTTGTTTTTTTACTTTAAAATAAGATATGTGCAGTGTGCATAGGAATTTGTTCATAGTTTTTTTTTTGTTTGTTTGTTTTTTTGTATTTTTTCTGAAGCTGGAAACAGGGAGAGACAGTCAGACTCCCGCATGTGCCCGACCGGGATCCACCCGGCACGCCCACCAGGGGCGATGCTCTGCCCACCAGGGGGCGATGCTCTGCCCCTCCGGGGGCGTCGCTCTGCCACGACCAGAGCCACTCTAGCGCCTGGGGCAGAGGCCAAGGAGCCATCCCCAGCGCCTGGGCCATCTTTGCTCCAATGGAGCCTTGGCTGCGGGAGGGGAAGAGAGAGACAGAGAGGAAGGAGGGGGTGGGGGTGGAGAAGCAAATGGGCGCTTCTCCTATGTGCCCTGGCCGGGAATCGAACCGGGGTCCCCCGCACGCCAGGCCGATGCTCTACCGCTGAGCCAACCGGCCAGGGCCCATAGTTTTTTTTATAGTTCGGCCCTCCAACGGTCTGAGAGACAGTGAACTGGCCCCCTGTGTAAAAAGTTTGGGGACCCCTGCCTTAGGCTATAACGAACTTGCCAGCTTACAACCTGTTTCCTATATTTGCCCCCTTTTTATATTTTTTAAATTTAGCTCATGTGCTGAGATTTGCACTCGTCTGATTTCCCAAATTCTAATACAGAGGCAGATAGGAAAAATACAGAATAAACAGAAAATTAGCATAGCCAATGTTAACAGATACCAAAACAAGTGTCTTAATACATTACAGGGATTAAAGCCTTTAAGCAAATTCTTAGCCAATATAACAGGATCTATAACAGAGTCTATTGCTGTTTTGAATGTCCTTAACATGTTCACCAAGTCCATGCTGACACATCACCATTCTGCATTCCCTGCAAATGCAACCCAACCCCAGTTCAGTCTATTAAGAGCTGTCACAAGGAGCAGAAATCTAGGAAACACATCCAGGACAAGTCCAGGAGTCCAGTAGCACATCCAGAAAAAGTCTGCATGGCACTGGAATTGTTGTCACATTTCTACACTCTGCAGCTAGCCTCCAAGTCCCATGACCACTGCTTCCAGCATATTAAGCTTTTGTCTTAAGCCTAATGTCAATTTTGGGTTTCTGGCGATGGTTCAAGTAAACAGAAAGGGCCATCCACAGGCATGTGCGGAGATGGAGCCCCTGTTCTCTTCAGCCCAGAGAGATGAGACCAAGGGGCCCCTTCCTGGAATTTTGCAGCCATGGAGGTGCAGAAGAGAACCTTACTGTGCTGGGTGGTAGAAATAAATTTGTAACAGAAGTGGGTAAATCTGGCTGGCTAAAAGTAGCAACAAGGCTGATTCCAAGGACGGGAGATGAAAGGAGAGAGGCTCTGAATTCTTGGATTGGGGCACCAAGGCAGGAGGAGAAAAAGAATGTGTAAAGGAGACACCATGTATTAGGTAAGGCAGTGGCTCTGTGGCAAACAAGGAGGAAAATAAGACCATCAACAACTACAACAGAGATCTTCAAGGGATGAACATAACCCAAATATTCGGGCAAGGCAAAGTAAGTGGCCCTTGTATCTATAAGAAATGAGGTTGGCTTACCTGCTACTTGAATGGTTACGCTAGGCTAGGCTCCTCCATGGTGACATGAGATGAGGCCAATGGCCCTGGGCACTTTCAGTCTTCAGTCGCTCGTCCCAGCAGGCTGAGCAAGGTTAGGTCAGACATGGCTGAGATAGGGCTGGAAGAGACTGAACCCTCTCTTAGAGGAGCAAGGGGGCAGTCTGTCTTCCAGTATTCCTTTTTCCCACAGTGAGGGCGTAACCCTGGTGGGGGGCAAGAAGCCAGACAGGATTTAGCTCAATGACATTTCTTTCCACTCTTGAAACAGTGCCCTGATGGAGGCGTATGAGACCCTTTAGGAGCATTGGAGCCTTTAAAGGCATATGCCAAGAGCTGGAATTTCGCCTGATCTCTTTGGGTTCTGTCTGCCTTTTCCTGTTCCTCTTGGTCATTATAGACCTTAAAAGCCATGCTCAGGAGATCTCATTGAGAGGTTTGAGGGCCCTCCACTGCCAATTTAAGCTTTTTACAGAAACAGGTTTGACAGAGAGAGGGACAAGAGTGGACTGAATCTTTTATCCAGGTTTATGGTGTCTTAAAAATGTTCAGGAACCCACCAAGGAACTTCAGGAGACCTAGGAAAACACACACACATATTCTCAACCCCATAGGAGAACAAGGTCTGGCCTTTGCCAGATTCCTGTGAGTGGGTCCCTTCATCGCACTTCAAGGAAGGCTTTCCTTGTAGGATTCCAGAGTCTCTCAGCTGCTGAATGGCGCTGTATATCAGCATTCAAAAAAAAAATTAAGTCTGACCTATGATGGCGCAGTAGATCAAACATCGACCTGGAAAGCTGAGGTTGCTGGTTCAAAACCCTGGGTTTGGGGGACCAGAAGATGGCAGCGGAGTAGGCAGATACACAGACTCCCAGCTCTCACCACCAAAGTGGAATACAAATCAATTTAGGAACAATCAGTGGGAAAAACCAACTCTGGACTACAAGAACAGCTCTCAAAAACCAAGGAGCAGGCCTGACCTGTGGTGGTGCAGTGGATAAAGCGTCAACCTGGAAATGCTGAGGTCAGCAGTTTGAACCCTGGGCTTGCCTGGTCAAGGCACATATGGGAGTTGATGCTTTGTGCTCCTCCCCCTTCTCTCTCTATCTCTCTCCTCTCTCTCTATCCCTCTATCTCTCCTTTCTAAAATGAATGAATAAATAAAATAAATAAAAAAAAAAAACAAGGAGCAAACAAGATGCCACAACAAAGCTGGTAGAAAGTGCCTGAATCTCCCCTGCTTACAGGAACGGAGGGTGGGGGGTGCAGCTCAGAGCCAAGAGGGGCTCACACTCCAGGAAAAAGAGCAGAAAATACTGCTCACAGCCACTTGCCTGGCAACCAGGGAGCGAGGTGTGTTGAAAGGGCCAGCTTGTCTTCCAAGAGAAAAGGGGAGAGAGAGGGACAGATGATGAGGGGCAGAGGAATGCAGGGGATGACATGAGAAGCTGACTCATCTAGTGCTGGAGGAATACAAAGATGAGGGAGGGGCTGATCCTTCCACAACAAAGAATACAAAGTGCTTCCAGGTCACAGATCTCCAGACATCTCTCCATTTCCAATTAGCGTAACAAGAAACAGCTGAAAACAAAAAGTGTGGAGGAAGGACAGTAACTCAGGTCTCCATGGAGATCTAGATACACCTCCCCCTACTGAAGATGAGAAAACACCCTGCCCCAGAGAGATTAACTGGTAGAAGAGGTCTTCAGAGTCTCAGGTCACACCCATCGCATTCCTGGATACAGTTTCAAATAAGCCCCCTGCTGAGAACAGTAAACAAGACTATCACCTGTTAAGAAAACAAACAAATCAAGACTTCAGAGAAGCTCAAATCTGAAAGTGGATTACAAATAATAGCTGATGCCAACCCAAAAGGACCTAGAAATAACACAATTGAAAACTGGAGGCAGATAACACCAAGCCTAGACTAAACCACCTCTACAAACAAAACACCCAAACACACAGACATAATGAAATCCAAATGAAACCACAAGAGAAACCTTCAGGAGATGAATTGAGTGATATGGAAATAACCAAACTTCAGGATGCAGAGTTCAAAATAATGATTGTAAGGATGCTTAGGGATCTTAGACCAAAAATGGATGGTAATTAAGGACAGCTAAATAAAAAAATAGCAAGTATAAAAAAGGATATTGAAATATTTAAAAAGAATCAGTCAGAGATGACAAATACAATATCAGAAATGAAGACCACAATGGAAGGAATTAAAAACAGGATGGATATAGCTGAGGACCGAATCAGCGAATTGGAGGACAACTTCATTGAAGGCAAGAAAGCAGAGAAGAAAAAAGAAAAGACTCAAAAAGTCTGAGGAAACTCTAAGAGAGCTCTGTGACAACATGAAGAGAAATAACATCCGCATCATAGCGGTTTCTGAAAAAGAAGAGAAAGAACAAGGGATAAAGACTTTGTTCAATCATATCATAGCTGAAAACTTCCCTAAATTAATGCAGGAGAAACTCTCACAAGTTCAAGAAGCACAAAGAACTTCATTAAAGAGAAACCCAAAGAAACCTACACCAAAACACATCATAATTAAAATACCAAAGCTAAGTGATAAAGAGAAAATATTAAAAGCTGCGAGAGAGAAAAAAGCTATCACCTACAAAAGAGCCCCCATAAGTATGACATCTGACTTATCAACAGAAACACTTGAGGCCAGAAAGGAATGGCAAGAAATATTCAAAGTAATGCAGAACAAGAACCAAAAACCAAGACTACTTTATCCAGCAAGGCTATCATTTAATATTGAAGAAGAAATAAAAAGCTTCCCAGACAAAAAAAAAAACTCAAAGAATTCATTACAACCAATCCAATGCTGCACAAAATGTTAAGGGGCATGGTGTAAACAGATCAAAGTGGGAAAAGAATATAGCAAAAGAGGAATACAGCTTTAAAGAATAAAATGGCAATAAACAACTACATATCAATAATAGCCTTAAATATAAATGAATTAAATGATCCAATCAAAAGACATAGGGGAGCTGCATGGATAAGAAAACAGGACCTGTACATATGCTGTCTACAAGAGACACACATTAAAACAAAAGACGCACATAGACTGAAGGTAAAAGGATAGAAAAAAACATTTCATGCAAATGGAAATGAAAAAATAGCTGGGATAGCAATACTTATATCAAAGTGGACTTTAAAACAAAGCATACAGTAAGAGATAAAGAAGGCCACTATATAATGATAAAGGGAATAATCCAAAAAAAAAGATAACTATTATAAATATCTACGCACCTAATATAGGAGCACCTAAATATATAAAGCAGACTTTGATGGATATAAAAGGCAAGATCAACAGCAATACTATAATAGTAGCGGACTTTAATACCCCACAAACATTGCTAGATAGATCCTCAAGAAAGAAAATTAACAAAGAAACAGCAGACTTAAAGGCCACACTACATCAACTCGATGTAATAGATATCTTCAGAACCTTTCACCCTAAAGCAGCAGAATATACATTCTTTTCAAGTGCTCATAGTACATTCTCTAAGATAGACCACATGTTAGGACACAAAAGTGGTCTCAACAAATTTAAGAAGATTAAAATCATATCAAGCACTTTCTCTTATCACAATGGCATAAAACTAAAAATGAACCACATTAGAAAAGCTCAAAAATTCTCAAACACATGGAAACTAAATAGCAGGTTGTTAAATAACGAATGGATTAAGAATGAGATCAAAGAAGAAATAAAAAAAATTCCTAGAAACGAATGATAATGAGCATACAACAACTCAAAATTTATGGGACACAGCAACAGCAGTACTGAGGGGGAAGTTCATAGCACTACAGGCATACTTTAAGAAGCTAGAAAAAGCTCAAATAAACAACCTGACCCTGCATCTAAAAGAACTAGAAAAAGAAACAGCAAGTAAAGCCCAAATGTAGTAGAAGGAAGAAAATAATAAAGATCAGAGCAGAAATAAATGACATAGAGGCTAAAGAAACAATACAGAGGATCAATGAAACTAGAAGCTGGTTCTTTGAAAAGGTAAACAAGATAGATGAACCTTTAACTAGACTCACCAAGAAAAAAAGAGAGAGGACTCAAATAAATAAAATTAGAAATGAAAGTGAAGAAATAATAACTGACACAACAGAAATACAAAATATTGTAAGAAAATACTATGAAGAACTGTATGCCAAAAATCTAGACAACCTAGATAAAATGGACAAATTCCTTGAAACATAAAATCTTTCAAAAATCAATCTGAGAGAATCAGAAAATCTAAACAGAGAGATTACACCAAATGAGATTGAAACAATTATCAAAAAACTCCCAAAAAAGAAAAGTTTGGGGCCTGATGGCTTCACAAGTGAATTTTACCAAATATTCAAAGAAGAACTAACTCCTATCCTTCTCAAGCTATTTCAAAAAATTCAAGAGGAAGGAAGACTTCCAAGCTCCTTTTATGAGGCAAGCATAATTCTGATTCCAAAACCAGGCAAAGACAACACAAAGAAAAAAAATTATAGGCCAAAATCCCTGATTAATATAGATGCTAAAATCCTCAACAAAATATTAGCAAACCGGATCAAACAATATATGGAAAAAATCATACACCATGATCAAGTGGGATTTATTCTGGGGAGGCAAGGCTGGTACAATATTCACAAATCAATCAATGTGATTCATCACATAAACAAAAGGAAGGAGAAAAACCACATGATAATTTCAATAGATGCAGGAAAAGCATTTGATAAAATTCAGCACCCATTCATGATCAAAACTCTCAGCAAAGTGGGAATACAGAGAACATACCTCAACAAGTTAAAGGCCCTCTATAACAAACCCACAGCCAACATCATGCTCAATGGGCAAAAATTAAAAGCAATACCCTTAAGATCAGGAACAAGGCAGGGGTGCCCCTTTTCACCACTCTTATTCAACATAGTCCTGGAAGACCTAGCCACAGCAATCAGACAAGAAGAAGAAATACAAGGCATTCAAGTTGGAAAAGAAGAAGTAAAGCTATCATTATTTGCAGATGATATGATATTGTATATAGAAAATCCTAAAGTCTCAGTCAAAAAACTACTGGACCTGATAAAAAATTCAGCAAAATGGCAGAATATAAAATTAATACTCAGAAATCTGAGGCATTTTTATACACCAAAAAGAACAGTCAGAAAGAGAAATTAAGGAAACAATCCCCTTCACTATTACAACCAAACAAATAAAGTACCTAGGAGTAGTACATTTAACCTAGGAGACTAAAGACCTGTACTCGGAAAATTATAAAACATTCATAAAAGAAATCAAGGAAGATACAAACAAATGGAAGGATATACCGTGCTCATGGTTAAAAAGAATAAACATCATTAAAATCTCTATATTACCCAAAGCAATGTATAAATTCAGTGCAATACCAATTAAAATACCAATGACATACTTTAAAGATATAGATTACATATTCCAAAATTTATATGGAACCAAAGGAGAACATGAATAGCTTCAGCAATCTTAAAAAAGAAGAATAAAGGGGGAGATATCACAGTTCCTGATATCAAACTATACTACAAGGCCATTGTACTCAAAACAGCCTGGTACTGGCATAAGAACAGGCACATAGATCAATGGAACAGAATGGAGAACCCAGAAATAAACTCACAGCTCTATGGACAACTGATATTTGACAAAGGAGGTAAGGGCATACATTGGAGTAAAGACAGTCTCTTTAATAAATGGTGTTGAAAAAATTGGACAGCTACCTGCAAAAAAATGAAACTAGACCACCAACTTACACCATTCACAAAAATAAACTCAAAATGGATAAAGACTTAAATGTAAGCTGTGAAGCCATAAGCGTCTTAGAAGAAAACATAAGCAGTAAGCTCTCTTACATCTCTTGCAGCAGTATATTTGCTGATTTATCTCCACAGGCAAGTGAAATAAAAGACAGGATAAACAAATGGGACTATATCAAACTAAAAAGCTTTTGCACTGCCAAAGACAATAAGAACAGAATTAAAAGACAAATTACACAATGGGAGTACATATTTGACAGTACGTCTGATAAGGGGTTAATAACCAAAATTTATAAAGAACTTGTAAAACTCAACAGCAGGAAGACAAATAATTCAATCAAAAAATGGGGAAAAGATGCCTGACCTTTGGTGGCGCAGTGGATAAAGCGTCGACCTGGAAATGCTGAGGTTGCCGATTCGAATCCCTGGGCTTGCCTGGTCAAGGCACATATGAGAGTTGATGCTTCCAGCTCCTCCCCCTTTCTCTCTCTGTCTCTCTCTCCTCTCTCTCTCTCTGTCTCTCACCCTCTCTCTCTCCTCTCTAAAAATGAATAAATAAAAAATAAATAAAAAAAAATGGGGAAAAGAAATGAATAGACACTTCTCCAAAGAGGACATACAGATGGCCAATAGGCATATGAAAAAATACTCAACATCACTAATCATTAGAGAAATGCAAATTAAAACCACAATGAGATATCACCTCACACTGGTCAGAATGGCGCTCATCAACAAAACAGCACAGACTAAGTGCTGGCAAGGATGTGGAGAAAAGGGAACCCTCCTGCATTGCTGGTGGGAATGCAGACTGGTGCAGTCTGTGTAAAACAGTATGGAGATTCCTCAAAAAATTGAAAATCAAACTGCCTTTTGACACAGCTATCCCACTTTTAGGAATATACATAGCTATGAACACCATAGAACTGTCCAGAAAGAGAAATGTACCCCCATGTTTATGGAAGCATTGTTCACAATAGCGAAGATCTGGAAACAGCCCAAGTGTCTGTCAGAGGACGAGTGGATTACAAAGCTTTGATACATATTATACTATGGAATACTACTCAGCCATAAGAAATGATGACATCGGATCATTTACAATAACATGGATGGACCTTCATAATATTATACGGAGTGAAATAAGTAAACCAGAAAAAACTAAGAACTATATGAACCCATACATAGATGGGACATAAAAATGAGTCTCAGAGACATGGACAAGAATGTGATGGTAATGGGGGAGTGAGGAAGGAGAGAGAGGGAGTGAGGGGAGGGGAGAGGCACAAAGAAAACCAGATAAAGGTGACAGAAGACAATTTGACTTTGGGTGAGGTGTATGCAGCATAATCAAATGTCAAAATAATCTGGAGATGTTTTCTCGGAACATATGTACCCTGATTTATCAATGTCACTGCATTAAAAATAAGATAAAAAAATTTCTAGGCGATATCTGCTCATACTCTGGAGGGACATTAGTGAGAACTGAGTGGACCAGGTCCACCAGTTCTGCCTCAGGCCTTCAGAGACGTTGGATTTTCTAGGGAAATATTAGCGGGGACTTCATTTGTGCTCTAGGAAGGCATAGTGGAGATTGAGCCCATCCAGGATTAGTCAGTCTTATATTGCACTGAATCAGTGGAGACTGAGCTAACCTGGATTGATTAATCTCTCCTCAGACTTCCAGAGACTTCTCTGTGTTTGTTGAGATCTCAGTCTTTGTTTTAATGTTTCTGTCTAAAACCCCTAATTAAGAGATCTCTGGTGCCTAAGCCAGAGTGCCGGGAACATGGCTAGGAGAACACCTGAGAGGCTTGAGTGATTGGTGTGTGAGTGGGGATCTCTGGTGCCTAAGCCTAAATTTTGGGGATGTGACTGGGAGAACACCTGAGAAGCCCTTGAAAGTGGAACCCATTTCTTTGTCTATTGAGCTGTGTGAGTAAGTAATCTGTTTTGTCTCTTTGTTTGTCAGAATATATCGCTAATTTCTAGTGTAATTTTAATTGGAATAAGTATAGCATGCTCATTTAAATTTCTTGATTTATAATTTGTGTTTGTGAAGTCTTTGTTTAATATGTAACTGTCTGTTTCTAAGGCCTGAATTGAATTTTTGCATGCAAACTTAAAAAATTTCTGGGCAAAAAGAAAAGAAAATTTGTAAAACAAGTCCGAAAAATATAAAATCTTTTTTCTTGGATCCAAAGGCCTCTAGCTTCCGGGCACTCTACCTGACTTCTCCCCTGAAGAAATTATTGTCTTCTGTTGGCTCCTACTTCTTGTCTTGTGTCCTCTATAGTCAAACACTCTTTATTCCAGGTGCTAGTTGTCTGTCTTATTTTTCTTACTTTTTATTAGTGTGCTAATTCCTGTCTTCTGTCTGGACAGTTTGAAGTGTTTCCCCAGCCTCTGGGGTGAAGGGCTGACAAGTAAGCAGTTTGGGTGAGAAAAGAGCAGAAATCAAGACCAGGGCGTGCTGTGTGCAGAACAGTGGGGGAAGGGTGCTAGAGTAAATTAGCAGGGACAACTAAGGGTGAAGTGACTAGAGAAAGGATAGAATAGAAACTAGTCTCAGTTTTACCTATTTGGAAAATACAAGGTAGGAATAGCATTAAAGATTAGAACCTTGCTTTAGAAAAATCTTAGAAAAGGAAAAAGAACAAGATTAGGTAAAAGGATTTAGAAATTAACAAACCACAGATGTGGACCTTGCTGGTTATTAGTTCTTTGAAATGAATTGCAAGTGATGGGATTATGAGTAATAGGATTATAGGAAATGGGATTATCAGGACACTCCAGAATGAGTAATGGAATCATAAATAACAGGATTATAGGGATGGGATTATCAGAGACAGGCCCTCCAGCTGCCTCTCCCCTTCCCCTCCCTAGGACATAGGGGTCATGTGAGCCCTCCATGGATTGGGATTAATGGTTTATTGCCCTCCACTGATGTGTAGGAAGTTATAGAAGGGAATTGCAAGAAATTAGAAACCTCATATAGACTAAAGTAACTCACTGTTAGAAAGGTAAATTTATAAAATTTATATTTTTTAATTTGCTGCTTTTGTTATAAGAACTAAAGCTAAACAGCTGCTGGGGAGGGTGAAAGTTGGCTTAGTTCTTGGAAATGCTGGGTTGTGCAAGAAGGGACAGGCCCGCCAGATGCCTCTGCCTCTTCCCCCTTCCCTGGTTGGCAAACTGCCACTCGTAAACAGCCTGTGGACCACATGGGGCCTTTTTGGGTGTATCTCCCCAATGAAGTGCCATATGTGGGCACTGCCTTGGTAGAAAGTGTGCTTACCTATATAGTTTAGGTTTAGAATTCGGCTCTCAAAAGGAATTTCAGTTATTGTACTGTTAACAATTGGCTATATTGACTAATAAGTTTTCTGACCACTGGGTTAGGAGTAGTAATTTATTGTCCCCACTGATGTGTAAAAAATATTTTCCATGTTAAAAATGTATATGTTATTTCAAAGGTCTTTTGTTAATTCTTCTATTTGCTGTTTTTTAGCCCTATAATATTAAAATCTTGGTTTAAATATTAGGAATTGTTAATAATGTCTTTATATAATGTTTAGTTTATTATCATTTTGAAACAATATTGTTCAATGCTAAGTAATATAAGAAAAAGAGATGTACCCTGGAACCCCTACAAATCTATCTTTTTTATGCTTTTTGTTTAAAATTTTGTTTGAATGCTAATGTACTAAGTTATTCAACAAGTGGAGAGACTCTGGAATTCTAAAGGAGACACCAAACGTGTTTCTCTTGCAAAACTTCTTTTATTTGATCCAGCTAATAATGATGCTTTTGTCTCTTTCCAAAAGTTATAATGACAGAAAAGGACCCTAAAGCCCCTCAGCAAGATCTTATGAACATGGTTTTTAAGGTCTATAATGACCAAGATATAGGCAAATAGAGCCCAAAAGAGATCAGAAAAATACCAGATTTTTTCATATACCCATAAAGGCTCCAATGCCCCAAAGGGGCTTCATAGGATTCCATCAGGGCCCTGTTTCAAGAGTGGAAAGAAAGGTCATTGAGCTGAGGCCTGCCAGGCTTCTCAGCCCCACCAGGGGACATACCTCTGCTGTGAAGAAAAAGGGACATGAGAAGGTAAGCTGCCCCTTTGCTCCACAGAGGGAGAGTTCAGTCTCTTCCAGCCCTAATCCAGCTACCTGTGACCTAACCTTGCTCAGCCTGCTGGGACTTGCCACTGAAGGCTAAAAGGTGCCCAAGGCCATTGGCCCCCATCTCACGACACCATTTACGAGCCTAAGATATTTCTTCCAAGTAGCAGGTAAAACTGATCTCATTTCTTGTAAACATGAGGGCCATTTACTATGCCTTGCTTAATATTTGAGTTTTATTTATTCCTCGAAAATCTCTACTGTGGGTATTGACAGTCTGATTTTTATTGCTTTATTTAATGTTTAGTGTCTCCTTTATTCCTCTTGTCTCAATGCCACATGCCTATTCTAGGCTGGGGCCTGCTTCTAATTCCAGTTAAAAGAAGTGGTCATTAAAACTTAGACTCTAGCTGTAAAGTGTAGAATGTGACTACAACTCCAGTGCCTTGTGGACTTTTCCTGAATATGTGTGACTCCTACTCTTTGGGACATTTCTCAGACTGAAGTGAGAATTGGGTTACATTTGCAAATACTATATATAAAGCAGTAATCATGTCAACATAGACTTAGTGAAATTATGTTAACATGTTAAGAACATTTTGTTTAATAATCTAGTAGGCTTTAGTCATTTTATTGTATTAAGACACTTGTTATAGTATTTGTTAACATTAGCTATTTGAATTTTATTGTTAATTGTATATTTTCCAGTCTGCCTCAAAACCAGAACATAGTAATTCAAATGAATAGATGCCACCCAAAACCAGTGGGGTCTTGGGACCCTTATTGCCAAAGGTTTGTTCGAAACCAATTAGAAAAAGATTTTGCCAAACAACAAGAAAGGAATAATAAAAAAGCCAAACTTAGAATCTATTATAGAAGGCCTAATATCTGAGTACTTTGTATTCAAGTGAATGCTAAGCAAAATAAGGAAATTATAAAAAACAGGGAAAAGGCTTTCCCAGGTAAACATTTAGAAATAGACTTTAATAAAATAATTGACAATTGTTAGAAAATTGCTATATAGAATTCTTTCCAGGTTTAGCTTTCTCATTCGAGTATTGGACCTGTATTTGTGTCCACAGTCTCAAAGCTAGTAGGAAAAGAACCCAATAGTAATTAGAAACTAATTTGAAGTTACATTGTGCCCAGAGGCACCCAAAGGTTCAGGGAAAGTAAAATGCATGAATCAAATAGTAAAAAATAAATGTAACTACCCCTTCCCTAAGTACTTGCAGGATTTACAGGTTACTCAGCAAACTGTTCAAAAGACTGTCTGAGAGGCGCTTCCAACATTACCAGGAAATCCAGTACATCACCCAAGAACTGACTCTCATGTGGACGGTTCCACACACCGTGATGTTGACAACTCTCACTGCTGCTAAGGTAGAAAAATGGTGTGCCCTACTCCAATCACAAACCAGAAGCTGATTGGTCTATGCATGGCGAATGTATGAAAAAACTCACTAAGGACTCTTTTTAATCAGACTTTGGGAAAAGGGAAACTACGGTAAAAACAAAATCCAGCTTAATTGTCACTAAAGGTTAAACGTTTTAAAATTAAGGGTTCTGACTAAAGGTAAATTGTTATAAAAAGTCAATTAGTTTTATGTAAGTTGCAAAAGGAAATTGTAGAGTCTATAGAAAATTAATCAGTAACTTTTTTTTTACTGAACTGGATTGCTATTAATGCTGTCTGTTAAATATCTGTTACATGTTATAAGTTAATATCTCTACACAACAGCCTCATGCTTTTCAGTAAATTAAGTCAAAGAATTGACTTAAGACATAAAGCCAGTAGGGAATGTTGTAAGGTACCAAAAAGCTAAAAATTAATATTGATATTTTAGGAAGAAAAGGTCAGGCTTTCCTATTCTGTCCTTGGAAAATGGAGGAAAATGAATGTAAAAGTCTCCTGACTTACAAGGATAATTAGGGTCATTTGGTTTTAAGTTCTCTGAAAGAATTTAGGTTAACTGAGAAACTTCTTCCCTTTTAATAGGAGGCAGAATTTACATACCACCTTGCATTGATTGTAGTTCCTCCCTTTCCTGGAATCTTGAGAGTAAAATACCTGTAGGCTAGTGAGGGAAGAGGAATCCTGGAAAATTTGTAAATGTCTTTGATTGTGTTAACTTGAGAGTCTTAATGTTTCTGTGTATCCCCTAGACAAATGTTATAATCTTGTTAATGATTGTGCCATAATGCCATGTTCTCCCCCACCCATGTGTGATCAAGAGTATACAAGCAGCGAATGTATGGTGGACTATTTGGGGGACTGCACGATTTTGGCCTGCAGATGCCCCATGTCAGCCATATGTAGCTGGCATATTAATAAATCTCCTTCTTTAATAAAACTCTTCAAGGCCCTGGCCGGTTGGCTCAGCGGTAGAGCGTCGGCCCGGCGTGCGGGGGACCCAGGTTCGATTCCCGGCCAGGGCACATAGGAGAAGCGCCCATTTGCTTCTCCACCCCCCCTCCTTCCTCTCTGTCTCTCTCTTCCCCTCCCGCAGCCAAGGCTCCATTGGAGCAGAGATGGCCCGGGCGCTGGGGATGGCTTCTTGGCCTCTGCCCCAGGTGCTAGAGTGGCTCTGGTCATGGCAGAGTGACGCCCTGGAAGGGCAGAGCATCGCCCCCTGGTGGGCAGAGCATCGCCCCTGGTGGGCGTGCCGGGTGGATCCCGGTCGGGCGCATGCGGGAGTCTGTCTGTCTCTCCCCGTTTCCAGCTTCAGAAAAATACCAAAACAAACAAACAAACAAACTCTTCAAAATTTATCTGTACTGGGTGTCTCTACATGGACTCAATGAAGTGAGGTATAGTGCCTTTCATAATCTGGGGTGCAGTACTTTATAACAGTAGTAACTAAGGAAAATTGAACTATTTTATCAGCTGGATAATGAGAATCAATTTGACCTGTAAAATTTGCAAAAGCAATTTGCCATTTTGTGGAAGTTTCCCAGAGCCATTGTTGTTGATTTTTTGAAAAAGGAAAAAAATAAGTTGAGGCTCAAAATCTATAAGCTGTAAAAGTCGCCTACACCCCTTGATAATTAAGGATGAGACAGGATCAAAATATGAAGATAAGATTTTCTTAGGAGTAACAGCTAAATGAATCTATTGAGTAGAACCTGAAGCTTGCCACAATAGTCTTGTTGGAGTGTAGCTCAAGGGACAAATTAGTAAGGCAATTGGT
Organism: Saccopteryx leptura; assembly: GCF_036850995.1. Classification (NCBI taxonomy): domain Eukaryota; kingdom Metazoa; phylum Chordata; class Mammalia; order Chiroptera; family Emballonuridae; genus Saccopteryx; species Saccopteryx leptura. Next base: position 290,532,807 of record NC_089504.1, read on the forward strand.
TCTTCAGGATTTATATGTTTTACTTGTGCCTGCTGCAAACCCTTTTTCTACAAGTATAAAGCTTGCTGTCCTGCAGCGCTAAGTTGCTGAGGGGAAGCTGGTTCAGCCAAACCTTGAAGAATATCAAAAAGTGGTTTCAGTTCCCTGGTAGTTAATTTCAAAGAAGGTCTAAGCCAATTAATATCTTCTAACAAGTTCTGAAAATCATTTAAAGTTTGCAAATGATCCGTCCTGATTTCTAACTTTTGTGGAAGAATTTGTTGTTCCTCTCAATAATTTGTCCTAAATAAGAGAAAGGCAAGGACTGCTGTACCTTTTCAGGAGCTATATAAAGTCCTGATTCTTTCAAAGAATATTCTAATTGTTGCAAAACGATCAGCAATGTCTTTATCTGGATGAGCAATAAGAATATCATCCATATAATGAATTATGTACACCTTAGGGTGCTGCCTTGTACTGGAGAGATAGCTTGAACAACATATTTTTGGCACAAGGTAGGACTGTTAGCCATACCTTGAGGCAAAACTCTCCACTGGTATTGCTCCATGGGAGCCTGGAAATTAAGTGAAGCAATACTGAATGCAAAATGCTTGCAATTATGAGGTCTTAAAGGAATAGTAAAAAAAGAAATCCTTCAAATCAATAATAATAAGGTGAAAATCCCATGGAATGGCAGTAGGAGAAGGGTGTCCTGGCTGAAGAGGACCTGTAATTTCCACAGTCTTATTTATTGCTCTCAAATCTTGTAATAGCCTAGAGTTTCTGATTTCTTTTTAATAACAAATATAGGCATATTCTATGGGCTATTAGGAGGTTCAACATACCCAAGCTGTAACTGCTCTTGTACCAATTGAGCAGCTTCCCTAAGTTTCTCCTGATAGAGGGGCCATTGGTCTACCCATATAGGATCATCTGATTTCCAAGTAATTGGGTCTGCACAATGCATTATTGGGGTAGCAGGAGCTACCAAGACCCTTATGCTAAATTTTGATACCCTAAATGCCTCTGGTATTGGGTGTCACTTCTATGGGGGTGAGAATTTTCCTTTGTTTTTTCCCTAATCCCTTAGTGTGAAAAAATCCCTGATCAAGCATTTGAACACTTACTAAATTATTAGGACTGGCAAGCAATGCTCCCATACTTTTCAAAACATCTCTACCCCACAAATTAACTAGCAATCCAGGGAGCATATAAGGCTGAAAACGTCCAGTATGACCTTCTTTATCTTTCCATTTTCAAAAAAAACTAGAGCTTTATTGGGGGGACTTACTTTGTCCTATGCCTCACAGCTCAGAGACTGCTTTATAAGTGGGCTAAGAAGAATGCTAATGTTGCTCAGCAATAACAGATACATTAGCTCCTGTATCTAAGAGTCTTGTGAATTTACGCCCTTGTATTGTTAGCTCTATTTCAGGGCATTCCTGACCTATCTTTTGATTTTTGTAGGCAAAATCAGAGGAACCAAATCCCCAATTTCCTCAGGGCCCCTTTTGCAGGGTGTAGCCTGAGAAGCAAAATTAGCATCCTTATGCTATTCTTCTAACTATCTAAAGCAGCTTGAGAAAAATTCTTAAAACGACTTATTAGGGCCCTGCTTAATTTTGCTCAGTTCCCTTGTTTTACCTACCTGAGTATAGCCTTACACATAAACAAGACAATTTAAACACAAAAACACAAATATAACATATAACTTTTATTAATCCTAATACTTGAATTGCTGTTTGGTTCCTAACTGAACACATCTCACAATGCACTAACCAAATTAGTAAGTCTTAAGGATCTACATTCTATTCTATTTAAATTTAAATGAGCGTTCCTTACAAGTTCTAAAATCATTTTATTTTTTTCAATATTAGAGCTGGCATTTCCAATTTTTGCATGCAAGAATTTAATTCAGGCCTTAAAAATGGACACATTTTAGAAACATTAAACAAAAACTAAACAGAAACAAAAATTATATGAACCAGACAAGCTAGAGAGAAACCTGGGATTTCAGAACACAACCAGATTAGAAAGATGCCTGCCTGATTTTACTCAGGGCATTTTCTGACAGAGGGACTGAAGGATGGGACTAAACAAAATCTCCTCAAGAAAATTTGCTCTTGGCAACTACATGAGAAACTTTATAGTCAAATCTGTTAGATTCAGGGAGTGCTGATATGCTGGGGCTGCCAAGAGTGTAACTATTGAAGGAACAGGGAGTGCTGATAGGGCCCCTGTGAGGCCAAGAACAAAGAGTTCAGATGAGTCAGAGACCCTTATCAGAAGTTTATGTTTGAAATTCTCCACTGAGCTATACCCTGTCCCCCTGTTGCTGTGCTACGCACGACCTCCCTAGCCAATAGCTAACAGCCACATCTGCTTCTGTATAATGCTTGCTCAGCCTAGATAGCCACCCTATAAAAAGGAGCCATTTTAGAAGCTCGGGGCTGCAGTGCTCCCTTGCGTGGGTTGCCTGCAGTCCCTGCGCAGGTTTGCAATAAAACTTATAAAATTTACTTTGGGTCTGCTGTGGCCTGTCTCCTGGGATGTAACAAAATCCACCAGGGTTCCCTGCCTAAATTTCCAAGCAAAGAATAGGAAAGAAACAAAATAATAGTTCAGAGGATTGTTGCTAACACATTAAAGAAAATCAGACAATAACAGGTAAAGCTATAACTTGAATAGCTGAGTCTTCTAACTGTTCTCAAATTTAATAGTTGCTGTAACTGGTGCCTCAGGGAAATCATGACAAGACTTCTCTTCTACATCAATTTTGGGCTGAGTGGCAGACCAAGAACCTGGAGAGAACTAGGAGCAGCCACACAGTCCCATGTTCCTTAGCCACCAAGCCACAAAGTACAGGACCACCTGCCATAGTCTCCTCACACTACTGCCTTTTCAGAACTTTACCTACTTGTTCCCCTGTAGCAGAACTAACCATTTCCTACTTCAGGAACCAGGGGCATACATCTTGAATATATTGCAAAAAGCATTCTAACTGCATAATTCTTCTTACAAAAAGGTCCCCTACTTTTGACCCTAATTGTCCCATAATTTATTACTCCTGACTATACTCTCCCCAAAAACTTTCTTTACTCACTGTACACACTTCGGGAGTTCCGTCACCTGCCTTTAGTTCAGTTTTCTCATACCCAGGTCCGTGTTCAGGCGCCACTTGCCATGAACCAGCACAGCTAGTAATTCCAGGTCCTGAGGGAGAATGGCATGGAGAATTAAGAAAATAAACTCACTGAGAAAAGAGGATGGGATTGGGAGGCCTCTTCAATGCTGATGACAAGATCAGAGAGAAAAAGAGCCCCCGGTTTTTGCTTTATTATATAGCATAAACAATTAAAACCTTTAAGCCAATATACAAATAAGGAAGTCTCTGATATAGAGCCACATATCAGAGGCATAAATGGCATTCCTCATAAGAGTGCACCACCCTACATCATGCAACAGTCAAGGGTGTGGGGAAAAGCTTAGTGTTGAAAAGATCTTAGTCTTAAACTAAGCCTTAGGCTATAATGACCTTGCCAGCTTACAGCCTGTTTCCCACACTAGCACCTGAGGTGGAGGCCATGGAGCCATCCTCAGCACCCAGGCCAACTTTGCTCCAATGGAGCCTTGGCTGTGGGAGGGGAAGAGAGAGATAGAGATAAAAGAGAGGGGGAAGGGTGGAGAAGCAGATGGGCACTTCTCTTGTGTGCCCTAGCTGAAAATCAAACCTGGGACTTCCACACGCCAAGCCTACACTCTACTGCTGAGCCAACTGGCCAGGGCCTGGGCTAAATGTATTTAATAAGTCTCATTCCGGTGGAAAAATGCTTCACAGTTAATTACACTGAACCCCATAATAAACATAATTAATGGAATTTGTACAGAGCTTCTCCTCAGATGATCTTAAAACACAATACTTGAGCTGCACACTATCCCAGAGACACACCCAGGAGGTGGTGACCACTTGATCTTTCTGCTGAGGCTCAGAGATATTTCTTAAGTTGTCTGCAATTGCTCAGCAGACAGAATCAGAATGGACACTGGTGTGGTCACCCCAGCAGTGACTCCTCTGATCACTAAACTTCTCCACAGGGCACTGGACACCGTGAAATGACCTGGTGGTCTCCTGCCATCTGTATCACAACTGTGAGCACTGCAGGTGTTATAATGGACCCAACTCGTAACCCCTTTGCATTGTAAACTACCAAGGACTGGCTTGTGCATCTGATCTATAATGAAATAAGAATCCTTAGCCTCAGCATTTTACTATTTTAGGGAAGTTATTGTGAAGGCTCAACAGTCTGAAAAAATGCAGACATTGGCCTGACCAGGTGGTGGCGCAGTGGATAGAGCGTCGGACTGGGATGCGGAAGGACCCAGGTTCGAGACCCCAAGGTCGCCAGCTTGAGTGCGGGCTCATCTGGCTTGAGCAAAGAGCTCACCAGCTTGGACCCAAGGTCGCTGGCTCCAGCAGGGGGTTACTCGATCTGCTGAAGGCCCGCAGTCAAGGCACATGTGAGAAAGCAATCAATGAACAACTAAGAAGTCGCAACGTGCAACGAGAAACTGATGATTGATGCTTCTCATCTCTCTCCATTCCTGTCTGTCTGTTCCTGTCTATCTCTGACTTTGTAAAAAAAAAAAAAAAAAAATGCAGACATTGGGGAGCCTGCAACTGACTGTTAAGAAATTTAGACCACACACCCAAAATTGTTCTAAAGATAACCTTAGCTTAACAAGCCTGTTTCACTTCTGTAATCCTGCTTGGCTAGGTGCCTGTATCCCGCTCTTTTCTTCTCACCCAAAAGTGTGGTTTTTGCCTTTAAAAGCAAACCCCTGAGCTGGTTCAGGGCTACATGATTTGAGCCTGTGAGCTTCATACAACCAGCCAGCTTAATAAATCTCCTCTTAAAATTTTCCTGTAACTCTCGTGTCTCTTTGGAACTCGCTGGTCACTTTACAACATTTTGGAGACTCCAGCAAGATCCTCAGTGCTCTGTGTCACCAGATTGAGACACCTAGGCCGACTAGCCTCTCCGGGAGGTTACCAGACCCCATTGGATCTCTAGGTGAGGTGCCCCCTGAGACATTCCAGGGCTCCAGTTATCCTGTGGGTTGCAGACAACATCTCGGCAGACAGCCCCAGCATTTGACAAAAGTTAAGGAGTACAGATTCTGACCTCTGGGGGTGAGTAAAGTAAATCTCTTGCTTTACTGAATTCTTTTTTTCATTTGAAACTAGTCAATTTGGAACTATTGCAATGGAGGGTCAGACGTGATCACACTCACACAATAAGCTCTCCAGGGCCAAGACGCTGACAGAAAGTTAAATCCTGCCTTGGGCTCTCAGGAAACATTTGTTTGTATTCCCAGGAAAGGCAATTAGTGGGGACATTTGTTTGTGCTCTCAGGGAAGACAATTAGTGGAGACTAAACTAAGTCCTGCCATGGGCTACCCAAGATGCCTTTTGCCAAGATCTCTTTCATTGCTTTTATTGTTCTGTCTGAAAACCCCTGAGTGATTAGTGTGTGAATGGGGATCTCTGGTGCCTGCACCTGAGTTTCCAGTTTGTGGTTCCTTGGTGAATAATTATGGAGTCTGAGTGGGCTCTAACCTGCAGTTCCTTGGCAATCCTCATATCGCTTAGGGTGGTATCAGACACTCTCTGATCCAAGTCAGGGCTTTATACTGACCCACCAGGCACCTAAGCTTCTGTGAGGGATGCAGCCAGGTGAGCACCTGAGAGGCTCCTCACAGGGTACCCCCCTTCCCTTGTCCATGAACTGTGTCTAAAAGTCAAGTGTAAATGTAAATGGTAAATTATCTGTTCTGTAGATTTTCTTTGTTCGTCAAAGAAGTCTCTTATGACATTTCTTGGTTTGGGCCCCTTTCCTCAGACCCATGAGACCTCATTTCTTGGATCCAAGATCTCTGGCTTCAAGGCACTCTGTCTGACTTCCTCAGATGGAGTTACCCTTTTCTGTTAGCTCCTTGTCTGTCAAACTTTGTCTGAAAACACTCTGTCCTTTAGTTCTCCAGTGATTGATCCAATAGGGAACATTTTAGAGAATTGGCACAAACCTCAGGTCTTAATCCCTTTTGTAATCTTAGGAAACTCATTTGTACTAATATTGTTTGTAACAATAAGAGATAGACAAAAGTAAGAACCAAACCCCACTAAAGTGTATGCTTAAGAATTTCAAAATTAGATTTTCTAATAATTATAATGTAAAAATTGTCTAAAGGTACATTGAAAACTCTCTGTAAATTAAAGTGGCCAACTTTTAGAGCAGACTGGCCAAATCAAGAATTGCTAGACCTGAAGAAAACATGGATAGTCTAGAATATTATCACCAAGCCATTGTCTTTGCGGCCTGCACATACCAACCCGGGGGGGGGGGGGGAATGCAGCCAGGCTGCAGCTGCACACAAGCAGCAGCAGCCATGACAGTGAAAAAAATTAAAGCAGAGCCTAGTGGCAGCTCCTTGCAGAGCCCACGGCACCCACCCCTCCCCCTTGAGCAGCGGGAATCCCAGGCACCGCGACCAATTCCCTTATATTGACTAGCAAAGAGCCCTCCTTCTTGGCTCAAGGACTGTGCCACATGATTAGGACAAAGAGTTTTAGTGGCACAGTGAGCCAGGGGCATTTATATTTCCAAACAGCCTCCTGTTTTGTAAACCAACTCAGAAAAATTCAGGCTGCCACCCCCTTGCTACAGCCACTCCTACCTCCTCTGCTTTGGCTCCAGAAAATCACCGCTTCACACTATTATAAAGTACCCAATCCATAATTCCGCAGGTTTTTGTAGAGGCACGTAGCCCAAATAAGTTTTTGAAAAGTTTTATTAAAGGAGGAAATTTTTTTTTTAATAATTTTATTTTTAATGGGGCGACATCAATAAATCAGGATACATATATTCAAAGATAACAACTCCAGGTTATCTTGTCGTTCACTTATGTTGCATACCCATCACCCAAAGTCAGATTGTCCTCTGTCACTTTCTATCTAGTTTTCTTTGTGCCCCTCCCCCTCCCCCTTTCCCTCTCCCTCTGCCCCCTCCCCCTGTAACCACCACACTCTTATCAATGTCTCTTAGTTTCACTTTTATGTCCCACCTATGTATGGAATAATGCAGTTTCTGGTTTTTTCTGATTTACTTATTTCACTTTGTATAATGTTATCAAGATCCCACCATTTTGCTGTAAATGATCTGATGTCATCATTTCTTATGGCTGAGTAGAAATTTATTAAATATGCCGGCCACATATAGCTTACATGAAGCAGTCCCAAATCGTGTGTGTGCCCCACAAATAGTTCAGGGGCTGTTTATGTACTCTTAATTATACATGGGCATGGAAAAATACCTGACATCACGGCATAAACCTACACCTTTTGTTTTCTCCTATACAGGTTTGGGGAAAGGATGAAGGGAGGGGGGATGGGACACAATTCATTAGCAAGTTTATAACATCTGTCTATAGGATTCATAAAAATGCTTCTACATTAAATCTTACAAGGCAACATACTGGTAAAAATGTCACTTTATATACTAAAAGACATTCCTATAATTTCTAGTGTTCACTTGCTATTTCTTTGTCCAGAGATACACACATTAACTACATGTTTTCAGGAGGGGAGAGGTAGTTTCCATGGGGACAAATGCCTGTAAATGATCCATTAGTATAAAAAACGTTTAATTTAATCTTTCTCTCCCTATACCTGGCTAGCTATTCATCCATTTCCCCATAGATATTGGGGAAGGTCAGAGAATCCAAGTCTCCTTCCTCTTCTGCATTTGCAACACAATGCCATCAGCCATCTTGGTTTTATGCTAATCACACAAGTACAGAGACCATTTACAAAATCTCTCTGTACACCTAGCCCAAATTAATAAAATGTTCTTTAAGCTTCCTAAAATATTAATATTAATTCTGTAGCCTTTGGTACCTTACAACAATCCCCACTGGTTCTATTTCCTAAGTCAAATTCTTGACTTAATTTACTGAGGAGCATAAGGCTGTTGTTTAGGCATCCACGAAGGTGTCTCTGCTGGGTTTGCAGGCTTCAATGGGCTACGATGGACCCAGACAGCTATGCCTTTTACTTTGGCAACAGTGGGAGTCATTAGGATCATGGTGTGTGGACCCATCCATGTGTGTGTCAGTCCTTGGGTAATGTACTTGATTTCCTAATAACACTGGAAGCAACTCTTGGACAGTCTTTGAACAGTTTGCTGAGTAACCTGTAAATCTTGCAAGTACTTAAGGAAGGAGTGGTTACTTTTTTTTTTGATTCATGTAATTTACTTGTCCTGAACTTTTGGGTACCTGTGGGCACAATGTAATTTCAAATTAGCTTCTAATTAATATTGGGTTCCTTTCCTACCAGCTTTGAGATTGTGGATACAAATGTAGGTCCAATACTAGAATGGGCAAGCTAAACCTGGAAAGAACCATATATAGCAATTTCCTAACAATTGTCAATTATTTTATTAAAGTCTATTTCTAAATATTTATATTTACCTGAAAAAATTCCTTTCTTCCCTGTTTTTAATTTTTTTTCTAATTAGTTTCAAACAAACCTTTGGCAATAAGGGTCCCAAAACCCCACTGGTTCTGGGTGGCATTTATTCATTTGAAGGCAGACTGGAAGAATATACAATTAACAATAAAATTCAAATCGCTAATGTTAACAAATACTATAGCAAGCATCTTAATACAATAAAATGACTAAAGCCTACTAGATTATTAAACAAAAATAAAATTCTATCTAATATAACAGAATCTAAAATAAAATTCTTACAGTCACAAATGTCCTTAACATATTAATGTAATTTCACTAAATCTATGTTGACACTATTGCTGCTTTATATTATTCACAAATGTAACCTAATTTATATTTCAGTCTGAGAAATGTCCTAAAGAGCAGGAGTTACACACATTCAGGAAAAGTCCACAAGGCACTGGAACCATGGTCACATTTCTACACTTTGCAGCTAGAGCTTAAGCCCTCATGATTATTGCTTTTAATTATAATTAGGATCAGGTCCCAGCCTACAATAGGCATGGGGCATTGAGACAAGAGAAATAAAGGAGACACTATACATTAAATAAAGCAACAAAAATCAGACTGTCATTACCCCCAGTAAAGATCTTCGAGAGATAAATAAAACTCAAATATTAGGCAAGGCATAGTAAATGGCTCTCATGTTTATAAGAAATGAGATCAATTTACCTGCTACTTGGAAAAAATACCTTAGGCTCATAAACGGTGTCGTGAGATGGGGCCAGTCTCCAATCCTTCAGTGGCAAGTCCCAGCGGCTAGGCAAGGTCAGGTCACAGATAGCTGGAAAGGGCTAGAAGAGACTGAACCCTCCCTCCATGGAGCAAGGGGGCAGCTTACCTTCTCGTGTCCCTGTTTTTTCCACAGCAAAGACATGTCCCCCAGTGGGGCCGAGAAGCCTGGCAGGTTTGTGCTCAATGACCTTTCTTTCCACTCTTGAAGCAGGGCCCTGATGGAATCCTATGAAGCTCCTTTGAAGCATTGGAGCCTTTAAGGGTATATGCCAAAAGCTGGTATTTTTCTGATCTCTTTTGGGCCTTATTTGCCTTTTCTGTCTCCTTTCTTGGTTATCCAGGCGTCCCCAAACTATGGCCCGCGGGCCGCATGCAGCCCCCTGAGGCGATTTATCTTGTCCCCACCGCACTTCCGGAAAGGGCACCTCTTTCATTGGTGGTCAGTGAGAGGAGCACTGTATGTGGTGGCCCTCCAACAGTCTGAGGGACAGTGAACTGGCCCCCTGTGTAAAAAGTTTGGGGACCCCTGTATATAGACCTTAAAAGCTATGTTCAGAAGATCTTGCTGAGGGGCTTGAGAGCCCTTTTCTGTCTATATAAACTCTTGGAAGAAGACAAAAAACAGTGTTATTAGCTTTCTTTTTAAGAAAAACAAGTTTTGGTGCCTCCTTTAGAATTCCAGAGTCTCTTTGCTGCTGAATAATTCAGTACATTAGCATTCAAAAGAAATTTTAACAAAAGCATGATAAAATATATTTGCAGGAGTTCCAGGATATGATTCCTTTTTTTATATTACCTAATATTGTTTTAAAATGATAATAAACTAAACATTATATAAAAAGACATTATTTACAACTACTAATATTTAAACTAAGATTCTAATATTACAGGGCTATAAAACAACAAATAAAGAATTAACAAAAGGCCTTTAAAATAACACATACATTTTAACATGGAAAATATCTTTTTTTTACACAATAGCGGAGGAGGGAGGAGACAATAAGTCACCACCCCTAACCCAGTGGTCAGAAAACCTATTAGTTAATAGAGCCAATTACTAACAGTACAATAACTGAATTTTCTTTTAAGAGCCAAATTTTTAATTTAAACTATATATATGTAAGCACCTTCCCTATTGAGGCAGTGCCTACACTTGGTACCCCGTTGGAGAGCTATACCTAAGAGGGCAAAAAGGCCTTTTTGTGGCCCGCAAGCTATTTGCAAATGGCAGTTTGCCAACCAGAGTTCTTAGGAGAGGGGGAAAAGGGAGAGGCATCCTACGTGTCTGTCCCTCTTTGCACAACTCCATGGCTGACAGAACTCTAGCCTGGCCAAGCAGCGAGGCTCTAGGCTCAGTCCCAAAGCGGCACTCTCTCAGGACTCCCTTTCCTTTTTCCTCTGCTATCGGATTAGGGACACGGTTGCCATGGGAAAGGGGGCGTGGATGGGCGGGCTTTTGTACCTAGCATTTCCAAAAGCCAAGCCAACTTTTATTCCCTCCCCCAGCAGCTGTTTAGCTTTATTTCTTACAATAAAAGCAGCAAATAAAATATAATTTTTATAAATTTACCTTCCTAACAATGGGCTGCTTTTAGCCTATATGAGGTTTCCAATCTTTCCCGCAATTCCCTGAAAATTCTTTTTACAGTTTTCACCATTATGGTTAATGCTGTGGGTCTTCCTTATGAACTCCATGTCTTCTATGTAACTGAGAGACTTGGAGGAGGACTTACCACCCCCTCAGCCCGCAAGAGAGTGTTGGAAGCTTTTCCCTTATTTTTACACCAGTGGAGGGCAACAAGCCATCATCCCCAATCCACGGAGAACTTATTTTTAATTCTATCCCCTATAATTCTAGTACTTAAGCTTTTATCACTCCTTCTGGAGTTGTAATTTATATAATTTTAAAAACTGCCAATTAACTAGCAAGGTCCATATCTACAGCTTGTTAATTTCTAAATTCTTTTTCTTTTCTTTAAGACTTTTCTAAAGCAAAGTTTTAATTTTTAATACTATTTTTATCCTTTATCTTCCAAATGGGCAAAACTTCCTTTGGTCAGTAGGCAGATATTTGTGAAAGTAATTTCTATTTTATATTTTAGTCACCTTATCCTTACTTTATTGCCTTTCCTGTCGCTCCACACACAGCAGGTTGAATCCTAGCCTAACCATGTGCCTGGAGGCGGTGGGCTGTTTACTGTTTGCCTGCCGCTTGGGTGCAGCACTGGTGGAGACGGGAATGGTGGAGAGGGGAGAGACCCTGCCTACGTCTGCCTCTCCTTGGCTAAGGCTCCACCACCTCGCTCCGTGCACCACGTGGCCCAGCTTGGTTTTTCTCTCACTCAAACTGCTTGCTTGCTAGTCCTTTGGCTTTAGAGAATGGAGGAACACTTTCAATTTGTGGGTTCCGCTTTTCTCTCTTCCCCCTTGTGGCTGCTTGTAATATGGGATATTTAATTTTCCAATGTCTATTTTCCTTACAATATGTGCATTGATTCTTTTATAGCTTAGTCCTATTCTTTTTTGAATTCCTTCTTTTTCCTTTATTTTAATTTCTTTCTTTTTTAACAGAATTTACATTAAATTTCTCATAATCCTTCTCAAGAGTAGTTATGTCCTCACATGCCTCGGAGAACTCTCCTTTCTCCTCCGAGGGTCCCTTATACTTAGAAGAGTTTGTCTCTTGGAATGCTGCTACTATTGCTTTAGTTATTCTTTTTTCCTGTTTTTGACTCAAATTGTGCATGACCAAGAAGACGTGGCACCTGCTTTGTTTTGAGCATGTTTTAAGCCATTGTGGTGGATTCATTATTAAATTTAGCCACCAATCAATGTATGGAAACTGATCTGGACAACCTGGGTCCCCAATTACTATATTCCAGACTGTCCTTATTGTCCAGGGATTAGAATTCCCGGTTGCTATTACTTATTACAAAACTGAAACTTGTTTCAGGAGAATCTAAGAATTAGTGCACCAATAAAAACAAAAAGATAAGACAGCTAGCACCCAGAATAAAAGGTGTTTGACTATAGAGATTTTAATTATTACACAAGACAAGGTGAAGAAGCCAACAGAAAAGAATAATTCCTTTTAGAGGAGAAACCTGACAGGGCACCTGAAGCTAATTTGAGAACAAAGAGAGGACAATGATTCTCCACTTAAGATTGCTTTTTAGCCCTGGCCGGTTGGCTCAGCGGTAGAGCGTCGGCCTAGCGTGCGGAGGACCCGGGTTCGATTTCCGGCCAGGGCACACAGGAGAAGCGCCCATTTGCTTCTCCACCCCTCCGCCACGCCTTCCTCTCTGTCTCTCTCTTCCCCTCCCCGCAGCCGAGGCTCCATTGGAGCAAAGATGGCCCGGGCGCTGGGGATGGCTCTGTGGCCTCTGCCTCAGGCGCTAGAGTGGCTCTGGTCGCAACATGGCGACGCCCAGGATGGGCAGAGCATCGCCCCCTGGTGGGCAGAGTGTCGCCCCATGGTGGGCGTGCTGGGTGGATCCCGGTAGGGCGTATGCGGGAGTCTGTCTGACTGTCTCTCCCTGTTTCCAGCTTCAGAAAAATAAAATAAAAAAAAAGATTGCTTTTTAGTCAGAAACTTCCAGTTTTAACACAAAAGACCAAAGCCAAGCTTTAAAACACACTTTTAGACACTAAACAAAGGACTTATACACAAACACACACGAGCGTGCTTTCATAGGTGAGGAAAGCGCTCCCCCTCGTGGCTTTCTAGGTGCAATGCAGGCCACATCCTGCAAGGACTTTAGACTTTAAACCCAGAAATTTTTTTTTTTTAGACAAAAGTAAGGAGAACAAAGAAGAATGAGATCTCAATAAATACAAAGGTGTCTCAACTCAGGTTTTTCTTTGAGAGCATAACACAACTAGGTGCCTCTGGAAGTACAGGGTCTCTACTCAGTCCCCTTTAATTATCTTTCTTGAGAAACATATAAATGTGCAAACACAAAATCGTGATAGAAGCTGATGGACCTGGTCCCTTCAGCTCCTACTAATTGTCTTTCCAGAGTACAACTAAATGCATCCCAGAGAATCCTAATTAAGACCAAAGGATCTCCTACCAATGTCTTGGTCTTTGGAGAGTTCCAACGGGACTAGATTCAACTCAGTAATCCTGGAAAGCTGGCTTTACCTACATACTTCCAAAGTTACAACTCAGCGACACAGACAATCTGCTTTACCTACACACCTCTGGGGTTACAACTCAGTAAAAGCAATGGTTTTGCTTTACCTACAAAATTCCAGAGCTACAACTCAACAAAACAAAAGATCTACCTCACCTACAATTTTCAGAGTTTCAGCTCAGCAAAGCAGCTTTGAAGGCACTTCTTACATCACTGGAGTCACAATTCAGTGAAGCCCCCAAATTACCTACATTCTAGTCCCAAACAAATTTGACCAGTATTAGTCTCAGACAGAAAAGCAAAAGCATGAGTTCAGAGGAAAACTAGACAATTCAGTAAAGCAAAAAGAGTTGCTGGCAGGCCTCTGGTGGTGCAGTGGATAAAGCGTCGACCTGGAAATGCTGAGGTCACCGGTTCAAAACCCTGGTCTTGCCTGGTCAAGGCACATATGGGAGTTGATGCTTCCAGCTCCTCCCCCCTTCTCTCTCTCTCTGTCTCTCCTCTCTCTTTCTCTCTCTCTCTGTCTCTCCCTCTCCTCTCTAAAATGAATGAATGAATGAATGAATGAATGAATAAATAAATAAATAAATAAGAGTTGCTTTACTTACCTCCTCGAGTTCTCTGCCGAATTGTCCAAATTGTCTAATTTGGGAACTGGAGATGTCTACTGGGGAACTATCCAGACCCAGCCTCGAAAACATTTCAAGTGGTGCGCCTCTCCTCAGGACTCAAGCGGAACCAGGCAGCCTCCTGGAGAGACCAGCTGATTCAGGTACCTCTACCCAGTGACACGACACATTGTAGGCCCCATGTTGGGCACCAAATGTTGTAAAGTACCCAATCCACAATTCCATGGGTTTTCATAGAGGCATATAGTCCAAATAAGTTTTTTAAAAGTTTTATTAAAGGAGGAAATTTATTAAATATGCTGGCCACATACAGCTTACATGGGGCAGTCTCAAATCATGTGTGTGCCCCACAAATAGTTCAGGGGCTGTTTATGTACTCTTAATTATACATGGGCATGGAAAAATACCTGACATCACGGTATAAACCTACACCTTTTGTTTTCTCTTATACAGGTTTGGGGAAAAGATGAAGGGAGAGGGGATGGGACACAATTCATTAGCAAGTTTATAACATCTGTCTATAGGATTCATAAAAACGCTTCTACATTAAAACTTACAAGGCAACGTACTGGTAAAAATGTCACTTTACATACTAAAAGACATTCCTATAATTTCTAGTGTTCATTTGCTATTTCTTTGTCCAGAGATACATACATTAACTACATGCTTTCAGGAGGGGAGAGGTAGTTTCCATGAGGACAAATGCCTGTAAATGGTCCATTAGTATAAAAAAGGTTTAATTTAACCTTTCTCTCCCTACACCTGGCTAACTATTCACCCATTTCCCCATAGGTATTGGGGAAGGTCAGAGAATCCAAGTCTCCTTCCTCTTCTGCATTTACAACACAATTCCACAGCCATCTTGGTTTTATGCTAATCACACAAGTACAGAGATCATTTACAAAATATCTCTGTATGCCTAGCCCAAATTAATAAAATATTCTTTAAGCTTCCTAAAACATTAATATTAATTCTGTAGCCTTTGGTACCTTACAATAATACCTAGAGCCAAACCTGAGGGAAAGACTCAAGGAAAAACTCAAAACTGAGGTGAAAAAAAGCTATGTTAGGAATTAACAGAGCTGAGGAAGTCAACCAAGACCACCTCAAAAAGGTTTTTTTGGTTTTTCCAGCCTAAATGGAACCCTAATATCACTGCGGGATGGGAAGCTTTCAACACTTTTCACCAGTTTCTGTTAGTCGAAATCAGGGCAGCTGCTAAGAAACTCATAAATTTGTCTAAGGTGTCAGAAGTTATTCAGGGTCCTCAGGAGACTCCTGCAACTTTCTTTTTTATTTTTTTTTCTTAGATTTTTGTTTTTTCATTGTTTTTAGAAAGAGAGGAGAGAGAGTAAGAGAAACAGAGAGAAGGAGGGAGGAGCAGGAAGCATTAACTCCCATATGTGCCTTGACCAGGCAAGCCCAGGGTTTTGAACTGGCAACCTCAGCATTCCAGGTCAATGCTTTATTTACTGCGCCACCACAGGTCAGGCCCCACAGCTTTCTTAAAGAGACTGCAGAAAGCTTATAGAGTTTATACACCTCTAGACCCTGAAGCGCCCAAAAATGCTAGAGTAGTTAGCTTTGCTTTTTGTGCCCAGTCAGCTCCAGACATCAGAAAGAAACTCCAGAAAATAGAAGGGTTCAAGGGCATGAATTGGTCCCAGCTAGTCAGAGTAGCTCAGAAAGTTTGTAACAATGAGAATAAAGCTAGGGAAAAGCAAGACAAAAAGATTACTAAGTACCTGGTCTTATCTCTCCAGGCAGAAGAGAACAGAAGCTCCATCTCCACACATGCTGCAGATGGCTTTTCCAGTCTACCTGAATCATTACCAGCTAGAAGCAGTGGTCATTGGGACTTGGATGTGAGCTGCAAAGTATAGAATTGTGACAACAATTCCAGTGCCATGCGGACTTTTCCTGGATGTGGATTTTTCCTGGACTCCTGCTCCTTGTGACAGCTCCTAACAGACTGAACTGGGGTTGGGTTGCATTTTTCAGGGATTTGACATGGTGTTGGGGCCAACTTGGACTTGGTGAACATGTTAAGGATACTACTCTTTTATGGATTCTTGCTGTATTGGCCAAGAGTTTGCTTAAAGGCTTTAATCACTGTAAAAAAAAAAAATAGAAGACTGGATAAAGAAGATGTGGCACATATACACCATGGTATACTATTCAGCCATAAGAAATGATGACATCAGATCACTTACAACAAAATGGTGGGATCTTGAGAACATTATACGGAGTGAAATAAGTAAATCAGAAAAAAACAAGAACTGCAGGATTCCATATATTGGTGGGACATAAAAATGAGACTAAGAGACATGGATAAGAGTGTGGTGCTTACAGGGGGCGGGGAGAGGGAAGGAGGGTGAGGGTGAGGGAGTGGGGGAGGGGCACAAAGAAAACTAGATAGAAGGTGATGGAGGACAATCTGACTTTGGGTGATAGGTATGCAACAGAATTGAATGACAAGATAACCTGGACATGTTTTCTTTGAATATATGTACCCTAATTTATTGATGTCACCCGTTAAAATAAATTTATTTATATAAAAAAAAGATTACTAAGATAGTAGTAATAGCAGCACTCCAGGAGGCTAATTCACAAAGGACCCCCAGGGAAGAAAGGCAAAGAAAAGAATATAAAGGAAAAAACTAGAATCAAATTAGGAACGAATCAGTGAACATACTGCAAGGAAGAAGGGCATTAGAGAAATGAATGCCCCAAGAAAATCACCCTCTGCCAAGGCAGGCTCCCAAGTTTTGAGTCTCAAGGACTGATGGGGCCAAAGCTCCTTTTCACTGAGCCCCTGGGAGCCTATAGTAATGGCAGTAATAAGGGGAAAACTGTAGACTGGAGCAACTCATTCAGTTTTAACTGAGCCTCTTAGACCTATCACCACACACAAAACTCCAGTGCAAGGGGCCACTGGAAAAACTCCATACTATCCATGGACCACCCAGTGGACAGTCAATCTAGGGTAAAAGACCATCACCCATTTGTTCTGGGTCATGCCTTAATGCCCCTACTCTCTAATAGGACAGAACTTATTTCAAAAGCTTCAGGCTATCATCTCTTTTAAGGGAGAAAATACCACCTTAACTATAGGGGCCATAAGAAAATTCCAGACATCAGGCTGCAGCTACTCTAAACCTGCCCTCTCTCCAAGGAATATCTCTTACAGGAATCAACTAGGTTCAGAGATACCAGCAGCCCGTCTCTTCTCCAGCAACTTCAGGAAAGGTATCCAGGAAAGGTAACCAACCCTCCCAGACTAGCTGCCCACCAACTGGCTGTGGACATGCAGCTGCTATTAATCCTGCAAGCCCACTCCCCACTGATGACCTGGCCACCCTGTTACATAACTTCACGGAGGTAATCAACATGATACAAACTGCCCGCCCAGACTTAAAGTACTCTAAGCTACCTGACACCAATAAGGTACTTGTTGGGCAGATAAAATATATTATGCTCACTTTGTTAAAGATGGCGCTGCCCACATGGAAGCCTGTCGCCCAGGTGATATTAATGTGTGTTGGGGGCAGGCTGTGGGCAGGCAAGATCCTTGTAGCCTGGGGCTTGGTTTTAGGACTAAGCCTTTCCCACCCGTTTTGATGTGGGGTGGTACAATCCCATCATTCCTCAGATAAGTGACTTTGTATTAGAGACTTCTCTATTTTGTATATTGGATTAAAGGTTTTGATTTCTACACTATAAAATGGGGGCAGAACGAGAGCTTGCTTTCTTGGTTCCTGGGATTAATATTAGAGGAGAGAGCAGAGGAGACCAGACAAAGGCCACGTGAAGGAGGCCAGGAGAAGCAGCCAAGATGGTGGAGTGTTGAGTGAGAAGCCAGTTTGTGCAGAGTTTGTGCAGGGAGAAGGAAGGAGATGGGGAACAGAGGTGAATAAGTCTGGTGAGCTAGAAACCTTTGATTCTAGAAAACTTGGATAAGTCAGTAGCTTTGTGAGCACTGAATGTGATTGGGTTTTTGTGCCCAGTGTGTGTTTTTACTTGCCCGCTGGGTGGAAGCTAGAATTAAAGATGATGGCCCACCAGCTTTTGGCTCTGTTGTTTCTTTGCCGACTGTCTGAATCCAATGCGAACCTGCAAGGGCCAGGCTTCTGTGATGGTAGCCCTGGCTACTGACTTTACAGTACTGTACACAGATGGAAGCAATCATGTACAGGATGGCTCAGGTATACAGGGGCTACAACAGTAATCCTGGTCCAGGTCATCTAGTTGCAAGTGCTGAGCCAGGAAACTTCAGCACAAAAAGCAGAACTTGTAGCCTTAACCAGGCCCTCGGATAGAAAAATGAAAAGCAATCTCCAGTTATACTGACAGTAGGTATGCTTTTGCTACTGCTCATGTTCATCTAGCAATCTACAAAGAGAGAGGATTTCTGATGTCTGCTGGTGAGAACATTAAAGCAAAGAAAAAATTTTAGCCTTACTAGAAGCCATTTGGTTACCAGAGACTGTAGCCTTTATTCATTGCCCAAGGCACCAGAAAAGAAAGTCAATAGAAACAAAAGAAAATCAGGCAAAAAATTAAGCAGCCAAAAAAGTAGCCCTAAAACCAGTAGGGCCTTTAGAAATTTTATTAACTAAAAAAAGGACAACTAAGAATAATAAGAAAATAGTTAGAAATGCCAGACAAAAGATTTTTCTTACCTAAAACCCTAAGCAAAGAAATTATCAGGCTTAGAATCTATTGCAGAAAGCATAGTGTCCAAGTATTTATTTTAGTCTGTGCTTAAGTAAATACTAAGCACGTAAAGAAGTTATAAAAAAAAAAAAAAAAGTAGAGAAAGAGGAATTTTCCCAGATAAACATTTAGAAATAAATTTTACTAAAATAAAGCTTTTCAAGATAGGTAAAAGCTTTCCCTACTAGAAATAAGACTGCAATAACAGTTGTTAAGAAATTACTGTATAAAATTATTCCTAGATTTAGCTTGCCCATTAATATTGGGCCCAAGATCTCACAACTAGTAGGAAAGGCACTCAATATTAATTAAAAATTTCATTGTACTTACAGGCCTCAGAGTTCAAGACAAATAAAAAAATTAAACCGAACTCTGAAAAAAGTCCTGACCAAATTCATTCTAAAAATTGGACTAACTTACTCTCCCTAATTCTGTTAAAAGCTAAATGCACCCCTTACTAGGCAGGATTCACCCCGTATAAAACTGTATTAGGCAGAGCAACACTCCTTCTCCCTAAGCTCCCTTAGAGACTCCCTCAGAGATAGTACAAATGAATCCCACCAACCCCTGTAAGTTGATTCTGAGAAGGATAACATACCCTGCTCCAGCCACAAACCAGAAGCTGGCCCTGGAAACCCTTTCCCCCGTGTTTGCCCCATTGAAGCTTTCCCTCCCCTCTCCTTGAGTCCTGGGAAACCTTAAACAAAGAAATCACTTGCCCATTGCTTAGATACTGTAAATGTATATAATCTGTAAGAAAATCAACTTCTGGGAGCTTGTGTTTTGGAGCTACAAGTCCCATGTGCTGCACTGGCTTTAATAAATCCTACTTCCTTCATCAATTTGTCTGGGTGTTTTTGTCCTCCTTTGATTCCTGTAATATATGGTGCATTGGCAGGGAACCAAGAAGGAAAGATGCCGGCAATAGGCGGACTTCAGGCACCCTGTTGGGGAGCCCCAAACTGCCCTGCAGATGCACCTGCTGAGAGTACACTGGGGATTTTCCTGTGTGGACACCTCTGTGGGACAGGGGGGATTCCCTTCATCAGCCCCAGCAAGGACCAGACAACAAAGGAACGAGGAAACAAGAGCGCGTCAGAGCCACGGTAAGGAAAACTGGGCAAGGGAAGCTAGCTAGGGTCCTGCCTCACTGGGCAGAAGGGAGGCCTGATCACCCTTTGGAGAATCACAAATCACTCTCCATAGGTTAAGAACAGCGACTGTACACTCTCCACACGTGTGGGGTGCAGTCCCCACAGGAGTGGTGAGTGGTCACCCTCCACAGGTTGTGGGGAATGGACCCCAGGGGTTAGGAGTGGTGACTCATCACCCTCCATGGTTTAGGAGTGGTGACTCATCACCCTCCTCTGGTGTGCGGGAGGTTGTGTGAAAGAGTGAGTGCGGAGTGAACGAGACAGACACCAGGAAAAGGTTCTGACTTTCTCCCACAGGGTCAAAGTGAGTGTTGGGTCCTGAATCACAGTTAGGGTGACTCATGTGGCTAAGAGGCAGAATTGCGTGCTGACAGTTTATATCAGCCTGCCCTAAGCCAAGAGGGCCTGCCATTACCTGGAGGGGAGCTGCCGGTGACAGACTGAAGCAAGTGGCGTCCCCTCCAAGTTCCCCCTTCCTTTTCCCCCATTCCTTCTTGTGGCATGACTGTTGTCTATTGTGGGAGGTATGGAAGGTTCACAGGGAAAACCCACTCCTTTAGCCACAATGGTCAAGAATTTTAAGAAAGGGTTCTCAGGGGATTACGGGGTTATTATGTCCCCAGGGAAACTGAGGACCTTCTGAGTTAGAATGGCCCACTTTTAAGGTAGGGTGGCCATCAGAAAGAAGCTTGGGTAAGTCTGTTTTACAGAAGGTGTGTCAGTAGTCACTAGAGATCCAGGCCACCCCGACCAGTTTCCGTACATAGACACTTGGCTTACACTAGTTTTGCACCCATTCACCTAGCTTAGAGGTCAGGCTTCTACAGTACTGGTAGCTAAGGCAGGGAAGCGTTCCACCAGACTCAGAGAGCTGCTACAGCAGACAAGGCCAGAAATTTTAACCTCTAGGGAACCAGAAGAAGCAGAAACTCTGGCTCCTCCACCTTACATACCAGTGAGGCTCTACCTGTCCATACCCAACTCCCTGTCCACCCCAGAGACTGCACTGACTCAGGCCCATCATCACCAGACATATAAGGTCCCAGCATAAGCTTTCCCAAGCCCAAGCCAGAGGTGACTCCCACTGCACTGCCAGAATCAGGCCCAGGCTCTCCCCTCATAGCTATAGGAGGTTATGCTCAAAAACAACGCCTGGTATGCAGATGCCTCTGAGAGAAGTAAGAAACACAGGAATAAATGAGCAAGGGAATATAGTGGAACAGAGAGTGCTGGTGTATCAACCTTTCACCACCACCAACCTCCTCAATTGGAAGCACCACACTCCCTCTTATACAGAAAAGTCTCAGGCCCTAATAGATCTCATGAAATCCATATTTCAGACCCACAATCCTACATGGGCAGACTGCCATCAATTGCTCCTCACTCTTTTCAACACAGAGGAAAGACGTCGGATAATGCAGGTGGCAACTAAATGGCTAGAGGAGAATGCTCCTGAGGAACACCAGAATCCCCAGGAATATACAAGGGTCCAGATGCCAGGAGAGGATCCTAAGTGGGACCTGAATGAAGAGGAGGGCTTGAGATGGCAGCCCCCTCTGAGGACAAACAGGTGGACTTCACCAAGATGCCCAAAAGTCAATGTTACCAGTACCTGCTGGTATTAGTATGCACCTACTCAGGATGGATAGAAGCCTACCCCACCCTGACTGAAAAAGCTAGAGAAGTAACAAGGGCATTTCTCAGAGGCATTCCAAGGTTTGAATTGCCACTTCAAATGGACTCCGACAACAACCCAGCCTTTGTGGCTAAGGTAGTACAAGAAATAGCTCAAGCATTGGACATCACCTGGAAGCTTCACACAGCATACAGGCCTCAGAGCTTGGGAAAGGTGGAACACATGAATAGGATTCTGAAGTTAAGGCTTAGCAAATTATGTCAGAAAACAGGTCTTAAATGGGTACAAGCTTTGCCTCTAATATTGTTTAAGGTTTGGTGCACCCCTTCCAAGAACACTGGGCATTCACCTTATGAGGTATTATACAATAGGACTCTCCCAATATTACATAGCTTGCCAGGGACTTCCCAAGAATTAGGAGAAACAGAACTACATAAGCAATTAGAAGCTTTAGGCAAGGTGGCTGGTACCATATCCAAGTGGGTGTTAGATAGGGCTCTGATCAGTTTGTTTGCACCTGCCCATTCTTTTTCCCCAGGAGACTAGGTGTGGGTAAAGGATTGAAATCCAGCTCCTCTCCAACCCAGGTGGAAGGGACCCTTCACCATGATCCTTACTACTCCCACTTCTGCCAAAGTAGAAGGCATACCCACTTGGATTCACCACAGCCAGCTGAAGCCTGTGGCCCCAGCAGAGACACATTTGTGGACAGCAGAGACTAACCCTGCCAACACTTGTAAGTTGACCCTGAGAAGGACTACATGCCCTGCCCAAGCCACAAACCGGGAGCTGGCTGGTCCACATACGACCGAAGACTGAGGAACCTTGCCATGGGAATCCTTATAATTGGACTCTGGGGAGGGAAGGGAATTAGGGCAGAGGACTGTGAACTGTGCATCCATGTCACCAAGGAAGGTCAAAAGGTCTCCACCACCTTGCTTTTCTATACCTTCTATGAGTGTGAGGGAACTCAGAAAGGGACCTGCACCTCTAATCAGACTCAATATTCAGTATGTGACTCAGAAGATAACCAGCCCTATGTCTGTTACAATCCTATAGATCCTCCTACTACAACAATATTTGAAATAAAAATAGCAGCAGGAGATGGGGAAAATGGGTAGAAGAACCAACAATAGCCCAGATCAAAGTTAAAGAAAACCCCAGACAAGTTAAAGTGGGTTTTGATGCATGTGCAGCCATAAGCCAGGCAACATGGGAGGAAGGAAGGACCTGCGGGTCTCTCAGCTGGGAGAAAAGCTACAGGGTAGAAGAAAAGTATATGTGCTCACAAAGTTTCACCTGTGAAACCAGCTGTGTATATTGGTCATGTGTCTTATAGGCAACCTGGGAAAAGGGTAGTTCCAAGAAGAGGGAAGTATACCTGAGGAAAGGAACAGCCCTGTCAAATTGTACTAGCCATGGGTCCAATCCCTTAGAGCTAGTTATAACCAATCCTCTGGATCCTCGCTGGAGGAATAATGAGGTATTAACCCTTGGCATTAATGGAGCTGGCTTAAACCCCTATGCCCAACTCATCATCCGGGGCCAGATACAGAACCACCCGGTTCGAGCCTTCCAAGTGTATAAATCCTTTTATGAAGAAGCAATTAGATCCCTACCACCACTCCCACCAACAGCTAAGAACTTGTTCCTCAGGATGGCTGAGGGAATAGCCCATTCCCTAAATATCACCTCTTGCTATGTATGTGGGGGAACTCTAACAGGGGACAGCTGGCCATGGGAAGCTAAGGAACTAGTTCCCACAGAGGCTAGGCCAAATATAATGACTCCCTGCACCTCTGACAACAGCCAGTGGATTTTAAAACATACTGTCATAGGGCAATACTGCTTAGCCAGAGGAGGAGGAGATCTGGCTGAATCAGTTGGAGAACTGACTTGCCTTGGGCAACGGTATTATAATCACCTCCAAGCAGAATGTGTCGTGGGGAAACTGGACAAAGAGAAATCCGTTGGCCAGATTCCCTGAGCTAACTAGAGCCTGGAAGGACCCAGGTAGGGCCAGAATCTGGGTGGCACCATGTGGACTTTAATGGATCTGTGGGAATAGGGCTTATGCCCATCTTCCCAAAATTGAAAAGGGAGCTGTATAATAGGTTTGATAAAGCCTTCCTTTTTCCTCTAGCCTCTGGAAACAGAACTGATTGGCTACCCAGCTCCATAGCCCTTACAACGGGTAAAAAGAACTCCATATAGGAGACTGGAAAGATGATGAGTGGCCCCCAGAGCAGATAATCCAATACTATGGACCTACTACCCTGGGCAGAGGATGGATCTTGGGGATACTGCACCTCTATTTATATGTTAAACTAGACTATCCGATTGCAGCCAGTTTTGAAAATCATTACCAATGAGACTGGGAGAGCCCTAACCCTCCTTGCACATCAGCAAACTCAGATGAGAAACACCATCTACCAAAACAGGTTGGCACTAAATTATCTGCTAGCAGCAGAAGGAGTGTGTGGAAAATTCAATCTCACTAATTGTTGCCTGTAAATAGATGACCAGGGCCAGGGAGTTGACAATCTTGTCAAGAAGATGACAAAACGGGCACACGTGCTGTGCAAGTTTGGCACAAATGGAAACCCGGTAGCCTTTTTGGGGGATAGTTCTCAGCCTTTAGTAGGTTTAAAACCTTAATGGGAGCAGTCTTACTACTCCAAGGAATTTGCTTGATAGGTCCGTGTTTATTGCCATTATTAATGAACAGCATAAAGAACATGATGACAGAGGCCACAGTAGAGCAACGAGCAATGGCCCATGTATAATTTACCCACCACTATCAGGCCTTCCCCTTAGGACCAGATAAAGAATGTGAGACTCCAGTATAAAAGAAATTCTGAACTCTCAACGGGGGGGAGTGTGGGAGGAGGGGCAGGTCTCCTCTTCCCTGAGAAGGAAGAAATGAAAAGAATACAAGGGAAATAAGCCAGCTGGGGGTAACCGAGCCAGCCAGTGATAAATTATCTGTATCCCATAGTTACAATACAAACAAGAACAACAAGATCTGTATGTAACTATGGCCAGTGATCTGGAAACCCTTTCCCCCTTGTTTACCCCACTAAAGCTTTCCCTCCTCTCTCCTTGAGTCCTAGGAAACCTTAATCAAAGAAATCACATTACCCTGGCTGGTTGGCTCAGTGGTAGAGTGTCGGCCTGGCGTGCGGAAGTCCCAGGTTCAATTGCCGGCCAGGGCACACAGGAGAGGCGCCCATCTGCTTCTCCACCCCTCCCCCTCTCCTTCCTCTCTGTCTCTCTCTTCCCCTCCTGCAGCCAAGGCTCCATTGGAGCAAAAGATGGCCTGGGCGCTGGGGATGGCTCCTTGGCCTCTGCCCCAGGCAGTAGAGTGGCTCTGGTCGCGACAGAGCGACGCCCCGGATGGGCAGAGCATCGCCCCCTGATGGGCATGCCGGGTGGATCCCGGTCAGGCGCATGCGGGAGTCTGTCTGACTGCCTCCCCGTTTCCAGCTTCAGAAAAGTACAAAAAAAAAAAAAAAATCACATGTCCATTGCTTAGAAACTGTAAAGGTATATAACCTGTAAGAAAATCAACTTCAGGGAGCCCGTGATTTGGAGCTACAAGTCTCACGTGCTCTGCCAGCTTTAATAAATCCTACTTCCTTCATCAAGTTGTCTGGGCATTTTTGTCCTCCTTTGAATCCTGCAATACTGGAATGGTGAGGTTGCTGGTTTGAAACCCTGGGCTCATCAAGGCACATAAGCAAAGCAATCAATGAACAACTAAAGTGAAGCAACTATGAGATGATACTTCTCACTCCCCACCTCCCCTCTTTCTCTGTAATATAAATAAATAAAATCTTTAAAATAAAAATAAGATAAAATGTGAAAGGAAAAAAGCAAGTAGACCCCAGGAATTAAATAAGCCAAACTCAAAAGAGAAGGGCAGCAGAACTTACGCCTCAGCAGCAGTAGCCCTGTGATCACACCCAGGACCCAGAGGCCAAGGACTGACTTACCAAGGCAATTACACAAACACCATTCTCTCAAAAGAAAAATTTTTGCAAAGCAAGAATTGTAATTATTTATATAACTGTCATTAATCACCTCAACAATGACAACTAATGGCCATTTATTGGCCGGTGCCCTTTAGATACACTGGATGACTCATTCCTCTGGGGTCACATGGCCTGGGTGGTAAAAGAGCTGAGGACTGTCCCTACTCCTCCTTCAGTAGCCAGAAACATATCAGCCCACACCTGGGGCCATCTGAGTATGAACATAAAAGAGTTTCCTACAAAGCCCTGGCCAGTTGGCTCAGCAATAGAGTTGGCCTAGTGTATGGAAGTATCGGGTTCAATTCCCAGCCAGGGCACACAGGAGAAGCGCCCATTTGCTTCTCCACTCTTCCTCCTCTCCTTTGTCTCTCACTTCCCCTCCTGCAGCCAAGGTTCCCATGGAGAAAGTTGGCCCCAGGCTCTGAGGATGGATCCATGGCCTCTGCCTCAGGTGCTAAAATAGCTCTGGGATTGCAACGAGCAACAGCCCAGATGAGCAGAGCATTGCTTCCTGGTGGACATGCCAGGTGGATCCCGGTTGGGCACATGTGGGAGTCTGTCTCACTGCCTCCTCGCTTCTCACTTCAGAGAAATACAAAAAAAAAAATTAAGAGTTTCCTACACAAATTTTAATGTAATAAAGTATTATTGAGTCAAACACCTGGAATACTTCCTTACAAAAGCTTTTTGGTTTTGTTGTTTTTTTAATAAGTATTATTCCTGAAATAAACTGCCCAGGGCCATAGTGATAGAAGAGACTGAGTAGACATTTCATGTTTTTGTTACAGACTTTAGGGAAAAACTCAAGATATTTTTATTATGTACAATCTTGGAAGTCACAGATTTAAAAACAAACAATCAAACCCAATCACAGGCAATGGAATCCAGGCTTGCGATTCACCATGTTACTTTGGGAAAACAACAACTTCTTATGGCCTCTGTGCTTCCTTCTATGAAATGGAGATGAAGCTGTCTCATGGAGCTATTCAAAAAATCAGTGAAAAAAACTATTATGCCTCCAAGAAAATAAATTTACCTGTGTTCACTTTAACTGATTTTGTAGTTCTTACCAGTTTGTCATATTACAAGGCTTGTTGAGGTTTCTCCCATACAGCTTGCCTTATAACCATTAGCAAGATACTAGGACTAGCTATCTCTAAGAGAAGTCTACAAAATTTCTTCAATAAAGATAATAATAAATTATATTTATTGTTATAAAAGATTCTGCGTGAGTACATCCAACTATACATCATTTCTTTAGGCTCTAAGAAACAATGTGTAAGCTGGTTGGTGAAATTCTATAAAAGCAGTGAAATTCAATAGACCACCAATTCTACAGTCCCAAATTCTCTCCTGGGTCCAACATTTTGCTGCTATGGTCATCAGAAAGAAAAGTATTATCTCCAATGCAGTGCAAGCATCTTATGTTTAGACAACAAAAGGACACAGGGAGAGGGATCATGAGGAACAGGGCCACCAAATGGAGAACAGGCCAGACAGGATTAAGACAGACCCACAATTGTGTTCCTCATCACAGGAGAACAAGCATCTAATGCAATTGGGCACTTCAGCCCCAACATAGCCAAATCAAGTGTGCATTTGCAAACTATGCAAGGGATTTTGTTCGGGAGCAAAATAGCTTAGGTCAGGAATCAACATCTTTTATGTTTAGGGGATGAGGCTACTCTTGCTTCACAGGGTTTTCTTTGAGAGCACTTGGCACACTGCCAACACACTTGGGTGGTGCCATGACAATTCAGTGGGTGTGAGATATAGCTTTCCCTCAGGCACCAGGCTGAATGGACAGAGAAAATGCAAAATACAAATAGCTTTCAAGGAAATGCTGAGATAAAAAGCCCACTAGAGAACAGGCAGAATGACCTGTTTGGTTGGGAATGAATCATTCCGTTATACACTGATGGATATTGTTTGCAAAAAATTCTGGCTAAAAGGTATAATTAAAGCTCCTGTATAAGCACCAGGATTCCATGAGCTCTCAGACTGATTTCTCCATTCTCTTGGCAACTTAGGCATATCCTTCAAGAAAAATTTCTATTTCTGTTTTTATAAATGTTTTTCTTTCTTGATACTCTTCCATAGACATTTAGACTGTGCCCTCTTAATTTTGCCTTTCTGGAGAATTCTATCACATTCACAACAATGACATGTTCTATTAGAATGAGAGGAGCAAAATTCTAGTGGTCTTCACTCAAAAGCTAATTTTCAGAAGTCCTCTATCATCTTCAAGAAAGATGATGTCAAAAGAACTGTTCCAGTGTTAGTCTCCAACCACCACTATTGCTACTGAACTGTGCTAAGTCCGTATCTCCTCCAGCAGGCATTGAGTTCCTTGAAAAAAGGAACTGTTTCTTATTCAATGCTTACTAAAACATATCATATCACTGGCACAAAAGAAATAGTTAACAAATGCTTGTAATCTGTTAATTTATTACTATTGTCACCACAGAATCTTCTAGCTGCAAAGACCTCAGATATCAAATGGTCAGTGGTTCTTGAAGCTGCATCAAGTATAGCCCCTATACACCAAGGTTGTGGGTTCAGTCACCAGGTAGGGCACATACAAGAGTCAACC
The DNA here is from genome assembly GCF_036850995.1 of Saccopteryx leptura. Taxonomy (NCBI): domain Eukaryota; kingdom Metazoa; phylum Chordata; class Mammalia; order Chiroptera; family Emballonuridae; genus Saccopteryx; species Saccopteryx leptura. Next base: position 290,560,989 of record NC_089504.1, read on the forward strand.
CAGTGATGGGATTCAAATAATTTAACAACCGGTTCTCTGCCCTAATGACCATTTTAAGTGTAAAAAAAGATATACCATCAGGTAGTTTATTACTTTGTTCATTTAATACTCAAATAAGAACAATAAAAGAGCTACACAAAATTAGATTATAAGAGTTTTAAAAATATTACTTTAAAATGTTAAATAATATCTGACAAAAAAAAAAACAGTAAAACTGTTACTTAAGATATTTCCATATTGCTTCTTTTTTTGTGACAGAGACAGAGAGACAGAGAGGGACAGGTAGGGACAGACAGACAGGAAGGGAAAGAGATGAGAAGCATCAATTCTTTGTTGCAGCTCCTTAGTTGTTCATTGATTGCTTTCTCATATGTGCTTGGCCAGGATGCAGGGGTTACAGCAGAGTGAGTGACCCTTTGCTCAAGCCAGCAACCTTTGGGCTCAAGCAAGAGACCATAGGGTCATGTCTATGAGCCCGCGCTCAAGCCAGTGACCTCAGGGGTTCGAACCCAGGTCCTCTGCATCTGACGCTCTATCCACTGTGCTACCACCTGGCTTCATATTGCTTCTTGATTGGCATCCTCACTTACTATTTTTTTCACCTACAGATGGAATGAACATTACTACAGGTGCTTAGAAGACACTATTGAGCAGATGAATGCTAAAAAAGAGTAAGGAATGAAAATTTGTGATTCCCACATTGGGTAGATGCCCAGGTGCCCACATTAGAGAGAACCCTAATAACAAGTGCCATTTTAATCACCAGTTCCCAAACTCAACAAAAAATTAGGTATCGTTCTGCCAAACTGGTGCGAACCTGTTGAATCCCACCACTGAGTCAACCAATGAATGTATGAATAAGTGGAACAACAAATTGATATTTCTCTCTTTCTTTCTTTCTCTCTTTCTTTCCTCCCCCACCTTCCTCTCACTTAAAATTATGAATTTTTTATTTCTAAAAATTAAAAAAAAAAAGAATCAGCCAGGCACTTTTTAAACACAGTCTAGTACCACCACAGACCTACTGAACCACTACTTCTAGAGGTAGGGCCTGGAGTTTTATTTCTTTAAAGGCCCCTCTGGTGATTTGAAAATACAACAAAGCTTGGGAACCACAGACCTAATTCAACAAACAACTAAATGATTCACACTAAGAATCATTTGGTTGTTCATGTATCTATTTATCAAAAAGTACTGAATTTCTATATTCTAGGCACTAGGATTAAATATATATGATATGATCCTGGCCCTCACAGAATAATCTCTAAAGGATTCAGATAAAAAACAAGCAATTAATATACAACATGACATGTAACATAACAAGCATAAGAACAAAAAAAGGTAATTTGATGCAACAGCTCTCTAGACCTGTCTTTACTTCCTGGGCCACACAGTACAGTGGAGTTCGCCTCCTGGAGCCCTCCCATCAGCACTATCACCAGAGGCCCTGAGATGTAGGAGAGGACATGCTGTTTTTATTTCAGGTAATGTCTATGCTGTTTTTTCATGGTTACAGAGCTAAGGAGGCCAATTCTGTTTCTGCCCTCTTCTTTTTGGGAAGGGCACTATCATTGGAAATAAAAAATGAACTAAAAATGCCAAATTTCACAAATCTTCAAAGCCAAATAGACATCTGGCATTACAAATAGGTAAGATCTTTACACTGTAATCTGTTTCTAAAAAATGGAGGAAAAAGAGATTATAGCAATTCAAGAATATGAAATAAGTTGTGTATTTTTTATCAAGTTCCAGGCACGCTCCAGTTAGCAAAACAAGATGCCTCACTGTCTTCTAAGAAGCATCATCAGTGCCATTGATGTTTTCCACTCTTATGCAAAAGATGATAGAAACTATCACAAGCTGAACAAGACCGAACTGAAGAAACTTCAGCAAGAGTTTGGAAACTGAAGATAAGGACAATCACTCTCCTTGCCCATTTACTCTGTTACCTGGGACTGTTTCCTTGGCTCCAGTAGCACTACCCTCTCCTAGTTTTCCTCCTACCTCTCCAGCTATTTCCTGTCAGGGTTATTGGAAGTTCCTCTTCTTCTGTCCATCACTTAAGGGTTGATATTCTCTGGAATAATCATTTTATTTTATGCATATACCTTTATGAAGATAATTTCACTAACTTTCTTTGCTTCAACCAACCTCTGCATGCTGAATCTTTTAATGACTTCATCGGTCCAGATCTCTCTTCTTTTTTTTAATTTTTTTTTACTTTTCAATTACAGTTGGCATACAATATTATATTAGTTTCCAGTGTAAAACCCAGTGATTATACATTATATATCTTACTAAGTGATCATCCTGATAAATATTTCTGATACCGAACATAGTTATTAGAATATTCCTGACTATATTCCCTATGCTATACTTTACATCCCATGACTGTTCTGTAACAACCAATTTGTACTTCTTAATCCTGTCACCTTTTTCACCCATGCCCCCAATCTCCTCCCATTTGGTAACCATAAAAATGTTCTATCTATAAGCCTGTTTCTGTTTCACTTATTCATTTATTTTGTTTTTTAAACTCAGTTGATAGATATGTATTTATTGCCATTTTATTATTCATGTTTGTTATCTTTTCTTCTTCTTCTTCTTCTTCTTCTTCTTCTTTTTCTTCTTCTTCTTCTTCTTCTTAAAGAAGACACTTTAACATTTCATGTAATACTGGTTTGGTGGTAATGAACCCTTTTAGCTTTCTTTTTGTCTGGGAAGCTCGTTATATGTCCTTCAATTCTAAATGATAGCTTTACTGTGTAGAGTACTCTTGGTTGTAGGTCCTTGCTTTTCATCACTTTGAATATTTCTTGCCACTCCTTTCTGGCCTGAAAAGTTCTGTTGAGAAATCAGCCAACAGTCTTATGGGAGCTCTCTTGTAGGTAACTAACTGTGTTACTTCTGCTACTTTTAAGATTCTCTCTTTGTCTTTAACCTTTTGCATTTTAATTATGATGTGTCTTGGTGTAGGCTTCTTTGGGTTCATCTTGTTTGGGACTCCCTGAGCTTCCTGGACTTGTATGTCTACTTTCTTCACCAGGTTAAGGAAGTTTTCTGTCATTATTTTTTCAAATAGTTTTTCAATTTCTTGCTCTCTCTCTTCTCCTTCCAGCACTCCTGTGATGCAAATGCTAGTACACTTTAAGTTGTCAGAGAGCCTACTTACACTGTCTTTATTTTGGGAGGTTCTTTTTTCTTTTAGCTGTTCTGATTGGATGTTTTTTGCTTCTGCGTATTCCAAATCACTGATTTGATTCTTGGCTTCATCTACTCTACTGTTGATTTCCTAAAAATTATTCTTCATTCCAATTAATGTATTCTTCATTTCTGACTAGTTCTTTTTTATGGTTTCTATGTCCTCACTAAGTTCCTTGAGCATCCTTATAGCCACTGTTTTGAACTCTGTATCTGATAGTTTGCCTGCCTCCATCTTATTTAGTTATTTTTCTGGAGATTTCTCCTGTTCTTTCATTTGGGACATGTTTCTTTGTCTCTACATTTTGGCTGCTTCCCTATGTTTGTTTCTATGTATTAGTTAGAGTTGTTATGTCTCCCAAACTTGTTATAGTGGCTTTGTGTAGTAGGTATCCTGTAGGACCCAGTGGCACAGCCTCCTCAGTCACATGGCTGGCTGATTCAGGTCTATGTGGTCTGTGTGCACTTCCTTGTTGCAGTTGAGCCTTGATTGCTGTTGGTGTCACTGGGAGGTATTGACCCCCTAGGTCAGTTGGCTGCAAGGACCAGTTGTGACTACAGTGGAGAAGCTGCTGTGCAAGAATTCTAGACCTCTCTTCTGAGCTTCCCACACATTAAGCATCTCCTTGGGTATTCCACAAACATCTCAAATTCAACCTTTACAAAATTTCCTCCCCTCATTCAAATTTTGCTCTATGTCTACATTCTGTATCTGAGAAAGCACAGCAGTATCACCCATTTATTTATCTAATCCAAGAAGCTGGATACCAATCTTGAAATCTCCTTCTCTTTTTACTGTCACATCAAATCAATCATCTAGTCCTGCTTATTCCAACTTCTAAGTAAATATCTCCCAGACTTCTCTCCTTAACAACTGCCCCTTCAATGGTCCATGGCCCAGGGGTCCCCAAACTTTTTACACAGGGGGCCAGTTCACTGTCACTCAGACCATTGGAGGGTTGCCACATACAGTACTCCAGGAGCACAGGATGCACCAATGGAAGAGGTGCCCCTTCTGGAAGTCTGGGGCCAGATAAATGGCCTCAAGGGGCCACATGCGGCCCACAGGCTGTAGTTTGGAGACCCCTGGTCCATGCCACTAGATTTTTACAACAGCTTCCTAATTGGTCTCTACACCTTTATTCTTACTCTTTCAATCATCACCACCTACAATCTATTACCCAACTTCAACTAAAGTGATCTGGTTTAGGTGTTTGTCTTACAGACTACCACTTAAACTCTATGGCACTTATTATATTATGTAATAATTGCCTGTTTACTTGTCTGTAAAGACAGCAACCATGACTATTATGTTTTCCTTTATATTTCTGCCACCTAAAGCCATTGCTGACACATATTCCTTTATTCATTTATATTTACTTGACATAAGTATCTTTCTAATCTCTGGGAAATATTAGTAAGTGAAATAGACAGGCTTTCAAAAAGCTGGCCGACAATGAACAAATAATCATTAGAATCACTATTTGAAAGATTTTCTCCATAAACATTATACATCTAGCTCTAATCTTTAAGTGGTAAAATTCCTTTTAACTTCTGGTTTCTGGGGCTCCAACATATTTTAGAAATGGCTTATAGTGGAAAGAAGAATTAAATATTGTATAATATCCTCCAATCACTCTATGATTTTTTTAATTTATTTTTTTATTAATTTTAATGCAGTGACATTGATAAATCAGGGTACATATGTTCCGAGAAAACATCTCCAGATTATTTTGACCTTTGATTGTGCTGCATACCCCTCACTCAAAGTCAAATCGTCCTCCATCACCTTCTATCTGGTTTTCTTTGTACCCCTCCCCTCCCCCAACTCCCTCCCTCTCCTTCCTCGCCCACTCTATGATTTTAACATTAATGAATCATAACTCTCATGGCCTATCTGAAGGACCTGCATATTTAAATTATAAACCTTGTAAAAATTAACAATAAATAATTAGTAAGTATTAATTTCTCCTTGGTTTTCTTGTGTGTGTGTGTGTGTATGTGTGTGTAACAGAGAGAGAGAGAGAGACAGAGAGAAGGACAGATAGCAAAGATAGACAGAAAGGGAGAGGGATGAGAAGCATCGATTCTTCATTGAGGCACCTCAGTTGTTCATTGATTGCTTTCTCATATGTGCCTTGACCAGGGGAGCTACATCAGAGCAAGTGACCCCTTGTTCAAGCCAGTGACCTTGGGCTTCAAGCCAGCAACCGTGGGGTCATGTCTATGATCCTACACTCAAGCCAGCAACCCCACACTCAAGCTAGTGAGCCCACAGTCAAGCCAGAGACCTCAAGGTTTCAAACCTGGATCCTCTGCTTCCCAGTCCAACACTGTATCCACTGTGCCACTACCTGGTTAGGCAGTTTTCTTCTATTTTTAAATTGATCACTCTCAGATTGAAAACTGAGATGAAGCATCATAGTCACAGTCTCTAAAACAGTTTATTTGTCACTCAGAAAACATATTTGTCATCAATTCATTCAACATCTATATTAATATTTCTATTTACCTATTGGAGTCCAAAAAAAGCAAAAACAAATCCTGCTATATATGCTAGTATAAAAGAGAGCTCTTTAAAAAAACTACTCAGTTTCAATGTTAAAGAAGGGACAAAATGGATTGTACAAATAAAAGTAAACAAAGCAAAGTCAATATTAAGTTGAAGCCAATGCAATTCAACATAGAAAGCAATGTTTTTGATCTAATAGGTGTATTTGAACTCTACATACTTATCTTTTAAGCATCCATGAAAGATTCATAAAAGCTAACAAACACAATTAAAACTGCAAAAAATTCAGATCACAACTTTGATGGTTTCTATAAAACTAGAAATTGATAATAAACAAATATAGTAAAAATATTTAGAATTTTAAAAGCACTCTTTTACATAACTCAGGTAAAGAAGGAAAGCAAAACTACAATTAAAATAACACTTTTTTTAAGGGAGAGGAGGAGAGATAGAGAGACAGATACCTGTGTGCATCCCAACCAGGACATACCTGCCAACCCCAGTCTAGGGCTGATGCTCAAGTCAACTGAGCTATTTTTAGTGCCTGAGGTCAGTGTTTGGACTAATTAAGCTTGCCTTAGCATTCAGGGCCAGCACTTGAACCCATCGAACCACTGGCTGCAGGAGAGGAAGAGAGACAAAGGGGGAAAGGGAGGGGAAGAGAAGCAGATAGTCGCTTCTCCTGTGTTCCTTGACCAGGGATCAAACCTGGGAAGTCTGTATGCCAAGCCAATGCTCTATCCACTGAGCAAACCAGCCAGGACCAAAACAACACTTTTAAATAATAATAAAAAGTCACCAAACATTAAAATCTGTAACTGAAGCCAATAAGCACTTGATTTACTTAACAAGAATAAAAAAGATATTAAGTATTCAATTTAATAACTTAGAAAATTAAGACATAAAACAGACTTAAGAGAAGCAGGAAGAAGGAAAATATAAAGATATAAGTAGAAATTCATGACTAGAAAAACAGAACAGCCAGGTAATTAATAAATGAAGAATTTAAGATATTTGGTAAATCATTAAGATAATTTTTTAAAAAAGGCTATATACATATGCTGAAACCAAAAATATTTCACTACAAATACAGAAGAAGACAATTTTATTGTAACAACTTCATTCTTAGAAAGACAGAAAAATAAAGGAGGGAATGAGGGAGGGAAAGAATGGATAATTTTCCTAGGAAGACTAATTTCCTAAAAGGTATGACTATATTCATAGAAAGAATTGAGAAGGCTGTCCCCTAGCTCACCTCTCAAATGCTTTAGGCCAGAGTGTTTCACAGGTGAATATTTTCAAATATTCATGGGACAAATAATTCCTACATTATTTAAACCATATTAGAGAATATAATATAAAGAAAGCTTTATAATTTTTTCAAAGGCACTACAACCCCAACATCAAATTCCCCCAAACCCCTCCAGTCTAGTTTATAAATATAGATGAAAACCCCTAAACAAAACACTAGCTAAGAGCAGTTTTTCTTTTTGAGTGGATGCCATGAGAGAATTGTACATGTCATCATGTGTGGTTCACTGCAGGAAGGCCACATTCACTAAGGGAAACCTGTACACCAGCTAATCCTAGCACATGGCACAGGAGAACCCCTGAGTGATCATCTCTAAAGAAATGGAAATTTTTTTTAACTCATGTTGTGTATTTTTATTTAAAATAGTTAAAGGAAAATTTATTTAAAATCAACAGCTGACATCATGCTACATAGCATGTCATTAAACTTAGGAAAGGCCTTTCATTCCACAAATATTTACAGAACACCTACTACACAATGGGCAATGGCAATGCACAGGCTACACAGTGATGGAAGAAAGCTTAGAGTCTAGTGAGAATTACCATTAAATTACAAAGTAGCCCTGGCCAGGTTGCTCAGTGGATAGAGCATTGTCCTGGCGCACCCAGGTTGCAGGTTTAATCCCGGGTCAGGGCACATACAAAAAGCAACCAATGAATACGCAACTAAATTGAACAATTAATTGAAACAATGAATTGATACCTCTATCTCTCCTATCCCCCTCTTCCTCTCTCGCTCTCAAATCAATTGGGAAAAAATATAAAATAGAAGATTTATAAAGTATAAAGGAAAAGAGCTGGTGCCATGAAATAAAAAAACAAGGAAATCAAACTTCAGTGGGAAAGAGGGTAAGAGAAAGTCTGTCTGAGGAAGTGACTAAAGAACAAGGGGTTTGCACCAATACAGGAAGATCAGAAAAGGAGAAAGTTAAGTACGTTTTTGGAAATAAAAAGGCAAAATGATCATTATTAGAGAGACTATAACACAATATATATACTATAACATATATAAATGTGTATATAATGGATATATAATATATGTGATACCATAACATAAATGTATGAGAGTGTATATATGAACCATAACATATGTATAAGTATATATATTATATATAATGGAATATAATATACATATATTTTTATATACAGTATTCCCCTTTATCCATGGGAGATGTGTCCCCAGACCACCGGTGGATGACTAAAACCATAGATAGTACCAAAACCTATACCAAATCCTATATATACTATGTTTTTTCCTATACATACATACCTATGATAAAGTTTCATTTATAAGTTAGGCACAGTATAAAATTAACAACAATAACTAATGATAAAATAGAGTAATTATAAAAATATATTGTAATAAAGTTATGTGAATGTTGGTTTCTCTCTCTCAACATGTTCTCTTAACCATTTCTTACTTGCAGTAAATGGCTGGGCTTCACTCCTTTCAGGGCCTTTCTTGCTGAAGCTCAATGCTTTCTGGTGCAACATGTTACTGTCAATTGGAATACATTTTCTGTGATGTCTTCCACCTCCAAATCTAATGCTTTTTCCATTTTAACTATGTGCTTATTAAACCTATGTAACTTTCATAGGTTGAGATGTAACAGCAAAACTAGCACTAACTGCTTTTTCCTTCTTCACAATTTCATGGATAAAAGATTTGTTCTTATGCCTGACCAGGCAGTAGCACAGTGGATAGAGCATTGGACTGGGATGTGAAGGACCCAGGTTTGAAACCCTGAGGTCGCTGGCTTAAGCACAAATTCATCCTGCTTGAGTGCAGGGTTGCTGGCTTGAGGCCAAAGGTTTCTGGCTTGAAGCTCAAGGTTGCTGGCTTGAGCAAGGGGTCACTCACTCTGCTGGAACCCCTTAGTCAAGGCACATATGAGAATGCAGTCAATGAAAAACTAAGGTGCTGCAACAAAGAATTGATGCTTCTCATCTCTCTCCCTTTCTGTCTGTCTGTTCCTCTCTCTGACGCTCTCTCTGTTTCTGTCAAAAAAAAAAAAAAAAGATTCATTCTTGCTATAGATCTTAGCAACCTCAGCATACTATTTTTTCTTTTCTTATTATAAATCACAAAATAGCACTTCTTCAAAGGCCTCATCTCCAAAGATGGCCACGTTCTGCGTTACTGGTGAGTAGGACTTCAATATATGAATGAAATCCATAACAACTCCAGATGACCATGCAGTTTCCACTGACCACAGCAGTTATGCTAACTTCATGAGACCACACATATCCCCTACATCTAGCCGATTATAGGCATTCATTCAATAGTTACTGTTGCCCTAATGAATGAATCTAAAGTGTTTCATATTTGTGATCACACCCTCCTCCAGGAGATCTATGGAGTCTGTGTCTTTACCCACAGTACAGCTGGTTAGCTGCTCATTAAGGGGACATCTGGAAAGGACCACATTCTGGAGGTGTGTCTCAGAACTTCATGCCTGGGGCTTTTTCGCCACCTTGTGGTGACTAGCTGCAATTGTCATGAGAAGATCCATCTTCAGCCAACCGGGACTCGGGAAAAGACCTCACCTGACTGCCCTGGACCGGGACTGAATGTGAGACATTACGTCCTGTTTTCCTTCTTGGAGTTTCAGATGAACAAAAGATTCTCTCCTTTTCCTGTTCATCTGTAACTGAGGCTGTAGGGAAGAAAGTGCTGCACAGTTCTTAAACCCATATCCTTTATGGATAGGTGGTGCTCTTACTGCGTTTCCTTTATTTTAAAAACACTGAGTTGTAAGAGACACTATTGATTAAAAAGCAACATTTTTTGTTGGGAGACAAGGGATAACACTGTATTAAATGTGGATTTCAATTTTAAGACAAATCAGATTTTCAGAAATGTTGTAGCATGTAAATAAATAGGTCTTAGAATGTGACTTTCATCTGCAAGAATCTGGATGGGGTCCACCACATGGTCTACCTGTTCATTTCAACACCTATAATCCTGTATGTAGTCATGCCAGGTCTAGAGAGCAAATACCTGTGCTGTATTTCAAAAATCACTTCCCAGAGGAGCCAGCCTTCTAGCCACCCTGCTGAAAAACCAAGATAAAACCACAGCCAAAGATAAGGATTGACTACCAACCCACTCCTGGCAGCCTGCTGAGCTACGTAACCTTGGAGCTAGAAGAAAGTACCCCTACCCAACCCTCCCTCTGCTACTGGTAGGCAAAAAGGTGTGCATAAAAAGGGAGAGTTTTTGTGTTTTGTTTTGTTTTTATTTATTTTTATTTTAATGAGTGGAGGGGAGGCATGGAGACAGACTGCTGCAGGGGCCCCCACCAGAATCCACCTGGCAAGCCCACTAGGGGGCGGTGCTCTGCTTGTCTGGAATGTTGCTCTGTTGCTCAGCAATGAAGCCATTTTTTTTTTTAGCACCTGAGGCAGAGGCTACAGAGCTATCCTCAGTGTCAGAGACCAACTCCTTCAAAAGAAAGCCAATGCAAGTAAGAAGCAGCCATGAAACTATGAACTTCAAGTTTCACCAAGATCATCCAGAAGGCTTAGGATTTCTACTAGCCAAGTTTCAGTGTGGGGATAGTTCTAGTTAAATGAAATCAGTATTGAGAACAGAGACTCTCTAGCTAACCTATGGGCAATATATGTCATGAGCTTTTGCAAAATCTCATCATCCTTGATCTTGTGGACTAAAAAGAGGCCACATGCTGAACCTGACAAGCTCAGGGAAAGCCTGCAGGGTGGGCATGCAAACGTAGAGACCTAAAGTAACCACACAGAATGGTCTGAAATTAAAACTTTCTAACTAAAAGCATAGCAGGTTATGTCTTAGGAAGGTATTTTTCTCTAACAAAGATCAATGCTTAACTTGAGCCTGTCTGTTGTCTTTTGCATCTATAATATTGTAACTGATAACATGCCTTTGAAATGTAAAGGTAATCTTTTCCTGAACACCCCACCCCTAGCAGAAACCAACAAGCCCCCTCATTTTTATTATTATCATATTAATTAACTATCTTATTATTGGTCAAATAAGTTTGTAAATATGATATATATGTTTGCTCACTTATAGTTTGCATTGGGTGTAGAGGACAGGCTGTAAGCAGGCAGGGTCCTTATAGCCTAAGGCTATATCATGCGCTCTCTCAAGGTCTCCCGTGTAGTGCATGCGTCTCATAATCGCATCTCACTGCACTGTACTAATCCTTGATGAATTGTCATGTCAAATACAAATACATCACATCACACGCAATAGATCAACTCTGCATCTATTAAATATGGACATTTACAGATTAGTCTTCCAATATCAAAAAGGAGGACATGTAGGAAGACACTTTTCGAGGGAGGACGGAACTTCCAAAAGAAGGACAGTCCTCCCTAAAGGAGGACAATTGGTCACCTTAGTACTAGTTAAAACCATGAAACAAAATGAGATTCCCCTGGGGAGAATGCCTGGTAAAGGGGGAGAGGGGTCCAAGAACAGAAGCCTGGAGAACACTAGCAGCTGAGGGGAGAGCAATGGAAGGGACCCCAGAAAAAGAAAAAACATATATAGTTGCACATGGAGATCCAAGCCTGTGAGTGATCACAAGCTAGGGCTGAAGGACAGAGCCACGTGTCATGCCTCACTCCGGGAGGCCAAGTGAAGCAAGCACAGACAGGCCCATGGGATTTGGTGATTAAGAGGCCCTTTCCAAGCACTTTCAGTAGCATGATGAGAGCAAAGCCACACTTCAGAAGCTTGAGGAATTAGTGGGAGCTGAGAAAGATTATTGGGAACAGGAAAGTTTCCCCCTCTCCCTTGTAGTTCTGGCTGGTCAAGTAATTAAAATAACATAAGGAAGATTAACAGGAAAAAAATCAGGTTTTTATGTGTGTACATGGAATTCACATAAGCATGGAAATTCGAAAGACACTAACACAAAATGAAGTATATATATACAGTGTGCCCGTAAAGTCATGGTGCACTTTTGACCAGTCACAGTAAAGCAACAAAAGGCGATAGAAATGTGAAATCTGCACCAAATAAAAGGAAAACCCTCCCAGTTTCTGTAGGATCATGTGGCAGCATGTGCGCATGCGCAGATGATGACAAAACACCGTGTATACAGGGAAGCAGCCCATGGCCATGCCAATCGAGATGGGAACAGTACAGAGAAAAGTTCAGTGTGTTCTGTGGCTCGCTAAATTCGAATTCGTGACCAAAGTGCAACATGAATATTGGCGCATTTATAACAAAGCGCCACCACATAGGAATAACATTACTCAGTGGGATAAGCAGTTGAAGGAAACCGGCAGTTTGGTGGAGAAACCCCATTCTGGTAGGCCATCAGTCAGTGACAAGTCTGTAGAGGCTATACGGGATAGCTACCTAAGGAGCCCTAAAAAATCTGTGCATGAGCCCACATTGAACTGCATTGAATAGGTATGAAACTGGGAGAGTTTTCCTTTTATTTGGTGCAATTTCACATTTCTATCGTCTTTTGTTGCTTTCCTGTGACCTGTCAAAAGTGCACCATGACTTTACAAACACACTGTATATCATTCTGGACTAAGGAGGGGCAATAGGCATCTAGGACTTCAAAAGGAAGGAAGACAATTTATATGGATGTGAAAAGAGTTAGTGTTTAGTAAACAAATGTTTGCTGTGCCATCTGAGACAATGGGTCATCAAGAAGACTCCTTGCTAGGTTCAGACTAAACTGTAGATATCTGTGATGATAGCTCCCTTCCTGGAGCAGATCTTCTATCTAAATTCTTTTAGGCATTTAGGGGGAGCCTTCTGGGCCTTGATTGTTTTTAGTTTGAAATTACCTGCATGCCAGAGTGGCACATCTTGGGATGACACCTTCTGACCCTGCAAGATACAGCATGAAAACTACAGTCCATGTCAGAATGCTTAAACCTGAAACGAATTTTTGTAGAAGTTTATTTGAGCCAAACTGATGATTTATGCTGGAGAGCAAGATCGCAAAAGTTCCTGAGAATAACAGTTTTGCAACTTCTTTTATGAGTCTGAAATTAAGGAGGGGCGTGGATTGGATTACAAAACAGTTAACAAGATTATGTGCTTGAGGGTGGTTATAGCTTATTTCAAAGGTGTGTTAACCTAGATTCACAGAAACAATGGGCATTGCTTGCTTAAGGCGAAGATAAATCTTTTACTAAAAAGTTATACACTTGGGGCGTGACTACCCACCATGTCCTACCCAGTCAGGAATTTATGATTAGATCACCCTGTGAGGGTACTTTCCATAGAACTCATTTTTGTTCACTCAACTCAAGTATGGATGTATAGGAAAGAAAGAGAAGAGAGAAAGGTGTGCTAGTTATTAAACTAGAGTCTGTCAGATTCCAAACAACTCTTCTAAGTACAGTTGTGGTGCTGGGACTGGGGCTCTGCAAACCCCCTTTCCACTTTGAATACCTGTTAGCTGTGCCCATGGAAGCCTGGAGGGACCCTGGGAGAGGGGAGGAGCTTGCTCCTCCTATAGTTTCCTGTTCCTGCCTCATGCCAGCCTCACTTCTTCACCTAGCTGGGCAATTTTCCCTCAAAGAATGATGCTCTTTATTCACAAATGACAGCCCTTAGTGTCAAGAAGAATAGACAGCAATCAGGGCAGGTAAAGGGGACAGGGGAACATAGGGGGCTTATCTAAGGTGACCAATCATCCTCCTTTAGGGAGGACAGTCCTTCTTTCATAAGTTCCGCCCTCCCTCAAAAAGTGTCCGCCTACTTGTCCTCCTTTTTGATATTGGAAGACTAATCTGTAAGTGTCCGTATTCCATCAATGCAGAGTCGATCCATTGTGTGTGATGTGACATATTTGTATCTAAATGAGTATTTTTTTACAATTATTATTAAAAATTAATAGGCATGTAAGCATAATTACAATATAAAATATTACAAATGTTTTTTACACATTTATCATATTATAGTGTATTGTTGCAATAAATAAAATGTTTCTTTTATTTATATCATTGTTTTCTTCAATTTATTTTTGTCCTCATTTTTATTTTTAAAAAGTTAGTCACGGCCCTGGCCGGTTGGCTCAGCGGTAGAGCGTCGGCCTGGCGTGCGGGGGACCCGGGTTCGATTCCCAGCCAGGGCACATAGGAGAAGCACCCATTTGCTTCTCCACCCCCCTCCCCTCCTTTCTCTCTGTCTCTCTCTTCCCCTCCCGCAGCCAGGGCTCCATTGGAGCGAGGATGGCCCGGGCGCTGGGGATGGTTCCTTGGCCTCTGCCCCAGGCACTGGAGTGGCTCTGGTCGTGGCAGAGCAACACCCCAGAGGGGCAGAGCATCGCCCCTTGATGGGCAGAGCGTTGCCCCTGGTGGGCGTGCCGGGTGGATCCCGGTCGGGCGCATGCGGGAGTCTGTCTGACTGTCTCTCCCCGTTTCCAGCTTCAGAAAAATACAAAAAAAAGTTAGTCACCTTAGCTTATCTCATCCACTGAATGAGGGAGTCAGCAGTTTTAAGGTCTGCCAGAACAAAATCACCAGATGTCCAGATGGTCTTAAAACGCTATATGTTAGTCTCAATATCAGGGGAGGAGAACCTTGAAACCCTATACATTAGACCCGATAACAGGGACACAAAGCCTTAAAACTAAGAGTATATACCATATTCTCCATGTATAAGAAGCTCCCATATATAACATACACCTTAATTTTGGGGCCTGAAATTTGAAAAAAAAAAAATGTATTACATAAAGTTATTAAACTCCAGTTTTATTCATCACAAAATTCATACAACTCTTCATCACTGTCAAAAAAGCAGGAAATGAAAGTAAAAAAAATCGACACCGCTGTATAAGACGCACCCAATTTTTAGACCCCAAATATTTCAGAAAAGGGTGCGTCTTATACATGGAGAAACTGTAACTCCTGAGACCCCAACAGACAGAGCGCTCAGGCTGAGTGTGCCAGCTTGTGCCTCATGCCAAGTGTAGAGCTTTGCTTAATAAACTGCTTGCTTTGCTTGGATGCTGCACTGTGTCTCTTGCCTGAATCCATTTTCATGAGCATGACAAGAACCAAGGAAGAAAAAGCCCCCTTGGACTTGAGCTTTCTCCGGTGACATATTTCTTGTCCTGTGACGCAGATCACAGACTTTGTATGGACAATGTGTTCACTGACATCTTTCTGGTACTGGGTCTCAGATCGCAGTGAGTTTGATCCCTTTCAAGGACTTTTTTGCTTCTGTTTGTTGCTTTTGTGTGCACAACCAGAGAGATGAATTATGGCACTTTAACTGGACTTTATATACAGGGTTGTGCTCACTGACAGAAATAATAATAATTTATGAGTGCTCGAGTTCTCTCAGACCTCAAAGACTAAAGAGGCACTACTTCCCTCTGGTTCAGGTTCTGGACATTTCCACATGAGTGAGAACCTAGCAGAGGTGTCTGGGATTATTCCTGAGATGCATAGGGGCCTCAGAGGCACTTCCATTTTACTTGTAATTAATTACTTTGGCTCATCTGGAGACATGCACACAAATACTGATCATTCGGTGCTCCAAGCCCTCCCAAGTGTTTAGACACTTGGGAGAGAAACCAAGACATGTAAGAAAGTGAGGTAATGACCACGGGGGTAACAGCCTCTGGGCACCCTGCTCACAAGCAGCACACCTAGATCCATCACTGGAAACCCTTAGTCTTTCTGTCTGTGAAACATAACTACCAAAAAGATAAGTTTAAACCATAAACTGACCACTGAATTACTACAACTGTCCTCCCCAGCTGGCTTTTAGCAACTTTATCTGCACTTATACCTGAAATATAGAAAAGAAAGTCCCTTAGTATGAATAACTCTTAGCAGAATTTACTTTCTCTAAAACAAAGAGACTTTGGGCAGAAATTACTTTTCTAAAAAGACTCCCTATTCTTGGCCTTGAGGCTGATCTCCCGGACTGTGGCCTGGGGCTAGCTTTGCAAGGTTGCAGGTGTTCTCAGAATGTTTCTCCCTGAATTAACCCTATAACATTGTAAGAAAGCTTGTTTCACTGCTTTGTCTTCCTGCTATGCTTCCTCTTCTCCCCACTCCTCAGTCAGTATGTAATTTTGCCTTTAAAAGCTAGTCTCAGACTGTGTTTGAGACCGCATGATTTGGGAGGCTTCAGTCTCTGTGCGGTCACTCCAATGTTAATAAAGGCTCCTTAATTTGGTTTCTTAATTGTGTGGCAAGACATCTGTTTCTCACTGTTCGGATACAGCAATACCCACTTTATAGAATGTGCAAGCAGGAGTCTTATTGCATGTGTCAGGCTGCAAAGAAGAGACCTCGATGTGATAACGTGCCTAGGAATTGCAAATATTGTTAACAGTATTTTAAAAGGAAGAGTCAAGCCCCCTTACCCCTTCTCTCTGTAAAGAAAAAAAAAACTCAGAGGAAGAGATTAAAGGGGCAAAAGTTAATAACTAATCATAGTTCTCTGGAAGGACTGAGGCCACTACTTGCTAAACAAAGAGGGTAAAACTTATCTGAAAACTTCCTCTTCCCCATCCTTAAGATCCTTTAGGAGACAACGTTAACATATCTTAATTAAAAATTCCTACACTGATTCTAACTCTTCCTCCCCTCCTGGAGTCCTAAGAGTGACATGTAATACCTCTAGGCCAGTGGTCGGCAAACTCATTAGTCAACAGAGCCAAATATCAACAGTACAACAATTGAAATTTCTTTTGAGAGCCAAATTTTTTAAACTTAAACTATATAGGTAGGTACACTCCTTACTGAGGTAGCACCCGCATGTGGTATTTTGTGGAAGAGCCACAGTCAAGGGGCCAAAGAGCCGCATGTGGCTCACGAGCCGCAGTTTGCTGACCACTGCGTCTAGACAAAGGAATCACGAGCTCATCCCCCTTGCTTGAAAACCCTGCATTCTGTAACATTTCATATGCTTTTTAATAATCATCCCTCTTGAAATTCTTTATATGTATAAAAACGTGTAAACTAGACAAGCAGGGACTAACTTGACCTAATAAGCTAGACCCAATACTTTAAGCAAAGGTAGTTTCATTTAGCTTCTCTCCTTATCCTAAGCTAACCATTTCATTGGGGCAACAAGGATGGGTGGTAAACACTAGAAGATTTGGGACTGTCTTTGCCAGGTATGTAAAACAATGATCACTACTGTGTTATCTTGTGGTTTTGATGTGTAAGAATGCTTTTTCCTTTTAGTAGATCCTATAGATAGATGTTGTGAGCTTGTTAGTACTTGACTATTATACCATGCTTCCTCCTTACCCACCCCAACTGGTATGTGATTTTGTCTATAAAATCAGCCACAGAATAGTAGGGACTTTCTACATGATTTGAGACCGTGCCCCATGTAGCTAGCTAGCCGGCTAATTAATAAACTTCTCAAATTTCTTCTGTAACCTGCCTGGTGTCTCTATGTAACCCACAGATTGCAGTACTTTAAAACATCGACAGGGACCTCATATATTTCTGAGATATTACCTAAGTTTGGATTAGAAAATTCTCCCTTTAGTTTGCCTACATCTGCCAACATTAGGCAGAGGCCATTAACAGACAACATTTCTTGGCACGCAATGTAAGCCAGAGGAGCAAGAGCTCACAGTAAATATTTAGAAGTTTTCCTTTCTCCCTGAGCAAGGGCAGGTGCCAGAAGGTTCCCCCACTTGTCCCTCTGTTACTATTATATCTGGACAGCAAGGAAACAAACATTTTGCCACACAATTAAATAGCCAAATTAAGGAGTCTTTCATTTAATGCCAGCAACCACGAGTGAACTCACATCCTAAACTCGCAATCCGGAACAAACTCAGGGATTTGCTTTTAAAGGCATAAAGAAGCGAGGGGAGGGGCTGAGCACCTAGCCAAAGCAGTTTTACAGAAGCGAAACAGGCTTTCGGTTATCGTTGGAACAATCTAGGGAGAGAGTGCTCAGTGAAGCATTTTACAAGAAGCAAAAGAATGTGCTCGGTTATCTTGGCCTTTTACAGAGGTTGTTTCAGCAGCATCCTGAAGGCTTTCCGGAATCTAGACATTAGTGAATATTTATGGTCTTTACAGAACTCTTTTCATTTACTCTCCTGCAAATCTTGCAAAACTCATTCATTCTATGGTCAGGGATGTGGTGTTTCTACATTTCATTACTGCTGGTGTGAGTTTTCTGGTTCGTAATTTTTCTCTTCTACTTCAAATATAGTGTGTCCGTAAAGTCATGGTGCACTTTTGACCGGTCACAGGAAAGCAACAAAAGACTATAGAAATGTGAAATCTGCACCAAATAAAAGGAAAACCCTCCCAGTTTCTGTAGGATGATGTGGCAGCATGTGCGCATGCGCAGATGATGACAAAACACCATGTATACAGCAGAGCAGCCCATGGCCATGCCAGTCGAGATGTGGACGGTACAGAGGAAAGTTCAGTGTGTTCTGTGGCTCACTAAATTCGAATCCGTGACCAAAGTGCAACATGAATATCGGCACGTTTATAACAAAGCGCCACCACATAGGAATAACATTACTCGGTGGGATAAGCAGTTGAAGGAAACCAGCAGTTTGGTGGAGAAACCCCATTCTGGTAGGCCATCAGTCAGTGACGAGTCTGTAGAGGCTACGGGATAGCTACCTAAGGAGCCCTAAAAAATCTGTGTGTGAGCTCACATCGAACTGCACTGAATAGGTATGAAACTGGGAGAGTTTTCCTTTTATTTGGTGCAATTTCACATTTCTATCGTCTTTTGTTGCTTTCCTGTGACCGGTCAAAAGTGCACCATGACTTTACGGACACACTGTAGTTTCAAATTTACATTCAGAATCTCCCTCAGCCCCAAGTTTGAGCAGCTTTACTTTGTTGCTTAGCAGTGGCCCCAGAGTCCTCCTCCCAGCTCACATTAAGGGCGGGGCAGCTGGAGCCTGCTAGCTCATGGGTGCAGCTCATTCCTGAGCAGAAAAGCCAGAGCCAGGAAGATTTATATTGTTGTAGGAGAGCAAAACCTGGGAGGATCGATACTCAGATAAATATAAGAAAAAAGAAAAAAAAATTATTAAGCCAGCGGAGCACGCGTGGCTGTAGCTCCAAAGACACGTGCTCCCCGAAATTAGATTTCTTACATCTTATATACCCTTTACAGAACATAAGTTCTCGGATTCTTTTGCCCTCAATGACATGATTTCAGTATGGGAAGGGGCTTACAGGATGCCAGAGGATAATTATTTGTAAATCGCCCATTCAGGAGAAAGAAAAGGGAAGAGGAAAGGGCTACTCAAATCTCCCTTCTCCCTCCTATATTCCTGGCTATTTTACCTCCTTTCACCCAGGTGTATAGAAGCCTCCTTTCACCCAGGTGTATAGAAGCCTCCTTCCTCCTTCCATACAAAACCTTCTAAGTATGAAAACCTCTTTATTTACATTATAACAACCTTTCCTAAGCAGGAATACGACTGGCCATCTTGAGATTTTGTGAATTACACAAGTACAAAATTATATATATTTACAAAATCTCTCTGAATGCTTGGCCTAAATTATGAAATATCCTTGAAGCCTCTTATTTAAAGAGGATTCTCCTTCCTCAATATTAAGCTAATTACAAAGTAATAATTTTAAAGGAAACCTCCACAAAACCAAATTAATTAAAAGGCTATGCAGGAAACTACCTAGTTTCCTCCCTACACCATTTTTTTTATGTCAACAAAGAATCTGGCAGGAAACAAGAGCTAACTATTGGTGGGGCTGTACTTAAGACTGGGGTGCATCCTGAAGGAATTAAAATTTCTTTTAAAGGCCCTCTGAGGAAAAGCAGGAGATGCAGGTCAAGGAGATAGATTTGCATTATAAAAAATAGAGACATAAGTGGAGCCCCCAAGGTGCTGAGCTGGGGTTAAGGGTTACATGGTAAGGCTAGTTAATTCTGGAAACCCATATCTGAGAGGGGCCACCCTCTCTGGATAGTCTGAGATGGGGTGCCCTCTCCAGACAAAATATAAAACATGGGAAGGGAAACAGGGGACGCCCAATCTTTCCCATGATCTCCTCCATTCATTTTCAGATGGACAATCAAGGCTCAATACCACAAGATAAACTTCAGAGATGTATCCTTAAGAACTGAAATAAATTTGACCCACAAACCTTAAAAAAAAGAAAAGGATTAATATCCTGTACTACAGCATGGCCTCAATATAAGTTAAAAGATGGGAGGTTTGGCTTAAAAATGGTAGTATAAATATAGCACTATCTCACCTGACCAAGCGATGATGCAGTAGATAGAGCGTCAGCCTGGGATGCAAAGGACCCAGGTTTGAAATCCTGAGGTCTCTGGCTTGAGTATGGATTCATCTGGCTTAAGTGTAGATTCACCAGCTTGAGTGCAGGGTCTCCAGCTTGAGTGTGGGATCATAGACATGACCCTGTGGTCCCTGGCTTGAGTCCAAAGGTCACTGGCTTAAAGCCCAAAGTTGCTGGCTTGAGCAAGAGGTCCCTGGCTCGGCTGAAGCCTCCCACCCCTCACCCCTCGCCCTCCACCCCCACCCAACCCCAGTCAAGACATATGAGATAACAATCAATGAACAACTAAGGTGCCACAACTATGAGGTTGATGTTTATCATCTCTCTCCCTTCCTGTCTGTCTGTCTTTGTTTGACCTTCTCTCTCTCTTGCTCTCAAAAAAAAAAATATATATGATATATATATATCACTATCTTACAACCATATCTATTTTGTAGAAGACAAGGAAAATGGACAGAGCTGCCATATATAAAGGCCTTTATGGCACTAAGAGATAATCCTGGATTATATAAAAATTGTAAAATAGATCCTGTCTTTTTAGCAATTATGAATAAAAAGGAACCTAACCTTGAGGATATAAAAAAAAAATCTTGTGCCCCCATCTATTGTGCCAAAGGAGCCCGCAGATCCTTGGCCCCAGAGCCAGTGCCACCACATGCTAAGTGTATAGACCTTGGGGAGGATAGGGCAACTAAGCCTAAAAATGATTCTAGACCACAACCTAGAGTAGCACCGCCTTGGCTCTTTCCCCTTCAGGAGGCCCAGGATCATTTGGGACAGTAAAAGTCCAGGCCCCTTTCACTATACAGAACTTAATAAACATTAAAGACTGATTAGGCAGCTTCACAGATGATCCCAATAAATTTATAAGTGAATGGAGAAAAATAACCTTAACCTTTGATCTGTCCTGGCAAGATATTAATCTAGCCTTCCAGGAGGCTTTAACAACTTCTGGAGGTGAAAGCATTAAGGGAAAGGCAATAGCTTATGCTAACAAGTTACACCTTCAAAGTAATAATTACCCACCAGAAACTGAAGCAGTGCCCAATACAGACCCTCACTGAAATTATAACACTGAAGATGGAAAATGGTCAATGGACCACATGCTTTTCTGTCTCTTACAAGAATGAAAAATTCTCAAATAAAACCAGTTAATTATGCCTGACCTGTGGTGGCGCAGTGGATAAAGCATCGACTTGGAACGCTGAGGTTGCTGGTTCGAAAACCTGGGCTTGCCTGGTCAAGGCACATATGGTAGTTGATGTTTTCTGCTCCTCCCCCCTTCTCTCTCTTTCTTTCTTTCTGTCTCTCCTCTTTAAAAATAAATAAATAAATAATAAAAAGTATAGATTAGTTTTTTTAAAAAAAAAACAAAAACAGTTAATTATAATAAACTAGCAGCCATTGACCAAGGGCCTCAGGAAAACCCAATAGCCTTTATAGTAAGGCTGAGGGAAGCTATAATCAAGCATACTAACCTAGATCCTGAGGATATTGCAGGAAAAATAATACTAAAAGACAAATTCATGACTCAGTTGGCCCCAGATATTATAAGGAAATTACAAAAATTAGGGATGAAACCTATGGAAGAAATGCTCAGGGCAGCTTCCTCAGTGTTCTATAAGAGAGATCAAGAAGAAAAGGAGAGGACCCTAGAAAAGGAAAAACACAGGAGAAAAGGCAGGCTAAATTAATAGCTGCCCTACAGGAGCAACAGCCTCCAAGTCCTCAAAAGGGAAAACCCAAGGGCACTCGCTCGGGCAAATGTCATAAAAGCAGAATATCTTGGGACAAAGCCTCCCAGAACAACATGGCCCTTGTGTCAAAAGTCTGGCCATTGGAGGAGGGACTGTCTCAAGGCTAAAGGGACCTCGGGACAGCACCCTCAGGTGCCATGGTCTTGAACTGATGTGGCCCTACAATCTAGTTGACTCCCATTAGGAACATCTTCATAGAGGGGACAAAGCCAAGGTTAACCCTTGAAGTGGCAGGAAGGCCTATTAATTTTCTTTTAGACAAGGGAGCCACCTTCTCTGTGTTAACCTCCTATCAGGGACCCCCCCTCTTCCGATCTCACTGTCATACTAGGAGTAGATGGCATACTCCAGGCAAAGCATTTTACTCCACTCCTAAACTGCCTCTGGGGGAAAGCCACATTTGCACACCAATTTTTAGTTATAGCAGAGTGTCCTACTCCATTTTTAGGCAGATATTTTAAGTAATGTTAGGGCCCAAATAATTTTCTCCATAGCTACTGAGGAACCTGTCCCTATTATGGCATAATTCATTAAAAGAGGATCAACCAAAACTAATAAGATGAGGAAAAGAACTTAACTCTCACGTTTGGGCAACAGAAATTTCCATTTGGGCTCTTAAAGCCAAACCAGTTTTGTTTAAATTAAAGGACCCTACCAATTTTCATAATAGAAGACAATACCCCATAAATTTAGAGACCAGGGAAGGGTTACAGAAAATCATTACCACATTCCTTGGTCATGGGTTACTAATACCTTGCGATTCTCCCTGTAATACTCCCCTCTTATCTGTGAAGAAAAAGAATGGAACCCATAGATTAATTCAAGATTTAAAGGCAATCAATGAGGCTGTTATTCTTATACATCTGGTGGTACCAAACCCTTATACTATCTTGGGAAAAATTCATCCCCAAAACCAATGGTTCTCTGTACTATACTTAAAGGATACTCTCTTCTGCATCCCACTAGACCCAGCTTGCCAATTTGTATTTGCTTTTGAATACATAGATTCACAGAAACATCAGCCACAACTAACCTAGACTGTCCTTCCTCAGGGATTCAGAGAGAGTCCACATTTATTTAGACAACCATTGGCAGAAAAGACTTAAGGGGGACAGTCAAATAATTTAATAAGTAAATGATTTACTTATCTATTCTCCTATAGAGGAGCTAGGACACAGACATGTAATCCAGACCCCGAATTTACTAGCAGATAAGGGATACAAAGTATCTAAGAATAAGGTACAATTATTACAACAAAAAGTAGAATACTTAGGCCTTATATTAACTCTGAAAAAAAAATTATCGTTAAATAGAATACAGCTCATTATAGGCCTTCTTGAGACCACCACCCAGAAGCAGCTGCAAGCAGTTTTGGGATTAATAGGATATTACAGATTATGGATTTTAGGATATAAAGAAAAGGCCAGACCCCTCTATAGGGCTTTAAAGAAGAGCAACCAACAAGAGTCAACTAGTTTATATTGGGGAGGAGAACAACAAAGAACTTTCAAACAACTAAAAGAAGCTCTCATACAGACACCAGCCTAAGTTTACCAAATTTAGAAAAGCCCTTCCAATTATATATTACTGAAAAACAGGGAATAGCATTACAGGTCCTGACTTAGGCCTTGAGACCCACCAAGAGCCCTATAGGCTGTTTTTCTAAAGAGCTAGATACAGAAGCTCCAGGCTAGCCTCATTGCCTCAGGGTAGTAATAGCAACAGCAGCCTTGCTTTTAGAAGAAGCACTTAAAATATCATTAGGACAAGATGTATAACTCTAAATGCTTCTCATCAAATTGGCACATTATTTAGTACTAAGGAACCTCACTGGCTTACCAATCATCACATGTTAAGATACCAGGTCATCCTAATAGAAAACGCACAGGTAAAGACTGAAAGCTGTTCCATCTTAAATCTAGCTACTCTAATGCTTACCCCAAACACGGAGGCTACACATAGTTGCTATGAGATCTTAGATCAAGTTTATGCCAGCAGACCAGACATAAAGGACCAACCACTCCAAAATCCAGATGAAGTTTGGTTCTTGGATGGAATCAGTTTTGGAAGGTAGAGTATATCATGCTGGATATACAGCAGAGTCCCAGCATGCTGCCGGAGAGGCTCAAGCAGAGCTAATTAGCCCTCACAAGAGCACTAGATTTAGGAAAGGACAAAAGATTAAATATATACACTGACTCTAAATATACATTTCTAATATCACATGCTCATTTAAAAAGAAAGAGGATATCTAAACACAAAACAGAAACCAATAAAATATAGACTTTACATCTTACAACTCCTAGAGGCTATTAAATTGCCCCAAGAAATAGCAGTAACTCATTGTAAGGGCCACTAAAAAGAAATAAATAAAATTGCACTAGGAAATAGGTTTACAGACCACACTGCTAAAAAAGTAGCTACAGCAAAGAAACCAGTTGTTAAGGCTCTAATACCCACAACAGGCTTAAGTCAATTTATACCTCAGTATAGAAGAAAAGAGAGTAAATAGGTTGAACAATGTAGATATACTAAAAATAGAGCAAGATGATGTCAAAAAGAAGACTTTATCCACCTTCTCCAAAATACACAATAAACGATAATGAAGGGCTTACATAATTATAAAGCCAGACAACTCCAAGCTCAAGCCTAACAGAGATAGAATTTCTACTCTAGTGTCTAGTCATAGAGCTCTTGGCTGCTGCCCTTTCTAACTCCTCTACACTTCCTGTTTTTCCTGCTTCTTTTTGGACTTTGTATTCTCAATTCCCTTCCCATTTGGTATCTTCCAGACTTAAAACAATTCACCTACAAATAGCCATTCAACTAGGATATGTAAATATACTTCTCAACCCTCTAGATCAGGCTACTGACAGTCTATATCAGTGGTTCTCAAAGTATGCGCCAGGGTGCACTGGTGCACCCTAGAAGATTTCCAGGTGCACCCTATGTTATTCCAGAGAAATATATGCCTGTTGGGAACCAAAATACTAACAGGGTTTTTTGAGTTTAGATTTTAGGGGGACAGAGGTGTGGGGAATTGGCTGTAAGCTAACAGTCTGCCCAACTCCCCACCTCACTTGCCTGATTAGGTCGCAAAAGGCTGTTAAGCTGTGGTGCTGGATTGTTTACACTACCCCCCATGTTCCCCAGAATGATGGGAGGCAAGTTTCTTCTATCCTTTGTTTGGTGTAAAGTTAAGATGCTATGTATGGTGGGGGTTTTCTGCACTCAACACAATTAAGAGTAAAAAGAGAGGAATTCTCCAATGTATTGATGAGGAAATGAGAGTTTGCCTTTCAAATACATGCCCAAACATTGAAGAAATCGCTAGGACACATCAGGCTCATGTTTCTCATAAACACAAGAATGAAAAAACTTAACACATTTGCATCGGGACCTGCCAAATTTACTAAATCTTACTAAGAATGTATCTATATATATAAAAAGATAACTTTTTTGTCATTTTCTTAATTTTTTAACCCCTCTTTTTTACAAATTCTAAAAAGCATAACTCAAAAAATGTAACATAAAAATGTTTTTTAATGTCAGAATAAATTTAATTTTGTTGTATTTATTTTGCTTAGTTACCATATTTTTTTCTTTAATATTTTCTTTAGTTATTATAATATATTTCTCAGAAATTTGTATATAGTGTGCCTACAATTATTTGTAGGATTTTAAATACACCCCGACTTCAAAAAGTTTGAGAACCACTGGTCTATATGGAATCTTAACCCTTACCTGCCCAGACAGGGACAAGTGGTGCCATCCCAGAACCAGCAGTAAGTCTTCACTCAGCAGGAAGTAGATACAGAAGATGGATCGTCAACCTTAAACACCCCAAAAGCATTTGGATGGTATCACTTGAGAGGAGAATGTTAGGTAGGATAGGCAACTGTCAGGGAAGGAAAAGGGGAGAATGGGACAAGGAGTTTATCTCACCCACTGAAGGAGGGAGTCAGCTGTCTTAAGGTCTGCCAGAACAAAATCACCAGATGTCCAGATGGCCTCGAAACATTGTATGTTAGTCCTACTATCAGGGAAGGGGAACCTTAAAACCCTATAGATTAGACCCAATAACAGGGAAACAAAGCCGTGAAACTAAGAGTATATATAACTCTTAAGACCCCGACAACTAGGAGTGCTCACGCTAGCTGAGTTGCCAGCGTGTGCCTTGTGCCATGTGTATAGCTTTGCTTAATAAACTGCTTGCTTTGCTGAGTCTCTTGCCTGAATCCATTTTCATAAACTTGACAAGAACCCAGAAGGGAGACGCACCCTTGGACTCAGGCTTTCTCTGGTGACGTTAGGAGGCATTTGAACTGGCGTGGATTGTGTTCCCCAAAGGCAAATGAATCCGGTTTGCAGTTTTTCCAGCCTCAGAGCACCAGCTCTCAGAGACCCCTGCACCATCAAGAAGCATTCCTTCTCAGAGGCATAAGTCTCAGACCTCCTCTTCTAAGCTTCTGATAATTCCAACGTCTTATTTTGAAAGTTAGCCCTGGGGTCACTACTGCTTCCTGAAATCACTACTCCCACACATCCTCGTGTTCTCTTTTACCCCCTCAGTTACTCAGCTAATGAGTCTCTTTTATGTTCCTTCTGTTAAAATAACTGGTGTGGTTTTGTCCCCTGCCTGATTCATAGGGAAGGAAAGGTTTGGGGTTTTGTCTTTTTAACAATGACAAGATTTGAGTATATTTATAGACTGCAATAAAGGAGCCCCTAGAGAAAAGGATTTATGAAACAGAGAGAGGAGAAAACTATGGCCAGAGTCAGGAAGAATCCACAAGAGGCAGGATCAGGGGCAAGAGGTTGCTGGTCTAGAAGATAAGAGGCAGCCCAGGCCCATAAGGAGGGAGAAAAGGTAAAAATGGGTGTAGAGGAAGACGTGTTTGTGGGTGGCAGAAATTGAGGGAAATCATACCTAAAGGTCTTGAGTTTGTCCAGGAATTGGGAGGAAAGGCCCTCTGCAGAGGCCAAAGGGTGGGTGGTAAGAAGCATCACAGGCTGAAGCCACAAGAACAGAAAATCACAGCTATGTGATCTTCCCACTAGGCCTGGCCAGAGCTGAGAGGGCACAGCAAGGGTAGGGTGAGGGTCTCGGATAGACAACCACTTCATGACAATGACTAAAGGGAAATGAGACTGTCACCGACTGAATTGTTCAGGTCCATCTATGAAGTCCAGCCTGCGAGGGCAGGAAAAGAGGCCTAAAGGCATTTGACAGAGAAACACAGGGATCAGGGACTCCATGGGGTGGAAAAGCAGAGCGAGGTCCATGTTAGCTCTTCCAGAACCACACTAGTAAGAACAGAGCCAAATGTTGGACTCTGACGAATGGTACCTACCACACTGGACACAAGATCATTTTACCTCTACTTACATGGTTGATCTCTTCCCTAACAAAGCCTCCAGATGCTGGGAGGAAAAAGGGAAATTATGATGTCAGACAAGTATTGGTTTCATTGTAAGCTTTAAAAGAAATATGCATTTTACAGTTTGAGTATCATTTTGAGCAGTTTTATCTATTTGCAAGGATTCATAACTTGCAAGTTCTTCCTTAGAGTCCTTCTAAAGAATGAAAGGAAGATTTACTTACTTTCAAAAAAGTAGAATAAAATATATTCTATCTTGTAATGCCGTATGGGTCCATTAGACCCTTTTAGAAATCTAAGCTATATTTTGAGGTCTTAGTGATCATATCATTTCTATATATTGATATGAAATTTTATATATATATATATGAAAGCAGAGAAGTGATGAGAACAGGATGCTGCAAAGGGGAACTATATTACTACCATAACGTTATCCCATCACCCTTCACTTTTCATAGGGCAGTACCCAAAGTGCACTTTTACATCACCTTTCAAAAAGTAATTTTAAAAACTCTGGACCCTGGCCTGTTGGGTCAGCAGATAAGAGCATCAACCCAGGATGCAAAAGTCTTGGATTTGACCAGTCAGGGCACACATGAGAAGCAACCATCTGCTTCTCTTCTTCTCCCTCTCCCCCTTCTCTCTCTCTTCCCCTCTGCAGCCAGGGGCTCAAATGGTTCAAGCATCAGCCTGAGGCGCTGAGGATAGCTCGGTTGATTTGAGCATTGGCCCCCAGTGGGGATTGCCGGGTGGTTCCCCGTCGGAGCACATGCTGGATTTTATCTATCTCCCCTCTTCTCACGTTAAAAAAAAAAAGTCTGAAGACACCATCGTGTGTGTGTGTGTGTGTGTGTGTGTGTGTGTGTGTGTGTGTGTGTGTTGGCATGGTTTCAAGTAAAGACATACACTTATCTGTGTTGTTGGGTTTTGTTTGTTTTGCTTTCCTTGAACAATTAAGAATTCAGCATTTTCCATTTTCTTCACATATGGCAAAGAGAAGAAAATTGACAACAGAACACATTTTACAATTATCAGATGAATCAGAAAGTAAATGTAAAGACAGCCATTTCAGCAAGCCCTCTAATGACTATGTTGAAATTGATCATAAAGTAAAAGCTCATACTCTGAGTCTTTGATGACAATATCTTAGAGGAATTTACTGGAACTCCAGAGATCCATGTGTGGGAGAGCAAGACATTGTAGCAGTGAGATATCATCCCCTCGCTAATTACCAGGATTGATTCTGATGATCTAGCAGGCTGGCTGGCTGTGTGCCGCCCACCTTCTTCACACTCCTGTGTCTGTCCCAAAGGTGCATGCTCAGTCAAGGAAGATGACATTTGCTGACAGACAAAACCATTATTTCATAAGGGGTACTCAGCTGTGTGGCCCTCCAAACAAGCTTGCAAGAATCAATGAGTGAACAATATATTTCCATGATAAAAGAAAAATATGGTATTCTCCTCCAGTTAGCTATTCAGCAGGAAGACCTGCCTCACACAGTATTTTGCGTGAGCCTGAATCACCTTGTCTTGATAAAAGACACCTAAAATTATTCTTTCACCTCGTATAATGTTTATGCAATAAATTTT
Source organism: Saccopteryx leptura (assembly GCF_036850995.1). NCBI lineage: Eukaryota > Metazoa > Chordata > Mammalia > Chiroptera > Emballonuridae > Saccopteryx > Saccopteryx leptura. Next base: position 290,589,982 of record NC_089504.1, read on the forward strand.
ACTTGGTACAGTTTATAGGTGGGAAAATGCTGAAGACAGGTGTGTGTAACAAAAAAATCAGAAAAAGAACAGATGAAGTAGAATTAAAAACATTCGTTGGATTGATCACTTGGTGTTTATAAATCTATCAATGGAAATGTTTGTTTTTGCAATCATGGAACAAAGAGTACACATATACATGTATGTATAAACAAAACAGTAAGCAAATAGGTGTGTGTGTATCTTCAAAGCCAGGGAAATATGGAATAAAAATTTGAGTTTGCTATATCTAAATTCCTATTATAATATCTAATAACATTATTTTTCTATTTCTTTATTCTTACTTTTTTATCTTATTTTTAAATTATAATTTACATTCAATATTATTTTGTATTAATTTCAGGTATACATAGACAATCATATACTTTACAAAGTATTTCCCCCAATATTTCCAGTAACTACCTGGCACCATACAGAGTTATTACAGTATTATCGACTATACTCTCTGTGCTGTACTTTACATCCCCATGACTATTCTGTAACTACCAATTTTTACTTCTTAATTCCTTCACCTTTTTTACCCAGCTCCCAAGCCCACTCCACCCCCTGCAACCATTAATCTGTTTTCTGTGTCTATAAGTTTGTTTCTATTTCGTTTGTTCATTTATTATGTTCTTTAGATTCCACTTATAAGTAAAATCATATGGTATTTGTCTTTCTCTGACTGACTTGTTTCACTTAACATAATATCCTCTAGGTCTATCCATACTATTATAAACGGTAAGATTCTATTCTTTATTTTTATAAATTATAGAATGATTCAAAGTAGATAGATAGATAGATAGATAGATAGATAGACAAATAGATAAAAAGAGTGTATGGATCCAGATGGTAAACACTGCTGATTATTTTTCCTGGTATACTGAGGGTTTAAGACCTGTATGTTCCCTGTGATTCTATAAATTCTTCCTTAACAGAGAAACCTGAAATGAATGACGTGTGTATATAATGAACAAGGTGTGCCTGCCCCACCCTCCCACCACCAACTCTGCATCCGATAACTCCAGCTCCTTCTGCCCTCCCCACAGTTGACTTCCCAGGGGCTGCTGCTGCCTTCTGGGACTGTGGGCAATGAAGGTAGGGGAGGGAATGAGGTACCATGATAGCACTCCCCTCTGGCAGTTTCTGGGCAAGGCTTCCCTGACATTTTATAGTCCTCAAATATCTGTGACAACTGGTAACGTTATGTCTCTAAATCAGAGCTCTGACTACTGAGGTGTCCTAGGTCAGAAATCAAGTGGAGCTTAGAACCTAACCGAGATGGACACACCCCCACCCCACCCCGACCCTCGTACCTCACCACCCCCCAGCCCACCACCCCGCTCCACTCCTCCTTACCACCCACCCAGCTCCACCAGCCCCTTCCATCTCCCCTCCACACCCCCAACTGGGTCCTGTGAGCTCTTAGCAACTTCATTCAGGAACCCACACTCCAACCCACCCACGAGCTTTCTAAAGTAAGCAGCAACTCAGACATTGCTTGTCCCTGAGTCACTTCCTGGGTAGTGGCTCTGAGTGTCTACCCTGCTCCAGGCCCCAAATCCTACAGGAACAAACAATTTTTCCACCGAGACTGTCAAAACCACTAGTTTCCGGTCCGCAGCTAGATCTATTACTACTAGATGTATTATGACCAACCTGACTTAAAGGGGAGGAACCAGGCCTTTCTATGGAGGAAACAAAGTCCGGAAATACAAATGCAGAGGGGTCTTCCCTACTCCTGACACCAGGGACCAGGACAGCAGTCCAGGCAGGCATCCGGCCCCATTCATGCCCAACACCCAACACGTACCCACTGTGCGCCTTCGTTTACCGAACTGACACAGGGTAGGCGCTCCATAAATATTTACTGACTAATAACCTTCCCATCCCCACATTGTGAGCCTCTTAAACTTGCTTTCTTTTGTGTTTTAAATCTGCCCTCTTAAAAGTCAAATGGCCTTGCTCCAGAAGAGTATTTGTTTTCTCTCCTCCTCTAAAACAGGACCCGCAAACCGCAAGGAGAGGCCATACTGTGGATAATAACTGGGAAATTGCCCAATTCCAGAAGCGGGAGGTAGACTAAGAAACAGGTAATTCCTGTTCACTGGGCTGGCTGGCTTTGTTTGCAAAGGGTGACTAAGCAACAGAGGGAGATTTTTTACCAAGTACGAAGAGACTCAAAGTGGAGGGAGGGGCGCTCTGGGCTAGGCTGGGAACTGAGCAGGGGGCGGCTGAAAGAGGCAGCAACATTCAAGGTAAGAGGCTTTTGAAATGCTGCAAGTCTAGGCCAAAACACAAGAATATACCACACAGCATTCAACTCCTTTGTGTCCTGTTAAGCCCAATCCGGAGGGACCCGAAACATTGAAGACACGAACAAGGTCCATCGATTACACACCAAAGCTTTAGTGTCTAGCTTGGCCAAGCGGCAGCAACTCCGACAGAAATCTGAGGGAAAGCGCGCTGATCCTCTGTTCTACTTAGTTTTTATAGTTTTGTAAGTGGGAAGTACAGAAGCAAAAATTGCAATTAGGAGCCCTTTACCACTATTGGTTATAGTCATATGTCCTTTTAACATAATAGGACCATGTTCAATTTGCAAGCCATATATCATTTTACAAACAAAATTTACAAATCAACACATTGGTAGAAAGATGTCTCTTTACATATTAAAAGGCATTCTTATATTATCTAGTGTTTATCTGCTATCTCTCTGTCCGGAGTCACACTGTAAAGCCAGCAGGCAGGGCCACTATCAAAGCAGCCGCCTTCTGCTCCGCAGACCTTGCAGCTCCGGACCCGGCCTCAGCCTCAGCCTCAGCCTCAGCCTCAGCCTCAGCCTCGGCCTCAGCCCCGGCCTCAGCCCCGGCCTCCTGCCGCTGCTGGCTCTCCGCAACATCCAGGGCAAGCTGCAACTCACGAACCTCTGAATCCTCCTCCAGCGTTTGCTCCATTTCCAGGCGAATCTCGAACACCTGGTTGGCCTCCTCCTCCAGCATTTCCTCCAGCTCCAGGGTCAGCATCGGTTTCTCCTGCATTTGCTCCAGCTCCTCCCGCTGCTCGGTTTGCAGGTCCCAGGCAGCCTCTTCCACAGAGCTCTCGGTTTTCTCACGCATGGCTGTAAAAGTCAGCCAGCCTACGATCCCCAAGAGGACAGCCATGGGGAACCCTAACACTAGCCAGTCCTCTACTCCACTGCTCAAAGGCTCCTTGCCGATCTGTATCGAATCCTGCCACAGACTACGCCAAATGTAAAGCCAGTAATCAGGGCCAGGGCCACTATCACAGCAGCCCGGCCCATGCAGGTTCGCATTGGATTCGGACAGTCGGTAAAGAAACCATGGAGCCAAAAACTGGTGGGCCATAGCCTTTAATCCTACCTTGCACCCGGCGGGCAAGTAAAAATACACACTGGGCTCCAAAACCCAGTCACACTCAGTGCTCACAAAGCCACTGACTTATCCGAGTTTCCTAGAATCAAAGGTTTCTAGCTCACCAGCCTTATTTTCCTCAGTTCCCCATCTCCTTCCTTATCCCAGATACAAACTCTATACAAACTGGCATCTCACTCAGCACTCCACCATCTTGGCTGCTTTTCCTGGCCTCCTCCACGTGGCCGCCTTCCGCTGCTGGCTCTTGGTTCCTGAGATTAGCATGAGAGAGCAGAGAAAGTAGAGCCAGCAGCGGAAGGCGGCCACGTGGAGGAGGCCAGGAAAAGCAGCCAAGATGGTGGAGTGCTGAGTGAGATGCCAGTTTGTACAGAGTTTGTATCTGGGATAAGGAAGGAGATGGGGAACTGAGGAAAATAAGGCTGGTGAGCTAGAAACCTTTGATTCTAGGAAACTCGGATAAGTCAGTGGCTTTGTGAGCACTGAGTGTGACTGGGTTTTGGAGCCCAGTGTGTATTTTTACTTGCCCGCCGGGTGCAAGCTAGGATTAAAGGCTATGGCCCACCAGTTTTTGGCTCCATGGTTTCTTTACCGACTATCCGAATCCAATGCGAACCTGCATGGGCCGGGCTACTGTGATAGTGGCCCTGGCCCTGATTACTGGCTTTACACACACGTATTAACCACATGCATTTACATAGGAGAGGTAGTTTCCATGGGGACAAATGCCCATAAATGGCTCATTGCTATAAGAAAAGGTTTATTTTGGTTTTCTCTTCCTGCACCTGGCTAGCCATTCACCCCTTTCCCCACAGACATGGTGGAATGTCTGGGAATCCATGTTTTCCTCCCCTTTGCATTTACAATACAATGCCAAGGGCCATCCTGGTTATGCCAATCACACAGTACAGAGACTATTCTCACAATTTCTCTGCACACCTTAACCCACATTAATAAAATGTTCTCCAAACCTCTTAAAATATTAATATTAATTCTGTAGTTTTTGGTACCTTATAACACCTGCGGGTGAAGTGGCTCAGTGGCTCCTCATGTCCAAGTGATGCTTTGTGTCTCAGCAGACTTGCTGATTCACAGACCTAAGAAGTGACTTATTTTCTATCAAAAAGTATTAACTCTTAGGAAATATAGTCAATATTATGTTGTAATAATATTGTAGTATGGTTTCAGGTAGGTGCAAGACTTCTGGGGAGGAGATCACTTTGTAAGTTGTATGTGTCTAACTATTATGCATACACCTAACACTGATATAATATTGACTGCCAATTTTAATTGAAAAAATTTTTAATTTAAAAAACTATTGCCCCTGATCGATTTTCTCAGTGGATAGAGCATCAGCAAGCGTATAAGACCTCCCAGGTTCTGTTCCCCGTCAGGGCACACGGTAGAAGTTGTTGTAAGGTGCCAAAAGCTACAGAATTAATGTTAATATTTTAGGAAGTTTAAAGAACATTTTATTTGTTTGGGCTAGGCCTGCAGAAAGATTTTGTAAGTGTGATTTCTATGCTTGTGTGTTGTAAATGCAGAAAGAGGAAGGAGACTTGGATTCCCTGATCTTCCCCCATACCTTTGGGGGAGGGGTCAATGGCTAGCCAGGTGTAGGGAGAAAGGAATTAAATCTTTTCTTGGGCTAATGGACCATTTGCAGGCATTTGTTCCCATGGAAACTACCCCTCCTTTCCTGAAAGCATGTGGTTAATGTATGTATCTCTAAACAAAAGGTATAAACTTATGCCGTGATGTCAGGTTTTCTCCCCTCTCATGTATAATTAGGAGTATATAAGCAGCCCCTGAACTGTTTTTGGGGGCTGCACAATTTGGGTCTGTTGCCCTGTGTCAGCAATATGCAGCCGGCATATTTAATAAATTTCCTTCTTTAATAAACTTTTCAAAAACTTATTTGGACTATGTGCCTCTACAAACACCCGCAGAATTGTGGATTTAGCTACTTTACAACAAAGTGACCATCTGCTTCTCTCCCCATTTTCTCTCTCTTCCCCTCCTGCAACTAGTTGTTTGATTGGTTTGAGCATTGCCCCAGGCACTGAGGATGGCTCTGTTGATTCTAGCATTGGCCCCAGATGGGGGTTGCAAGGTGGATCCCAGTTGGGGGCACATGGGGGAGTCTGTCTCCCTATCTCCCTTCCTCTTACTTAAAATTAAAAAAACAAAAACAAAAAAAACTACTAACTCTTGAAAAACACTTTTGAGAGTTTCTGCTCAGATATGCCTGTACATGTACAAGATTTCTGTAACATTTCTTAGAGAAAACAATGAAACTATCTACATAGTTGTCTTTCAATAAAAGCTCACTATTAGTGTTCTGAGCAATACATATCTAACACAGATACATTATCACATATGACATACTGTGTCTGTGTTATAGAATGCTACTTAGTCATTAAGAAGAAGGTGGAAACATAGACACTGATATGAAAAGATATCCAAAAAAGATCATTACTTGATCGCTTCTCGGCCTTTTGGCTAAGATCAAGTGTAAAAGATCATTACTTGAAAACAAAGCAAGTGGTGAATGAGTGTGGACAGTGTGACTCCATATATGTAAATCATACCCAACAGCCACTGAAAACACAACAGATGACAGTGGATCTAAGGGGAATGAGAAGCTTTATTTTTCACATTGAAACCCTTCAGCATATTTGAGGTTTTTATAAGTCTCTATTCATTTTTAAATAATAATAGTTTAAGGAGAAAAAATTAAAGTGCACATATATAGACATACATACAATGTCTAAGGCAAAGACTTTATTACAAAATGCTGCAGCCCTTGATTTGGCAGGTACAATCACAGTGAAGAAGAACGGAAAGGTTGAAATTTACTATGGTAGGAGATTTACAGATTGAAACCCAAAACTCTGCTATGAGTTGCAAATTTTTTTTAAAAAACTGAGATGTGGCCTCTGTCTTCAAGGAGCTTGCAGCCTCTGCAGGAAAAAGTGTGTGCATGTAAATAAATAACGGCCTGACAGTCGAGGACATCTGTGCGGGGTCCTGTGGAGACAGCAGTCAGCTCTGCTGCATGGAGCAAGGGCAGGAGAGGCCAGTAGGAAAACTCTCAAAAAGGGCTGCTCTACTGAGTGTTAAAATGAACATGTATTTGCAGTAAAGCCAAGAAACCCTTACTGCTCACAAAAATTAGGGGATATTTCAAAATGAATATGAAGCAATAAAATACCCCCTAATTTTTGTGAGCTTGCTCTGCTCCTCACCACATGCTGCAATACAATACCTCTGGGCTTCAGCTTCATCTCAAGAGGAATCGGGTCCAAGATTCCAACCATGTAAAAATCATTTATTCACACAATGAATACTTATTGGGTGTCTCAGTGGCTTGAATAACAAGCCACTGTATTATTATTTGATGAAATAATAGAAACCCAGAGGGATCAAAGAAGCCAGAGGGGTGTTTGGTCTTATAATCCAGAAAACAACCAAAGTCCACATCTGATCGGTGGAGAAGAGGAGAGATTCTCTCTTGTGGAATCTGGAAGTTGTTCTCTTCCTGCCGAAGGCTCAGATGATCCACATGAGAACTGTTGCCAGGTTGCAGGGCAAAGGATGTGCAGAGAAATGAAAGCCAATTCCAGGAACAGGCCACCTCAGCAGGCACTTTGCAAAATGCAGTTAACAGAGAGGAAACCCCCTACATTGCAGCAATATTCAACTCTGCAACTACAAATTAGTTGGCAAAGATAGTGTTTGAAGTCTGAACTTTAAGAAATTAGAGGTGGACTCCAAGCATACTATACCTCTGGAAGGTGTCATGCTCAGAGGATTTCTGACCTGGAAGAAACCATTAAAAACATCTATTTCCTTCCCAAAGCGGATTACATTATATAATTCATTATTCTACTAATAGCAGGAGTTACTCCTACAATAATATTGTTTTGTTTTGGAGGGTGGTTAGCTGAAGTTTCTACAGAGAGCACTGTTGTGAATAATGTAAACACTATAGTAAGAGCCCATCCCACAGTCCCTTCTCCTGTGGTTCAAATGGGAAAATGTGGCCAATATTCATCACAAGTCAATGTGACCTATTCTGGCTATGGGACAGAACAAGTTACATACATTTGGGGCTGCAATTGTGGGTCTGAAAACCAACTTCAGACTAAATAAGGAAAAAGAATGAAGAGTGATTCATGTCTTTAAGCTGTTTTGTATATATAAATAGGCATACTTGGTGAAACAAATGTGACTTACCCACTCATTAAAAAAAAAAAAAACCCAACTAGCTCTTTCTCACATGCAAAACTGAGCAATGACTCCCAGGCTCTGAGGGCCAATGAGGTGCAGACTTCTCTGCAAAGCCAAAACCTGTGAGAGCTCTGAATATCAGGAAGTGACTGATCTGGGTTCTATGACAGGGCAGCATGGCTAAGAGCAGGTACATAAAAAGTCAGAGAACTAAGCCAACTCATGATGTCAAAATAGAAGATCAAGACAGCAATAATTCCTTCAGCATGTCTAATGAAGGAATTTAGTCAGACCCCTAAGGGAAACAGACTTTCTCACCATCAAAATCACACCATATATTATTATTATTTTATTGTATATTTATAATGGAGTTAATCATTCAAAAACTATAATAAATTTTTATAAAATGTGAATTCAATTATTTTTTTCTTCAGTTAAAATAAGTAAGTAAATTTTTTGGTGAATGTTTACTTGAGTTTAGTTGACCCTTTTGACAGCCAGTCAAAGTCCTGATTCCCAGAATAGGTAAAACAAGTAAGAAGCCCCTCTGAGAGAATGAAGCCTTAACAAGGCTTACTCCTGCCCTGGCCGGATAGCTTAGTTGGTTAGAGCATCATTCTGAAGCTCAGAGGTTGCTGGTTCAGTCCTTTGTCAGGGCACATACAGGAACAGATGGATGTTTCTGTCTCTTTCTCTCTCTCCCTTCCTCTCTCTCTAAAATCAATAAATAAAAAATTTTAAAAACAAAAAACAAAGACTTATTCCTTCCAGTGTGGGCCACACTTTAAATTAAAAGGGAGTAGATATTAGATGTGATTATTTGCCTGAGATCTCAAACATCCAAATCACAATCAGCCATCTTCCACTGCAACTTCTCAAGGAGGAAGTATAAAAATCACTAAGTATTAGAAGGCTTGAACCAAAAAAATCCCATTTGGAATTTCCCACCTTAGTGAATAAGTTTATTACTTAAATAAATTCCTTTCAGGCTTCACATCTTCCCTTGAAACCCTCACCTTGGCCCTTCCCTTTGATATCTAACCAGTCCAATGACAAAAAGAGTAAGACACAAGAGAAGGCTCTGAGGGAACACACTTGTTTCTATACTGGGCCCCTGTTCTAGTTATCTGTTGCTGCATAACAAACTACCCCAAAGCTTAGTGGCTTATAAAACAGCTTCACATGGTGTCAGCTGGGGCAGTTTGAGGCTCAAGTGTCTACTTCCAAGACAGTTCACTCACAAGTTGGCCATTTGGTGCTGGATATTGGTTCTTCTGAACATGGGTCTGCCCACCAGGTAGCCTGGGTTTCCATACAGCATGATGGCTGGGTTCCTTGAGTGAGAGTCCCAAGAGAGAACCAGGCAGATGGCATATAACCGTTTAACATCAAGTCTCAGAATCATATAGCATTACTTCCCAAGTAGTCACAAGCCCACCCAGATTCAAGGGGAGGAAACATAGGTCTCACCTCTTGCTGGGAGGACTGTGAGGATGACACTGTAAGAAGAGCATGAAAAGGGCAGATATTGTTATCACCATTTTTGGAAAATACAATCTACCCCAGCTCCCCAACATCCCGAACAATTTGTCTCAGCTAATAAAGTAATCCTACTCCTTTGGCCAGCGGTTAGTTTAGGAATAGGAAGACCTAAATCATTTTGAGCAATGAAATTTAAGTTTCTTGGAAAGAGAATCAAGTCTCTCTCACTGGATATAACAAAGAATTAGGAACCCTGGACATATCACCTACAGTTATAATGGTAACACGGACCACAGGACAAAAAGACAAGAAGAACCTCATCCCTGTTGACATCACTAAGCTGCTGAATCAATCAGACCTGGAGCCTCTCCTGCCTTGGGGACTCCTGTTATAAGTATAATTAGTAATTTCATGATTACTTAAACTGACTTGAGTCAACTTCTTATTGCCTTCACTCAAAAGAAATCTAACACAATTTAATCTTCCCAAAGCCGAGGGACAGAGATGAGTGAACCTGCCTATTTCTAGGCCTTCTAACAGCTGGGGGTTTGGGGTATGGGAGCCAGTCTTATTGCACAAAAATGTCAAGCCATTGAAAAAGAAACAAACCACAAGAACCTTTAAATCGTTAATTTGTCACATAGAAGTCCTCATGCCTACTACTAACCCACCCTAGACCCAGAGTATAAGTAAGGAGAAAGGACTTTGCTCTCTAAAGGGTGGATGGTACCACCAACAAAAGGTATTATATTAGGTTCAGTCCTCAAGGAGCTGAGAGTCTAATGGGAAAATGGCACATACTTAAATAGCTATCATTCAAGACGGGCTGTAACACATGCCACAGAACAGTGCAGGTAAAGGGCTGTGGGAGACCAGTGGTGAGACTGCTCCGTTTCAGTTGGAAGAGATAAGTGAATGCTTCATGGGAAATGGGGGGGGAGGAGTTTGAGCTGGGTCTTCACATAGGCAGAATTTGGATATGAGTAGATGGGGAAAACATTCCAAAGGAAAGGAAGGAATCAAAACCAAAGAATAAAAACCAATAGATGGGAAATTGGGGGATCTTAAAGGCTGGAAGACATTCAAAATGTGACCTAGCACCAACCAGTCAGAATAGCAGCCAGGCTGCAGGGCTGCAGCAAGTTCTGGAGACCCTCACCACGCCCGGCATTAACCCTTAAGTTACTTAGTTGTGGGAATTTTGTCCCCAGGAGAGGGACAGGGGTGGTGGGAGCTTCAGGTGGATGGCACTCAAGAATCAGACAAGAAGAAAGGTCATTTAGCAACTGGTAGAGAAGAATTTTACTATTTTCACAACTAGTGTGGCTGAAACATTTACCCTGCCTACAGGCAATAGTGAAAGGTTCCACTTGACCAGAGTTAACAGTAAATGAAGAGAAAAAACAAAACAAACAAACAAATAAAATCCAGCTGGATTTATTTATACCAGTTATACCATAAAGGACCTTGAATTCCAAGGTGAAGAATTTAGACAAAGATTAAGCGATACAGATCCTCTCAGAATATTATTTTGGATGTTAGAGATGAAATTAAGCAAGACCCATGGAGACAAAATACCTCGGCAAGGCAACTTTAATAACTTCTACAGAAGGACATGCCGCCGCTATTGAAAACCAGCCAGCAAATGCGCAGGCATAGGGAAAATTCTGTTTTTATCCCTAACACAGGCCCTAGGATGCTGGGTCTTGCTCCATTGGCTGGAGTGTTGACTATACGATCTTATTTTTTCCCAATTGGCTAGTTTAAATGGCCGCACCAAGGTGGAAGGGAGAGATGGGGATACCATTAACTAGGTAAGGGGGTTGAGGAATGGTCGGATGAGCGGATGAAGGGGGCTGGGGGATTGGTGAACAAGTTAGCTATTTCTCACTCTATTCCCCGTCAGAGGAATCCGAATGAAGGGGGTTGGGAAATCAGTTGAAGAAAAAAACCTGAGTTAAACATTTCCCTCAGTTGACACATTCAGGTCACAACGGGTTGGATATAGATCTGATGACGTGTGGCCTTTTGGGAGTAGAAATTGAATGTGCATGTGACAATTTCCTGTAACTCATTAAGATAAAAAATTTCTCAACTCTGCCTAACAACCGTTGCAGGCCTGAAAACAATATTGTGGAGAACGTTCTTAGTTTCCAACTAGCAGCTTGAAAGATGTCTAGAAGAATATAAAGAAAACTAAATGTGGGCAGAACAATGAAGGAAAGCAAGCAGTGAACCGTCCCTGCTTGCACAGGGACTCTGGCTGCTCTGAAGTGTCATCTCAAAAGTGGGGGAATTAAGGAGGGCCAGCAATTAGGACAGAGGAAACGGGAAGTGAGAGGAGGAAAGGGCTTCGAAGGATAACGTTAATGACACTCAGCATCTGCAGACTACAATTTACAAAGCATGCTTTGATTTAATCCACATAGAAAAAAAAAAAATCTAAGTAGCAATACTGCAAGTAGTAATTAACATTTATATAACACCTCATCATTTAAAGAGCCCTTTTATATTTATTATCTCCTTAATTATCATCCCCATTTTTACACATAAGAAAACTAACACTCAGAATTTTAAAATAGCCTATAAGAGAGAGGGCTGGAACTCAAACTCAGGCCTTTCGAGTCCTTGTGCAGCACTTCCCCTTACAGGGCAGTGGCCTCCGAGATGGTGGGGTCATTCCTTAACATTGCAGATGTGGCCTCCGTGCTCTGGGGAAAATCTGTAGATTATGAGGGAAATCTAGGGATCTCCCCTTATAGTTCTTACCTTCAGGAGGTAAGCCTTCTAGCCCAGGACTTAAATGGAAAGAGCCTCATCCTAAAGACTGGGTGACCACCTTATGATGCAGACTGCTTAGTTTCCAGAAGGATCCCATACTTGTTTTATTGATCAAATTGGATTTGGAAATCCTCAAAGATGGAAACCATGACCTCTTTATCTTTGTATCCTCAAACCTTAGTACAATATCTGAACTCAATAAACACTTGTTGAATAACTTAATGTATACATATTTAAGACCCTTAACAGAAATATCTTGAGATTCTCCCCAAAAGAAAAACAGCACAAAGAATCAACACAATTCTTGGAACTAGTTATTTAACTGTCGGGAACCAGCATAACTCATAATTTTGCAGGTCTCAAGTGGGAACGACAGAGGACTAGAAAATAAACACAGAAAGAAAAAGGATAGGATCAGGAAGTCTCCTTGCCAAGACTGATGGTCTGCAAGAGGGAGCCTGCACCCCCAAAACACTTTATTTATAGTGCACAGAGCAAAGCCATTTGCAAAACAAAGAGATCTCTGGTACAAAGTAACATTTCTGAGGCAAACCAAGAATTCTCTCAATTGCAGAAAACCCCCACCATGCATAACATCTTAACTTCACAAAACAAAGGGTAAAAAGAAAACTGCCTCCAGTCTCTTCAAGGGACATGGGGGGGTGAAACCAGTAGAAATAATCAGCATCACAGCTAACATGAAGGTGTAGGGAAGGGCATGTAAATTGCCTTTACCAACTTAATCAAACAGTCAGAGACTGTGGCAAAGAGCTTAGCCTTTGGTTTAAGCCTTAAACTGCAAGGACTATGTCAGCTTGCAGTCTCTCACAGCCTCTAGCAACCTAATCACGTAAATGCAGTGGGGTGATGGGCAGCAAGGACTCTGTCAGCTTGCAGCCTGTTTCCTACATTTAACAATAAGCCATAAATGTTAAAAATCATACAGAATTAAACCAGATACAACCCCTATTCTGAAATTATACTATCTGTTCAATCCCACGAGTATCCATTGGGTCTTATTATGTGCAGATTGCTATGAATGATACAGAGGTGAACAAGACTAATCTATAATTTCAGGGAACTCATATGCTATCAGAAAAGACAAAACATCTATTAACATAACTGTAGGGTGGTGGGCAATGGAGAAGGTCACATGAGGAACTCAGACCTAGGAACTTTGACTAGAGCCACCCACAACCAAGCATGCCAAAAGAAACTTCCCAGGAGTCCTTGGGAAAAGAGCGACTGTCCATCAGCCAGTGAGATTTCTCCATGTCATATTAGCTCGCCCATCCTACAGACCCTTTAAATATCTCCCATGCGGATCATCCCATGCAACTTCCCTGGCCTCTGTCCCCGGGACCAGGGAACTTTATCGGGCAGGATGCTCTGTATTCAATAAATCTTATGCTTATTCACACTTCGTGGCTCCGGCCCCTTCCTTCTTCCTCAGTGGGGAAAAATACCTTACATTTGGTGCCAGAAACCCGGGAGGAGTCAGAAGTCCACAAGGACCACTCCTCTCCCCGTCACCTCTGAGAAAGAACCAGGACCTCTGACCTTCCACCCACTTCAGCACATAGTACGGTAAGTCCCCTGCCTCCAGCCTCCCCTCAGTTCTTTCCACCGAGACTCCCTGTCTGAAACCGCAGCTGCGTCAGAGACCTCTTTCCGTTCCAAGTGCATGTGTGCCCGTGGAGACATCCCGAGCACATCCACTTTACTTATCCATCCGGTGGCCAGAGCTTGAGTTGCGGGATGCCAATGCTCAACTCTAACCACTCCGAGAACTGAGGGTGGCCGTGGGGGCACAGGAATTTAAACCTAATCCAAAAACACTCCTGAAGTTGCCTTATCCGAAATCTCTCCCTCCCTAAAGAAGAAGAAACTGTTCTTCTTCTCTGCTGTGGCCAGGGCACAGAACCCACTGGATAATTGAACCAGGTAGCCTTCTGAAGGGACTTTCAGTTTTAACACCCTCACCAATTTAACTATCGCCAAAAAAGCTGGGAACTGGTTGGAGATCCCTTATATTCAGGGCTTCTAGTTATTCGCGCTCCCATCCTAATCTCTGTGCCGCCTGTTCTACGCGCAGGCCCTTTTTTTGGCCAGAGAAACCTCACCTAAAAACCTCTGCTCCTGATATTTCCTTCTTCATGGACTCCCAAATCTCTCCCCCTCCTGCCTGACTCTTGGGGGCTCCCCTCTCTCAGGACCCCTCTCTGGTCTCTCTGCAGACCTCTTTCGCTCGGGTCTCTTCCTTCCAGAGCCCCCTCCCCTCCCTTCGCTGGATCCTGTTTCTCATTCACCTGCAAATACCACTCTCTCTTTCTCCTCCCCTGCTGGCCAGGGGCCCCTTCCTTCTCTACTGTGTTCTTAAACCCCTCCCCCATCAGGCCACCCTCCACCAGCCATTGGCCCTGTCCTGCCTCTGGCTCCAGCGTTTCCGGCTGGATCTGGGTGCCAGGCTCCCTAGGAGCCCTCCTCCTCTTATTCTCAACCCCCAGACCCCTATCTGGGACCTGTGAATATGGCATTTAAAGTTGTCAATGGTTGCGGCTAGTAGAAAATGGCCAAGGCTACTCGCCAGGCTGGCATGCAGCAAAAGGTAACACTCCAAACCCAGGCTCTTGTGGCAGCCCTGAGGCCAGCAGAGCAACAGGGGCAAGGCACAGGAAGTGCCTGACCCAAGTCCAAGCCACAAAGAGGAATCCCACCAGCAGCTTGCTTTAAGTGTGGCAAGCAAGGTCACTGGTCCTGGCAGGGCCCCTGCCCGCAGCTGCCCACTGAGCCCTGACTGCAAACAGCCCAGTCACTGGCGGAGCAATTGCCCCTTTGGGCAGCAGGCTCATCCTTGGCATCTCTACATGGAGGACAAGCCACTCAGATGAGAGGCCAAGCCAGCCAGATGGGCCCATCGTTCGAACTCCTAGGCCTCATGGATGGCTGTTGTGGCCTGGACTAGGAGAACCCAGGGTGATGCTGCAGGAACAGGTAAGTCCATCTCATTTCTTGTGGACACAGGAACTACCTTCTCTGTTTTGCCATCACACTCTGGATCTCTAATTCCCTCACAGGTCTCAGTTATGGGTGTGGATGGGACCCCTTCTTTTCCTCTTTGCACACCACTCCTGACATGCAGTTTTTCCCCTTCACACACCACTCCTGGCATACAGTTTTGCCTCAAGTTTGCTGGGCCCTACTCATCTCCGGCTCACCAAAAGGTTGGGCCCTGCAGACCAGGGGTCCCCAAACTACGGCCCGCGGGCCACATGCGGCCCCCTGAGGCCATTTATCTGGCCCCCCACCATACTTCCAGAAGGGGCACCTCTTTCATTGGTGGTCAGTGAGAGGAGCACATTGACCATCTCATTAGCCAAAAGCAGGCCCGTAGTTCCCATTGAAATACTGGTCAGTTTGTTGATTTAAATTTACTTGTTCTTTATTTTAAATATTGTATTTGTTCCCATTTTGTTTTTTTACTTTAAAATAAGATATGTGCAGTGTGCATAGGGATTTGTTCATAGTTTTTTTTTATAGTCCGGCCCTCCAACGGTCTGAGGGACAGTGAACTGGCTCCCTGTGTAAAAAGTTTGGGGACCCCTGCTGCAGACCCTCCTGTTGCTCCTGTCCCTCCCACCAGGAACTGCCGCCAGAGTGAGCTGAAGCAGGGAGCAATGCTGTTCAGTAAGTTCAGTAAGACTGCCCTGATAAAAGAAGCTTCAATCTCCTCAACCGTCTGTGAGAAAAATTAAGCAAGAATCTCTCCTCCTACAACTCGCTTAACTCCTAATGGCAGCCACCCATTCTTACCTGGGCTGCCCCTATCCTAAATCGTCTTCTAATTATCAGCGTATAACTCATATTTGCTTCTCTTTTTAAAATTCTTACAGAACCACATCCGCGAAGTTTCTCAACTCACGGCCAAACAGATGTTTCTCCTGACACCCCTCAAAGCCACCACCTGCCGATCTCTTCCTCCCCACGATACCCCTAATCAACAGGAAGTAGCCAGATGAATAAGTGGTGCCCCTAATTAACACAAAAGGTCGAAATGTAGGGTGGTGGGCAATGGAGAAGGTCACATGAGGAACTCAGACCTAGGAACTTTGACTAGAGCTGCCCACAACCAAGCACACCAAAAGAAACTTCCCAGGAGTCCTTGGGAAAAGAGCGACTGTCCGTCAGCAAGTGAGATTTCTCCACGTCATATTAGCTCGTCCATCCTACATACCCTTTAAATATCTCCCACGTGGATCATCCCATGCAACTTCCCTGGCCTCTGTCCCCAGGACCAGGGAACCTCGTCAGGTGGGATGCTCTGTATTCAATAAAGCTTTTGCTTAGCCACACTTCGTGGTCCCGGCCCTTTCCTTCTTCCTTGGCGGGGAAAAATATCTTATAATAACTATATTTCATATACAGCAGAATACTAAAAATCTCCCCCCACCAAAAGAATTTTTACAAGATATTATGGAAGGATAAAGAATGAGTGGTGGAAATCAAGAAAGCGTCATGAAGTAACAGCTTCATTAAATAAGCTATAGAACTTCATCAGAGGGAACTGTATTAAGGGTGTTCCACCTGACCAGGCAGTAGCACAGTAGATAGAGAGTCGGACTGGGACACAGAGGGCCCAGGTTCAAAACCTTGAGGTCGCCGGCTTGAGCACAGGTTCATCTGATTTGAGCAAGGCTCACCAGCTTGAGCCCAAGGTTGCTGGCTTGAAAAAGGGGTCACTCATTCTCCTGTAGCCCCCACGGTCAAGGTACATATGAGAAGCAATCAATGAACAACTAAGGAGCTGCAATGAAGAACTGATGCTTCTCATCTCTCTCCTTCCTGTCTGTCTGTCCCTATCTGTCCTTCTCTCTGTCTCTCTCTGTCTCTGTCACAAAAAAAGAAAAAAATTTAAAAGGATGTTTCACAACCAGAAAGCTCGAGCAATGGCAAAGAGATGAAAAAGTACAGGAGATTGTTTGGTGATATCAATGATTTCATTTGATTAAAACATCAAGTATATAAAGAAAAGTGGTAGATGACACGTGAGACCCTCTGCCCCAACCTGTCAGTGTGACATACCAGTTTCGCTTCACATACTTGAATTCCACTCTGACTCTTTTCATCATCCTGGATGAACTCGGCATTGACGGGGATGACTCACCCAATGCCCACCCTCAGCTTCTTGACCCCCTTCATGCCCACTCCACTTTAACTGAAATCAGTTTAACACCCATAGTCATGCTTGGATTTTGCCATCATTCAGAAAGCCTCTATCTATAAAATATTAAATTCACTGAAAGATTACATTATACCAATAAATTATTACATCTCCAGCTCTCTCCATTCTTAGTCTCTGCTTAACTTGTTCTGGGATTTTATGTAGACTCTCTGCCCACCCACCCTTCTATGTCCTCACTCCTTCCTTTTTGGTCTTGTGCTCGGTGCTCAATCAACTGGACTATTTTCTCACTCACACAAAATACTGCCTATCCTTCTGTTACCCGCATCCGGTGAAACCCTAACCCTGTTCCACAACCCTCTCTCTTGGATCCAATGACTAAACTAAGCACACCTGAAGAAAGCCATGCAGCCACACAGTCACACAACCTTGTGGATTAGAGTCATTGCAAAATTATGGCTTCTGTAACTTTTACACCATTCAGCCATTCAGAGTCAGCTCCCCTTTTTATTTCTCTCTGTGACCATTGTGAACCTCCTCCAGTCTCCTATTCAAGTCATCCGGCCACTGTCACAGATGTCTTCATCTCCTGCTTCGTGCAGACGTATCAGGGAGAATTCTCCTTTGCCCTCCCAAACCTATGGACTACCTGCAGCCTCACTCATGGTTTTTTCTTTTTCCATCTCTGTGGAATAATTCCATCCACCTATAGCTCCTCTGGGACCCTGCTCTATCATTTGTATCCTTTCAAACCTGTAGGTTTGCCTTCTCATTATTATAACTCCTTCTCCGCAGCCTGTGAACTGACTCAAGCCTCCTCTGTATGCTTTTACATCCTCCTTTGACCCTAGATCCATTTTTGGCTGCCATTGCATCTCTCCTTCCTTCATAGTCAGCTTTCTCAAATGAATACCCCATTCTCTCTGCCATTCATTCCTCAATTTACCTTTCTCCTTACCACTGTGCTAAAACTGCTCTGGCAAAGGTCTCCAAGGACATGACTGCCAAGTCCAGTGGACACATCTCAGCCTTCATCACTTCATCATACTCTATCTTTTTCCTTGCTGACCATTCCCTTCATCTTGGAAGTCTCTCTTCCATGGATTTCATGACACCAGAGAAGGTTTTGGTCTCCTCCTGCCTCCATGATCATTTTTCTTTTTTCTCCTAGGCTGAATCATCTTCCTCCTGGTTCTTTAAATGTTGATTTATTCACAAAAGCTAGATTGAGCACCATCAGACCAGAGACTTCACCGTCTCATTAGCCACTGTAGCCTCAGTGCTTAGGACAGCTCTATTCACATGGAAGAGCTTCCTATATAATTGCTCAATGCAAGTACTGAATGTCGGGAACACTGTAGTGCATAGGGCACTTGCTCTGCCCTCAAGTAGCTTGCAGTCTAGTGAAGACAAATAAGTAAACAGGAAATGACAGTAGAGTATGGTAAGAATTATGATACAAGGGGAGAACATACAATGGACACAGCAGATGCTGAATTCCTACAACATCAAATTGTGACAACACTTGTAAAGTTCTGTCTACCAGGAAACCTAATTAGAGACTCAGTGCCCAAGGTTTCTATTGGGACCTGGTCATGTAGGCACATTTCTAGTGGCTACCAAAATTCCAAACTCTCAGAAGGAAAGCAGGTGTTCAGCATTAACCACATTGTTTGTACAAACAGTTTAGAGACAGTGAGCTAGCTACTCTTAGTCACAGTAAAAGCAAAGTGAGAGCATGGCAGGAAACCTTCTGAATTATAAGTTCCCAGATGTCAGCCAAAGGCCAATCTTGAGAACAGGCCTTTCTAAGGATAGCAGTATTAGCTGTTTCTACATAGTTACCTAGCCTTGTCTTAGAGGATGAGAAATACTTAGGAAGATGATTTCTAAGTTGTGTGAAGAATGATGCTATGGACTTAACTGTATTTTTCTCAACCTAAAAGATCCATATGTTAAAGCCCTAACCCTTAATGTGACTGTATCTGGAGACAGGGCATTTAGGATGTAATTGTGACTAAATGATTAAAGGTTATAAGAATGAGGTCCTAATTTAATAGGACTGTGTTCTCTTATAAGAAGAGAAAAAGAAAGATATCTCTCCTCTGTCTACCATGTGAGGACAAAGCCAGAAAGCAGCCATCTGCAAGCCAGGAAGAAAGCTCTCTTCAGGAGCTGAGTCAAGTAAGACCCAGTTTTTGGACTTCCAGCCTCCAGAACTATGAAAAAATAAATTCCTGTTGTTTAAGCCACCCAGTCTTTGGTATTTTGTTATGGTAGCCCAAGCCAAGTGAGACATAAGCAGAATAATATGAAAGACTACTGTCAACAAATCAGGCGAAGGTGCAAAGGTCCTGTGGCAAGAGAGAGATTTGAAGAGCTGTTAGTAAATGTGACTGTTTTCAGTCCTAATCTCTCCTTCAGTGATCTTATCAGTCTTCCAAACCACTCAAATCCAAACAGAGGCCAACTTTAATTTTTTTTGCCTTATCAGTACTTGGCAATTCCCTGTCCCCATCTCAACATGGCCATCTCACTTTGGTTATTGCAACAAGATCCTAATAGGTTTCTTGCCTCTGGTCTCTCTTCTCTAGTACATTTGTTACACTTCACAAAAGGTGATGTGGATCATGTCACTCTCCTGCTTAAAAGCCTTCAGTGGTTCTTATTAGATAACCCTCACAGTACAACCCAAATTTCCAAGCATGACCCTTCATGCTCTGATTTAATCTCTTCAGGCTCATATCCCATAATCCAGGGGTCCCCAAACTTTTTACACAGGGGGCCAGTTCACTGTCCCTCAGACCGTTGGAGGGCCGGACTATAAAAAAAACTATGAACAAATCCCTATGCACACTGCACATATCTTATTTTAAAGTAAAAAAACAAAATGGGAACAAATACAATATTTAAAATAAAGAACAAGTAAATTTAAATCAACAAACTGTCCAGTATTTCAATGGGAGCTATGCTCCTCTCACTGACCACCAATGAAAGAGGTGCCTCTTCTGGAAGTGCGGTGGGGGCTGGATAAATGGCCTCAGGGGGCCGCATGCGGCCCACAGGCCATAGTTTGGGGACCCCTGCCATAATCCTTCCTCACATCTGCCATCACCACATGCCCAAGGCCAGGACCAATGAGCCCCTTACAAGTACTGAGAACATACGTATGCTTCATCCCTCCTCACTTTTACACAAGCCACTGATGTACAGCATCCTCTGAAGACACTGCTCTAAATTCTAAGCATATGACATGAATTGTGTCTTAATCCACACCACAACCATATGAAGTAAGTGCTACTATTCTCTCCATTTTATGGATGAGGAAACTGAAGCACAGAACAGATAAATGACTTGCTGGAGCTCACACAGATAGTATGTTGCACTGGGTTTGAGCCCCACACTCTAGTTCCAGAGTCTGTTGTCATAAACACAGTGCTGTACTGCCTGACTCTGGCTGGCTTTACCACCGCGCCATCCACTTGGTGAATCCTTATTCATCCTTCAATACCCAACTTGAGCATCATTTCCTTCATGCTGCTTTTCCTGCTTCCTGAGTTAATCACTCATTTCCTTCCCAGCATTGCCATGGTATCTTGGTCACATCCCTGTTATTATGCTTGTCACACTCTATTGTGTCCATGGAAGAAACTACCCAACCCTACAAAGAGCTCAGGCTACACCTAAGAATTACCCCACACCGTGGATGTCTCCACATTTCTTCCCTGAATAGCCCTTTACTCATCTGTACCTTGTTTCAGTCTCTTGCTATCAATTTACCAGCCCTCACTCCTCCTCAGCTCCTTGCCTGCTTTAGCCCTTCAGTTTGACACACCGTTTACCTCCTTTGCCAAATCTCCCTTTGCATACCAAACTTTCCTGAACTCCTCCTCCTCTGACTGAAAACCTACCAGTGTCACGACTCCATTTTGGCATGGCCTTGTCAAGTTGCCACCACAAGCAGGCCTAAGTGGAAGGCTGACCCCAACCTGATTCTGGACAATTCATACTTATTTGGTTTTGCTCCTTGGTTTCACTCAAGCTATCTCGTGGGGAGGAGGAGTCATTAAAGGAATAAATATCTTACAGAAAATCAGGAGAATGAAGCAACCAGGTTCCGGAAGAACAAGAAAGCTAGGAAAGTTGGAAAGTGGACTGCATTCTCTTCACTCCCAGTGCGTCACCATCTCTACAACTCAGCCACTATCAGAGTAGCTGTTTCTTTTTTTTTTTTTTGCTACTTCTTTTGTATCCAATTAATAATTGGTTTCTCTTTTCCCCCCTCTATCTTGTGCACTCTCTGCAAACTTCATAGCTTCTTCTTATTCACAGCTTCTGCTTCTGTAATTTGGATTTGCCCTGACCTCATGATTCTCTCTATGCTTCAGCTCTTCCAAATGCCTAATTCTTTGTGTCTATACTTTTAGTTCCCCAAGAACGAGAAGCTGACTGGCCCCAGGTCATCTTTCCAGGTTATGTCATGAGACATTCACTACTGTCCATTCTGCAGATTGGTAGTCTTTGAGTAAATAGCTAATCTCAATCCAATCAGCTGTGACAATGGGCACAAGGTCAGATCATGCAAAAAAATCACCAACTGGGCTGACCCTTCAGCAGAGTCTGTGAGATGTTTTATTTCTTTCTCTCTTTTTTCTTTTCTTTTTTTAGTGAAGCACAGAGAGAGAGAGATAGGAACAGAAAGGCAGGAAGGAAGAGAGATGAGAAGCATCAACATGTAGTTGTGGCACTTAAATTGTTTATTGATTGCTTTCTCATATATGCATTGACTGAGGGGCTCTAGCTGAGCCAGTGAGCCCTTGCTCAAGCCAATGACCTTGGGTTCAAGCCAGCAACCTTGGGCTTCAAGCCAGAGACCTTTGAGCTCAAGCCAATGACCATAGGGTCATGTCTATAATTCCACGTTCAAGCTGGCAACCCCACGCTCAAGCTGACAAGCCCACACTCAAGCCAGCAACCTCAGAATTTCGAAGCTGGGTCCTCAGCATCCCAGGTCAACATTCTATCCACTGAACCACTACCTGGTCAAGCTGAGATGTTTTCTTAAAGAAGATTGTGGTACGGGAGTGCCCTGATCCAGGTCCAGACTAATTCAGACTGATTCTTTAATATTTTTAAAGATTTTATTTATTTATTTTACAGAAAGAGGAGAGAGAAGCAAGGGGAGCAAGAAGTATCAACTCATAGTTGTTTAGTTGCTTCACTTTAGTTGTCCATTGGTTGCTTGTCATATGTGCCTTGACCCGCAAGCCTGGGGTTTCGAACTGGCAACCTCAGCATTCCAGATCGACACTTTACCCACTGGACTACCACAGGCCAGGCTTAATATTTTTTATCATAGATTTTTCTTTTTTTTTTAATTGATTTGAGAGAGAAAGAGAAACATCGGTTTGTTGTTCCACTTATTTATGCATTCCTTGGTTGAATCTTGTATGTGCTCCACTCAGGGATTGAACCCACAACATTGGCATAAGGTTCTAACTGATTGAGCTATCCAACCCAGGCCATAGATTGTTCTGAGTATCAGATTAAAGCTATGGACCCTTCTTTAGGAAAAATAGAAATGTCTTATGTAAAAAATGTCACATATAACTTTAAGGTATTTGTGGATCCCAGCAGCCAGCCAGCCATGGAATGACTCCCAAACCACCAGAGGTCTAAAGTATATCCATAGACCACCTCAAAGACATGCACTATATTGCATTCATGTCTATATCTCTCGTGCCTAGCACTGGGCTTGGTACATACTAGGTTTCCAAAAATGTCTATTGAATAATTCATTCATTAATTAAGGTCAAGTGATTTTTCAGAGCCAGATAGAGACTAAGAAGATTGGACTTGATATAAAAGAAATTGGGGAGCCATTTTGTTTAGCTCTTTTGTTTTATTTTTAAGTAGGCAATTGACCAGAGCTGTGCCTTAGGACAATGTGTTTTTACAGTAAATACAAAAGATTAGAGGGCAGGAGGCCAGTTAGAAATTGGAGAAAAGAGGGAATGAAGATCTAAACTAGAACACTGGAGATGGGACTAGAAAATATGAGAAGCAGATCCAAGAGAGAGAGTAAAAATAAAACTGATAGTATTTGGCACTAAATAAGATTTGGGGGTGAGCCTGACCAGGTGGTGGCACAGTAGATAGAGCATTGGACTGGGACGCAGAGGACCCAGGTTCAAAACCTCAAGGTTGCCACTTGAGCACAAGCTCATCTGGTTTGAGCAAAGCTCACCAGCTTGAACCCAAGGTCACTGGCTTGAGCAAGGGGTTACTCGGTCTGCTGTAGCCGCCCCCCTCCCCGCCCCTCCTCATCAAGGCACATATGAGAAAGCAATCAATGAACAACTAAGGTGCCGCAACGAAGAATTGATGCTTCTCAGCTGTCTCCCTTCCTGTCTGTCTGTCCCTATCTGTCCCTCTCTCTGTCTCTGTCACTAAATAAATATTAAAAAAGAGATTTGGGGGTGAGAAAGCAATTTAGAGTCAACTCTTGGCTCAAAGTTCTCAAGTTGGGAGACGCTGGAAGAATGGCAGTACCATTAGCAGAGACAAGGAAGAAAGGAGAGAAACAGGTTTAGGAAAGACAAGTTATTTCTTAATTACTGAGTCTGAGGCTGAGGTGAGACTTTCAAGGGGATTCAAGAACAAGTGAAGCCCTGACTGGGTAGCTCAGTTGGTTAAACTCATCATCCAGATACAATACAGTCAGGGTGCAAGCAAGAATCAACCAAGGAATTCATAAATAAGTGGAACAACAAATTGATGTTTCTAGCTCTCCCTTCCTCTCTTTTTCTAAAATCAATAAATAAAAATTAAATTTTAAAATAAAAGTGAAAATGTGGGACTGGAGTAACTGAGCAGAGATGACCATTTGCTCAGAACTGACCAGCTGAGCCAGCAAGAACTGAAGCAATTGAGGTGATGGCCTGCAACCCACTATCTCATTCATAGTGTTTGAAGGCATCATTTTATGAGACAGTCATAAAAATCTTACAAAATAGGAAAGGCAACGTCATCTACTTTTAGAAATAATGAAATGGAGGTTCAGGGGAGTGTGGGGTTTTGCCAAAAGTATTACAATGAAATCATAGACTCAGGATTAGAACCCAGAGCTTCCAATTCTGAATACACCCCCAATTCCGTTGTCAACTGCACACAGATAAAAGCCCTACTCTCGTGGGTCAATTTTTAATTGCAGTAGTTTGGGGGTTGGAGTGTTATTGTTGTTAATTAACTGTTGTTGGTTAGGGAGAAGTTTAAGACCAAGATGCTCCACTTGGCACAAATGACCACTACATTGACTGTCTTCAACGCGAGGGAACACATACCCCTGGCTTCGAGGGAACTTCTACCCCAGAATTGTGGCCCACACCCCATCTTGCACGTTTTTAAATGATATCTTTCAGCATATCCACGCCTCATGAACAGACTGAGCTCGTACAAGGAAAAGACCTCACCGCGGATATGGCCCGACTTCCCGAAGACCGTTAGGTAAAACTTTTAATTCAAAAAACTCAAAAATCATCAAGGTTCACAAGACAAAGAGAGAGAGATTGTTTAAAGTTCCGATAGGTTTCATGTGAGTTTTCAGTGAAGCTGTGCGTTTGGCAGACAAGTCCAGATCCGCACGGCGGGGAGAGGGGAGGAGGGGGCTGGAGGAGTGAGTCAGGCGGTGGCGGCGCGCGGGCGGGGCCTGGAAGCGGCGGGGCGGGGACAGGCAGGGGCCGCCGCCCAGAGCTCGCCGCGCCGCTCCCCGCTCGCAGCGTTCGCATCTCGCTCCACGCCGACATGGTAAGCCCACCTTTTTAATTGTCTTCCTCTGAAAGTAAAAGAAAAAGGCTTAGCATACTTTCCACCAGGCTTGATCTTTGATTCTTATGTGGACGTGGCAGGAAACAGAGCAGGAAATATCAATTCGTGGAAGCGCATGGAGAGAAGAGAGGACGGGAGGGAAAAGCCTAAACGTTCCAGCTGGAGTAACAGCCCAGGGCTGGCCATGGGAGGGTCTCTGTTTTCCGGGCGAAGAGGAGGGATCGCGCTGAGGACGCGGATGCACGGCGAGCCGCGGGGCTGGCCGCCGGGGAGCGCTCTCGGCGGAGACGGGCGGGTCCTGCCTGGGCCGGGGACCCCGCCGCTCGGGTCCGGGAGCCGGGAGGCAAGTTACAGACGCGGGTGGAGTTGTGCGAGCGGCTCCAGCTCTTCCTGTGGACCAGAAAGGGCACATTTTTAGAACTGTCGTGTGAGCCCTGGGAAAATCAGAGTTTAAGGAAGCTACCAGCAACCGGCCAAGACTCAGAGACGGAAGCAAAGCGGGCCACAGGAGCTGAACCTGAGCCAAGAATGTCGGAGGAGCCCGGCCCGCCAAGCCACTCCTTCTTTTCTTTTCCTCTAACTCCACCATCTCTTTAGGCATTTTCTGCTCCACCAGTGTCTCCTTTTAGCTCCTGCCATACCCACCTTGAATTCTTTATCTTTTTTATTGAAGCCACCTCCAAAATCTACCCCCTCTTTGGTGAAGGGAGTCAGCAAACTTCCATCCGGGGACCAAATGGGGTTTCTATACCCACTTCCAAAGTTTTATTGGCGCATGCCACGCCTGTTCATTTATGATTTGTCTGTGGCTGTTGGTCCGCTACAAAAGCAGAGTGAGAAGTGATTATGGACTACACTGGCCTAAAATATTTACCATCAGGCCCTTTACAAAACACATTTGCTAACCCCTGCTCTAGTGCGTATCCCCACCTACTCTTTTCCTCTTCTCCTTTCCATGCAAAAAAGGAGAGGCCATGTCACATAGAAACTTGGAAAGGCAGAGCTGGTATCAACAGGTGAAACCTGGCATGACTGCACTGGGTGAGGAAAGTGGATGCCTCCCGTGATCCTGGGGAGGAAAAGGGTGATGTTGATTAAGAGTGAGAACCTGTGATACAGGCAGTCCCTGGTTTAAAAACAAGATAGGTTCTATAGGCTTGAAAATGTTTAAGTATTTATATGCACAGACAGGTAAAAATGAATGCTATGTTAAGACAAACTTCTGCCTGACCAGGAGGTGGCACAGTGGATAGATCATCAGACAGGAACACAAAAGACCCAGGTTCAAAACCCAGAGGTCGCAGGCTTGAGTGCAGAATCATCCGGCTTGAGTGCAGGCTCACCAGCTTGAGCGTAAGGTTGCTGGCTTGAGCATGCGGTCAGACATGACCTCATGGTCACTGGCTTGAGCCCAAGGTCACTGGCTTGAGCAAGGGGTCACTCACTCTTCTATAGCCCCCCAGCCAAGGCACATATGAAAAAGCAGACAATGAACAACTAAGGTGCCGCTACGAAGAATTGATGCTTCTCAACTCTCTCCCTTCCTGTCTGTCTGCCCCTATCTGCCTGTCTCTCTGTCTGTGTCACACACACACACACACACACACACACACGACAAATATCTAAGTTGTATTAATAGGTAAATGTATGTGCCTGTTCCAACTTATATACAAATTCAACATAAGAACAAACCTATAGAACCTATCTCTTTTGTAACCCAGTGACAGCCTGTACTTGAGTCTTTTTCGAGCATTATTTCTTTTTCACATTCCTTTTTTTACCCATTTCCTTAATTGTTGAGTGTTTAGTGTGTGTTTTTAAAATTCTTTCATAGTAGACATTTATCATACTGTTTCATGGTTCCCACCAACTACAACTCTGAGGACACAGTGAGGTGTGTAGCGTGCTGGCCTCCAGGCAGGAAATCTGATTCTCTTCACCTCAGCCAACGCCCCTCCATGAGCAAAGCTTTCCAGTCTCTGGCCTCCCACCTTGGGAACGGCTCCAAGGACCGCTCTAGCTCTACAAATTTTGCAATTCTATTTCGGTAATTTGATAATTGTGTTGTTTCTTTCTTTTGCTCTGGAAAATTAGCTCTGGGGACAAATGCAGAGGTTTTAGTTTTTTCCATGTGGCTGATAGCAAGTTTTCAAGAGAACAAAAATAGTCTAAATTACTATAGTCGAGGATGATGTTAAGGAGAGAAAAGTAAAGTAGAAGGCCACTTAGAAACGGGAAAAGCAGAGCAATCTGAGTTCACAAGGGAAGGGGGCAGAGGAAGCTCCTGTAAGTCTATAAAAAGGTCACAAAGCCCTTGCTCCTTAGTCTGGAAACTTCTACCCTATCTGGTATGCCCTCCTAGCCAATCTTGTTCCTGTCATCTGACACATTTGTAAGACAGTGATAAAACCTGTTGAGCAAGCACATCTGTTTCTAAGCTATGCTATTTTGTCCCTCCTCCAAACCCTAAACCCACCACTTTCTCCCTTTAAGAAAAAGTTCCAACAATGTGTCTAGTGGGAAAGAATCCACCTCTGGAAGAGTTCTGTAGAACCCGCCTGGCTAGGCTAGTAAAGCACCTACTAGAGAGATTGGAGAGTGAGAAGTGAAAAGCCTACAAGAAGGAAGGAAGAAAAGGGTAGGGAGGGGAGGGGAGGGGAGGGAGTGGGGGAGGGGGAGAACGTCAGCCATGCAGCCTCAGAGCTCAGATCAGTCCTTAGTTAATTATTATGGGTCCTGAAAGCCTCCAGCTCTGGAATCCACAAAGTACATCTCAAGAACAATTAACCTCTAAGCCAGTGGTTCTCAAAGTGTGTGCCAGGGCACACTGGTGCACCCTAGAAGATTTCCTGGTGCACCCTATGGTATTCCAGAGAAATATGTGCCTGTTGGGGACCAAAAAACCAACAGGGTTTTTGGAGTTTAGATTTTGGGGGGACAGAGATGTGGAGAATTGGCTGTAAGCTAACAGTCTGCCCAACCCCCCACGCCACTTGCCTGATTAGGTTGCAAAAGGCAAGTTTCTTCTATCCTTTGTTTGGTGTAAAGTTAAGATGATATGTATGGTTGGGGTTTCTGCACTCAACACAAGAGTAAAAAGAGAGGAATTCTTTAATGTATTGACAAGGAAATGAGAGTTTGCCTTTCAAATATATGCCCAAACATTGAAGAAATCGCTAGAATACATCAGGCTCATGTTTCTCATAAACACAAGAATGAAAAAACACATTCATGCCAGGACCTGCTGAATTTACTAAATCTTACTAAGAATATATCTATATATATATATATATATAAAAAGATAACTTTTTTGTCTTTTTTTATTTTTAACCCCTATTTTTTATGAATTCTAAAAAGCATTACTCACAAAATGTAACATAAAAATGTTTTTTAATGTCAGAATAAATTTAAATTTGTTGTTTGTTTTGTTTAATTACCATAAAATCACGCTTGGACTTTATTTTTTTTAATATTTGACTTAATTATTATAACATATTTCTCAGAAATTTGTATATAGTGCGCCTACAGTTATTTGTAGGATTTTAAATGCACCCTGACTTCAAAAAGTTTGAGAACCAGTGCCCTAAGTACTAAATTGCAAAGTCACCATCCAAGCATAGATCATTGTTAGTGCCCCTAGATAAAGCCTCAGAGGAAGGGTGTGGCCCAGCTAGTTTTCTTGAAAGTCTGCAGTTGCTGCTCTTATCCACCAGGGGGGAGTCCAGCAGTTCCTCACTTCTAGAGCTCAACGTTCCTACTAGAAGGATGGTCACCTTCAGCAAGACAAAATTTACTTGAAGGCTTCTGTTGAAGGGAAAGTAAAGAGCCCAGCACAGAATTTGAATCTCCAGCTCCTCCTGGTTCAACCACAGCTGTGGTTCAGCTCTGTAGAAGCCGTGGGAGCTGGGTAAGCAGCAACTTGAGAGCCTAGCCTTCCTGGTTTGAATGACCAGAGAAGTTTCACCAACCATTCCTATGGGAGTTCATGGCATCTGGAAGTAGAAAGAGCAAAGGCTGAGGGACCTGGAGGCCCAGATTCTAGGGGTGGCTCTGCGTGTCCATTCCTTTCTCATGCCTTTATTTCCTCAAATATAGTAAACATGGTTGCTAACTTTCAATATGAAACCCACTTTTGAACATCTAAAAAATTCTCAGCTGTCTCACCCAATAGCAATAATAGCTATGTTTTTAGTTTTCATCAAGAAAATGCATGAGTCCCAGAAATTCATTATTTCTTTAAAAACAATTACCATTTTATTCATCACAGTAGTCTCTACATACTCTTAGAAAACAGGCAATTTTTAAATTTGTAGACAGTGCTCGGTATGCACATGGATTTGTGGCTCGGTATGCACACAATATACATTTATGTGTATATATGTGTGTGTGTGTGTATGTATATATAATGTGTATGTGTGTATGTGTGTATATATATATACATACATACATACATACATCTATATATACACACATTCTAAAAATATCAGTACACCCTGTCCCCCCTAACTGTCATCTTGGCAGGCTACTGCTTTCAAACTTATCCACATGCTCTAAACTTATTATATTTCACCTGGAATAAACGTGACAAGGTATGGGAGGGAAGCTCACAGAATGTGACTTTCTGTGCTTGTCTTATCTCACTTAGCCCCTTAAAAAATGACCCAGTCTTTTAGGAAACTGCTTTAACCCAAAATGAAGAGATGAGTTTCTCTGGAGTGTTCTCTAGCATCCATTCTTTGATATGCTGCCCTTGTGTGAGCCCTGAATTTTTTCTTTAAAGGCAAAAGTATCCAGCCCTACAGAGACCGAGCGCTGCATCGAGTCTCTGATTGCTGTGTTCCAGAAGTATGCTGGGAAGGACAGTAACAGCTACACACTCTCCAAGACTGAGTTCCTAACCTTCATGAATACAGAACTGGCTGCCTTCACAAAGGTACTGGTCCAATCCCTCACCTTCCCCCATCTCCCAAACCCCAAACTAGCCAGAACTTGAAACAAGATTGGCAGACTGTCTAGCAATGAAGGGCCAGCAGCCCACCCCGACCCCACACTCTTAACCTCCTCTTCATTCACTCCAAGCTGGGGTCCATGTAGCAGCCTAGGCTGAGCTCCTAGGCCTCAGAGTGAGCTCTGAATGACCAATAAAGGATCTTTTCACCTTTTTTTATAAGATGTGTATTAAAGATCAAAGTTATCAAGTTAGCTGACATAGGAAAAATTTCCCTGCCACTTAGGGAAAAGAGCATGCAGAATGGTAAATGGCCTAATAGAAGAGTTTTCCAATTTTACTCCTTTACCCCAAAGCCTTTAGGGCAGTCCTGTCCAATAGAACTTTCTTCAATGATAAAAAAAAAAAGTTCTCTACCCGCACTATCCGATATGGTAGCCGCTGGTCACATGCACCTACTGACTTCCTAGGTTAATTTAAGAAGCCTTGTACAACCAGTGGCTATAAGTGTGTGTTCATGTTGGGGGCTTGGATGAGTGGAAGATGAGGCTGATAGGGCCTGCATCTTGTTTTCACTGCAGATCACTCTACTTTTATGTAGTCTATATATTATAGTTGCTTGCAACACTTGAAAAAAGTTTCCCACCGTTTTTATAAAATTGAATAACCCCCGATTGTCACATAAAGAACCTTAGAAGCTAGAAAACTTGAGTTTGAGTCTCAGGTCTTTTTTAGGCACACTTGTTTCTGTGTCTGGGTAGTAGAAATACTAGAGGCCCTATCTTCACACTCTTTATAAGATATGGCAACCTATTTGAAAGCATTTTGGAAAATACAATATATTTTTATTATTACCTTTGCAGAACCAGAAGGACCCTGGTGTCCTTGACCGTATGATGAAGAAATTGGACCTCAACTGTGATGGGCAGCTAGATTTCCAAGAATTTCTTAATCTAATTGGCGGCATGGCCGTGGCTTGTCATGAGTCCTTTAGCCGTGCCCAGAAGTATGTCTGAGAAGCCTCTGGAGCTGGCCTCACATACACCCCTCTCCTCCTAGCTTCGCAGTCATCATCACCTCCTCACGGACCACACAAACCCTGAGCCTAGTGTACCCACCAGCATATGAAGGCCTCTCCTGCTAGGAGTAATAAAACATTTTTTAAAACACACACTGGAGAGTCAGTAAATCTGTGCAAGGGAGGGAGAAGGGTGGGAGGAATATAAATTGGATTGGTAAAAGCAGTTACTGGAAGCTCCATAGTAAATAGTATTACAAATGCCTCTTGAGTGATACAAAAACATGACTAATGATACCAGTAGAACCATCTCTAAATTATTCAAACTGATAGAGAGATGTTACTTGTCATTACTCATTAAATATTTATTTACTCCTACTACAGGCACTGACATAATCTCTTGGGATACAGTCAGCAAGATAGAGCCCACCTTCACTAAGCTACTGTCTAGTGGGGAAAAAACAGTGAATGAATAAGCAAACAAAGGACTATGAGAGTATGATAAATCCTATCATACGAGGAAAAATTACGAGGTGGTTTGTTACAGATTAATGGGGGCTGCAGGAGGGAAATCTTCTGAGGAGATGACATTTGTGCTGATATCTGAAGGGTAAGAAGGAGCAAGCATTTAGAAAGATGGAGGAGGGCATTTCAAGAGAAAGAACAGAAGGGGGCAAAGGTCCAAAGTTGAGAAAGAGTGGGATGTGTGAAGAACAGGAAGGAGGCCCATGTTGTCCATGTCTCTCTGTTTGGCTGGTGTCAACATCAGTTTTAATTTTCTAAACCCTCTGGCAAAGCTGCCAGGAAAGAACCTAGAAAAAAGTAGGCTGAACCAGTGTTGAAGACAACAGACTAGAGGAGTGGTTCTCAAAGTGTGCACCCTAGAAGATTTCCAGGTGGCCCTATGGTATTCCAGAGAAATATGTGCCTGTTGGGGACCAAAACAACAGGGTTTTTGGAGTTTAGATTTTGGGGGGACAGAGGTGTGGAGAATTGGCTGTAAACTGAGAGTCTGCCCATCCCCCCCACCTCACTTGCCTGATTAGGTTGCAAAAGGCTGTTAAACTGTGGTGCTGGATTGTTTACAACACCTCCCATGTTCCCCGGAAAGATGGGAGGCAAGTTTCTTCTATCCTTTGTTTGGTGTAAAGTTAAGATGCTATGTATAGTGGGGTTTTCTGCACTCAACACAATTAAGAGTAAAAAGAGAGGAATCCCTCAATATATTGATGAGGAAATGAGAGTGCATTTCAAATATATGCCCAAACATTGAAGAAGTCGCTAGGACACATCAGCAATAAACAAAAGAGTGAAAAAACACATTCGTGCCGGGACCTGCCGAATTTACTAAATCTTACTAAGAATGTATGTGTGTGTGTGTGTGTGTGTGTGTATACAAAGTCATTTTTTAAAATTTTTAACCCCTCTTTTTTACAAATTCTAAAAAGCATAACAAAAAATATAGCATAAAAGTTTTTTAATGTCAGAATAAATTTAATTTTGTCATATTTATTTTGTTTAATTACCATAAAAGCATACTTGGACTTTATTTTTCTTTAATATTTGACTTAATTATAACATTGCTCAGAAATTTATATATAGTGGCCTACAATTATTTGTAGGATTTTAAATGCGCCCCGACTTCAAAAAGTTTGAGAACCACTGGACTAGAGAAAGAGAAACGTTTACAGGATTAACACTCATCCCTAAGCAACACGGGAAAAACACTGTTTCCGGAGAACCTCTGATTCCTTACCCATGTATGTGAGTTTTTTAATCTCTTAGTAAAAATCTCTCTGGATCACAGTTTCTTCCTTCTTAAACTAGAATGAATCAAACCATTTCAGAGACTGCCTTTTGTTTGTTTGGTTTTGGGGAGGGAGAGAGGATTGGCTTAGAAATTCCAGAATGAAGACTAATTCCTCAGGCTGTCAAGTTTCCAGATTTTTCTAGTAGAATTGTAACTCCCTTTTGATGAGTTCCTTAAATCATTAGCAGCAGGGAGTGGGGGGGGGGGGCAGTTAAGAATCTGTACTCAGTGAAAGTTTCCATATCATTCCCTTGTTGGTGCATCCTATATAAAAATAAAATAATTAAAGTGCTATCCCAGAGAACGCTGAGCCAGGAAGAGATGTTAAAACAGCAGGCACCCTAAGGTTACTTGCCCATTTGCTATTCTACCAAGAAATAACACCCTGGCTTTAGGACTCCACACTCAAGGATCTAACCAGGAAATCTACCTTTATGGCACACTCATGTTTAGTTTTTTAATTGATTTTAGAGAGAAAAGAAAGCGGAGAGAGAGAAACGATTTGTTGTTCAATTTATTTATGCATTCATTAGTTGATTCTTGTATGTGCCCTGACAAGGGATTGAATGTACAATCTTGACATATCAGGCTGATGCCCTAATGAAGTTTGGATGAGAAGTAAAATTCAATCATTACCAAGCTTCTAATTCCAGATTCAATTCAACAACTCTCTGCAGTGCCTCCTATATGCAAAGTGGGTGATGGAGAGAAGAAGACATCAAGAGGAGACATTGGTTTGGGGAGCAGGTAATGAGCTCATTGAAGGTGTGCTGTATTTGAGGTGCCATTAGGAGGTCCAGCTGACAATGCCTAGTGGGCATCTACAATTGAATTCTAGAGAGAAAACCTTGATTCTAGATTGGGAAGCAGACATAAATGACCTGGGAAGGCACCCTCAGCTGGGGAGAGGGAGCGGAAGAAGAAGAAGACTCATGAAAGGAGAACCAAAAGACGTGGGGGAAGAGGCAGCAGGGCTGACAGAGGGACAGAAGAGCATGGTTAAGAAGGCAGAGCTGGTGAACCACATCAGTTACTATCCTTCTGAGCTGATGTTCCTCCCGTCAGCACACAAAGCCACCTCATGCTTCGCATTCTGCTTGGGAATCTCATTCACTCCTGTGTCTTCATTTATTATTAGAGACCAATGACCACTCACATCTATCTCCTCAACTCAATCTACCTACTGGGCTTCAAGCCACATTCAAAGATAACATAAAATGATGCAGTTATCTTTCCTGTATTGACAAATATTTACTTATAATGGGTAAGACACTGTTCTGTGTATCAGGCAGAGGTGAACCAATAAGGCAGAGAACACTCTTGTCCACAAGAAGCTTGCATTCTTGAGTTCATCATATCCCAAACGGAAACTCCCATGCTCCCAACCCCTTGGCCTACTCCTTCTCCACTGTTCCCCATCTCAGGAAATGGCACCTCTATCCACCTCATTGCCCCCCCAGAAGAAATCAGTATTGATTCCTTTTCCCTCCCCCCTTACATCCAATCAAATCCCCAAGTTCATCTGACTCTCCATTCAAATATCCCTGAGTCCATCTCCAGCCTGCCCTTGACCCAGGCCATCACCACCTCTCATCTGGATACTGCAGCAGCTTCCTAACTGGCCCCACTCCTCTGGCTTTGCCCCAATCCTCCTTCCTGAGGCCTCTGACCTGAGAGAAAGATGTAAAGTCCATTTTAAAACATGTATTTGAGGTGTGTTTTCCTTGTGTGTGTTTCTTGTTTTCTCATCTTCCTGATTCACTCTCCCCAGCTCAGTTATTGTAATTTGCGTAAGGATCCACCCCAGTTCTGAGAATCAAGTAAGTACACATCTGGCCTGTGTTAAGCAATGTACTGCATACCTTCAGACCCACTGACCAGCCTGAGGTGGTCACATGATCTAAGCTTATCCAAACAAAGAAATCTCAATACTTTGTTAAGAATTCTGTGATAGGCCCTGGCCGGTTGGCTCAGCGGTAGAGCGTCGGCCTGGCATGCGGGGGACCCGGGTTCGATTCCCAGCCAGGGCACATAGGAGAAGCACCCATTTGCTTCTCCACCCCCCCTCCTTCCTCTCTGTCTCTCTCTTCCCCTCCCGCAGCCAAGGCTCCATTGGAGCAAAGATGGCCCCGGGCACTGGGGATGGCTCCTTGGCCTCTGCCCCAGGCGCTAGAGTGGCTCTGGTTGTGGCAGAGCAACGCCCCGGAGGGGCAGAGCATCACCCCTGGTGGGCGTGCTGGGTGGATCCCGGTTGGGCGCATGCAGGAGTCTGTCTGACTGTCTCTCCCCGTTTCCAGCTTCAGAAAAAAAGAAAAAAGAAAAAAAAGAATTCTGTGATAAAGGCAACTGTTTGCAGGGAAATGGGGGGGGGGGGGGGGTAAGGGGGAGGTGTCAGATGAGGTGGTGACAAAAGTTAAGGTGCACTGTGCCTGACTTTACCTGCCCAGAGCATTGGTTATCTCATTGAAGGGATTTAAGATCCTCTGTTTCATTCCTGATTTCAGTGAATTGCACCACCATCCACCCAACTGTCCAAATAGGAACCTGGAAATAATCTTAGACTTCTCTTTCTCACAACCACATCTAAAAACCATTTCTTGGTGTTTTATCTCTTACATACTCATCACTTCCTCTCTACCTTCATTGCTTTATTTCATACTGCCTTTTAACTGACCTATTTAACCATCTCTCTATTTCTTCTACTAAAAAATGGCTGACTGATGGCCATAGAACCACAAATGCCCAAGGCTAAGAGAGAACTCATAGCTCCATCAGTGGAATCATGTGTTCACTAAGCAGATATTTGTGATTGCTCTCAAACCTGTTTGTATCAGTTGTTCTTGTAACTTACTATTTAATTAAGTAATCCATAAACCAAGAAACTATGAGTACAGAAAGATAGTTCCTTTTATGAAAGCTAAATTGAATTATTTTCAAAGACTTGATTAGAGAAATTCATTGAAGATCACTATATGTATAGCAAAGATAACTAAACAAATAGGGGGAAAACTCATAAATATATACAAGCATCTTTTACTTGGATTGCTTCACAAGTACTTTCAAATTCTCCAATATGAAAAATAATGAATTAAAGTCATAAATGTGATTTATTCAAGAAAGGTAGTATAGCAAAGTATTGGTAAATGTGCATGCTTTAAGTTAAAGTTAATATTTAAAATACCATTATAATTTTTATGAGTACTCATTTCAGTGGATTTTTTACCTAGCCAACTACCAGTCCCTAGCCTTCAGAAAAGATAGCCTATTCTATTTTGCAATCACCTCTCTTACTTTTCTCCCTGTCCCCATTTTGACCTCTTCCACTCCTTACTCCACCCTGTGACAAGAGTTTTTACAGGCAGACTTGACGGTTTCACTCTCATGGTTAAAACCGGGCTTTGGTTTCTCCTAACCTGCAGGATGGAATCTACACAGGTCTTGGGGTATCAGGGGCCTTCATGGTCAGGTCCCTGCCCCCCTCTCCAGGTTCATTTTCTGCTGTCAACATGACTGCTTCTTTTCTCTAGCCAAACATATCTAGGTGTTGTGCTTCTGTGCCTTCATAATCTCTTCTTGTTGCCCTAAAAGCCCTTTGCCCCCTTTCCACCTCTTCCTACTCATCCTATAAAGCAGCACAGTGTCAGAGCCCCCAGGAAGCCTACCCTTCAGCCCCTGAGACTGGTTTTAGTGTCTGATTCCATGATTTGCAGTGCTCCTCTCTTCCATCATAGCAGTTTTCACTGTGTTGTCATGCTGTTTTTACTTGTCTTCCCCAACTTGACTGTGAACTCAAGAAGCAGGACCCACCAGTAGTTCAATGTTAAATGTATGATTGTACCACTAGTACTTAATGTTGTGCCTGACCTATAATAGGTCTGAAAAAAATAGATAATGCTCTAAACTCAGACTTTGGGCAGTGTGGATATCAGTCAGGCCCCACTGGAAACATGTACACTCAGCAAGGTCACCACAGAAAGCTTAATAAAGAGATCATTACAACTCCAACTTTTATGGCAAAAAAAAGGGGTATTACATAGTTTGGAGTAGGGATGGCAGAGCACCAGGGACCAGCAAAATTAGGAAGCTGTTAGCACAGCTAGGCCTTCCTGTGCAGAGCAAGGGAGCAGTTACTGATGGCCAGCTAGAGCCATAGGCAAGGGCGAGAGGACCCTCTCAGAAGCCAGATGTATGCAGACCATAGAAGGAAGAGGGAGTCAGGAAAATAAATACTGATTTCTCTCTCTTCTCATCTTCTGATCTCCTGAAAGGGCTTCTCATGAGTCAACCCAGCTGGAAGGCTCAGCAGGGCAAAGAAGCATAGAAAGGGGATCTCAGGTGATCTGAGCGTTTGGGAGTGGGGGAAATGAACCTGGGGCTGCAGGCACAAAGGCCTGTCATTCCTTCCTGTGAACTTCAGTGATGGTGAAAGCTAAAGCTGGTAGGCTGATTGCTCACTGGAGTGGCTGCTTGGGGTAAGAGCCTGGGTCTGATGTCCAGCATTCATATCATTAAAGGAGTCATTGCTATGGAAGTCTTCCTTCTTCTCACTGTGGTGGCTGCACTGGTGGGGGTGCTGTCAATCACCAGCAAGGACTGCTATTCATTTACATGATCATCCTTGGTTTGGTTTTTGTTTTCCAATTTAGAATCTCTGATTACTCAAGTCTGGCTATTAACCGAAGCATAACAGATAGATTTCATCAAGCTTTTTGGTGGGTCATGAGCAACAAGACTTAGTATGAAATGGAAAGAAGTTTTTGTTTGTTTGTTTGTTTTTGTGACAGAGACGAGACAGAGAGAGAGACAGATAGGGATAGACAGGAAGGGAGAGAGATGAGAAGCATCAATTCTTCCTTGTGACATATTAGTTGTTCATTGATTGCTTTCTCATATGTGCCTTGACTGGGGCAAGGGGTGGGGCTACAGCAGAGTGAGTGACCCCTTGCTCAAACCAGCGACTTTGGACTCAAGCCAGCGACCTTTGGGCTCAAGTCAGCGATCATAAGGTCATATCTATGATTCCACGCTCAAGCCAGCAACCCCGTGCTCATGCTGGTGAGCCCACACTAAAGCCAGATGAGCCCTTGCTCAAGCCAGTGACCTCGGGGTTTTGAACCTGGGTACTCTAGGTCCCACTCTGATGCTTTATCCACTGTGCCACTGCCTGCTCAGGCTGAAGTAGAAAGAAGTTTTGGTTGTTGTGGCTTATTTAACCTCACAACCCTGTATTAACATGTTTATGCTATTCGTGTTGCATCTGCAAGAGCTAGAGCCCCACATGCCAGAAGTATGCAGAAAAATTTACTAAGCATTCAGATGAAGGCCTGAAAATCCTGGAGGGTATCAGATTCTTTAGTTTTGCAAAGATGCATGATGTCTGGCTAGCAATGATATTTCAGAATCAGAGGGATCCTCGACCCAACCCCAGTGCTGTGCTATGAGACTTCAGATCCTTCCATTTTTCCTGCTTTCCCTAAGCTTTTCCTTCCTCCCTTAGGGAAAACCCAGATTCAATGGCTTTCTTTGTTTGAGAAAATAAAAAGGCCCTTTGCCAGCCCCTAAGGATGAATCTCTCTGCCTTGACAAGTTTTAGTGGGAGAAGATTTAAAAAAAAAAAAAAAAAAAAAAGGTTATAAAGAATAAAAAATATTCCCTCCCTCTCTCCCTGAATGGATATGGGAAGCTCTTGAGAATGCAGGAGATGGGATGGGGGCTAGAGTCATTCCTGGCTGTCATCTCTTTTCTCCTTTCCACATGCTAGACCACCTTAAAACATCCTGGCCCTGCTCCAAAGAAAAATCAGGGACAGAGCCAGGGAGAAGACCACCAAGCACTCTTTCTTGTAATAAGCAGAACCCAGTTTGGGGAAGTTCAGTGAATTTAAAAATAAAAGCCATTTAAACTCCATATTCAAAGAAACAAATTAAACGCCTATCTTCTCTTGCCAGTTGAGAGGCTCTGCTGACTATGTTGGCACTGTGACCTAAGGAGACTTTAAGATTTGCAGGGAAGTCCAACTTCTAAATGGTTTTTCCAAATCCCCAAATAGCAAAGCCTATCAAAGGAAGAAAAGAAGAAAAACAAAGAGGAGGAAGAGGAAGAGGAAGGACAGGAGGAGGAGAATGAGAAGAAGGAGGAGGAGAACAAGGAAAACAAGAGGAAGACGAATTGGGAGAAGAAAATGAAGGAGGAAGAGGAGGAAGAGGAGGAGGAGAGAATCTGAAGCGGAAAGAGAATATCCAACACATTAGAAAGGTGAGATCAGTATTTTCCTGCTATACAGTTACTCTTGCTGCAGAGAATAAAGTGTGAACACTAATGAAGGTAGAGTTTTCTTAGTATATATTATTTTTCCCTTTTATTGACTTTTTTGTGGTGACACTGGTTAACAAAATTACACAGGTTTTAGGTGCACAGTTTCACAACACATCATCTGGACACCACATTGTGTGTTCACCACCCTAAATCAAGTCTCCTTTCATCACCATTTATCCCCCCATTAGTACTGTATATATTTTTAATTAATTGAATTATTTTTTATTTTTTTATTGTGCTGAAATATATGTACCATGAAATTTAACATTTTAAGTATTTTTAATTATTTAGTTCAGAAGCTTTAGGTAAATCCTCACTGTTGTATAATTGTCACCACTATCCATCTGCAGAACTTTTTCATCTTCCCCAACTGAAATTTGGTATCCATTAAGCAAGAATTCCTCCCTTCACCTTTCTCCAATTCCCAGAAACCAACATTCTACTTCCCATCTCTGTGAACTTGACTACTGCAGGTACCTCACATAAATGGCACCATACAATATCTGTCCTTTTGTAACTGGCTTATTTCACTTAAAATAATGCTGTCAAGGTTCATCCATGTTGTACCATGTTTCAGAATTTCCTTTCTTTTCAAGGCTCAATAATATTCCATTATATGTATGAGCTACATTTTGCTTATTCATTCATCCATCAATGGATACTTGAATTGCTTCCACATTTTGGTTATTGTGACTAAAGTTGCTATGAACATGGGTGTACAAATATCTGTTTGAGTCCTTGCTTTCAATTTTTTTGGATATATACCTAGAATTTGAATTGCCGAATCATATGGAAATTTTATGTTTAATTTTTTAGGAACTGTCATACCATTTTCTACAGCAGCCGCACCTTTCTCCATTCCCACCAACAATGTACAAGGGTTCTGATTTCTCCACATCCTCACCAGCACTTATTATTTTCTGGGGTTTTTTTTGGGGGGGGGGTATAATAATCATCCTAACAGGCATGAGGTAGTATCTCATCATTCTTCTGATTTTCATTTCCCTAATAATTAGTGATGTTGAGCATCTTTTTGTGTGTTTATTAATCATTTGTATATCTTCATTGGAAAACTACATATTTAAGTCCTTTGCCCATTGTTTTTCAGCTTTATCAAGGTATAATTGGTATATTAAAAAACTATATGTAATTTATGTATACAATTTGTTGACTTTGTCTATTTTTAAAATTTGGTTATTTTTTGTTGTTGTTAATGAGTTGTTGGAGTTCTTTATATTCTAGGTATTACTGTATTTCCCCATGTATAAGATTCTCACAGTATAACACACACCTTAAATTTGGAGCCTAAAATTTGAAAATAAATGTATTAACTAAAGTAATTGAACTCAAGTCTTATTCATTATAAAATTTATACAACTCTTCATCACTGTCAAAAAAGCAAAAAATGCAAGTAAAAATACTACAACTATATAAAACACACCCAGTTTTGAGACCCCAAATTTTTCAAAAAATGGTGCATCTTATACATGGGGATATATGTTAATCTCTTATCAGATACATGATTTGCAAAATTTTCTCCCACTCTGTGGGTTGCCTTTTCACTCTGTTGATATTGTCCTTTGATACACAAAAGTTTTTTCATTTTGATGAAGTCTAATTTATCTATTTTTTTATTGCCTGTGGATTTGTTATCATATCCAATAAATTGTTGCCCAGTCCAATATAGAATTTCTTTTTACTGAAAAAATAAATCAAGCAAAGATTTATCTCATTTGATGAAGTTTTGGGCCATGATGCTAGGACTTCTGTCAAGATTGAGGATGGAGCAGATATAGCAAATCCCCTTTCCCACTGCAAACAATGCTGAATAAAATGGAACATCTGCCCAAAACAAGAGTTTAAATACTTGGTTAGTTCAAAAGGCAGAAAGATAAATATTCAGATGCTGAAAGCAAAGAGAGAACTCATAGTTGTTGCAACAGTTCGCCACAGTCCAGGCTCTGTGATCCTGGACTGCTCAACGACGGTGGGGAACAGAAACTAAGCTTTTAGGGGAAGGAAGAGTTGGCGGATCAGTGGTGAGGAATGGAAAGCTCATCGCAGACAAGACTCAGAACGAGGGCAGGGGAGGGAACGCAGTCATATAAAAGAAATCAGGGCACTGCACTTGTGCTCCCTGGTACCAAATCCCCAGACAAAATAAATAATCTACAAAGTGCTTAGAGTAATAAACACCATGAAACCTTAGGTAAATGCTAACCACCCATTGAGACACATCTGGCCATTTGGAGAATTTCTACAGAAGATAAATCCCTCTGAAATGGGCTCACAAATAAACATTACAGTGCACACGAGGGACCATCAGAATGCAACAGATGAGAGGCTTTGCACCTAAGTAGTGAGAGCAATCCAGAATGGTCTTTAACATATCTTTAAAATGTTCAAATAAAGAAAGCAACATATAGGATACATAAAACAAGAACAGGAGTATGTGAAGAGAGAAAAAGAAGCAAATAGAAAATCTTTAAATGAAATATATTGTCATAGAAGTATATAAAGGATCAGGAAGCTGGGCATTCCACCAGTTCTAGGCCCCACTCACTGCTCCTCAGGAAGACCTCAGTGACTCACTCACCTCACCCATCCACCTCACAATGACCCTATTGTACTGTCCATGAACCTGGTGAGAGAGGTGTTGGGAATTCAGAGAGTGAAATGAAGAGGACCACACCTGTGCAGCAACTGCGATAATTATGCTTTGTTTCTCTGCTCTCCCTAATCTCCTGAATTTCCCCAGTCACCACCAAATGCATTCTTGGATGACCACGGTCAAGAAAGAAAACTCTGGGAGGGAAAGGCAAGTCTGCACTTGCTGGAAACTGGTTCTGATGAATTCGAGCACTCTGTGAGAAGAGGCCATGACAAATGATGATAATCCCAGTCCTCACCCAGCCTCTCTCCACTGAGACCAGAGAGAAATGTTCCTGGCACCAGACTCAGATTTCACCCTCACAGTGACTTAGTTGCAACATTATCATTAAACATGACCTGTGGAGTCACTGGGGCTTCTGGCAAGAATGCAAAACAAAGACAAGGACTCAGGAACATTGTAAACCCAGCCCATAAAGAGATAAATTTCTGGCAGAGGAAGAAACCCAAATGAGACCCGTAAGATGTAAGGCAGCAGAGGTTGCTTCGTAAATGCTAGTTCCCCCCTCCCAATTTTCTCAATATTAAATCTCCTCAACTCCTTGCAGTCCATCTGCTTTCTTCTCCCCAAATTCAATAACCTGGTCACCACCTTCAGAGTCCCCAATTTACAGCACTGCCAACAGTGGATTACACCCATGTTCCCTAAAATCATCTCTTTCCTGGATTCTCACCACATTCTTCCTGTCTTCTTCCCCTGGTCTTAGAGAACCTGGATTCTGGTCCTCAATCTACCACACACCAGCTGTGTGATCTTGGGCAAGGTCTGAGTCTCTTCCTCCTTACCTGGAAAATGGAGATCATTAATGGTATCTACTTATCTTCCTACAGGGTTGTTAGAAGACTCAGGGGAAATAATGTGTGAAAATGCCCTTTGTAAAGCCAGGAGCCAAGGCCACTATCACAGCAGCCTGGCCCATGCAGGTTTGCATTGGATTCGGACAGTCGGTAAAGAAACAACGGAGCCAAGAACTGATGGGCCACCATCTTTAATTCTAGCTTGCACCCAGAGGGCAAGTAAAAACACACACTGGGCTCCAAAACCCACTCACATTCAGTGCTCACAAAGCTACTGACTTTTCCGAGTTTCCTAGAATCAAAGGTTTCTAGCTCACCAGACTTATTCACCTCTGTTCCCCATCTCCTTCCTTCTCCCCACACAAACTCTGTATAAACTGGCTTCTCACTCAACACTCCGCCATCTTGGCTGCTTCTTCTGGCCTCCTCCACGTGGCCTTTCTCTGCTCTCTACTGTGATCTCTCTGCTCTCTCATGCTAATCATCCCAGGAACCAAGAGAGCAAGCTCCCGTTCTGCCCCTATTTTATAGTATAGAAATCCAAACCTTTAATCCAATATACAAAATAGGAAAGTCTCTAATACAAAGTCACTTATCTGGGGCATGATAGGATTATACCACCCCACATCAAAAAGGGTGGGAAAGGCTTAATCCCAAAACCAAGCCCCAGGCTACAACGATCCCCAACACACATTAATATCACCTGGGCGACGGCCTCACATGGGCAGCGCCATCTTTAACAAAGTGAGCATAATACATTTTATCTGCCCAACACCCTTAAAAGAGAATGTTAGACACAAATGATTGTGTTTACCTCCTATCCCTTTTTTCTTTTTATCATGGAAAATTTCTACAGAAATAGAGAATAGTGTACTCTGACTCATTAATATTATCTTAATCTAATTTATACCTCAACACTGGACTGTTTTGAAGTGAATCCCATTCAACATATTTTATCCATAAATATAATGTATTTCACTATAGATCTCTAAATTATATGGGTTTTTATTTCAAAATATAATCATAATATTTTTCAAACCTAAAAAATTTAACAGCTATTGTTGGTGGACCATGAACCACACTATAAGTAGCCAGAATCTAGCAGACATATACATATATCTTCACCAAGTATATTCTCCAAAATATAAACAATGGTTATCTCTGGATGCTTCTTTTTTCTTTAAATGCTTCTGTATTTTTCATTTGCTTATCAATGAATATAGATTACTTTTATAATCATGTGCTAAACTTGCAACGTTCCTCACATTATTTAAAACCAACTTCAGGCCCTGGCCAGTTTGCTCAGCAGTAGAGAGCATCAGCCCAGGCTTGTGGATGTCCTGGGTTCAATTCCCCATCAGGGCACACAGGAGAAGTGACTATATGCTTCTCCACTCCTCCCACTCCCCTCACAGACATGGCTCCATTGGTTCAAGCTCATTCCCTGGCCCTGAGGATGGCTCCGCCTCAGGTGCTAAAAATAGCTCAGTTGTGAGCATAGTCCCAGACAGGCAGAGCATCAATCCCAGACAGGGTTGCTGAGTAGATCTTGGTCTTTTTCACTTGGAAAAAGAAGAAAAAGAAGAAAAAAAACACAAAGTTCAGATTTCTTCACTCAATACCAGAGGTTCTTTGTGATCTGGCATTTTGTGGATCCTATGTCCTGATCTCCTTGCAGCCTCTGAACACACATCCCATGTACCCACCACACCTTCCAAATCATCTGTAGTTCTCTGGATCTCTCTCCAATTCTCTTTCATTCCCCAGCCCTCCTCACCTCATTCTTATTCATCCTTCACATTAGCCTCAGGTGGCTCCCCTTCCAAGGATCCTCCCTTAACATCCCTATTTCTGCTCTCTGCTCTGCATTCCAGCAACAACCAGCAGCACTTCAGCCACAATATTTTCACTCTTACATATTGTTTTGTTTGTTTGCTTGCCCAGCTAGACTGGGGATCTCGAAAGCAGTTACTATGTCTTTATTTCTTTTTTTTTTTTTTTTAATTACAGTTGACATACAATAGTATAGTCCTTTCAGGTATACAACATAGTGGTTAGACATTTATATAATTTATAAGGTGATTATCCCAATAAATCTAGTACCCATCTGACATCATAAATAGTTATTACAATATTGTTGACTCTATTCCCTATGCTATACTTCATATCCTCATGATTTTATAACTACCAATTTGTACTTCTTAATCCCCTCCCCTTTTCTAGCT
Organism: Saccopteryx leptura; assembly: GCF_036850995.1. Taxonomy (NCBI): domain Eukaryota; kingdom Metazoa; phylum Chordata; class Mammalia; order Chiroptera; family Emballonuridae; genus Saccopteryx; species Saccopteryx leptura. The sequence goes on from NC_089504.1 coordinate 290,634,681, forward strand.
TCCCTTCAACTTCCTTCCAATCTGGCTACCATCAAAATGTTCCCTGTATCTATGAGTTTGTTTCTATTATTTGTTTGTTTGTTTTTTAGATTCTGCATACAGTATCACTAAAATCATGTTATTTGTCTTGCTCTGACTTATTTCACTTAGCATAATATGCTCGAGGTCCATTCATGTCATTACAAATGGCAAGTTTTCACTCCCTTTTATGGCTGAGTCATATTTTGTTATATATATGTACCACTTTTCTTTATCCATTCATCTATCGATGGACACTTATGTTGCTTCAATATCTTGGCTATTGTAAATAACACTGCAATGGACACATATGTCCTCTCAAATTAATGCTTCAGATTTCTTCAGATAAATACCCAGAAGTAGAATTGCATCCCTTTTTTGTCTCATTATAGCTTTTTTTTTTAAGTCTATTTTATCTGGTATAAGTATTGCCACCCCAGATTTTTTTTTTTTTCATTTCCATTTTCATAAAATATCTTTTTCCTCCCTTCACTTTCAGTCTGTGTGTGTCTTTCTATCTGAAATGAGTCTTGCATAGGCAGCATAGGTAAGGGTCTTGTTTTGTTATCCATTTAACCAACACATGTCTTTTGATTGGAGCATTTAGTCTATTTACATTTAAAGTAATTGTTGATAGATATGTAGTTATTCCCACTTTATTATACATATTTTTATCTATTTTTCTTCTTTTTTTTCTTCTTTTTTTTTTTAATTTTATTGATTGGTTTTATTTTATTTATTAATTTTTTTTTAATTTTTTAAATTTTATTTATTCATTTTTAGAGAGGAGAGAGGGAGAGAGCGAGACAGAGAGGGAGAGAGAGGAGAGAGAGACAGAGAGAGAGAAGGGGGGAGGAGCTAGAAGCATCAACTCCCATATGTGCCTTGACCAGGCAAGCCCAGGGTTTCGAACCGGCGACCTCAGCATTTCCAGGTCGACGCTTTATCCACTGCGCCACCACAGGTCTTCTTTTTTTTTTTTTTTTTCTTAAAGGAGTTCCTTTAATATTTTTTAAAATACTGGTTTGGTGGTGATGAACAAGCTTTTTTTTGTCTGGGAAATTGTCTTTATTTCTGTATCCACAGCAGTTAGACAGTGTCAGGCATAAAGTTGGCACCCAGTAAGTATCTGAATGAATGTAAAAAAGTTATTTGTAAAATGTAACATGTTTTTCAAATATTAGTTATTATTTTTCTTAATTTAAAGATGAAGAAATAGGTTCAGAGAGGTTAGGTCACTTGCTTCTTAGGTCTCACTGCTAATGAATGGGACAACATGAATTCAAACACCTATTTTCTAATACTCTTTTTACCTCACTACACCATGAAATACTACTATGAAGAAAAAAATGTTATCATGTGTTAAGTTAGGTTGATGGACAGTCAAGCTATTTTATAAAAGGAAGCTTTCTGTCACTAATAAACCTTTACAACACACATAGCTATACATATACTGTTGCCTTTTAAGCACAGATTATGCTAAGTTTGAATGTTTTTTAAAACATGGAGAGTTTTGGGGGGTGTTTGTTTGTTTTGTTGTGTTGGGGTTTTTTTTACAGAGACAGAGAGAGGGATAGATAGGGACAGACAGACAGGAATGGAGAGAGATGAGAAGCATCAATCATTAGTTTTTCCTTGCAAGACCTTAGTTGTTCATTGATTGCTTTCTAATATGTGCCTTGACTGTGGGGCTATAGCAGACCGAGTAACCGCTTGCTCAAGCCAGCGACCTTGGGTTCAAGCTGGTGAGCTTTGCTCAAACCAGATGAGCCTGCGCTCAAGCTGGCGACCTCAGGTCTTGAACCCAGGTCCTCCACATCCCAGTCCGACGCTCTATCCACTGCGCCACTGCCTGGTCAAGCTCAATGATAGATTTTTAAGTCACGTTTTCTAAGAAGAGAAGCTGAGCATGCTCAGGCTGAGATGGACATGCCCACCAACCCACCCATCTTCACCTCAGATCCCCAGTAGGACTCTTAAACTTAGACATGCCATTCTGAGCCAGGATCATTCTTTTCAGCAACCAATGTTGACCAGTGAATACACTTCCTGCATTCACTGACAGTCAACATTCACTGTATTCTGCTTGAAATACATTACACACGGTAGGGAAGAAAAAATAATTTTTCTTCTGCCCTTCTTTCTGGCTGGTCTAATAATCAAATTGGCATGAGACAGATTAACAAGAGAAGATAACCAAATTTATTTATTTATTTGTTTGTTTGTTTATTTATCTATCTATCTATTTATTTTAAAGAGAGAGACAGACAGGGACAGACAGACAGGGAGAGAGATGAGAGGCATCAGTTCTTCATTGCAGCACTTTAGTTATTCATTGCTTACTTTCTCATAGGTGACTTGACCAAGAGGGTTCCAGCTAAGCCAGTGACCCCTTGCTCAAGCCAGTGATCTCTAGGCTCAAGCCAGCAACCATGGGGTCATGTCTATGATCCCACGCTCAATCTGACTACCCTGTGTTCAAGAGGTGATCCCACACTCAATGAGCCTGCATACAAACCAGCAACCTCGGGGCCTCGAACCTGGGTCCTCAGCATCCTAGGCCAACACTGTATCCACTGCATCATCATCTGGTCAGGCGTAACCAAATTTATTATATGTACATACGGGGTTCTATTAGGGTATGAGATCCAAGGACAGATGGGGTAGTTAAGGCTTCTATGTCATCTTGAGCTAAGGCAAAAAGGGAAAATTGTTGTTTAGGACTTTAAAGAGCAGAAAGGCAATCCACATAGAGATGGAAAAGTAAATGTTTTGTTAAACAAATGTTTGCTAGGCATCTTTAACAAGGGACACAGAGAGGGCTTTGATCAAACAGGTCTTGCTAAGTTCCTCCTTCTATCACACTCTAGTTCATATTAAACCATAGTTATCTATGATAATAGCTCCCTTAAAGGTTTTGCCTGAGCTTTTCTTAAAAATTATAAGCTTAAAATAACCACAACCCCATAAGGCATATTTTGGGGTAAAACTCTGCTTTTCCTCAACGCCAAGACAAATCTCTGCCCCCAAGGAACTACAGGCATTGAAGGAGACAAACAAGTGCACAATGTGTGGACCCTGTGATAAGGGCCGTGCAGGTACTAAGGGAGGCCCCCAGTCTGGGAGAGAAGCTCTGGCCTCCCTTCACCGTCTTCTACTACAGCCTGATTCCTCCCCTGGAGTGGGAATTCCTCAAGTACAGGAGTGTGTAGCCTTTATCTGGGCATGCCCTGAAGCAGCCAACCCAGCAGCTGCACCCGCCTTCCCAAATCCCAGTCTGATGCTCTTATCACACTAGAAGGCTGAGCCTGACTGGGAAAAACTGGAGGCAGGCATTCTGCCAGGATCCCAGCCTGACCACAAAGCGCAAGCTGGGAGCAACAGCGCATCACTCAGTGAAGCAGTGACAAATGGAAGAGCTTGCAGGTCACCATGCTATAAGTGGAATAAACAAAGACTAATCACAAAGCATGTCATTTCCACCTAGAGATCCTCCACCTGCAGCCCCACCCTCATAGCTTGTTCAGTACCTTCTTCTCAGACCAGTATCCCCTCCTTGCATTTGACAGGCAACACCGTGTTTCAGGTGCCCTGGCTGGAAATTCCCAGTGTTTGTGCTCCTTCCTCTCCCTCTTGCTCAGTACTGGAGCCCTGAGGATTCTTCCTGTGGACTTCTCTCAGATCTGCACCGTCCTGTACACTCTGACTACCATCATTCCAGTTCACGCCTGCGTCATTGCTGGCCTCGCCTCCTCCATCTTCTGGCTGGCACTTTCTCCCACCTCCAGCCCTCAGTAGCTTAGTCATGTTTACAGTTTAAGTTGTTAGCCCAGAATTCAAAAGCATCAATCACCTAGCCCTTATCCCTCACCCAAACCTTTTTTCTAGCCACATCTGCTGTTCCTCCAGATGTGTCCTGCACACTCGCCCTCTGCGTTCTTATTTGTGTTGTTCCTCCCCTTGTTGCCTTCCTCTCAGCACCTGTTCCACATGCCCTACAAATTCTTTTCAAATCTGACCCTACCATCAAGACTCACTTCATATCTCCCATGAAGTTACACTTAAGGATCAGAAGGACAGAAGGGAGCCTGCTGTTCTGAATTCCTGTTGGCTTGTGCAGCCCTGGCCACACACACCACCTCTCATCAGAGCTATTTGTGAACATCCTTCATGTTCTTGCTTAGAGTTGGTTATTCTCCTGAGCAGCTGTCCCGCTCTGCCCAAAGAAAGGCAGAGTGAGATGGTGTCAGGAGAGAGGGTTGGAGATGAGACCCGTCTCAGTTCTAATAGGACTGTGCTTATGCCCTCAGCTAAGCTGAAAACAGACTTAGAATCAACAGATCTTTTGTGATACTTAGAGATGATATAGGTAAACCATAATAAATTATTACCACAGGCGTCCTCGGGTTATGATACAGTTCTGTTCCTACAATAGTGATATAAGCCAAATTTTGGCGTAAGTCAAAAATGACCCTAGCCTAAGTCATTTACTTATCCTAACACAGTTGTAAAATCACAATCTAGAGCATAAAAATACAACTAAGACACAGAAAAAGAAAAAGGACATAAATATACTGTACTGTACACTGTGCTGTAGTAACAGAAAAAATGACAAAAAATGAGTGAAGCCAACTCCCTCACTCATATGCCGTGTTACTATGTATTCAACCAAACTAGTTTGCCCTCATATTCCGTAAATATGACGCTAACAGCGTAAGCTGAAACATGTCTCAATTTTTTTAAGTTTCTATGGGAGTGAGTGTTGTAAACTCGAAACATTGTACGTCGAGACTGTCTTAATTCGAGGACCCCCTCTCTAGTCATAACACTAATCAATCTAAAATACTTCTTGGGGTGATTGTATGAAACAAGTAAGATAATGTGTGAGACAGAATTTTGTAGGCTATAAAAATATGATATAGGTCCTGGCCAGGTTCCTCAGTGAATAGAGCATCGGCCTGGTGTGCGGACGTCCTGGGGTTGATTCCTAGTCAAGGCATACATGAGAAATGACCATCTACTTTTCTTTCCCTTCCTCTCCCTCTTCTCCCCCTTTTCTCCTCGCAATTGGTCCGAGTGTCGGCCCAAGTGCTAAGGATAGCTCAGGTTGGTCCCAATGTCAGCTTCAGGTGCTGAGGATAGCTCAGTTGATTTGAGCATCATCCCCAGACAGGAGTTGCCAGGTGGATCCCAGTTGGGGCGCATGTGAGAAGCTTGTCTCTCTCTCTCTCTCTCACCTCCTCTCACTTAAAGAAAAAAATTATGGTGTTAATTTTTAATAAGCGAGACTTGGAGCACATTTTCATTTTTATACATGACCACATAGACCTCAAAGAGAACCCCGCTGATTACCACCAAGTACATACTTCAATAACCAGGCACTTAGGCTTTCAAAATATCTGTGCTCAATTCGTTGGAATCAATTCACTTAAAATTCAACCTATAGGCCCTGGCCAGTTGGCTCAGTGGTAGAGCGTCGGCCTGGTGTGCAGAAGTCCCGGGTTCGATTCCTGGCCAGGGCACACAGGAGAAGCGCCCATCTGCTTCTCCACCCCTCCCCCTCTCCTTCCTCTCTGTCTCTCTCTTCCCCTCCCGCAGCTGAGGCTCCACTGGAGCAAAGATGGCCCAGGCACTGGGGATGGCTCCTTGGCCTCTGCCCCAGGCGCTAGAATAGCTCTGGTCTCAACAGAGCGACGCCCCGGAGGGGCAGAGCATCGCCCCCTGGTGGGCAGAGCGTCGCCCCCTGGTGGGTGTGCCGGGTGGATCCCAGTCGGGCACATGCGGGAGTCTGTCTGACTGTCTCTCCCCGTTTCTGGCTTCAGAAAAATACAGAAAAAAAAATTTTTTTTAAATTAAAGCAATAAAACTGGTTACATTCTATGCCCTGGTTGAGGTTTTGATCCATATAGCACCAAACACTAGTTCAGCCTAACATCTTTATTTCATCTTTTTCTTTTTCTCTCTCTCTCTCTCTCTCTGTGTGTGTGTGTGTGTGTGTGTGTGTGTGTGTGTGTGTGTGTGTGTGTGTATCATCTTGTATGCAGAGAATTACTATTCCTACCACTGAAGTCCTGAGAAAAGCAACCAAAGGCCTGAGCAAAGCGGGCAAGTTACCAACCTAAAATATAAATACAACCCCCATCTCCTATCAGCTGGGTAATCCTCCCAGCCTCATATACAGTTCTTGGGTTTCTAGACAAGACTTTCTGCTCCTTATTCTGTCAGGGCCACTCAGGAGAAAGCAAACCCCACGGCAGAGCTCCTCACTCTGCCAGCCAACAGAGCGTCCCATAGCAGTAGCTATTATAGAAAGAAACGACACACGCTCTCCCAGTACAGAGTGCCTCACAGCAGCTTCCAACCCGGAAACAGGACTGCCGGGAAACCCCAGAGCTCACTGCTGGCTAGCATTGTTGAGGAATCAGTTTAAACCAAGCAGCCAGCGTTTCCCAAAGGGTTTGAGTCCTGGGCTCCACAGGGTTGCATTGCCACATTCCAATATCAATGATTATAGAGTACCTGTGGCTTAAATAACTTTCCCTTTCATGCAGCTCCCACAATTTCTACCTGGAATACCACTTGTTTTCACGTGTTTTTGTTTGTTTTTTGGGGTTTTATTAAGTGAGAGGAGGGGAGACAGAGAGACAGACTCCACATGCGCCCCTACTGGGATCTACCCTGCAAGCCCCTTAGGGTCGATGCTCTGCCTATCTGGTACCCAATGCCCCCAACTGAGCTATTTTTAGCAACTGAAGTGGAGGCTCCACAGAGCCATCCTCAGTGCCCCAGGCAAATGTGCTTGAACCAAGGCGGGTGTGGGGGGGGAGTGAGGGGGGGGAGAAGCAGGTGGTCACTTCTCCTGTGTGCCCTGACTGGAAATCGAACCCAGGACATTCACATGCCAGGCCATCACTCTACCACTGAGCCAACTGGCCAGGCCTGTTCTCAAGTTTTAATAAAGAAAAGGGAACTGCAGACCACAGCCCACGGTGGGCAGGTATTGTCTTGCAGGGTTCTCCCCCAACACTAGCTATTCCTGGGGTTCAGACAATCTGTTGTTCTGTTCTAGCCTAATTATTTCACTCAAGGGACAGGATCTTGTTTTCCTCCTTCTTGAAAGAGACCTGGGAAGTTAGGGTTCTTTATGACTAGAAAATGGAAGAGGGCCCTGGCCAGTTGGCTCAGCGGTAGAGCGTCGGCCTAGCGTGCGGAGGACCCAGGTTCGATTCCCAGCCAGGGCACACAGGAGAAGCGCCCATTTGCTTCTCCACCCCTCCGCCGCGCTTTCCTCTCTGTCTCTCTCTTCCCCTCCCGCAGCCAAGGCTCCATTGGAGCAAAGATGGCCCGGGCGCTGGGGTTGGCTCCTTGGCCTCTGCCCCAGGCACTCGAGTGGCTCTGGTCGCAACATGGTGATGCCCAGGATGGGCAGAGCATCGCCCCCTGGTGGGCAGAGCGTCGCCCCTGGTGGGCGTGCCGGGTGGATCCCGTTCGGGCGCATGTGGGAGTCTGTCTGACTGTCTCTCCCTGTTTCCAGCTTCAGAAAAATGAAAAAAGAAGAAAAAAAAAAAAAAAAATGGAAGAGGAAGGCTAGAATCCCCAGGTTTTGCTTTGTCAGCCACTCCAACCCATAACACAGGCAGACCCACCAATTTATGACTAGTTTTCATTGAAGATTTGTTTGTCTCTTTTTCAAGTGTTTATTAAGAGTGGACATATTCAGGAAAATATTTTAAAATAATTAAAAGACTAACATGACCAGGCGGTGGCACAGTGGATAGAGTGTCAGACTGGGACACAGAAGACCCAAGTTCAAAACCGAGGTTGCCAGCTTGAGAGCAGGTTCATCTGGTTTGAGCATCACTGGCTTGAGCACAGGGTCACTCAGTCTGCTGCAGCCCCCAGTCAAGGCACGTATGAGAAAGCAATCAATGAACAACTAAGGAGCCGCAGCGAAGAATTGATGCTTCTCATCTCTCTCCCTTCCTGTCTGTCTGTCTCTATCTTTCCCTCTCTCTGTCTTTCTCTCTCTGTCTCTGTCACAAATAATAATAATTAATAATAATAATTAATAATAATAATAATGAAAAGAGAAAAGACTTTAAAGGGTTGGCTCCTATCTTCAGAATGACCCATATAAATCACTTCCTATAACCCCCATAATAAACTGCCCCCAAGGATAGGAATTTGAGACCCACTTTACAGATGAGGACACAAAGAAAGCAAAGACTTACTTGCCCACGCACAGAGCAAACCAGAGCCAGGACTCAATATAGGCCTGTCTGACTCTAACCCCTGGCCCCCACTTATTAATAATTGTTACAGTTAACATGAGTGGGGCACTTCTGTCAAGTATTTACATGCATTTTTTCATTTATATTCACAACATCCTTATGAGGCAGGTACTACTATCAAGTCCATTTTCCAGATGAGAAAACTGAGGTTTGGATAGGTTAGGTGACACGTCCAAGATAGCCTTCAAGTGGCAGAGAAAACAGCATTCACTCCCAAGCCAGTGCCCTTAACCACTACGTTAGGTAGCGTACTGCCTCTTCGACCTCATCTGCCCTCACCCTCTCCTGTGCTCACCATGCTACAGGTTTTCAGTTCCACTCTCAGACCTACCTCCTCCCAGCTCCCAGCCTCTGCACCAGCTTTCCCCTCCACCAGGAAAGCTTCCTCCCAGCCCCTCCTTACTTGCAACCCTAGTTCCTCTCCTTTAAGTCTGGGTTTAAATATCCCCACCTGTGTAGTTTTCCCTGACTTTTCCTTCTCTTTCCCTTCAGTTCTCTCATTCAGACCCTGTCTTTCCCATCATGGGTTTGGTTTTCCCCTTCACTAGGATGTAGGGCTTCTGAGAGCAGAAAGTTGTTTGTCGTGATCATTAACATACCTTAGCATCCAGAACATGCTGGATGGTGTTAGTAAGCACTCAATAAGTATTGGTAGATTATAATCATTAGAATTTGCAGCTCAGCTACAGAAGAAAGAGGTTAGTCTCCAACCTCAAGCTAAGAGTTCTCAAGCCTTTAAAAAAAAAAAAAAAAAAAGTTGCAGTCCTTCAGCTTTCACAGTTCAAAGAATTAAGTCAGCCCACCAAGCACAGCCTAGTGGAGCCCTCTGGTGGCCTAGAAGGAAGTCGGCTGGAAGGTGTGTTTACCTACAAATTCACACGGGAGACCTTGCTCTGCCTCCTTAAAGCTTCTGCTGGGCTGAGGGCTCAGTCGGTGGCTGAATCCTCTCTCCATAACCTGCTGTCTGCTGGGGCCAAGCCTGCTGCCCTGATGGTCATTAGCAATTTCTTCTTTTCCGTCACCCCAGAAGATAGGTTCTATCCATAGTTTATCCATATAGAGACTCAGGTTCACAGTGGGGAGATGACTTGCCTGGAAGCACAGGTAAGTGGAAGAGTCACTCACTCTCTCTTTAACACTCTTCAGTGGCTCCTTGTTACCTTCAGAAACGAGCTCCAAGCTCCTTAGCAGAGTATCCAGGTACTCAGCAAGGGTACCTCCTCTTGAGTTTATCTCCATCCAAGGCCCTAGGGACTCTACTCTCTCCCCGTGCAGAACTGGGGCAATTCCTGGAATAGACACATTTCCTCACAATTCCATGCTTTGGCGCATGCTTTTCCCTCCTATCTACCCCACAGAATGTGGCTCATCCCTACTTGTCCTTCAAGATCCCCATAAACAAACAAGCAAACAAAAAGATAGGCCCAAAAGAAATCTAAGAAAAATAAACACATGGGCAAAGATGTTTAATCAAAAGTAATCCTTTTTATATCTATGACTAAAAAATGGTAATAATCTAAAGGTTAAAAAAGGAAAATGTTTAATAAATTATATTTCCCTATTTGGGGTGTACAGCCACACCTGGAGGTTTGTTGCTTTGTTTTGTTTTCTGCCAGCCAAAGCCTTGTCCAGGCACCTGTAAATCAGGGGTTCTCAACTAATGTGTCATGGAAGACCTCTGTGAGGCCTTACTAGGGCTCCTGAACTGTTGGAGAAAGCTACCTTTTGCTAGAGCTGTGATTTACACATTAACACAATGTCTAGGCAGACAGACTGTTGAGCTAGAATACATCTAGTTTGTGTGTGGTGCAGGGCACAACGTGATACACATAAAGAAACTAACAAACTATATGTATTTGCCAGGACCTGCAAGAGTATATAAGAGAGAGTGATGGGACCCTGGCCGGAGAGCTCTGTTGCTGAGAGCATTGTCCCAAAGTGCAGGAGTTGCCAGTTCAATCCCTGGTCAGGACACATACAAGAACAAATTGATGTTCCTCTTGCGCTCTCTCTCTCTCTCTCTCTTTCTCTCTTTCTCTCTTTCTCTCTCTCTCTCTTTCTCTCTCTCTCCTTTTCTCTCTCACTAAAACCAATAAATGAAAAAAGTTTTAAATAAAAAAAAAGAGAGAGAGCCATGGGACAGTAAATCATTCTATTCACACAGTGCCACAATGCTGGTGTGTTCAGTATAATAGTGTAATTATCATACATGTGTTGTAAGTAGTGTACTTAAATCCGTGGGTTACATAGACATACCAAGTACAAATGAAATTTGGAGGAGTTTATTAATTAGCCAGCTAGCTACATGGGGCACAATCCCAAATCATGTAGAAAGTCCCTACAATTCTGTGGCTGATTTTATAGACCAAATCACATACTGGTTGGGGTGGGTAAGGAGGGGCTCATGATCCCTTTGTCTAGACCAGGGGTCCCCAAACTTTTTACACAGGGGGCCAGTTCACTGTCCCTCAGATCATTGGAGGGCCGGACTATAAAAAAAAACTATGAACAAATCCCTATGCACACTGCACATATCTTATTTTAAAGTAAAAAAACAAAACGGGAACAAATACAATATTTAAAATAAAGAACAAGTAAATTTAAATCAACAAACTAACCAGTATTTCAATGGGAACTATGGGCCTGCTTTTGGCTAATAAGATGGTCAATGTGCTCCTCTCACTGTCCACCATTGAGAGAGGTGCCCCTTCTGGAAATGGCCTCAGGGGGTCACATGCAGCCCGGGGGCCGTAGTTTGGGGACCCCTGGTCTAGTGATATACATTACTCTCATGACTTTAGGGTGAGTCCAAGTATAAGAATTCTTGATTAAGTTACATGAACATTGTTTTCTAAGGTTTTCAGATAAATTCTATCTTCTTTGCTCTGTGTGGCAAGTGACCCCAGGCACCCTTTCAGAGAATCCCAAGAATTAGCTAATCTATGACCAGATGACCCAACTGTCCTTGTAAACCAGGAAGCTCCTGCATTCTTCTCCCTCCATTCTCCACAGAAAGGAGGCAAGAAGCCTGACCTTTTCTCTTTAAAATGGCATTGCCAATACTAAGTTTTACAGTTCTTTGGCAACTTATCACATTTCCCACTGGTTTTTTATTCTGAGTCAAATCCTTGACTCATTTTAACGAGGTGCATTAGGCTGTTGAGTAGGTAGGGGCCTAAAGTTAAGGCTAGAATCAGTGATCTGCAGATTCTGTAAGTAGGAACATCAGCCTATAACATGCAACAGAAAGAGCGATGCCTTTTGTTCATATTTAACAGGTAGACTTGATGTTTTGTTTAACAGTAATACAGTCTACTGAAGAAACAAATGCTACTGATTAGTATCTTACAACCTGTACAAACCTTGTGCAACTTATATAAACCCTTAATTTTTTATGAACATTCTTATCTATTCAGAAATAACTGGCTTTCATAACAACTTACTTTCTTCCTTTTTCTTTTAAAAGTATTTCTATACCTTATACCTTTTATTATCAAAACTATACAATCTTGCCAGACCAGGTGGTGGCACGGTGGTTAGAGCATTGGACTGGGATGCAGAGGACCCAGGTTCGAGACCCTGAGGTCGCCAGTTTGAGCACAGGCTCATCTGGTTTGAGCAAAAGCCCACCAGCTTGAATGCAAGGTCGCTGGCTCGAGCAAGGGGTTACTCGGTCTGCTGAAGGCCCACGGTCAAGGCACATGTGAGAAAGCAATCAATGAACAACTAGGGTGTTGCAACGCGCAATGGAAAACTAATGATTGATGCTTCTCAGCTCTCTTCGTTCCTGTCTGTCTATACCTGTCTATCTCTCTCTCTGACTCACTCCCTGTTTCTGTTAAAAAATAAATAAAAAAATAAAATTAAAAAAAAAACTATATAATCTCTTTCTAGTCAGAACTCTTAATTTTAAAAATCTTAACCTTTAGTGACAACCAAGCTGTTGGCAATAAGTAACTTTTCTTTAAAGTATACTTCCTTTTGGAGGTATCTTTCCTCTAAGTCGCTAGTGTTTACAGGTTACTTTATAGGGGTAGCTATAAGCACATATATATTTTTCATTTACCTTGTAGCTTCCCTTCTAGCAAAGGGACTTATATCTCCCTTCTGTATGACTCATAGCAGTACATGCATCAAACCTTAAGACAACTTGTTCTGGCTTTCCTTTGACCTCAGTTTCCCTCCCTCCCCAAAGTCTAATTAAAAGGAGGTCCTCAGTGAGTTTCCTCAGGCATTAGCTGTGCATAGACCAGCCAGCTTCCAGTTCATGGCTGGAGCAGGGCATGCTGTCCTTCTCAAGGTCAACTTACAAGGGTTGGTTGGGTCAGTCTCCACTGTGTCCCACGAGGTGTGTCTCCCCTGGGACTGCAGGTTTCAACCAGCTGTGGTGGACCTAGGTGGGCATACCTTCGACCTAGGCAGCAGTGGGAGTTATCAGGATCACAGTGTGTGGACCCGTCCATGTGAGAGTCAGTCCTTGGGTAGTGTACTTCTTTAACCAGACTGAGTCTCCAGGCTGGAAGGGATGTACCAGATCTCCTGGCAGTGCTGGAAGCACCTCTCAGACAGTCTTTTGGACAGCCTGCTGAGTAATCTGCAGACCCTGTAAGTACTGGAGGAAGGAGTGGTTACTTAACTCAGTTTTTCTTTCTTCTCTGAGTTTTGGTAGTATGGGAGAGGATCTCCCAAACATTATTTCAAAAGGAGCGAATCCTTCCCTATAGGGGGTATACCTTGCCCTAAGGAGGGCTAAGGGGAGTAAAGTGGGCCACTTTTCACCGGTTTCAGAAACAAATTTGATTAAAGTTTCCCTTAAGATCTGATTCATGCATTCTACCTGCCCAGAACTTTGGGGCCTGTAGGTACAATGTAATCTCCAATTAATATTCAGTGCCTTTCCTACTAGCTGTGAGATCTTGGATACAAATGCAGGCCCATCATTAGACCCAATATTAATGAGCAAGCTAAATCTGGGAATAATTTCATATAGCAATTTCTTAACAACTGTTACTGCAGTCTCATTTCTAGTAGAAAAAAAAACTTCTACCTATCCTAGAAAAATTGCTTTAGTAAAATCTATTTATAAATGTTTACCTGGGGTAGTTCCTCTCTCCCTGTTTCTCTTTATGATTTCTTTACTTTGTTTAGTATCTATTTGGGCACAGACTAAACAGTCAGACATTATGTCCTCTGCAAGAGATTCTGAGTCTGGCTTTTTAAATTATTTCTTCTTATTCTTAGTCATCCCTTTCCTGCTGGCAAAATCTTTTTCTAATTGGTTGCAGAAAACCTTTGGCAACAAGGGTTCCAGTGAAGTTACTAAAATTCCCCCAAAACCCCACGGTTTTAGGCTACCTCATGAGTAGTATCATCAGTTGCTTGGTTTTTCTTGAGTTTCTAGGGCACTCTTTTGGTGCCCTGGACAGTGGATGAAGGCCACTATTTCAGAAGAGTGGGCTCCTGCATTGTTGGGGTGAGGGTTTGAGCCTCACCCTTGTTAGTTCTTAAGCCTTCTCCTGATGGCCCCTCTTCAACTATGCCTGTCTTAGGTTGTTCCTGCCTTCAGGACTCTTACCTGTCTTTGGCTAACCAGCCATTTTAGGGGCCAGAGTTATGTGAGTGAGGGAGGAGCAATGTCACTTCCGAAATGCTTAGTTTTTTGTTTGTTTGTTTAGCAGCTGATGTTTCTACCTTTTTTTAAAAAAAAAAACTTGTAATACATTTCCTTTCTAATTTCTAGAGCTGAATGCTATGTAAAGGCTAAGTTGACTGCCTTAGTATCTTCTGGTGCCTCTAGGTCTAGAGGTGCATAGACTCTGTAAGCTTTTCATAGTCTAAGAAAGCTGCAGGGGTCTTCTGAGAATCCTGAATAACTTCCGACACCTTAGACAACTTTATGGCTCTTTTTCTTAGTATCTTCCCTGATCCTGGCTAACAGAAACTGGTGGAACGTGTCCAAAATTTCCTCACTTGCTTGGATGTTAGGGTCCCACTTAGGCCAGACAACCAGAAACATTTTCTCAAGGTGGTCTTGGTTGTCCTAAGTGGGGCTGTGTATGAACAGTACAGAATCTAACAGTCCTGCTAGGGCTTGAGGTTTCCTGAGAAAGAGGATTCTGAGCTTTCTAATTCCATTGGTCACTTGGGAGAAAGGGATTTAAACCGTGTCCTAGTACATGCATGCCTCAAATTCTAAAGATCTAGTTAAAAGCACCAACTGAAATGACCAATATTTCATAAAATAAATCTTATACTCTACTTAATTATAAATCCCTTCTACATTCTAAGAAAACATACTTTATTTATGCTGTAACTTTATGCACCCTAACAGATAATGTCTGAAAAGCTCAAGAGAAACAGATTTCTGTTCACATCCTTTATAGCCCTTTTAATCAGGGCACAAAACTTAAATGTTTCCTACTACCACAATTAGTCATCTATTTTCTCTTTTCCACCTATTATGTTGAGAATTCTACCATTAAACCAATCAATAATAATAATTGTCACTCTGAGTTTGGTGACCTAACATTGAACAATACTGCTTCTACGATCCACAGCTCATGAGCAGACTGGACCTTCCCACTTTAATTGCTTCAAAAGTAATAATAAGCTGAACATTTATATACCATATAAAAAGATATCACTGATAATCACTACATTAATAATCATTACATATCCCCTAATATTTAAAACAAGATTTCAACAGCACAGGTCTATGAAATAGCAAATAAAAAGGAGAATTAACAAAAGACTCTTGAAATAACATATACATTTCTAATATAGAAAATATTTTTTCTACAACAACGAATCCTTGGTACAAAAAGGAAGTCTTTGTATTTGGCAGACTATACATTTTTATATGGCTCATCATTAGTACAAATTTAGTACAATTTACAATAAGAGAATTGTAAACTACTACCCCCAATGAACAACTGATTTACTGAGAAAAATAAGGAATGGTCAAAATGCACTCACTATTTTGTAGCTTTCCAGCTGGCATAAGAGATGCTAACCCTCTTTTTTTTTTTTTTTTTTTTTTACAGAGACAGAGAGTGAGTCAGAGAGAGGGATAGACAGGGACAGACAGATATGAACGGGGAGAGATGAGAAACATCAATCATTAGTTTTTCATTGCGCATTGCAACACCGTAGTTGTTCATTGATTGCTTTCTCATATGTGCCTTGCCGCGGGCCTTCAGCAGACTGAGTAACCCCTTGCTGGAGCCAGCGACCTTGGGTTCAAGCTGGTGAGCTTTTGCTCAAACCAGATGAGCCCGCGCTCAAGCTGGTGACCACGGGGTCTCGAACCTGGGTCCTCTGCATTCCAGTCCGACACTCTATCCACTGCACCACCGCCTGGTCAGGCCTAACCCTCTTTTTGACCTATAGTGCTTTACACCATCGAGTCAATATAAGGGTCGGGGTGCCTGGGATTGGTGGTGCCTAAGGGGAGGAGTCGCCACTTGGCACCGCTCCTTGGAGCACAAGTGAGCACAGCGGGGCCCCTGAACACTATGGAGGCAGCACTATCCCTGCTGCCACTTTTTCGCCCTTTTTTTCCTTTTTGCAAACATGTCTTCTTTCTCTGCCTCTTCTCCAGCAGACATTAGCAAAACAATGGCCCCTCCCAAGCAGGAATATAATCCAATCCACCACTTGCAATCAACTGCCCTGCTCTGAGTGGCTGCCCAGCGCTATTTCTAACAATAAAAGCAGCAAACTAAAAAAACACAAATTTTACAAACTCATTTTCCCAACAGTGGGCTATTCTAGTTCACACAAGGTCCTCAATATCCTTAGAGACATAATAACCCCATAATCTTCTGAGAATCCTTTCTTACAATTCTTGATCATAGTGGCTAAAGCAGTGGGTTTCCCCTGTGAACCTCATGCCTCCCACGTCAGACAACAATTATGCCACATGAAGGAATTGGGGAAGGGGAAGGGAAATTTGGAGGGGACCCAACACTTGCTTTGGCCCTGTGGGAGAGAGTTGGAACCCTCTCCTAGTGTCAGTCTCATTCATTCCGCACTCATTCTCTTTCACTCAACTTCTCACACACCAGTAGAGGGTGACAAGTCTAACCTATGGAGAGCCCATGTGATTTTCATGTCTTAGGGAGAGGAAGGGGAGAGGCAGATGGTCTGTCCCTGATAATCCCATTACCCCATGATCCCGTCACTCATTCTCCTTCCTGGAGCTGCAATTCATTTCAAGGAACTGATAACCACAAAGTCCACACCCGTGGTTTGTTATTTTCCAAACATTTCCATCTAGCCCTGTTCCCTTTTCTTTCTCTATGATTCTTCTAAAGAAAAGTTCTAATCTTTTCTATTTTCCTTCTTAATACTATTCCTACCCTGTATCTTCCAAATGGGTAAGACTTCTTTGAGTGAGTATGTGGATATCTGAAACTAGTTTCTACTCTATACTTCCTCCAGCACTCTCTTAGGTCTTTAGTTAGTTTTTAGCTTTAAGCAATATAATATTTCTATGAATTTTGCTAATTTTATAATTTGTGGGCTTGTTTATGAATTTCCCTTCACTTTTGCCCTCTGGTTTTAAGCCAGAAATTTCCAATTGAAATTACACCAGAGATTTTTTTGACAAAGAGAACCTACAAAACAGACAATTTATTATTTGCATTTACACTTGAATTTTAGACACAGTTCAACAAACAAGGGAAGGGGGTGCCCCGTCAGGAGCCTCTCAGGTGCTTGCCTGGCCGCGTCCCTCACAGGAGCTTAGGCACTGATGGTCAAATAAGTTTGTAAATATGATATATATGTTTGTTCATTTATAGTTTGCATTGGGTGTGGGAGACAGGCTGTAAGCAGGAAGGGTCGTTATAGTGTAAGGTTTAGTTTTAAGACTAAGCCTTTCCCATCCTTTTAATACTAAGATCTTTTCAAAATTAAGCTTTTCCCCACACCCTTGACTGTTGCATGATGTGGGGTGGTGCACTCTCATGAGGAATCCCATTATGCCTCAGATATTGACTTTGTATCAGAGACTTCCTTGTTTGTATACTGGATTAAAGTTTTTTTATTTCTACACTATAAAATGGGACAGAGGAGCCCATGTGGGAGGAGAGCAGAGAAAGGCCATGTGGAGGAGAGGAGAAGCAGCCAAGATGGTGCAGTGCTGAAGGAGAAACCAGTTTGTGCAGACTGAGAGCAGAGAGAAGAAGATGGAACAGAGGTGAATAAGGCCGGTGAGGTAGAAACCTTTGATTCTAGGAAACTCGGATAAGTCAGTGGCTTTGGGAGCCCTAAATGGAAAGGGGAATGTTTTCCCTCTGTGTGTATTCCTTGGCTGCCAGGTGCAAGCCAGGATTAAAGCTAATGGCCCATCAGTTCTTGGCTCCGTTGTTTCATTACTGACTGTCCAAATCAAATTCGAACCTGCATGGGCCAGGCGGCTGTGATGGTGGCCATGGTTACTGGCTTTACAGGCACCTCTTAGCATTGGTGGGTCAGTATAAAGCCCTGACTAGGATCAGAGAGTGCCTGATACCACCCTAAACCGTATGAGGATTGCCACGGAACTGCAGGTTGGAGCCCAATAGGACTCCGCTGGTATTCACCAAGGAGCCACAAAATGGAAACTCAGGCGCAGGCACCAGAGATCCCCACTCACACACCAATCACTCAGGAGTTTTTAGACAGAAACAATAAAAGTAAAGAATGATATCTCGACATGGACAGACAGCACAAAGGTGTCCCTGGAAGTCCAAGGCAGGACTGATTAACTCAGTCCCCACTAATTGTCTTCCCTGAGAGCACAAACAGACGTCCCCACTAATTGTCTTTCCAGAGAGCACAAACAAATGTGTCCCAGAAAAGTCCGAGGCAGGACCTAACTCTCCACTAATGTCTTGGCCTTGAAGAGCCTATTGCATGAGCTTAATCGCGTCCGACCCTCTGCCGCAATAGTTTCAAATTGACTAGTCATAAACAGAAAAGCTAGAATTCAAAACAGACAGAACGCTAGAATTCAGTAGAGCAAAAGATTTGCCTTACCTCCAGAGGTCTGAATTTACACTCCTTGATTTCTCTGCTGAATAGTCGAATTTTAGGGACTGGGGGTGTCTGCCGAGGAGTTGTCTGAGACCCACAGGAAAACTGGAGCCCTGGAAGGTCTCAGGGGGCACCCCTCCTAGAGATCCAGTGGAGTCAGGCAACCTTCTGGAGAGGCCTGCTGGTCCAGGTGTCTCTACGTGGTGACACAGAACACCGGAATCCCAAATGAGCCCCCAAATGTTGCAAAGTAATGTACTTAAATCCACGGGTTACACAGAGACACCAAGTCCAAATAAATTTTTGAGGAGTTAATTAGCCAGCTAGGTACACAGGGCACAGTCCCAAATCATGTAGAAAGTCCCTACAATTAATTCTGTGGCTGATTTTATAGACCAAATCACATACTGATTGGAGTGGATAAGGAGGGGCTTGTGATCTCTTTGTCTAGAGGTATACGTTACTCTCATGACTTTAGGGTGAGTCCAAGTATAAGAATTCTTGAGCCCTGGCCGGTTGGCTCAGTGGTAGAGCGCCGGCCTGGCGTTCAGAAGTCCTGGGTTTGATTCCCAGCCAGGGCACACAGGAGAAGCATCCATCTGCTTCTCCACCCTTCCCCCTCTCCTTCCTCTCTGTCTCTCTCTTCCCCTCCCGCAGCCAAGGCTCCATTGGAGCAAAGATGGCCCGGGCGCTGGGGATGGCTCCTTGGCCTCTGCCCCAGGTGCTAGAGTGGCTCTGGTCGCAACAGAGCGATGCCCCGAAGGGGCAGAGCATCGCCCCCTGGTGGGCAGAGCGTCGCCCCTGGTGGACATGCCGGGTGGATCCCGGTCGGGCGCATGCGGGAGTCTGTCTGACTGTCTTTCCCTGTTTCCAGCTTCAGAAAAATACAAAAAAAAAAAAAAAAAAGAATTCTTGATTAAGGTACATAAACATTGTTTTCTAAGGTTTTTAGATAAAGTCTATATTCTTTGCTCTGTGTGGCAAGTGACCCCAGGCACCCTTTCAGAGAATCCCAAGAATTAGCTAAACTATGACCAGATGACCAGCTGTCCTTGTAAGCCAGGAAGCCCTGCATTCTTCTCCCTCCATTCTCCACAGAAAGGAGGGGGCAAGAAGCCTGACCTTTTCTCTTTAAAATGGCATTTTGAATACTAAGTTTTATAGTTCCTTGGCACCTTATCACACATGCAGCTTAATCCTTTTACATGTGCTACCAAAAATATTAACTCAAAAGAATGCCACTCTATGCATTAAAGTTATGCTGTAACAGATAAACCCCCAAATTGTGGGGTTCTTTCTCACCCATGTAACTAGACCAATCAGGGTGTTCCTTGTCAGCAGGTGGTTTTCCTGCACTCGGTGATTCAAGGATCCAGGCTCCTGTCAACTGTGGCTCTTCCTCCCCACAAGCCTCAGAGTGTGGCAGATGGAGAGAAAGAATGTGGAAAAGTCACCTCTTAATTGCCTTGACCTGCAAGTGACATGTCATTTTCAGTCCCATTTGCTGGTAACTAGTCACAGTCCCACCTAGGTGCAAGAGATGCTAGGAATACAATCCCTGGCTGAGCAGCCACTTGCCAGCAACATCTCTACACTGTGACAGGAAGAACACACATTTCTGGTGGACAGCTAACCTCTTTGCTGCAGTCACAAACCCAAAAGAATCAAGAACCACTGGATTATAGGTTTTGTTGCTATGTCAAATGGAGAAGTAGAAAAATACCCAATTCAGCCTCATTAGTAAAACAATGCCTTCTGCTCCCACATTTTGTACACTGCGATGTACCACAGACATGGTGAACTTGAATGTTGCCTCCTCTTGGTTCTAGGGACCACACTGTCTCTGGCTTCCATTCCTGTTCCTCTGATGGGCATTTGGTTTGATCCTCTCTGTACATCTCCCCTTCACCCCCTGCCACCCAAGAACTGGGTAACTCAGGCTCTGGTCCCTGGTCCAATAAGTTGTCATCAAGGAAGCAGAGTCAGCTCTACTGTGTACATGTGGTTTACAAGGAAGGCATAACTACTTTCTAGAGCAGGGGTCCCCAAACTACGGCCCGCGGGCCACATGCGGCCCCCTAAGGTCATTTATCCGGCCCTGCCACACTTCCAGAAGAGGCACCTCTTTCATTGGTGGTCAGTGAGAGGAGCATAGTTCCCATTGAAATACTGGTCAGTTTGTTGATTTAAATTTACTTGTTCTTTATTTTAAATATTGTATTTGTTCCTGTTTTGTTTTTTTACCTTAAAATAAGATATGTGCAGTGTGCATAGGGATTTGTTCATAGTTTTTTTATAGTCCGGCCCTCCAACCGTCTGAGGGACAGTGAACTGGCCCCCTGTGTAAAAAGTTTGGGGACCCTTGTTCTAGAGAAAGGACTTCCTGGGACCACTTTGCCTAGAGGGAGAATATAGATGGGCATGGCAGGGACTAGGAGCTTTATAGACCTACCAGTGCTCTTGTGCATTGGTTTAATATAATTTCAAATCCATTTGTTTATGAATTAAGTGAAGTTGTTTTAATCTACTTGTTTATGACCCCCCAAAAAGTTCTTTTGATATGAGAATGCCATCATTCTTCATCTATTGTTGATAAGCAGTCCGCAGCCCAGATGCTAAGAAACCCGGCTGGAGGCTTATGATGAGAACACGTGGAGAAGTAATATTAGCAAGGGGGCATTTATACTATAAATACTGACAGTTTGTGAGGACTTTTTGAAAGAAGCCTGTGGAAGAGATCAGCCAGCCCACCAACACTGGTGTCTTCATTCCCTAGCAACATGCTCTAGCAACTGGGACTTTCACTTTTGCCCTGGCAAGCGGGTCACGGACTCTCCCAAGTGCCTTCTCTCAAAAGAAGGTACCCATTGTTAGGGTTAAATTAGCCCCTATAAAACTCATATTCCCCTCACCAAAACATTTTGTAAAGACAGTTAATTTGTTTGCTATACTCTCTCTTAACAACTAGCTGCCTGGCCTTCACTTTGAAATGTAGCAAAAGTTTACCTTCACAAAAATGTCTTAAAAAGTTTGCATTGGAGAGGAACCTGGCCATTAGGGTAGTTTTAAATCACAATAGCTGTTTGTGAAAGCAGGCTCACAGACTCAGGCCTCCAGCTGTTACTGGGAGACTGACCTCTTGGCTGTCTTCAGGATTTACCAAGGACACTAAGTCTGTGCTACATCAAAGAACTTGCGTCTCTGTAGCAGAATTCCCCTTGTTAAGTCAGTAACTAAGGCCACAAGAACCCCAGTATGCTAATCTAAGCTTGCCCAGGTGTACAAACCACCATGCCAGCAAATTCCCTATATCTAATGCCCCTTTCCACAGCTTGGAACTGACACTCTTTGGTCTCAGTCCACTTGCCCCCAAGCGATTTTAAAAATAAAATTTCCTTTTGGAACACACCAGCCTCATGTTTTCGTCCTGCGGTTTCTGCCTTTTACCCATCATATTATATTTGGACTTTTTTTCCTTCACCTCCCCCCAAAAAACAATAATGTGATTATTTTATCATTTGGTGTTTGGGGCTTATTAAGAGATATTACCCTGTATACTATTGGCTTGTGAAATTATTAGAATTCCCAAGGCAAACCTATGCTAAATAAATTGCTGGCAGAGAACCTTTGCTCCCTCAAAGGGGGAACAAAACAAGTACATAAAGTCAGAAAAAGCTGTTTGAGGGCAGGAATAGTGTTCATCCTGCTAACCATTTTCACCACTGTGTCCTCAGCTCTTAGCACAGTGTTCAGAGACCAAGGTAACCTTCCATCTGTGGCATCACAGCCTCAAGAGCCTGGGAGTCTGGCTGGAAAGCTAGAGAAGACAGTAGAGAGGCCACAGTGTAGTTGAATCATTATTTGTTGAATGGGGGGGGGGGGGGATGAGTCACTAAATGAACATTCATACTCTTGATAATTATTTAATGACATGAAAATGGTAAAAAAATAAAGTACTATGGACAAATTATAATATACTATAAATTTGTAATCAATGTGATCAGAATTTAAGAATCACATCAAAAGCAAAAAAATTAAATGTACTTATTTTTAACAAATTTTAGCACTTCAGCCCTTTACTAAATAACTATCACCCAACCCATCAATGGATTTAATAGCAGTTGTCACAATGGCTATTGTTTGCTAATTCAAACTTATATGTGATAAATTTTCAACGGGTGGAGAAGCTTCTGAGTCCTTTCTTCCTACTGGTTGCACCTGGAACTTTTCCTTTGGTGCCCACTTTTTTAATGAGCAAGTTTTATGTTTGACTAAAGGGAGAGATAGGTTGGTTCCAAATCTGTTGCTTGAACTCACTTTTCTTAATTCCCTTTAGGGAACAAATACAAGAATACCATCTAGGTTCAATTATTTTTAAAATGCCCCTAAATCCCCAAATTACATAAATATACATATTTTTTTCTTTTATTTTTTAAGTGAGGGGAGGGGAGATAGTGAGACAGACTCCTGCATGTACCCCAACGGGATCCACTGGCAATCCCGGTAAGTGGCAATACTCAAGTACTGAGCTATTTTTAGTGCCTGAGACTGACAGCACTCAGACCAACCAAGCCATTCTCAGCGCCTAGGACCACACTGGAACCAATTGATCCACTGTATGTGGTAGGGGAAGAGAGAGAGAAGGGGGAGGGGGGGGGAAGAAGCAGATGGTTGCTTCTCCTGTGTGCTATGACCATGAATTGAACCCTGGACATCCATAATCAAGCTGATGCTCTATCTACTGAGCCACTGGTCAGAGTCACAAATATATATTATCTATGCATAAAATGACTAGAAGGATATGCATAAAAGTATTTATTGTTGGTTCATGCATTTACAAATAATTTTGCCACCAGAGAAAGCCCAAATCCAAGGGAGCTTCTTTCTCCTCAGTTCTTGCCATGCTCATGAGAATGACAGCATTCAAGGAAAGCAAGCATTTTATTAAGCAAAGCTATACACTTGGCATGAGGCACAAATGGACAAACTCAGCTAGCCTGAGCACCCTTCCTGTTGGGGTCTTAGGAGTTATATATTCTTAGTTTCAAGGCTTTGTTTCCCTGTTATCAGATCTAACATATAGGGCTTCAAAGCTCTCCTTCCTTGCTATTGGGATGAATATACAGTGTTTTGAGGCCTTCTGGACATCTGGTGATTTTGTTTTGGCAGACCTTAAGACTCCTGATTCCCTGCTTTACTGGGTGATATAAACCCCCTTTTATTCTCCCCTCCCCTTTTCCTGCCCTGATAACTGCCTATCCTACCTAACAATTTTATTTTCGTTCTTTTATAAAAATTATTATTTTTATTTATTTATTCATTTTAGAGAAGAGAGACAGAGAGAGAGAGACAGAGACAGAGAAGGGGAAAGGAGCAGGAAGCATCAATTCCCATATGTGCCTTGACCAGGCAAGCCCAGGGTTTTGAACCTGCGACCTCAGAGTTCCAGGTTGATGCTTGATCCTGGAACTGCGCCACTACAGGTCAGGCCTATTTTCGTTCTTATACATTGCTAATTTTCCAAAACTTCTACAATAAGAATTTAACTTTTTTTCACATCAGATTTAAAAGTCATGGTAAGTGGCATTGTTATTTTAAAAACATGTATCAAGCCTGACCAGGCGGTGGTGCAGTGGATAGAGCGTTGGACTGGGATGCCAAGGACCCAGGTTCGAGACCCCGAGGTTGCCAATTTGAGCGCGGGCTCATCTCGCTTAAGTAAAATAAAAAATGCTCACCAGCTTAGATCCAAGGTCGCTGGCTCAAGCAAGGGGTTACTCGGTCTGCTGAAGGCCGACGGTCAAGGCACATATGAGAAAGTAATCAATGAACAACTAAGGTGTCACAACGAAAAACTGATGATTGATGCTTCTCATCTCTCTTCATTCCTGTCTGTCTGTCCCTATCTATCCCTCTCTCTGACTCTCTTTGTCCCTGTAAAGAAAAAAAAAATTAAAAACATGTATCAAATTTGCTTCCTCCAGGGAACTGTTTTGTGACCACTCCAAAGGAACTTGGAGGTCCCTCCTCAACCTTTTCATGATGTTCTCTCATGTTCTTTACCATTCACCAAACTTATGGATTTTAACTGTGATTTTAATTGTTTATCTTCCAACAAGACTGGAAGCTCTTTGAGGGGAGAGACTTTCATCTCTGAATCCCCAGGGTCTAGAACATACACTAAGCATTCCTAAAGGTTTGTGATCCAAATGAAGAAATCACATAAGGAGTATGCAGGTTCATGTGTTCTTATTCTAAAGCCAGGTGTATCTTCCCTGGAACTAAAGGGATATAGGATTTTTTTTTCACTCTAACTGTGACTGGGGCCCAGGGAAGAACTTGGGAAGTATACAGTAAATTTTTGAAGAACTGCTCCCCAGAACAGTCAACACCAGGCTTGCAGGAATGAGAGCTGTGATCCAAGTGGGGTTTCCCTGGCAAGAGCCAAGATTAGTCACATGGTGGCACTTGAAGGATTCCCCTGAATCTGCTCATTCTTTTGGGATCACTCAGGCCTCTCAGGACCTCCCTTGGGAACAAAGGAAAACCCAGAACTTGAGACTGGGCCTCTTTTCACCAACAGCTGCAGGTAGTTTGCATTTAACCATAAACCACAATTAAAATAAACGGAGGGGTGCGCGCGAGGGGGGGGTGCGGGGGGGGGGGGTACGCATACGCTTAGTAAACATTTAGGTTTTTTTTTTTAATTTCTTCCAGAAATTTCTTCTAAAGGGCGTTGAGGCCCTAACAGGCCAATTTCAGGACAAAAAAAAAAAGTAGGCTTTGAAATGTAGGTTTTAACAGTACCAACTACAACTGTAGCTGAACTATCTACCCAGTGAAGCCACACACTCTGAGAGGGGTAAATCCCTTTCAGCAAAGGGTTTGTAACGCCCCTGGAGCTGACTAGCACCACAGCACCCTCCCCGCCGCCGCTGCCCGGCGGGCACCCAGGACTCCGCTTCGCGGGGTGCCCGCGGACCCGGGGCGCAGGCCGCGGGGACTCCCAGGACTGACTTCCTAGGGCCAAATCGTTAGGATTCCACGTGCCCCTCCCTGCAGTGTTATCTACAATAGAAATAACTCCAGGCCTGTAGGGAACCGAAGAGCCCCGAGTGTCTGGGTCCCGGCCAGCGCGCCCCACCCGCAAGGCCGCTGGATTCTTTGATTTCCTCACTCACTCTAAAAGCAAACCCGAGAGGAAAGGCAGGGCCGAGGGTGGGGATGTCCCTAAAGATTCACGAGTATTCGTGTAGGATGAGTTTACGATAACACTATCCCTAGGGGCGGGTGAAGGCCAGGAGTGAGGTCCCTCCACACGCTCCAGACCGGGAGGGTGTCAGCGCGGTGCCCGGGGTGCGGTGGGGGCCGGAGCAGGAAGAGGCGGGAGGAGAAGGGGTGGGGTGAGCCAGGCCCGCCACCCGCCCAGGCTCCTCCTGCCTCCCCCCACCCCCACCTACTAAGGCGCCCAGCCCACGGCGCTCCGCTCACTGGCCTCGCGTCCCAACGAGCGATTCAGCCGAGCCTCCGGCCAAGGTGAGTTCCTCCCTCCGCTCCCCCGCTACCCCCTGTCCCGGACCCAGCGCCCAGGGAAAGCCCCTCATCGGCGCCCACGGGCCAGGCTTAGCGGGAGAGGGGTGGGTCACAGCGCCAGGTGGGTGGTATGTCCCATCGCCGAGCTCTGGCCACACCCAGGCCAGGCGAGCAGCGCCCTGGCGCGACCACTGCTGAGATAGATACTCGTAGACCGGAGGGGGGCATTCGTCCCTTATTACTGGACTTGGCTGTTTGTACCCTGGGATCTGCCCTTTCCTCCCTTTCTGATTCTTTCTTCACTCCCACTTGCCTACATTTTGACTAGTTTTCCCAGTTATACGAACCCCAGCTTCTGGCCCCCTCTGCCCTAGCAGCATGTTTCTTTGTAAGCTCCAGCTGCAGGCTGACCTCTGTCCAGCTGTTCTAGCCTCCTCCCTACTGGATGGCGCGAGCTAGCTCAGGGCAGATTGAGGTTGGCTGGGGAGGGCTGGGCGGGTTGGCAGCTGGCTACCCTCCCTAAAAGACACTCCTCAGTCGCTGGCCCAGATGCTTCAGGTTGGGCTTCCTGTTGTTTGTCCGCTAGGCAAGAAGGTTCATAACTGCTGAGACAAGGAGGTCGATTTGATTTCTTTATAAAGCAGTGTTGCAGGAGGGTCAGCAGGGGACTATGTTAAGTGATTTGTCAAATGAATGAGTTCCCCTCTTACTACTTTAATTAAACATAAAACGAAAAAGAAAGGGGAAGAGCATGCTTGATGAAGGACTTTTCAACACAGATTAATCAGGCCCAATGCAATGAGAAAGAGATAAATGTGCTGGGTACCTGACCACACTTGAACTTGGCCAAAGGGATGGCACTTCCTCCAGCCCTAGATACTGCACTCTCCAGCCTCAGCTGGGCTCCACCTAACTGAAATCCAGACTCTGCCTTGTTGGTTGGGGGTGGTGGAGAATGCAGAGGGCTGTAGGCCAGGCTCTGTACATCTTTAGGCCAGACTCTGGAATACATTAAGCCCATCCACCACCACCCCTCCCTCCGTGGGGAGCTGAGAGCATTCTGCAGGGCGTGGTTAGCACAAAGGCCTCCTGGATTTTCTTAGTGGAGGGCTGTGACTCAGCTGTGAGACCATGTGGGTGTGGCCCTGATGGTTCTAGCTACTCCGCAGTTGGTTTGGACTGAACACTCCCTGAAGAGAAAGGGGAACTGTGCCATCGTAGAGGGCATTTTCCAAGAGGAAGTGAGTCACACCAGGACTGGCCAGCAATCTGAAGAAGAGGTTTCTTGACTGAACTGTGGGTGAGGGCAGCAATTAGATTGGCAAGGCCATTGAGAGATCGCTGCTGTATTATCTACCTATGCCTGCTGATTTGCTGCCTCAGCTTTGCTGGAGAGGTAGTCCTTCACATTAAGAGTTTTATGGTTTCTCCAGAGCCCCTGACCCCAAAGCTTGAGTTTCAGCCTGCAGCAGTGGATTTTCATATCCTGCGCTTTAGGAGAGGCCAAATTCATGGAAACACCCTATCAGTGATCTTTGCCTCCAACATGTTTCAGCAAATTGCAAAAGATAATGCCAGGGGTTGGGGCAGGAATGAATTCATATAACTCATATGATATTTCATCGTCAACCTGCTCCCACAGATTCCTGTCCAGTTTCTATTTAATCATGTCTTCTAAATGGTACATACCTCCCTCAACAGCCCAAAATTACCTTCTTCCTCATGGTCTTTGAGCTAGGATTTGGAGTTTCTTTTTCTTATTTCAGTTCCTCAAATTTTCTTGAGAGTCCCCTGGGCATAGAGCGCCCTGCTTTCTAGGTGATGGATGCTTTACCCTGACGTTTCCTGCATACCACATCAGATGGGCCCTTTTCTCCCCTCTCTGGTTTCTAGCCAGCCTCTCAAGCAGCAACACCACTAAAACCAGGCCTCGGCCTGGGTGCAGCTGAGACTGAGTGCCTCCGTGCTTTTCACTGACAGTTCAAAAAATGTGACTTTTTTTTTAAGAGCGCTACCCACTTGTTATGCCTTTGCCAACAGTCCAATCTTTTAAAGTTAGGGAAAACAATGGAATCCTTTTAGGGTTATAATATATAAGTTAGCACTCAGTGCTGGGAAAGCTGGGCTGAAGTTTTAGGATATTTCTTAAGCTTCTTATTTTTCTGAAGACTCAACAATTTAGGAATATCACATCAAAAGCAAAAACAGTGAATTTACTTATTTTTAACAATTTTCAGCATCTCCTAGCCCATCACTAAATACCACCCAACCCACCAAGGGATTTAATAGCAATTGTCACAATGGCTGTTGTCTGCCAATTCAGGCTGATGCCTGACAATTCTTCAAAGAAAAGTGGATGTACACCAAGAAGTATAGAGGGGTAGAGAGGCTTCTGCAGACTTTCCTCCTGTTGGATTGCACCTGGAGCTTTTCCTTTGTTACCCACGTTTTTAGTGGGCAAGTTTTACGTTCAGTGAAAGGTGAGAGAAAAGCCCGGATCCAGAGCCATTGCCTCAAATAATTTTGTCTTAATTTCCTTTGGGGATCAATTCAAGAATGCTTTCTGGGTTCAATTTTTTAAAAATTTCTTTTCAAAATCTCTGAAGCAAAAGGAAGAAAATCTCAAACACATTTTAAATAACAGATGTTTGTTTTTACCAACACTCTGCCAATTATATCCTGGGTGGTCCGTAAGACAACTTCGGAATGGATGTGCAAAGTAAATCAAATTCTTGCTTGTTAGAAGGGTCCTTTTTGAAATTACAGCCCAGGTCTGGGCTTGGGTCCAGAACAAACATTTGGGATTGCTTAGGAGCAGGCACTTTTATAAGGAGGTCTCCTGCTTCCTTGCTATTCCTACTAGATTCAAAATGGACATTATTATCAATTTTATTCTTACCGATTATTAAGTAGGCTCTACCTTATAGCTCAGGGTACTAGCTACTAGGATCCTGCTCAAGGGGCCCACAATCCGGTGGGGAAAGAAACAAGCACAATTAACTAGAGTTTATGACACATGTTTAAATAGTATGCCATTAGCAAGTGTCTCTGACACATGACCAGGATATGCAAAGTGTGGGAGATCCGAAAAATGGAAAATTGAATTCCCACCACTGTTGCTACATTTGTGGAGTCCAGAATTCTTTTTCTGTAGAGAAAACTACACAGAGAAAGAGTATGGACTTCCGAGCCTCCACTCTTAAGACTTACTGCCCAGGCAAACAAGAGATATGCAGGCATTAGAATTAAATGATTCAATAAAAAATGAGTGAACAATGAGGCAGTTAAATCCCATGGAACTCACAATGAGAAAGCAGAGCTGGAGAAGCATGAAATAGAAGGTGAGATGGACCAAAATACAAAAAATCCCGCAAGAGTAAGAAGAGAAAGAGAAGTCTTGTCAAGGTCTGACCGGACCTGTTCAGCAGGACGCATATTTTTTCCTCGGCTTACGGAATGTGCTTTCCTCTGTACTCCACTGTTCCATTCATAGGTGGCCCCTTTCTGGCCCCTTTCCCGGCTCTGCCCAGCTCTCCCGTCCTCCTGCTGAGCTTGAGCTACAAGGTTTTCAGCCCAGACCTGGGTGATCACACCTGCCAAGGGGATTGTTTGATTCATTCAGTCATTTAACAAACACTTATTTAGTGTTTTGTGGATAGAACAGAATAATTCACAGTTCTTATCCCAGAGGAACTGAAATCAAAGGTAGAGAGGTAAACAGATGAACAAATAAAATGGAACTAGTGTTTCAGGTACAGCAGTAGGTTGTCTGGGCGCAGAGAGGACACTGCTGCCTCTTAGCCCCGGGCCCAAGGCCCTCCAGTGAAAAGTGTACCCAACCTAGAAGCAAGAGTTCCACCCCCGCCCTGGCATGGAGCCTGTGGGGAGGCGGGGGAATGGGAACCCCAGGTTCAAGTGCCTGAACTTGGGCAAGCAACGGTCAGCACCGCAGTCAGCACCGCCCAGGCAAGCCCCACCCATGAAGGGAGGGCTGGCAGCTCTGACTCAGTGGGGCAACCAGTGCTCTTAGAGAAGAGCTGCATGATCCATCCACCATCAAGAGAACAATTCAATCATAACATTTCCCCCCTCTCCCTCATCTTACTGTGAAACCAGTGCACTGACTACCCCAAAACTGAGTAACTGGGCAGTGCCCCTCTGGGGCCTGGCTTACTGAGGAGACGATGGGCATCTCATCTGGTTTTCAAAGCTATTTGCAACTTCACCGCCTTGTATCTCCTGGCTAGCCTTTGTTCTGCATTATTAATGCAAATCTAAAACAAATAGTTAGCTGGCTGTGACAGTCACAACCCATTTGCTGAATAAAACAGGAGGGGAAGAGGAGAAAGGGAGTCCAGTGGGGCAGGGTTATGGCTTCAGAGAGGAAAGCTCTGTCACCTCATGCTGAGCATGACCTGAGACCTGAATATTCACTGCGGAAGACTGGCCTCACTGTCTTGAAGGAGATAGTCAAGGCCAAATTTCCTCAGCTTACAACCTGTTTTTCTTAGAAGTTCCTCAGCCTGGTTCCTATTTCAGGAGTCCCTACTCTGTCTTTGCAGGGCACTTTCCTTCTGCTCTGCCCAGTGCAGAAAGTGAGCGAGGCATCCCACAGCCATTTCCAATTTCTGAGATCTTTGGGAATTTGTTGTGAAGTGCTCTGCTGCCCTGAGCTTGGGCACAGGTATTTTTAAACCTCTGGCAACCGACTCCTTTCCTGAGTTATTTCAGAACTGGAGTGGGAGCCCACAGCCTTCTCCCATTTGTGACTCACTCAGCTGAGTTCTCTTAAGTTGCTGGCCCTCCAGAGCCAATCCAGGTAAGGCTGATCCATAGAGTCATATAGGAGATGGCAACGAGCCAGCCCCGACCTATGTAGGAAGAGAGGGAAAAAGGATGTGTGTGGGTCCCCTGGAATTCATCTCCCAGTGGACTTTGAGCATTAATGTGCTACTCTCTCCAAGAGAACTGCCTTCCAGATGAATCATGCCAGTTTCTGGTTTATAGCACTCTTTAGAGTAGCACATTCTTTGGCATGTTGGTTCCTGAACTTCTCTGGGGATTAGTGGGTAGAATTTACTATCCTTAAGTGTAATTGCTTAGTCCTCACGTTCACCAACTCCACCTTCTCTGTAAAAGACAGCATTTAAGGGATCTGTTTTGAAAAGGCATCTGTCAGCAGCAGAAACCAGATGGAAAGCATGTGTCCTGTTGCTATTGGCAATCCCCAGCAGAGGAAGGGGCTAGCCTCTCCTTCAACCTGTGCCCAAAACCTATTCTTGTGTTTTGTTTTGTTTTGTTGTTGTTATTTTAGGGAATGATCTCCATTCAAATTCAAGTGTCTCCTATCTAGTAGTGATTTTACTTGTTAGTCAGAGCTGCTCTATTCAGGCCAAAGCATTCCTTCAAATTAAAATCCTTTAATTTGCTAAAATCCTTTGAGCTTCTGTCAAGTACTAAGCACTGGGGCTTGGTGAGACATATACCCCCAGATCATTATACCTGAATATAATCTGACATGTTTCCTTTCATTCTTTAAAACTCTTCATGATGTAAAGCTCTTGCTCTCCCACTGCACCCCGACTATGAAAGTAACCCTTCTGTCTTTCCTGCCCAAAATATATCAGGTTCCCAAAGGGGTCAAGGTGTACTGTTACTTCTTCTCAGGGTAGCTTTTATTCAGGTAGGACAACAGCATTTACTACCAAATATGCAAATAAATGTCTTTAGTAAAGAATATATACCCAGCAGACAGAATTCATTTGCAAGCAGATTTCTAACTCCTAGAATTAGACTAGGTTTAACTGAACCAGGTTAGCCAGCTATGCTTGCAGGGCTAAGTTTTCATACTCACCAGGCTTGACTGTGGGTTGTTAGTATTCCTCCATATCTAAGAGTCCCATTTACCAGCGCCAAGAGAAATGATGACTCATCTGTTTTTTCGATAGCTGCTGTCAGTTAAAAAGAGGGATACTGATCTTGCTTTTCCAAATGATTAGAGGTTTTATTTTTCATTAGGCGATTTATACAGAATTAGCAGGCAACTAGATAAATCCTTCAATCAGAGCACCAATACCTAGGGTCCTATTTCCTCAGCAGGAGTCCCAAAACCAGGGGTGAATTGGTTCTTGGATTTATTGAATTTTTTAGCTGGAAAGAATCAAATTGATGATCTAATCACCCTCCTTCTAATTACTCTTAAAAAAACTGGCAATATATGTAACACTTTTAATAAATTATTGTTGTTGTTTTATTATTGATTTTTAGAGGGGGGGAAAGAGGGGAAAGCATCAACTCGTAGTTGCTTCACTTTAGTTGTTCATCGATTGTTTCTCTTAAGTGCCTTGACCAGGGAAGCTCAAGGCAAGACAGAGACCTTTGGGCTCAAGCCAACAACCATGGGACTGTGGGTTGTTGAAAAGCAAGATCAGTATCCCTCTTTTTAACTGACAGCAGCTATCGAAAAAACAGATGAATCATCATTTCTCTTGGTGCTGGTAAATGGGACTCTTAGATATGGTGGAATACTAACAACCCACAGTCAATGATCCCGCACTCAAGCTAGCAAGCCCGAGCTCAGCTGGTAACCTCGGGGTTTTGAACTGAGGGCCTCAGCATTCCACTGCTCCACCACCAGTCAGGCACATGTAGCTGTAAAGTTAATGTAAACTGTTTCTTTACACCCTTTAATATGTTTCAATAGACCTCACCAAAATGCCGTCTCAAATGGAACATGCCATGGAAACCATGATGTTCACGTTTCATAAATTTGCTGGGGATAAAGGCTACTTAACAAAGGAGGACCTGAGAGTACTCATGGAAAAGGAGTTCCCTGGCTTTTTGGAAGTAAGTATTGAAAGGCTCAAAAGAAACAGACATGCAATTTAATGCTTCTAGGTCCTGGTTCCTTTCTCTTCTTTCCATTCCTTCTCTGTGGAAGTCACTTCTACAAAGATGTTTGCATTCACTTATTTATTAAACTTCAAGTGTCTACTGTTTGTAAGATACTGTAGGAGAAACAGAAGGTAAAGAAGACCCAGCCCCTGCCCTCAAGGAGCTTATAATTGGGAGATGCAATAAGACTATTCACATATAAACATATGAGGTGTTTGTTAGAATGAATCCAGCCTGACCTGTGTGGCACAGTGGATAAAGCATCGACCTGGAATGCTGAGGTCACCAGTTCGAAACCCAGGGCTTGCATGGTCAAGGCACATACGAGAAGCAACTACTATGAGTTGATGCTTTCTGTAGTCTCCCTCCCTCTTTCTCTCTCGCTCCTCTCTAAAAAAAAAAAGAAAGAAAAGAAAAGTCCATCTGGAATCACCTGCATCTATTGAAACTGAGTTGCAGGAAAGGCCTTTCACAAGAGTCACCAACAAGGCCGCTCAGGTTCGTAAACCTGGTATTGGAGATGCCACATCCTGGTCACATTCATTTTATACAACTTAAATCTTCCTTCTTAAATCCCTTCAAGTAGAGGTGCTTCAAAATGTTTTCCAACTCTAATCTAAAGAAATGCTATCAAGCATTTGCTAAATGGAGCCAGGCATCACTCCAGAAATAACTGCTTTTCATATTGAAAGATGAGAACACAGGAGCATAGCTCGAGTTTATACTTCCCCTCCACCAGACTGAAGGATCGTGAAGACTAGGAGAGGACTCTGTCATCAGCACAGACACATCACTTGGCATTAGGCCGCAAGGCACAGCTTTCCTTTTGCGTTGGAGGCACTCGAGATAGATGTTGCATTTCACTGAAGGTGAAACATTGTTTGACAAAATATTAGATGGATATACAAGTCCTTCTTTCCCTTCCACAACTGGAGTCACTTAAAAAGATCGTTACTGTGCTTGGTGTAGGATAATGCATTAGCCTCTAAAGAGTGAAGGGACATGATAGTAGAAAGCTGGGTCCTCTTGTCATCCTCCTGGACAGTACCAAATTAGTCAAGCCCAGGGTTTTGTAGTACACTATGATTTACATGTCAATACCAATTAAATAAACAGGTATAAATAGCCTAACGAGTCTCTTAGTTCTGCAGTTATCACAGTGCTATCTCAAAATGAGTAAGAATATACTGCTACTCTGCATTTGCACGGCCATATGATATAGCCCCAGACTAGGAGTTAGTTAACACTGGGCACGTTGCTTCAGATTGTGGGTCCTCAGTTCCCTCCTCTGTAAAATGAGAGGGCTGGATGTAATTATCTCCAGGGTCACTTTCACTTTCTGTGATTTCTTCCAGGCAACCATAAAATGCCAGGACAGAATATGTTCACTATAAGCCCTCCCATCACATGAACAAAGGCATTCTTGGTACACTAAATATTCGTTAGTCGTGTTGTTGCATAGTTAGAAGCCAGATGAATATCACATGAGACAAACCTTTTCTCCCCAAAGGCTTTCTGGCATGAGAAGCATTGAGGATGTATGTAGCAGAGTACTGAACATGGCAGTGTAATTTATTCCAGGCATGGGGTCATAATTCCAGGCACACCCACACTCACTGCATCAACAGTATTTTATTTCTAAAGTTGACTCATTCTGTCATCCTAATTTTACTCCTGACCATAGTCAGGAAGCTGAGGGTGAGGCCAGAATGAACTGAAATGCACCAAACGCAGAGGTGGCTGCATAGAGCAGGTTTTAGTTGTTTGCGGTCCTTGTGTAGGAAATGCTGCTGCTTTACCTTAAGGGATTTTGTGGTACAATTTGTAAACATCCAGCACTCTTGAGACACTGAAAATCAGTTCCCTGTCATGTATACAATCAATGGAATTCATAAATACTTTACTTGAGCCGTTCTGTACTTCTAAAAGATCATATTTCCGCCCTGGCCGGTTGGCTCAGTGGTAGAGCGTCGACCTGGTGTGCAGAAGTCCCGGGTTCGATTCCCGGCCAGGGCACACAGGAGAAGCGCCCATCTGCTTCTCCACCCCTCCCCCTCTCCTTCCTCTCTGTCTCTCTCTTCCCCTCCCGCAGCGAGGCTCCATTGGAGCAAGGATGGCCCTGGCGCTGGGGATGGCTCCTTGGCCTCTGCCCCAGGCGCTGGAGTGGCTCTGGTCGCAACAGAGCGATGCCTGGAGGGGCAGAGCATTGCCCCCTGGTGGGTAGAGCGTCGCCCCCTGGTGGGCATGCCGGGTGGATCCCAGTCGGGCACATGCGGGAGTCTGTCTGACTGTCTCTCCCTGTTTCCAGCTTCAGAAAAATACAAAAAAAAAAAAAAGATCGTATTTCCCTGTTTGATGGCATGGATCCTATAGGAGAGACCAAGCTTTCTCATTATGAAAAGGAGTGATCAAGCCAGTCACCACAGGAGCAAGATGAAAGAAAAAGCAAAAAGCATCTTGCCTGCCCACCTCAATTCCACACATTCATAGCAGACACTGAAAGTCATGGGGAGTCTGTGACTCCATCACACATACTCCTTTTGATGGAATCCAGCTCAGGTTATAGGATAGCATAGAATTTACCAACTCATTAAGAATGGAAGTGATGTTAGAGACACTCTGGTCCAACCTCTTCCATTCACTGTTGATACACAAAGGCTCACTACGTGTGACTTACTCAGGGTTATATTAATAATATGATATGGAACCACACTAGCTTGCGCCCTTGCTGCCTATATGCCGAGAAATTAAGAGAAATGAGGGCAATCTACCTGTCAAACCTAACACACCCCATGGCATCATTAGCACCTCTGAAATCCAAAGAACGATGATCTGAAACATACTCCCTAAATAATCTTATGAGATCTTTTCTGAGAGTTTTGTTTTCAAAGGATTTATCAGGAATAAAAGTGTGTTAAGAGAATGAAGTTTAAACTACAAAACAGACAGTTTTGGGTGGTTCATAGGCAGAATCTTGTGATCTTAATAATTGTGGGAAGAGTTGAACTGGAAGCAAAGCAGGTCAGAAAGTTATGCTGGTTCTATCTGGCAAGAGCAATGGATTTAATTAGGAGGACTGGGTCTCCCTTCTCTGGCACAGAATAGTCCATTTCTAAGGTCCCTATAATCATACAAAAAAAAATGCCACAGAAATCTCTTTCCTAGTTTAAAATAAATACCAATTGACTGAAATGCTCCCTCAAGGCAGCAAAACTCATTTAGATGACCTCTGAAAATCACCTGTGACCTAAAACAAGAATTAAGATCACTGAAAGATTATATACACGGTTGTCAGCAGTGCAAATCAGAGAAGCTAGTCATTGTAACCACAACCTGATATTTCTGGCCTTTGTTCTTTTTTTCAGAATCAGAAAGACCCTCTGGCTGTAGACAAAATAATGAAGGACCTGGACCAGTGCCGAGATGGCAGAGTGGGCTTCCAGAGTTTCTTCTCACTAATCGCTGGGCTCACCATCGCGTGCAATGACTATTTCGTAGTACACATGAAGCAGAAGGGGAAGAAGTAGGCAGTGCTGAGCAGTTCCTTCCACCCTGATAAGAGTTCTCCCAATGAGTCCCTTAAAAAATCTCTGCCCCCCCAGCTTCCCCCTGTATAAGGATTTCATGAGCAGATTGGGACCCCTAGAAAATGTATAAATAAAATCCCACTCCCATTGGACAAGAGAAAGAAAAGCCAATTAAAGCCAGATAAGCTTTTGATTTTTATATTGCTTGCATCCTCTTGCCCTCAATAAACAAATGTCTTTTTTAGTTCTTAATTTGTCACAGAATGTTTGTTACTCCTTCAGAAATGTTTGTTCCTTGCTTCATTTCAATAAAACAAAAATCCAAAGGCCTTGGGCAGCCAGCACTTGGCAGAGCTCTTGCCACAGAACCAACAAAATGAGAGCACACCCTGCACCCTGGCCTGGAGTCTAACTTCTCTCCCATAGCTATGTCTAGCCAAAGGACCAAAACGCCAAGGATGAAGAGAAAGCACTTCAGGAATTTATACTAATTTTATAATTACTGAGCATAGTTAAATCAGTGCCTTTCCAACCAGTACTTTGGATGCCTGAGATGTCTGAGTCCATTTTTCATAGCAAAGTTGCAGCAAACTCTTGGGTAAAAGTCTATAAGGCAACCAAAAATAATAATAATAATAACAACAGAGTTTAGTGTGATGCCTCAATAACATCACATTAACGTTTATTAGTTGTCATGAAATGTAAGGAAATAGACCGGCATGACTTGAATCCTGGTGTGCTTTTTTGTTGTGCTAGGAACTAGGACTAATGTCTTGATAAATAGCAAACTTTCTCCCAGCCCTTTCTGTACCTGTTCTAAAGCTTCAGCATATATACATTATATGCTATGTGCTTATTAATAATACAAGACTCTATTTTTACAGGGAGAGAATGTACAAATTGGCCTATGAAATTGTTCCAATTAAATAGGTCAGTGAAAATAGAAACATTTTTATGATCGGATAGATCAACATAATTCTGGGGAAAGTCCAATATAAGGTCATCTACCATCACAAGGGAAAACATGCAAAAGGGAACAGGACAGTCCAAAACTAGCTTTGGGGAAAATCATAAAATTAAGGTAAAAAATAAAATTCCATTCATTTAATGTTGTCCTTACCATCAAATAAACAAAGTAAGACATAGCTTTGCAGCCCATGGGATTCTATGAGCGAGTTTGTAAAAGGAGAAAGATTTATTGCAAGTTAATAAATGGAAGAGGGATGTTGGCTAGCTAAAGAAACTGACTCCAGGATTGACTTCCAAATCCCTGCTGTAGAACTGAGCTGTGAGGGGAACTGTTGGCTCAGATAGCTTCCTGCTGAGCTGGGAAACCATTGCCACTGCAGGCAGCTCCAGAATCACACAACCCGTGGCACAGTGCACACTAGGAAGAACAGGCACCCATGTCCCTACCACTTTTCACACAGGATTTGGCTCCCACACCCAAGTCTCAAGAAAGTGCCTCTGAATTTTCACATCAAAATCCTAACCGCAAGGGAATCTGGGAAATAGTTTTACATTTTCCAACCTCTACACACTAGAATTTGGTATGCTGATTCAGCATATCTACCATAGAAATGATTGCAAATTCCAAGAGAAATCTACCAACCTGTAGGTTAAACTATTATCTCTAAACTAAAGGACCGGAGGTTCTACAGATAACCTCTGACAGCTACAGGGAATAATAGGGAAGCAAACTGGCTCATCACAATAAGGCAAACCACTTCTCTGTTCAGGAGATGTGTGTCAGTTCAGATTTACCTCTCCAATTTATACCACCTGCCTCCTGGGACGACTGTGTTTGCTGGTTTTATTATTAATGTGGGGTTCAATTCACAAATGGGCAGGTGAAATTATAACATAGAGATAATGGGCTCAGAT
This sequence comes from Saccopteryx leptura, assembly GCF_036850995.1. Classification (NCBI taxonomy): domain Eukaryota; kingdom Metazoa; phylum Chordata; class Mammalia; order Chiroptera; family Emballonuridae; genus Saccopteryx; species Saccopteryx leptura. The sequence goes on from NC_089504.1 coordinate 290,672,848, forward strand.
TTCCCCAAATCCATAGCAAGCTTTCACACTCCAAGCCTCTATACCTGAAAACACAAAGAACTATCCCAGCAAAAGGGCTCTATAATTAGAAGAGGGGAAGTGTCAATTCATCTTCACATTGGGTATGCAGATTCAAAAAAATTCTAAAGCAATGTGTTTTATCCAGAAAATGACCCCAGACTCTGAAACTTAGAAAGGTGCCCAATGCCAGGAAATCATCTGGGTCACACATCATTGGGGGGGGGGTGCGTGTGTGTGTGTGTGTGTGTGTTGGGGCTGGGAGAGGAGGGAAGAATAATACACCTTCTTCGCTTTAGCCGCTGCTCAAAGCATTTCGTAGGGAACTAGTACAAGAAAAATGAAAATGGTATTCATGGCTTGAAATCCTACATGGTTCTCCATGCTGATGAAAACGCACAGATCCCAGTCTGACCTGCTGAAACAGCCGTCTAGACTTCAGGGGCCACCGCCTAATAGCTCCCAAAGGCAGAGGTGGATTAAGGTTGGTTGAGGCTCCAGGTGCAGAAGAAAATATTGGACCCCTTAAAAAAAAGGCAGGGAAAATAAAAATACATGTTAACCATATTTTTAAATAAATAAAAAATATTATGTACATTAATGTTAAAATTGCACATATGAAACCAATCTTGGTGCCATCAGAAAAAAAAGTGTAAAGTTGGGGTTTTGCGAGGCCCTTCAAAACAGAGGGCAAAACTATATTTATGCCAACAGCCATCAAGAGGTACCATCTGGAAAATTCCACTCATTCTGCTCCATGGCTGAGTTGTGAAAGCAGATCCTGCCGCTCTCCACACCCATTTTTGAAGGATAAATGGATAGATAATAGTGCAGAAAGCCAGTTTCAAACATGCTGCAGAGCTGACCCTGAAAAACACCTAATTTTCTCCCTTGGATCCAACCCCTTGTCCAAATCCCTTGAACATGAGCCAATTGCCTGTGATTTAATACTTTCCTCCCCAACTCATCTTAGTGGGAGAACAAAAGCAAGTATACACACCACTCTCAATTTGACCAATTTGAAAGTGATTGTTCAAGTACTTTCTCCAGTTCTTAATCCCAGAGGGGTAGTTGTGAATAGAAATTCATTCATTTAGCAAATATTCACGAGGGCTACTACATGAATGACACCATTCATGTGGTAGATATAAAGAACAGATGCCTGCAGCAACTGCTCAAGGAGATCATAATCTCTTTGAAAGATAACAGATAAAGCAGACAAAAAGTTAAATAACACAACAGAGCATTGGTGAGGGTAAAATGCGGTGAGCACTCTTGACCACTGTTGATAAAAATATAGTTTATACAACCTTTGGGGGAGGCAAAAGTAAGTGATATAAACAAGAATCCTGATGTGTTTTTCTTTAACCCAGTATTTCTATTCCTAAGAATTTATCTTAACAGAAGATATGTTCCAAGACCCCCAGTAGATGCCTGAAACTACACACAGATAGTACCACACCCTATATATATTATGGTTTTTTTCCTATACACATATACCTATGATAAAGTTTAATTTGTAAATTAGGCAAAGGAAGAAATTAACAACTACACTGGGAAACAAAATTCTTGTTGCATCCACAAAAACACTTATTCTTACCTAATTCGAGTGTGCTGATCTCAAATCTGACATTAGTTTTTCTCTGTAAGCTACAGTGTTTTTTTGCAATTTCAGATTTTAGGTTTTCATCTTATTGTAAAATTTTCAACATTTAGTTTAACATAATGAAGTAGAATGTTTTCTTGGGCATCATCTTTGTGAAAAATATAATAATTTATATAATGCAGTAAATACACAAATACACTAAAAGATATAATTGCATCAGAATTTGTCTACAATTTCAAAATAGAACATATTAAAACACTTATTTTAATCATAGAATTTGCGCAAAACTTATTTAAATTCTATTCAGGCAAAAATTAGCGTTTGTAGCTCTTGCATTTGTGTACTTGTTGAGGACAATCTCAATTAATGCTCCAGCAGTAGTCTGCTCATCACTAACATCTCCAAGATTTTCGGGAAACTTATCAGGGTGACTGTTCAGGAAGTGCATCTTAATGCTCATGTTACATCCAATGTCGCGGAAAGCCAACAGCATCCTTTGAACCAGAAGTTCATAGTTTTCTGCTTTTTTGTTGCCAAGGAAGTTCTTTGTAACTGCCACAAAAGACTGCCATGCTGCTTTCTCCTCCTTATTCATCTTCCTGGCAAATTCTTCATCACATATAAGGGTTCGTATTTGAGGTCTATCGAATACACCTGCTTTTATCTCCTCAAAAGACAAGGCAGGAAAAGCAGAAATAATATGTTGAAAGCATTCACTTTCTCTCTTCAAAGCCTGAACAAACTGCTTCATTAAACCAAGTTTGATGTGAAGTGGGGGGAAAATGATCCTGTCTCGATTAACTACAGGTTCATACGCAATATTTTGCATCCCTACTTCCAGAGCTTCACGTTTTGGCCACTCCTTCTGTGTCCAGTGTTTCTCCCAAGCTCGGCTGTCTCACAAACACAGAAAGCAAGGATACTTCGTGAAACCTCTCTGTTGTTCTAGCAGGAAATTTACCACCACTCAGCTGCTTTCTTTGATAAGCCCAAATCTCTTACTAAGTCATTCAATTCAGGTTGGCTAAACTGCTGAGGGGTTAATGACTGCTTGGCATCAGAAGAAGACCCTTCAGATTCTACAACCATTTCTTCAGGCATCTTATCAAAATGCACTTGATCACCATGTTCACTGTCTTCGTTCTTAGAAGAAATTAAAACCATTAAAAACTGGAACTGGGAGTGTCTCAGAGTGTGGGATAAGTTGTATTACTGAAGAAATATTAGGATATGCGATCATATGCCTTTTTTCTTGCCAATGCCCTTTGTATGGATCAGACAGAAATAATAGTCACTGCTGTGGTCCTTAGGTTCATGCCAAACCATGGGAATACCAAAAGGCATTCCATTGTGTTTTCGTTTTGTTCAGTCATGAAGCATTTCCTCACAATTATGACACACAATATGAGGAGCCCAATTCTTGTCTTGATTGCCAAAGGAAACTTGAAAATAGGCAATATATGCACGTGTCACAAATGATGAAATATTGCGCCTTTGATGTTGAAGTGTGTAACAGCCACATATATAACAAAAGGTGTCAGGACTATTCTTACATTTACACCTACTCCAAGAAGCCATGATTCAATCTTAAAACAAAATAAGAGGGTGTTTTGTCAGATAATAATTTTTTACATTTAAAAGCAACTACAATTTTGTAAAAGTGACGTTTGTAAAACATTAATTGCCTTGTGGTTATGTTCAATCCAAGAGTCATTGCTAAGGTTTTTAACTCCAATTTAAAAACCAATGCATGCCATTAACTGTAACAAAAAGAAATTAGAAATTAAAATTGCATAAAAACCAGAGCATGCATCAAAAAACGGATTTCAGATTTGGAATCAGCGATGCAGAAATATATAGAAAAAGTTCTAAAACCTTATGCAACAGAAAATGAAAAAAAAAATTGTTCCCTAGTGCTATTAATAAGATAGAACAATTATAACAATATACTGAAATAAAAGTTATTTGAATGGCTTTGGGACCATTATTAAATAAAATAAGGATTACCCGAATGAAAGTACTGCTATACCGTAATGGTCAATCTGATAACCAGAAGGCATGTTAAGTGACTAACGGGTAGGGAGCGTCTACAGTGTGCACACCCTGGACAAAGGAATTATTCACATCCAGGGGGGACTGAACAGGACGACACGATATTTCATCATACCATTCAGAATGGTACACAATTTAAAACTTATGAATTATGTATTTCTAGAAACTTCCATTTAATATTTTCAGACCGCAGTTGACCTGGGTAACTGATAATGCAGAAAGCAAAACCAAGGATGAGGGAGGACTACTGTACACAGATATTGATGCAGAATTTTTAACAAATCTTTTTTTTTTTTTACAGGGACAGAGAGAGAGTGAGAGAGAGAGGGATAGACAGGAACAGACAGACAGGAACGGAGAGATGAGAAGCATCAATCATTAGTTTTTTGTTGCACTTTGTGACACCTTAGTTGTTCATTGATTGCTTTCTCATATGTGCCTTGACTGCAGGCCTTCAGAAGACCAAGTAACCCCTTGCTTGAGCCAGCGACCTTGGGTCCAAGCTGGTGGGCTTTTTTTTTTTTTTTTTTTTTTTTTTGCTCAAGCCAGATGAGCCCACGCTCAAGCTGGCAACCTCAGGGTCTCGAACCTGGGTCCTTCCGCATCCCAGTTTGATGCTCTATCCACTGCGCCACCACCTGGTCAGGCTTAACAAATCTTTTTAAAATTAAATTTATTGAGGTAACATTGGTTAATGACATTATATAAACTTCACATGCACAACTTTATAATACAACATCTTTATACTCTGTATGTTCATCATCCGAAGTCTAGTCTCCTTCACCATATATTTTGTCCTTTACCCTCTTCATCCTCCCTCCACTTCCTCCCCTTTGATAATCACCATTCTGTTGTCTGTATCTATGAGTTTGTTTGGGGTTTTTTTTTGTTGTTTGCTTGCTTGTTACTTTTTGTTTTATATTACACATATGAGTGTAATCATATTGTTCTTGTCTTTTTCTGTCTGATTTATTTTATTTAACATAATACTCTCAAGATCCATCTGGGTTGTCATAAATGAGTATATTTCATCTTTTTATGGCTGAGTAATATTCCATTGTATATATGAACCACATCTTCTTTATCCAATCATTTGTTGAAAACTGCTTAGGATGTTTCCATGTCTTGGCTATTGGAAGTAATGCTGCAATGAACTCAGGGATATATATAGCTTTACAAATAAGTGTTTTCAAATTTTTCAGGTACATACCCAGAAAAGGGATTGCTGAGTCATATGGTAGCTCTATTCTTATTCTTCTTTTTTTTAATTTTTTTTTTTAAGTGAGAGGAGGGGAAGTAGTAAGACAGACACCCACATGCTTCCCGACCAGGATCTACCCAGCAACCCCGTCTGGGGCCATACTTGAACCAATCAAGCCACTGGCAGCGAGAGGAGAGAAGAGAGAGAGGGGGAGAGGGAGGGGAGAAAATGCAGAGAGACACTTCTCCTGTGTGCTCTGACCCGGAATCAAACTGGGGTCGTCCATACACCAGCCTGACGCTCTATCCACTGAGCCACGAGCCAGGGCTGGTAGCCCTATTCTTAATTTTTTTTAGGAAACTTCATACTGTTTTCCACTGTGGTAGCATCAGTTTACATTTCCATCAGCAATATACCAGGATTCCCTTTTCTCCACATCCTCTCCAACAGTGTTACTTTGCCCTATTAATAATCGCCATTCTAACAGGTATGAAATGGTATCACATTGTGGTTTTGACTTGCAGCTGCCTCAAGGTATTATTTGAGTAAATTAAGTATCAAATGTGTTATACTTACAAAAGAGTAAAGGATCATTGTGGGTGGGCAAGACTAGTCAGAGAAGATTTTAGGTAAGAAGTAGGAGGTCTGGTATTTGAAGATTAGAAGAAATTTGAATAATAGCTAATATTAAGTTCTTATACATTCCAGATTCTGTACTTAACAAGTATTAACTTGCCTGACCAGGTGGTGGCAGAGTGGATAGAGCATCGGACTGGTACACAGGGACCCAGGTTCAAAATCCCAAGTTGGCTGGCTTGAGCGCTGGGTTCATCCAGCGTAAGTGCAGGCTCACCAGCTTGAGCACAGTGTAGCTGGCTTGAGTGTGGGATCATAGACATGACCCCATGGTCGCTGGTTTGAGCCCAAAGGTCACTGGCTTGAGCAAAGGATCACTCACTCTGTTGAACCCCCCCCATCAAGGTACATATAAGAAAACAATCAATGAGCAACTGAAGTGTCGCAACAAAGAACTGATGTTTCTCATCTCTCTCCCTTCCTTTCTATCTGTATCTGTCCCTCTTTCTGCCTCTCTCTGTCTCTGTCAAAAGATAAAAATAAAAATTTTTTTTAAAAAGTATCAACTCATGTGCTCTTCTCAACAACCTATAAGTTATTATTACTGCTCCTACTTTATAGGTAATTTGATGAAGGTACAGAGCTAATAAGTGGTGGAGGCAGAATTTGACACTAGATGATCCAAGGTTTAACCAAACCCCTGCTGACTCGCCAGACATGGCAATGATACTTCAAAGGAATGTCCAGGACACAGAGTACCTGGAAGACTATGTGTTGTCCAGCAGGCTAGAGTGGAGTGTATTCACACGAATAAGTACATATAGGTGGGAAAGGAAAGGCAAGAGGTGATAGTGATTGATAACTGAGAAATAGTAAGTGATACGTGAAGTATGGTGGATACGGTTACTGGATTAAAAACTCTACAAATCTAAGATTTGGGTTATTTCTATTTTTTTGAGGAGACAGAGATAACCTTCTTGTCTAAAAGAAGTTAATCAACAGTAAATATGTTCTCATGAATGTTCTACCCACCTTCCTCCAGTACTCACATTCCAATCACATTCTGGCTTACGTAAGATAAAGGAGGGTGGGGATTTATATTTATCTTTCTAAGAAGCACTGAGAACAGAATAGGAAGAAAAAATATCAACCTCTGGCAAGTCATGCTGGAACTAGAGAGGGAGAGAATCAAGATGATGGGACCATAGGATCCAGGTGAGAAAGATAATTCCATGGAACACTAAATTTGATGCTCTATCCACTGCCCCATCACCTGGTTAGGCCCCATATATGTATAGATATATCTATACATATATACACACACACACATATATATGTGCATATATATGTGTATATTTTTTTAAATGTGTGAAAGTAGGCAACATCTGGAAGGGGTTATGTAAAAGGAAAAAATGGGCATATTATTAAAGTTTTCATTCATATTGTTGCATCATCCTTTCAATAAGATTGACCAAAGGGGGAAAAATAATTTCAATTATCTCTCTGGACACAGAACTTGTACTGCTCAATGTAGAAGTCCTATTTGTCATGCTACCCAAAACAGTTAATTACTGAGCCAGCCCCTGCATTGCAGGTTCTTCCTGCCAAGGCGCAGCCTGTTCCCTTCAACCTTTTCTAGGCACCTCTATCAAGGCTCTGATGAGCACTAACAGCACTTAGTCTCCAGCCTGTTTTTCTAGAGGGAGGAGGGAGATGAGTCAGCTTTGGTCTCTGTCCTACCCCATTCCGGGTGAGTCAGTACACAGAGCCAGGTTTCTTGGCATTCTTACAAATTTTACAAATATTGAAATTTTCTTTCAGCTATATGATATAAGTACCTCAGGAAGTAGCAAACGCTGCAGAAAATGTAGTCAGTGGCCCGCACAGAGTTTAGTTTGCTGGAATAAGAGCTGTACATATCAAAGCAGCAACACGCACCAGTGTAAGGTAAAGAAACAACAAGGGTGGTGTGCAGTAAATGCTAGTGTTAGCTCTGAAGGCTGGGGGTACAGGAAGGAAGATCCATTTGGGGCACAACAGGGCAGGAAGAGTGAAAAGGAATACATGGAAAGCATGGAAAAGGCAAGCAGGATCAGGGCGTAGGAGGAGCAGTGGAAGCCGGGCCTGGCTGGGCCAGCCAGCCTTGCTGTAGGATGGGGAAGGGCATGGACTTCATCACAGCTAGTGGTGGGGTGGGGGAGCAAGTAGGTTTGCACAAGGTGTTTGAGCAGGGGACTGACATTTCAGCACAATGAATTTGACATCAAATGACAGACATAGGAGAGACTAGAGACCAATTAAGAGTCTACTGCTCATCAGGCAGTTATGAAAAATAGGAAGATTTCAATGTGCTGATTTGTAATGATCTCCAAGGCACAATGATAGAGTGAAAAATAAAATACAGAATAGTGTGTGTATGTGTGTCTGTGGGTGTGTGTAACTATGTCTATAAAACTACCACTTTGGGGGGAAATTATAGTGGAGAAAATATATATAATTACCTAAATATATAAGAAATTAACAAAGCTGGATGCTTTCCAGAAAGAACAGAATGGCTAAGGAAACAGGCAGTGGAAAAAAGAAAATGTATGTGTCCTTTTATCTCTTCAGAATTTGAATTCACGTAAAAATATTAAAAAATAAAACTTTAGAAAATAATTTATTACTTTTTAAATATTTTAAGAATTTTTCTATCTTTAGTAAACATGTATTGTTTTAATAATTATATCATAACATGATTCTTTAAAGATTTTAAGGGCATATTGTAATAACCCAAGTAAGAGAAGTTACAGTTTGGACTAGAGTGGTAGAGACAGAAATATAAGGATGAGGTGCCAGATAACTTGGTTGGTTAAAGCATTGTCCCAAAGCAGAGAGGTTGCCAGTTTGATTCCTGGTCAGGGCACATACAAGAACATATTGATGTTCCTGCCTCTCTCTCTCTATCTCTCTCTCTCTCTCTCCCTTCTTCTCTCTCTAAAATAAATAAAATAAATTAAAAAAAAAAAAAGAATGAGAGGATGTGATACATCTCATCTCCAGAGTCTCTTAAGCCTGTGCTTCTCACACTGTGGCTAGGCATTCTGGGTGAGGGGCAGTGACAAAGTTTACTCAAGTTATAGTTGAACGGCACTTTGGAGGACCCAGTTGAGAAGCCTACATTAAGCCGTCAGGTCACCCATGCTACATGTGGCAAGTTTCCAGCATCCTCACATTCTTCTGCCCTTAGTCTCCCACCATTTACCCCTACCGTCCGTGTTCTTCACCCTCAGAGCAGCTCCCATCTTCCCAGTGTCTGACCTCTCTGCTCATGCTTATTTATGACCCTACTCCACCTTTAGGATATATAGCACACCTGCTGTTTACAGGCAGACAACCCTGGCTTGTCTCCTTAAAATAGATTCTCCTTAATCTATGTTTTTTCAGACCACCCTGAAAAAGCTAGACCCTTCTACACTACTAAAGCTTTCTAGGGAGCAGCACCCCGACCAGGTCACAGATCAAGGGGCAGGACACAAAAAGTTTTAAAAATACAACAGGACTCAATGACTGCTTAAAAATGGATGGAAGGCCCTGGCTGGTTGGCTCAGCGGTAGAGTGTCAGCCCTGCTTGTGGAAGTCCCAGGTTCGATTCCCGGCCAAGGCACAAAGGAGAAGCGCCCATCTGCTTCTCCACCCTTCCCCTTCTCCTTCCTCTCTATCTCTCTCTTCCTCTCCCGCAGCCCAGGCTCCATTGGAGCAAAGTTGGCCCAGGAGTTGAGGATGGCTCCATGACCTCCGCCTCAGGTGCTAGAATGGCTCTGGCAGCAACAAAGCAATGCCCCAGATGGGCAGAGCATCACCCTCTGGTGGGCATGCCAGGTGGATCCCGGTTAGGTGCATGCGGGAGTCTGTCTGACTGCCTCTCTGCTTCTAACTTCAGAGAAAAAAATGGATGGGAAAGCCTGACCAGGCAATAGTACAGTGGATAGAGTGTCAGACAGAGACATGGGGGACACAGGTTTGAAACCCTGAGGTCGCTGATTTGAGCGTGGACTCATCTGGCTTGAGTGCAGACTCACCAGTTTAAGCACGGAGTCCCTGGCTTGATCCTGGGATCATAGACATGACCCCATGGTCACTGGCTTGGCCCAAAGGTCACTGGCTTAAAGCCCAAGGTTGCTGGCTTGAGCCCAAGGTCACTAGCTTGAGCAAAGGGTCACTTGCTCTGCTGCAGCCCCCCATCAAGGCACATATGAGAAAGCAATCAATGAACAAGTAAAGTGCTGCAATGAAGAACTGATGCTTCTCTTCTCTCTCCCTTCCTGTCTGTGTGTTCCTGTCTGTCTGTATCTGTCAAAAAAAAAATGGATGGAAAATATTAGATGCAAGCTTGACTCCTGGGTCTTGGGTGGAAGACTTCCAAAAGAAGCTTGACTGCAATGAATCATTATATATAAGGATTTGTCTAAACCAAATCCTGACTCTCATCTATTAGCCCGCAGACTTTGCACATTGCACTGGAATCTTTTGTTAACATTATAGATCAGGTGTGTGACCTTGGCTATTCCTATGGCCTTCACTTACACTGCACGGACCAGGTTTTGGCTTCTTATCTCTATTCCATTAGCCTCCAGCTCTCAGCATTGTCGTGGTCTGCTTTCTCAGCACTAACCATTTAGCACAGTGAGACAGGGGGACTCAAAGGGGGAGTCAAAAGAGCACCTTGAGTGGACAGAGATTTTGACGTCCACTAACAAGACCACAGTCTGGAGGAGGGGCTTACTGAGCACTGTGATGAGGACACTTAGGGGGCAGTTGGTACAGTAGTTAAGTTAATGTTGGGGTCTGGAGTCAAGCAGACCTATACTCAAATTCTGCCTGTTATTATCAACTTTAGGACATATTAATAAAAACAGATAACAGCTATTGCCTATTATGCTATTGGCCAGACATTCTGCTGAGCTTTTTTTTTTTTTTTTTCCCGCAGGGGAGAGCGCGAACGCAGTCCCCCACTACCACAAATTATGCAGTTGAGTTTCCCACATTTGGGGAAATCGCAGGGGTCAGCACATCCGGAGTGCAATGGATAAGCCTCGCCCTGGGAAAACCACCTTCGTGATCATGGTATCTCCCCTGCCAGGTAAGTATTCTGCTGAGCTTTTAATATGCTTTATCTCATTTAATCCTCACAGACACTCTTTCAGTTGAGTACTGTATTCTTATTATCAATTCATATTACAAATGAAGAAAGTAAGCTGTTGAGAGATTAAGTAATTTGTCTAAAGTCACACAGCTTTTTGAAGTGGTAGAGCTATGAGTCATTTATAGGTCTGACTCAGAAGTTTATGCCTTTGGTCAAATAACTAAATTGAGTAAACAGGAAAGAAATTACAAAATCAGATTCTACTTATCAGAGACCAGTGGTCTCCACTTGTTGTTTAAGAACCCGGATTTAGGAATCAGACATTCTGGGTTCAAATTATGGCTTTGCTACTAATATACTGTGTAATCTCAAGCAAGTTACTCAGGCTCTCAGCACCTGTTTTCTCCTAGGTATAATGGAGACAATAATAGAACCTATCTCATAAGGTTGCCCTAGGATTGTAATTATATCGACAGCATCTAGAATAATGCTGTATACAGTTGGCACCATCTAAATATTGACGATTAATAGTTCTACAACTCTTTATCAATTTAAGTTTAGGAAGTTAAAAAGAGAAAGACAAAATCCTGGTAGATTATATACCAAGGGATGTTACAAAGACTCACAATTCATCTTTCAACTAGCTGGTCTCTCCCTAACTCTAAGCTACACAAAGTAATGCTTTGTTGAAAGAGAAAGAGCTTTGGAGTCAGAAACACTTGGGTTTAATTCTTAATTCACTCTCTATTCCATGGCCTTGGGCAAGGTCCTTGATGTCTTTAAGCCTCAGCTTTCTCATTTGTAACACAGGCAATTATCCATGTGTCAGGATTGCTGGGAGGAATAATGAGATAACTATATAAACTGTACAGGTCGGTGCTCCTCAAGCACACACAGACACCAAAGCAAGGCTGTTTATTCTAACAAAGTCTTGCTCAGGAAGAAAAGTCAGACCTTTGGTACTGAGTTAGTCAAACATTAATTAAGAGCAACCTCTTTTACAAGATCTTTACCAAATGGCTCTGCGTCGTTTTTTTCCAGTAAAAGCTCTTTCCAATCTGGCTTTTCAAATCATAAAACAAGGACACTACTCAATTACAGTCACTTTCAGGGCACTTCTTATGGGGAACTTAAACTTTTAAAAAACTGCAGGCAAATAAGCACTAGATCTGGGGTTCAAAGGAACCCCAGGCATTGAGTATTTCTTAGGTTCTTCTTTGTGAATTTGAGAAAGTTTTATATAACTTCTCTGGGCCTCCATTATATCACTTGAACTTTAGGAAAAAACAATATCCATCCCCAGAGATTTTTGTAAGGATCAAATGACATAATATATAACCTACATTGATTCTTTCCTGCTTTTCTCCTATTAAAATGGCCTGTACATCCCTCTTCCTCTTCTAAAGTTAACCCATCATCTTGTGCTCTGGTTCTCATCTCCTCCTCGACTTCTAAGAGATTTCTTTCCAGCAGTCATCTACTCTCTTCTATATGTTCATTCTATCGCTCTCTCTACCAGCTCATTCTACTCATTCCCACCAACACTTATATATGCCTGTCTTCCTATTAAAAGAAAAAATACACCATCACATCTATATCCTACAAATTTCTTGAATAAATTAATTTCAACTGCTATCTCTATTTCCTCACCTCCTCCTCCTCCTCAATTCTTTCTGATTTGTATTATGGCCATATAACTCCACTGAAAGCTTTCACCCAAACTACGAAGAGTCTATCTCCGATAGACAATTTTTAGCCCTTAACTTATTTGACCTTTCAGTAAGATTCTCTTGTTGGCTAGTCCCTCTTTCAAAACATTCTTCCTTTGGGCTCCATAAGGTTTCATCCTTCTGATTTTCCTCCTGCCTCTCAGATCTTGTTCTCCCTTATTAGCACTTCTTTTTCTTCTTTAAATGGTTATATCTCAAGGATATTGCCTAGGCCCTCTGCTTTTCCCACATTAACTCCACCTCCATGTAATCTCATTCACAACAATCCCCACCCCCTTAATTACCATCAATATAGTACCATCAATATAATTACCAACAACTCCACTTAGATGTTCCACAGGCCTCTGAAACTCAACATAAAACTACAAGCATGGGTTTTGGTCTATCATGTAAGAAGCTTAGAAATTATTCCATTCTGACCATAAGTAAAAAGTTGGACAAACTAAAAAAATCAACACTCTTTTTAGATCTCTTAGAGAAATGAGATCATAGAGCAAACTGCTACCCCCAAAATCATAGAAATTAACAAAAGAAAAAAGACAACTCAGCCCACCTCTGAGACAACATCAAGCATAACAACATCCACATCACAAGGCTACCAGAAGAAGAAGACAGAGAGAGCAAGGAATTGAGAACTTACTTGAAGAAATAATGACTGAAAACTTCCCTAACCCAGACAAAGAAAAAGACACATAAGTCCAGGAAACACAAAGAGTCCAAACAAAATAAACATGGAGAGGCTCACACCAAGAAACATGATGATGAAAAATGCAAAGGTTAAAGACAAAGAGAATCTTAAAATCAGCAAGAGAAAGAGAGTTGGTTACCTACTCTCTCATGAGACTGTCAGCTGATTTTCAACAGAAACTTTGCAAAATAAAGGGATTGGCACAAAATATTCAAAGTGATGAAAAGCAGGTATCTACAACCAAGATTACTCTACCCAGCAAGACTATCATTTAAATTTGAAGGAGAAATAAAAAGTTTCCCAGATAAGGAGAACCTAAAGGAGTTCATTACCACCAAACCAGTATTACAAGAAATGTTAAAGGGACTTCTTTAAGTAGAAGAAGGGGGTGAAGGGAACATAATCTTTAAACAAAAGTTATAGTAAAAAACAAAGAAGAACATTACATAATGATAAAGGGATATCCAACAAGAGGCTCTGACCTTTTTGAAACATAAAAGCACCAAATATGTAAAGTAAAAATTGACGGACATAAAGGGAGAGATCAACAGTAATACAATCGTAGTAGGGGATGTTTACATCCCATTAACATCACTGGGTAGATCTATTTAGAGAAAATTTATAGAGAAGCAACAGCCTAAAGTGACACATTAGACCAGATGAATTTAATCAATATTTTTTTATCATTTCATCTCAAAGCAATGGAATAAATAAGGTCTACCAGAAAGTTCTGTCCGTTTCTATCACAAGTTTTGACACGTAAGCACATGTTTATTTGGTGCATGTGTGCCTCTCTATTTTTATCACTTAATGTATACATACTGACATAGCAAATTAACTAAAACAAAGTTGATTCACGTTAGTCTTACGTGTGAAGCAATAGTGTACCCATGGCTACTGATAAAGTTCATTTATGCCACTGTAATTTTTACGAATTTCAACAAGGAAGAAATGCTACAGAAGCATGTCTGTCCATCTACCATATTCCTCGGACTTAGCACCCTCCGACTATTACTTGTTTTTGTCCTTAAAAAATTTTTTGAAGGACAAAAAATTCAAAAATGAAGAAGATATCAAACAAGCACTGGTTCAATTTTTTGCATCAAAAGATAAAACATTTTTCAAAAATGGGATATACAAATTGCCCTCACACTGGCAAGAAATCATTAATAATAATGGCAATTATATTATTTAATAAAGTTTATTGACAGTAAGAAAAATTTGTATTTTGTTTTATTCCAAAAACAGACAGAACTTTCCGGTAGACCTTATACATTCTTTTCAAGTGCACGTGGAGCACTTTCTAGGACAGAACACATGTTAAGACACAAAACAAGTTTCAATAAACTTAAGAAGATTGAAATTATATCCAAAAAAATTTTCTGACCACAGTGATATAAAACTAGAAATCAATTATAAGAAAAAGAAAAGAAAAACACAGAAACACTTGGAGATTAAATAACATGTTACTAATCAATAAACAAGTTAACAATGAAATCAAGGAAGAAATAGAAAGTATTTTGAGACAAATGAATATGAAAACACAACAACCCAAGACCTATGGGACCCAGTGAAAGCAGTCTTAAGAGGGAAATTCGGCCCTGGCCGGTTGGCTCAGTGGTAGAGCGTTGGCCTGGCGTGCAGGAGTCCCGGGTTCGATTCCTGGCCAGGGACACAGGAGAGGCGCCCATCTGCTTCTCCACCCCTCCCCCTCTCCTTCCTCTCTGTCTCTCTCTTCCCCTCCCACAGCCAAGCCTCCATTGGAGCAAAGTTGGCCCAGGCGCTGAGGATGGCTCTGTGGCCTCTGCCTCAGGCGCTAGAATGGCTCTGATTGTGGCAGAGTGATGCCCCAAGATGGGCAGAGCATCGCCCCCTGGTGGGCATGTCGGGTGGATCCTGGTCGGACACATGCGGGAGTCTGTCTGACTGCCTCCCTGTTTCCAACTTTGGAAAAATACAAAAAAAATAAAAAAATTCAAAAAAAAGGGAAATTCATAGCAATATAGGCTTACCTAAAAAAAAAAGAAAGGAGGCCCTGGCCGGTTGGCTCAGCGGTAGAGCGCCGGCCTGGCATGCGGGGGACCCAGGTTCGATTCCCGGCCAGGGCACATGGGAGAGGCACCCATTTGCTTCTCCACCCCCCCCCTCCTTCCTCTCTGTCTCTCTCTTCCCCTCCCACAGCCAAGGCTCCATTGGAGCAAAGATGGCCCGGGTGCTGGGGATGGCTCCTTGGCCTCTGCCCCAGGCGCCAGAGTGGCTCTGGTCACGGCAGAGCGACGCCCCAGAGGGGCAGAGCATCGCCCCCTGGTGGGCAGAGCGTCGCCCCTGGTGGGCGTGCCGGGTGGATCTCGGTCGGGCGCATGCGGGAGTCTGTCTGACTGTCTCTCCCCGTTTCCAGCTTCAGAAAAATACAAAAAAAAAAAAAAGAAAGAAAGAAAGAAAGAAAGGAAGAAATAGAAAAAATTCTCAAATAAACAAGCTAACCTTACATCTAAAGAAACTAGAAAAAAGGGCAGCAAACAAAACCCAAAGTGAATGCAAGGAAGGAAGTAATAAAGTTCAGAGTGAAAATAAACAAAATAGTCTAAAAAATTACAAAAGATCAATGAAATATCAACAGCTGACTTTTGAAAAGATAAACAAGATTGATACACCTTTAACCAGAATCATTAAGATAGAGGACCCAAATAAATAAAATCAGAAATGAAAGAAGAAATGACAACTAACACCACAGAAATGTAAAGATTTATAAGAAAATACTATGAACAATTATATGCCAACAAATTGAACAATTTGGAAGAAATAAATAAATTTCTAAACACACACAATCTTCCAAGACTGAATCAAGAAGAAAAACAAAATCTGAACAGACCAATTACAACCAATGAAATCAAATCAGTAATTTAAAAAGTCTCAACAGACAAAAGTCCTGGACTTGCATGGCTTCACAGGTGAATTTTACCAAACATTCAAATAATTAATACTTGTCCTTCTCAAACTATTCTAAAAAATTTAACAGGAGAGAAGGCTCCCATGCTCATTCTACAAAGCCAGCATTATTCTGATTCCAAAACCTAATAAAGAAATTACAAAGAAAGAAAAGTATAGATAATATTCCTGATGAACATAAATGCAAAATCCTCAACAAAATATTATCAAACCAAACTCAGCAATACATTAAAAATATCATACACCATGATTAAGTGAGATTTATTCCTGGGATGCAAGTTTAGTTCAGTATCTGCAAATTAGTTAACATGATACACTACATAAACAAAATAAAGGATACAAATCATATGATCATATCAATTGATGCAGGAAAAGCATCTGACAAAATCCAGCACCTATTTATGATTTAAAACTCTCAGCAAAGTGGGAATAGAGGAAACATACCTTGACATAATAAAGACCATATATAACTAACCCAAAGCTAACATCCTACTCAATGGCGAGAAGCTAAATCATAGGAGCAAGAGGGTGATGTCCACTTTCACCATTATTATTCAACATAGTATTGGAACTTCTAGCCACAGCAATTAAACAAGAAGAAAAAATTAAAGGCATCCAAATTGGAAAGGAAGACATAAAACTGTCATTATTTGTAGATTATGTGATACTGTATTCGAGAACCCTAAAGATTCCAAAAAAAAACACAAAAAACCTACTAGAACTAATAAATAAATTCAGTAAAATGCCTGACCTGTGGTGGCACAGTGAGATAAAGTGTCGACCTGGAAGTGCTGAGGTCGCCGGTTCAAAACCCTGGGCTTGCCTAGTCAAGGCACATAGGGGAGTTGATGCTTCCAGCTCCTCCCCCCTTCTCTCTCTCTGTCTCTCCTCTCTCTCTCTCTCTCTGTCTCTCCCTCTCCTCTCTAAAATGAATAAAAAAAGAATAAATTCAGTAAAGTAGCAGAATACAAAATAAATATTCAGGAATTTATTGCAATTTTATACACCAATAATGAACTATAAGAAAGAAAAACTAATACAACAATTCTATTTACTATTGCATCAAAAAATAAATAAAATACCTAAAGTAAATTTAACCAAGTAGGTAAAATACTGTATTCAGAAAATCATAAGATATTGAAGAAGATACAAATAAATGAAAGCATATACTGTGGGTAGAAAGAATTAACACCATTAAAATGGCCATATTACCCAAAGCAATCTATAGATTCAATACTATTTCTATCAAAATACCAAGGGTGTTTTTCACAGAACTAACCCATATAATCCCAGAATAGAGATGGAACCACAAAAGACCCCAAATAGCCACAGTGATCTTGAGAAAAAAAGACCAAAGTTGGAGGAATTACGCTATCTGATATCAAACTATATTGCAAGGCTATAGTAATCAAAACAGCATGGTACTGGCATAAAAAAGAGATACGTAGATCAAGGAAACAGAATAGAGAGCCCAGAGATAAACCAACCCCTATATGGCCAATTGATATGTGACAAAGGAGGCAAGAATGTACAGTGGGATAAAGACAGTTTATTTAATAAATGGTGTTGGGAAAATTGGACAGATACATGTAAAAAATAAAACTAGTTTACTTTCTTACACTATATACAAGAATAAACTCAGAATGAATTAAAGACTTAAATGTAAGACTTGAAACCATAAAACCCCAGGAGAAAACAGAGGCAGCAACATCTCTGACATTTCTCCTAGTAATATTTTTTCTGATATACCTCCTCAAGCAAGAAAAACAAAAGAAAAATAAATGAATGGGAGTACATCAAACTAAAAAGTTATTGCACAGCAAAGGAAACTATCAACAAAATGTAAAGACAATCTATTGAATTAAAGAAGATATTTGCCAATGATACATCTAATAAAAAGTTAAAATCCAAAATATATAAAGAACTCATACAACTTAAAACCAAAAAAAAATAAAAAAATGAACAATTCAATTTGAAAAATGAGCAGAGAACCTGAATGGCCACTTCTCCAAAGAACACATATAGATGACCAATAGACATATGAAAAGATTCTTAGTATCACTAATCATCAGATATAGGCAAATTAAAACCACATTGAGATACTACCTCACACCTGTCAGAATGGCTATCATCAATAAATCAATAAACAAGTGCTGGCAAAGATGCGGAGAAAAGGAAACCTTCATGCACTATTGGTAGATTGTAAGTTGGTTTAGTCACTATGGAAAACAGTATGGAGGCTGCTCAAAAAATTAAAAATGGAACTGCCTTATGACCCAGTGATTCCACTTCTGGGTATGTATTCAAAGAAACCTAAAACTCTAATTGAAAGGGATATTTGCACCCTTGTATTTATTGCAGCATTATTTACAATAGCCAAGATATGGATACAACCTAAGTGCACATCAATAGACAATAAAAAATTTGTGGCACATAAAAAATAAAATAAAATAGAATAAAATAATACCATTTGCAACAATATGGCTGGACCTAAAGGGTATTAGCCTAAGTGAAATAAGTCAAACAGAGAAAGACAAATGCCATATCATTTCACTTATATGTGGAATCTAAAAAACAAAACAAACAAAATTGAAACAGACTCACAAATGCAGAGAACAAATTGATGGTTGCCAGAGTGAAGAGAGGATAGGGTGCCAGGTGGAAAAGGTGAAGGGATTAAGAAGTACTATTAGTAGTTACAAAATAGTCATGGGGTATATAGTACAGCATATGGTATATAGTCAGGAATATTGTAGTAACTATGTATGGTGCCAGGTGGATATTTGAATTACAGTGTGGATCATTTTGTAAACTATATAATTTTCTAAACATTATTTTATAATGGTTAGCTAATGTAAAATAATATTGAATATTGACTGTAATATAAAGATTCAAAATTTTTTAAAAAGTCAACTAAATCAAAAGCTAGTTCTTTGAAAATATTAATAAAATAAAAATGAGAGAGAATACCAATTAATAATGTTAAAAATAAAAGAGTGAGTATAGTCATGGCCTGGGACACTGAGGACCCAGGTCTGAAACCCCAAGATAGCTGACTTGAGTGTGGGCTCATCTGGTTTAAGTGCTGGCTGACCAGTTTGAGCACAAGGTTGCTAGTTTGAGTGTGGGATCATAAACATGACCCCAACGTCACTGGCTTGAGCAAGGGGTCACTGGCTTGGCTGGAGCTACCCCCCCCAACCAGTGTCCCAGCCAAGACACATATGAGAAAGCAATCAATGAACAACTAAAGTGAAACAACTATGAGTTGATGCTTCTCATCTCTCTCTCTTCCTGCCTGTCCTTCTCCTCTCTCTCTCTCTCTCTCTCTCTCTCTCTCTCTCATTCACTCTCAAATAAATAAATAAATGAGTGGACATCACTACAGATCCCATGGACATTAAAAGGACAATAAAGAAATATAATAAGCAACTCTATGCCCAAAAAATTGATAACCTTAATGAAATGAATCAGTTCTTTGAAAGACACAATCTGTCAAATCTCATAGAAGAGATAGACAATCTGAATATACCTGTATCTATTAAAGAAACTGAATCAATAACTAATTAAGCTTCCAAAACAGAAAACATTAAGTCCAGATGGGTTTACTGGCAAAGTCTACCATATATTGAAGAAAGAAATTATACCAATTCTACAAAATTTCTTTCACAAGATAGAAGCAAAGGGAATACCTCTTAACTCATTCTATGAGGCCAGCATCACCTTAATACCAGAACCAGACAAAAGCATTACAAAAAAAAACAAA
Organism: Saccopteryx leptura; assembly: GCF_036850995.1. NCBI lineage: Eukaryota > Metazoa > Chordata > Mammalia > Chiroptera > Emballonuridae > Saccopteryx > Saccopteryx leptura. The sequence continues at coordinate 290,692,559 of NC_089504.1, forward strand.
AAAACTACAGGCCTATATTTCTCATGAATATAGATGTAAAAATCTTCAACAAAATATTAGCAAATCAAACCCAAAATGTATAAAAAGAATTATATACCATGACCAAGTGAGATTTTTTTCCAGATATGCAGGTCTGATTCAACATTCAAAAATCAATTAATGTAACTCATCAAATCAACAGACAAAGCATCTGACAAAATCCAACTCCAACTCATAATAAAAACTATCAGTAAACTAAGAATAGAAACTTCCTCAACTTAGCAAGAATATCTACCAAATAAATAAACAAATAAATATACATACAGCTAGCATCATACTGAATGGTGAGAAACTAGAAGCTTTCTCACTGAAATCAGGAATAAGGCAAGGATGTATCTTCTTACCACTGCTTTTCAACATCATACTGAAAATCCAGTAATTCAATAAGACAAGACAGAAAAGAAAAGGTATACAGTTTGGGAAGGAAGAAATAAAACTGTCTTCCCTCACAGATGACATAATAATCTATGTGGAAAACCCAAAAGAATTGACAAAAAAAACCAAAAAAAACCTCTAGAACTAACAAGTAATTACAGCATGGTTGTAGGATACCAAATTAATGTACAGAGGACTTGAAAAAAAAATGTATTTTCTTCTTTATCTTTTCTTTCCAAGTGACAGGAGGAGAGATAGAGAGACAGACTACAGAATGCACCCCAACCAGGATTCACCTGGCAACCCCATCTGGGACCAATGCTTTGCCCATCTGGGATCATGATCGCAACTGAGCTACTTTTAGCACCTGAGATGGAGGCTACACGGAGCCATCCTCAGCAACCAAGGCCTATGCATTTGAACCAATCAAGCCATGGCTGCAAGAGGGGAGAGAGAGAGAGAGAGAGAGAGAGAGACGGGGGAAGCAGTGGAGAAGCAGATGATCGCTTCTCCTGTGTGCCCTGACTGGGAATCAAACCAAGGACACTGGCCCTGGCCGGTTGGCTCAGTGGTAGAGCGTCAGCCTGGCGTTCAGGAGTCCCGGGTTCGATTCCCGGCCAGGGCACACAGGAGAGGCGCCCATCTGCTTCTCCACCCCTCCCCCTCTCCTTCCTCTCTGTCTCTCTCTTCCCCTCTCGCAGCCAAGGCTTCTTTGGAGCAAAGTTTGCCTGGGCACTAAGGATGGCTCTGTGGCCTCTGCCTCAGGCGCTAGAATGGCTCTGATTGTGGCAGAGGGACGCCCCAGATGGGCAGAGCATCGCCCTCTGGTGGGCGTGCCGGGTGGATCTTGGTCAGGCGCATGCGGGAGTCTGTCTGACTGCCTCCCCGTTTCCAACCTCAGAAAAATACAAAAAAAAAACAAAAAAAAACAAGGACATCAATACATCAGGCCAAAGCTCTAACACTGAGCCAACAGGTCAGGGCCTAAAAAATTTTTTTCACATGAAAACCTGCATATGGATGTAGATTTATTTATTTACTTACTTACTTACTTATTTATAGAAGCTTAATTCATACTTGCCAAAACTTGGAAGCAACCAAGATATTCTTCAGTAAGTGAATGGCTAAACTATGGTATATCCAACAATAGAATATTATTCAGATTTATAAAGAAATGAGCTATTGAGCTATAAAAACACAAAGAGGAAACTTAAATGTATATTATTAAGTGAAAGATGACAGTCTGAAAAAGGTACATATGATATGATTTCAACTATATGACATTCTGGAAAAGGCAAAACTATACAGACAGTAAAAAGACCAGTGGTTGCCAAGGGTAGAGGGTAGGAAACGATGAATAGGCTGAGGAGCACAGAGGAATTTTAGGACAGTGAAACTAGTCTAAATGATACCATAATGGTAGATACATGTCAATACAAATTTCCCAAACCTGTAGAATGTACAACACCAAAAGTGAGCACAAATGTTAACTATGGACTCTGGGTGATAATAGTACCTCAATGTAGGTTCATCAGTAATAACAAATGTATTCCTCTGGTTGGGGAGGTGTTCCTAATTAAGGAGAAGACTGTGCATGTGTGGGAGCAGGGAGTATATGGAAATCTCTGTATTGTCCATTCAATTTTGCTCTGAATCTAAAACTGCTATAAAAAAAATTTTTTTTTAAATGATGCTCATCATTTTCTCCATCCTAGTCTACCTCACAAATATAAAATCTGGCCTTTTGGGAGTTCTTAGATTCAAAGAACAAAATTCACTTAGGATTATTCAAGCAGAAAAGAAATTTTGTTAAAATAACTAATCTGTCTACTTCAGTCTTGCCCCACTCCAATTAATTCTCTCCATTCAGCCAAAACGAGCTCTCTACAATGCATTCCTGAAGACCCTGTAACAAATGTTATTGGTTCTTAAGACAAAGTTTAGACACTATGTATGCTGTGAGCTCCCTGCCCACATCCCCTTGGATATCGCTGACAAACTGGTCCCGTACATGCAATGGCTCCCCAGTCTCTCCATCTGCTTGAAAGCATTCACTGAGGAGCTAGAGCTGGCCCCCCTCAGCAACCTCAACCAATGAGCCAATGATGGACGACAGTGCTAGATAAATGCACCTCATTCCTCAGGTCAATGTGATAACTAAGCAACAAGTCCTACGTGGTCTCTCAGTAGTGTTCACTGCAGTGAGCTTCAGCAGGCCAGAGCAGTGCCCTGCTGATTGACACAGTCTTTATGGGTTTTCTTTTTTTTTTTTTTGTATTTTTCTGAAGCTGGAAACGGGAGGCAGTCAGACAGACTCCTGCATGCACCCGACCACTCCTGCATGCACTCCTGGATCCACCCAGCACGCCCACCAGGGGGCGATGCTTTGCCCATCTGGGGCATTGCTTTGTTGTGACCAGAGCCACTCTAGTGCCTGAGGCAAAGGCCACAGAGCCATCCCCAGCGCTGGGGCCATCTTTGCTCCAATGGAGCCTCAGCTGCGGGAGGGGAAGAGAGAGACAGAGAGGAAGGAGAGGGGGAGGGGTGGAGAAGCAGATGGGCGCCTCTCCTGTGTGCCCTGGCCGGGAATCGAACCCGGGACTTCCGCACATCAGGCCGACGCTCTATGGGTTTTCTTCCCTTCTCTTACTTCCCCATTCCTTCAGCATGCTTCCTGAAACTACCTTCAAAATAAACTACTTCAACCCAAATCCTTGCCTCAGTTTCTGTTTTGGGGGTACCCCAATCTAAAACAGTCCCTTTCAATGGTCTACAATTACCTTCCTCATCAAGCCACTTCTTCCTCTTCCAACAGTAGCCTTCACCACTTCCCAGTTTGCACTCTATTCTCAAGGTGCACAGAACCTCTTTCAGCTCCTCATGCTCTCTCCTCTAGGCCTTTGCACAAACTGTCTTTTTCCTCTTAGAACACTCTGTCTCCTATTTTTCATCTAACTCCTACTCAACCCTGATGCATCTGCTTAAATGTTACTTCCTCTAGAAAGTCTTCCTGAATTCCCAAGTTCAGGTTTTATGCTTCTTTTATCTGCTCTCAAGGTATCCTAAAAATAGCATTTTTATCATTTTGTAAAAATTTCCTTAATACTCTGCCTCCACCAGCACTCTCTAAGTTTCAGAAGGTCAGAGAACCTCTCTTTCTTGTTCATTACTGATAGTTCAGAACTATCTAGCACAATTCCAGGCACAATGTAAAACTTTTTGACTGGTCCTGGCACATGATAGACACCCAAAACATTTGCAGAAATGAAAAGGAAAGAAGAACCAAAAATAGTGCTCAAAACAAGTTGCAGCATAGCTTAGCCAATCTGGCAGGACTGCTCAGAAAAGTAGCATGAGATGACACGGTTCATCTTCCTTCTAGTTGCCACCTGAGTCACTCTGTGGAGCACAGAATAGATAAACCTCCAACTCCAGAAATCATGGAGTTAGCTTACAATAGGACACAAACTATGTAGGTCTATGGGTAGTATCACTGTCAAAATAATTCATAATTTCTTAACTGATTTAGATCCTTAATCATTTAGAAAAAAGTCCTCAAAGTCTAATAATAAATTTCTATAATTTGTCAACAAAACAAGGAGGCTGTATCAGAATCAAACAGCACAGTAAGTCCAATCAGGTCTGGCAACTCACCTTCAAGGGATGACTCAGATTTCCAGTCAACTGGGGAAGAAGGAAAGGGGGAGAGGGACAGAGATTGTGAAGGAGTTCACAATCTAATGTTTTACCCCTTTAGCCCTGAAGTAAACAGTCCCTTCTATTTACATTCCTTGCTGAGAACTAATCACACAGTCTCACCAGGCTGCAAGGTTGGGGGGTTTGCTAATTTAGCTCCTGGCCAGGCATCTGCTTCCCAACCACTCTAACTATGAAAGGGGAACACAAATCTTTGGTGATCAGCTCTCTGCCACCCTGCGATAAGTAGTATTTTATTTTAGGAAACTGGGGTGATCTGATAAGAAATAGGATTCCATATTAGTACAGCCACATCAAATAGACATAGAGTCATATCAAATAGAGATGAAGTCAAAGATAGATTTTGCCAGCTTCTCTCACAAGGACCTTTGCCATATTCTCTGCCCTGTTGGACTCCCTGTCTTCAATTTCACCCTGTTTTACCCTCATCTCCACTTCCAATTGATTATGCACTTTGTTTTAGATAATTGTTCTAAATTCAAACCTGCCCCATTTAAATCACACCAATGGCTCTTTAGTGTCTTTAGGATGAAGTGGACATTCCTCAGCAGGGCATCAAAAGCCCACCAAGCTCTGGCTTCAGCTCATCCTTCCAACCTCATATTCTACCATCCCTGTCCCACTTGATGACCCAAACTGCCTGCAGTTAGTTCTCCAAAGCATAGAGCTACTTCATGCCTTCATGCCGACACATGTGTCATGCTTCTATCTGCAATGCCATCTCCCCTGCTCCTGGGGAACACTTATGTTCTTCAAGATTCAGCTCAAGTCTCTCTCTGTGAAGTGTCTTTGAATTCACACACCAACCCACCCTACCCCTAATTATAGTTACCCATCATCCTCTTGGGGCTACCACTTTTCTTTGTACATACATCAGTTACCACACTCCACTATAATTACTAGCTCAGACACCTGTCTTACCTATTAGTATATGAATGCCTTAAGTTCAAGGACCAACGCTCTTTATCACTTTGTTTCCAGAGCCTAACATAATCTACTAGGAACTCAATAAATGTTTAATGAGTGAATCAATGAACATATATATATATATACATGTAAGGACTCACAAGACACACGGAATGAATCTTGAGTGGTGACTTTTCTTTGTTGCTTATGGAAACCAACAGATAAAGATAATATTCCCAAGCTAATAAATATGCCTCTGGGGCCTCCAATTTCAATGCAGCTTGTGACTTGAAAACTCATGACAATTTCATTCTGATTTCAGATTCATCTGGGGAGTCAAAACAGTATTTTCTCATTTCTTCTGATTTTTAATACATATTCATGAGTTTAAACCAAACATGCAAAACTAACTCAGCCACCCAGATAGAATAGCAAGCAGGAGCTAGCTTCTGTCAATGAGAAATTGACACAATAGAGCAGTGGTTCTCAAACTTTTTGAAGTCGGGGCATATTTAAAATCCTACAAATAGCCCTGGCCGGTTGGCTCAGCGGTAGAGCGTCGGCCTAGCGTGTGGAGGACCCGGGTTCGATTCCCGGCCAGGGCACATAGGAGAAGCGCCCATTTGCTTCTCCACCCCTCCGCCGCGCTTTCCTCTCTGTCTCTCTCTTCCCCTCCCGCAGCCAAGGCTCCATTGGAGCAAAGATGGCCCGGGCGCTAGGGATGGCTCTGTGGCCTCTGCCTCAGGCGCTAGAGTGGCTCTGGTCGCAACATGGTGACGCCCAGGATGGGCAGAGCATCGCCCCCTGGTGGGCGTGCCGGGTGGATCCCGGTCGGGCGCGTGCGGGAGTCTATCTGACTGTCTCTCCCTGTTTCCAGCTTCAGAAAAAAAAAAATAAATAAATAAAATCCTACAAATAATTGTAGGCGCACCATATACAAATTGCTGAGAAATATGTTATAATAATTAAGTCAATATTAAAGAAAAAATGTAAAGTCTAAACGTGCTTTTATGGTAATTAAACAAAATAAATATGACAAAATTAAATTTATTCTGACATTAAAAAGCATTTTATGTTACATTTTTTGAGTTATACTCTTTAGAATTTGTAAAAAAGAGGGGTTAAAAATTTTTAAATGACAAAAAAGTTATCTTTTTATATATATAGATACATTCTTAGTAAGATTTAGTAAATTCAGCAGGTCCCAGTGCAAATGTGTTAAGTTTTTTCATTCTTGTGTTTATGAGAAACATGAGCCTGATGTGTTCTAGTGATTTCTTCAATGTTTGGGCATATATTTGAAAGGCAAACTCTCATTTCCTTGTCAATACATTGAAGAATTTCTCTCTTTTTACTCTTAATTGTGTTGAGTGCAGAAAACCCCCACCATACATATCATCTTAACTTTACACCAAACAAAGGATAGAAGAAACTTGCCTTCAGTCTTTCCAGTGAACATGGTGGGAGGGGTAGTGTAAACAATCTAGCACCACAGCTTAACAGTCTTTTGCAACCAATCAGGCAAGTGGCAGGGACAGACTGTCAGCTTACAGCCAATTTCCCACACCTCTGTCCCCCCAAAAATCTAAACTTCAAAAACCCTGCTGGTGTTTTGGTCCCCTACAGGCACATATTTCTCTGGAATACCATAGGGCACAGCTGGAAATCTTCGAGGGCTCACCAGTGCGCCCTGGCACACACTTTGAGAACTACTGATATAGAGAATCTATGCCCAGTCTAAACAATTTTCTACGGATGAAGATAGATTTAAATTCTTTTTAACTTCTTAGCTCCTTTTAAAGATTAAAAAAAAGATGTAATATGTGGTCCTGGCTGGTTGGTTCAGTGGTGTGTCGACCTGGCGTTTGGATATCCCGGGTTTGATTCCCGGTCAGGGCACACAGGAGAAGCACCCATCTGCTTCTCCACCACTCCCCCTCTTGCTTCTTTCTCTCTCTCTCTCTCTCTCCCTCTCTCTCTCTCTGTCTGTCTCTCTCTCTCTCTTCCTTCCCCTCCTGCAGCCATGGCTTGATTGGAGCTAGCTGGCCCTGGCCACTGAGGATGGCTCCATGGCCTCTGCTTCAGGCTCTAAGAAGAACTCAGTTGCTGAGCAATGGAGTAATGCCCCAGATGGGCAGAGCATCACCCTTTAGTAGGTGTGCCAGGTGGATCTCAGTGGTGGGGGGGGGGGGGGGGAGCATGCAGGAGTCTGTCTCTGCTTCTCCTCCTCTCACTGAATAAAAAATAAAAATAAAAAGATGTACTATGTACCAGGTACTATGTTAGATACTTTGTATATCTCATCTTTGTTCATCTTCCTAAGAACCTCCTAAGGAAGCACAGTAGACCCTGGGCAGGTTTTAGGCTGCCCAGCATCTGAACTCCCTGCATACATTTGAGGAATTCCCTCTGATGAGTGTTGTTGAAAGGCAGTATGTTTCCCTTTAAAAGGCTGAACAGCTAGGTCATCACTTTCCAAGACTCTCTTATAACTAGGAAGCTAGCAGGAGTTCTGAGCCACCTATCAGATAGTCTAACCAAGATGAGCAGGAACTATAAAGAGTCTTTGCTAATTAAATTCCTATCTATGGCCACATAGAATAAAGAACCCACTGAAGCGGATATTTGAAGAACAAAGCTGTCACAGACTAAGATGAGCAGTATAGGAAATGCCATACTCCAAGGTCTGTGGAGTACAGTGGTTTCTTCTAATGTCCCGGAATAGAATAAATACAGACAATAATAAGATCAAACTCTTACATTTTTATCCACACAACATGGACTAAAATTCAAAACTATTTCACTTTAAAAAAAAAGTTCTCATATATATTTTACCATAGAAATGTTAAAAACTTAAATATAAAACTCATCTCTGGGGGCCACAAGACTAAGATAGTCCAAAAAACAACAAAGTTTGATTTTATGGGGGTCACCAAATTATATATTCAATACATAGCCTTGCAAGATCTTTTATGTGAAATTTAGGGTATGTAGCAGAAAGATTTTTAACCCCAAGTACTAGAACTAGAAATATGGTAGCATTTGGCCCACTCGGAGCATTTAAAAACCTCACTCTCACTGAGTCTCCCTCATCAACCAAAGCTGCCAGTCCCCTCTTGTCCCATGAGACTACTTCAGCAGCCCCTGATGATCCTGCAGCTTGAGGGAGGCATCGTACATGGAGAAGTCAACTCATCTCCCCCTCAGCCCACACTGACACTCATTGCCTCTGGGCCTTTAATCAAAGCAGATCTCGGCTTGCCCCGTGAAGCCGAGTACAAGGTCAGGTCCTGATGCTACTGGTGAAACAGGCTTTGTTCTTATTACAGTGTTGTTAGAGAGAATTGATCCTGAATATCAAGATGAAATAGGGATGTTGGCACATAATGAGGCTGGGAAGAAGAGACTCCTGCAGTAACTCCTAGTCCTCCCATGTCCAATGGCCAGAAGGAAAAGGCACAGCTAAGATTGCCAAGGGCTTGGATGCCCTGGAGTGGAGGTTTGGATCATACCACTGTATGAAGAACTTCAGTCTGCCAAGATAAAAAAGAATATGGAAAAAGGGATGAAGAAGGGAAATAAAAAATACTTACTTTGGCCTTGTGACCTAATACAGAAATATGGAATATAGCATCTATCCATATTTTCTTTCTTGCCACGTCATATATGTAAATACATACTTAAACCAACTTTTCTTTCTCTCTTTTACATAGAATATGCTGGTGATCATTAATGTCACAATTCAGACTAGATATTACAGGACATTGAGATGGGATCATATCAGACCTGAAGAAGTAGATACCATGTAAAAATCCTGGATTTGGAGATGAGCACAGTAACTGATGAAACTGAGGTATGCCCCTTGAGGAAGAGGCGAGAGCATTACATTTTGTGAATTATAGATGCATTGGATTGTGTGGGAGACATGTTTTCTTTTGCAAGTATAAATATAGAAAAATGGAGGTAGGTCAATATTGAATCACCAAGGGAATGGACAATAGTAGTTTTTTGTTTGGTTGGGTTTTTTTTGAGAGGTGGGGGACTACCTAGCATCTGAATCCCCTTCCTATGTTTGAAAATTTTCCAGTTTTTGTAGTTTTGGTGGATGGGAAGAATCTATCTCTCACTATTAATGCTAAAACACTATATTCTTGCTTTCCCAGACTCCTTTGCTGCTAGAGAATAGCAGATGACCTAAGCTCTCCAAACAAACACACTGACTGGGAAATTACTGATGCCAAAAGCAGAGACTAAAGGGAATTCACTGAATCAGTGGCAGGACAGGAGGGCAGCAATCTTGAGTCTCTGTGAGCAGAGAGGGCAAGGGTGTCAGCTAGCACCCAGTGTCCAGTGTGGGCAGCATCAGTGTCTGGCTACAGGGCACCACTATCTCCAGCAGACCAGTTTTGGAACATACTTTTCTTGTGCTCCTGGCAGCTGCCGGGCTGCCCTAGTTCCTATGCATTCGCCTCCCTTGAGACTCCATGAGCTATCTACTAAATCTTTTCTGTAAAATCCTTTCTTCCTTAAGTGTGTGATTAAAGGTGTAGTTGGTTTCCATTGTTATAAGCCAAGAACCCTGACTGATACAGGAGAATATTATCTCATTCTCCCATACAGAAATCAAAACTTTAGAGAGGTTAAGTGACCCACAAAATAAGACACAAACCAGGAGTGACAGGGCTGGGTTTGGACCCAGGCCCGTTGCCTCTCTCGTCTGTAGTCTTTCCAGTCCAGCACACAGCAATACCCAGAACTGAAATGTTTTCCTCTGTGAAGGAAAACTGCTCAAATCAAAGATGCCGTTCATTTTTTTTAAATAATCTTTCATCTTTTATTTTTTTTATTAAGACTTTATTCATTTTAGAGAGGAGTAGAGAGAGAGAAAGAGAGAAGGGGGGAGGAGCAGGAAGCATCAACTCTCATATGTGCTTTGACCAGACAAGCCCAGGGTTTTGTACCAGCGACCTCAGCGTTCCAGGTCGACGCTTTACCCACTGCGCCACCACAGGTCAGGCTAGATGCTGTTAAATTAATGAAAAGAAAACTCATACATATTATTTTAATGAAAGATGAAGAGAAATCATTTTTTTCCAACAATGTTTCCCAAATTCTGCTTATCAGAATCAGTCTCCAGAGTGGAAAGCATTGGAATGCAATATTGTCATCCTCTTCAAAACAAAACCTGTTTCCTTTCTCTGCCAGAGCCTGCCAGAAAAAAAATGCTGTGCCTAAGAAAGCAGAGAACAAGTCAAAGGACAGTATCTTTTTTCCTCCTGCTAAAAAGTGGAAACAATCTTTTGAATAATTAATTGACTAAAGGGACATAACCCCAGGGAGACTGGGGTTCCTGTCCATCATTGAACAATCGTGGGAAGTGCACAAACTCCCAATCAACAAGGCCAGCCCTTTCAAAAGAACACGGAGTTGGCTCCATGACTGTTGTTGATTAGGACAACACCCTGCCACTTCCTCTCAGAGATCTGTGGACTGGTCGTGTCTTGCATACAGTGGGCACTCAATAGATGCTTACTGGATGACCACATTTTTACTATTCCTGTATTAAGAGCTCAAAGTGCTCTAACCTGGAGTTCAGATCCTAAGTATCTGGAGGATCTGAAAATTAGAAATTTTTTCCTTTCTTTTTGAGGCTATCACGTCTTTTCTCATCCACTTTTGTTAATGCTCCAAATTCCATTCCCGAATGTTGTTACTGCTGAAGATGAGCTGGAACCAAATTAAGCATAACCAACAGGTCCAGGTTTTCTATCTAAATAAGGTGACCAATCGTCCTCCTTTAGGGAGGACAGTCCTTCTTTTGTAAATTCCGTCCTCCTTCGAAAAGTGTCCGCTTACATGTCTTCCTTTTTGATATTGGAAGACTAATCTGTAAATGTCTGTATTTGATCGATGCAGAGTCGATCCATTGCATGTGATGTGACGTATTTGTATCTAAATGAGTACTTTTTTCTTACAATTATTATTAAAAATTAATAGGCGTATAAGCATAATTATAATAAAAAATATTACAAATGTCTTTATTATGCATTTATCATATTATAGTGTATTATTATTGCAATGAATAAAATGCTTCTTTTATTTACAATATTGTTTTTCAATTTATTTTTGTCCTCCTTTTCTTTTTTTTCTTTTTTTTCTTTTTTTTTTTTTTTTTGTATTTTTCTGAAGTTGGAAACAGGGAGGCAGACAGACTCCCGCATGCACCCGACTGGGATCCACCCAGCATGCCCACCAGGGGGCAATGCTCTGCCCATCTGGGGCGTCGCTCTGTTGCATCCAGCGTCATTCTAGCACCTGAGGCAGAGGCCACAGAGCCATCCTCAGCACCCAGGCCAACTTTGCTCTAATGGAGCCTTGGCTGCGGGAGGGGAAGAGAGAGACAGAGAGGAAGGAGAGGGGGAGGAGTGGAGAAGCAGATGGGCAGTTTTGTGTGCCCTGGCCGGGAATCGAACCCGGGACTCCTGCACACCAGGCCGATGCTCTACCACTGAGCCAACTGGCCAGGGCTGTCCTCCTTTTCAATGTAAAAAAGTTGGTCACCTTAATCTAAGGATCTCTAGAAAAGCAGGGAATTCCATGGGATGCAGATGAAAGACTCTGGCCCAGGAGAGAGGGTGCTTTCAGCCACTGAAGCCTGATCTGACAAAACGTACACTAATAGAATTAGATGTGTTAGATTCTAATCTCTAAACTAAAGAGAAAGGCAAGATTTAACATCCTAAGTGTCTGAGATTCCCTGTCCCTACTCTGGGAAACCATTTCTATCAGATAAATATCTGCATCCCCTCCAGGATAAAAATGCAGTGACTGTGAAGATAAACCTAAGACCTACCTTGTACACAAGCTCTCACTCCGGTTTCTTATCTTATCTTATTTTTAAAAATCTTTACCTAAAGGCACAGTGTAGACAGAATGATGTCCTTTCCTTTCCCCCCACCCACAGGTCCTCATTCTAACCCTTGGAACCTGTGAATTGTATTTTACATGGCAAAAGAGATTTTGCAAATGTGATTAAGGTTAAATATTAAAATAGGAAAATTATCCTGGATTATCTGGATGGGCCCAATTTTACCACATTAGTCCTTAAAAGCAGAGAAACTCTTCCAGCTGGGTTACAGAGAAGAGAAGGAGAGGTTAATAAGGTTCTTGAGGCAAAGGCAAACTCAACCTACCATTGCTGGCTTTGAAGATGGAAATAAGGGGCCATCAGTCAAGGAAAGTGGGTGGTCTCTACAACAGCCCTCACATGACAGCCAGCAAGGTGTAGGAATTACAGTCATACAACAGCAAAATTCTGCCAACAACCCAAATGAGCAAGGAAACAGGCCCTCCCCTAGAGCTTCTAGAAAGAAAGGCAGTCTGTGGACACCTGGGTATTAGCCCTGTGAGATCATCCATGTCAGACTTTTGACCCATGGAACTTTAAGATAATATGTATGTGTTATTTAAGCCTCTTAAGTTTGTGGTTATTTGTTACAACAACAGAAAACTAATACAAGACACAGCCTTCACCTGAGCGTTCAAGTTCACTTTAGAAACAAGCATACAAGCCCACCAGAGGGAGTGAGCCTACTTCTGTTGCTGTTTGTTTTCTCCTTTACTTTCCCGACCAGCTATAAAAAATCCCCGCCTAGCTCTCTGGAGAGACTGCTAACATCTTTTTTCCTGAGTGAAATTCCTCCAGAATGAGAGGGCAATTGGGTTGTGGTTGTGGGCAGGTCAGTATCTGAGCTAATAAAGGAGGTGGCTTCTCTTCTATGAAACACAGATGCCGGAGTTCATTGGAACCCTGAGCTCATCTAGTTCAGTCTTATGTAGTGAATGAAGAAAACAGATGCCCAGAGAGTTCAAATAACTTCCCCAGAACACACAGCAAGCTATTTCAGAACTGGGACTCTACACTCGGTCTTTCAGCTTCCAGTCCAGGACCCGTTTCCATCACACTGGTGGTTACCAGCCCTGGATGTGCACAGAATCACCGTCTTAAGAAAACACTGATGCCAAGCCCCAACCTCCAGATGTTCTGATTCAATTGGTCTGGGGTAGAGCCCAAATCAGTATTATTTTTTTAAAAGCTCTACTATTCTAATGTGCTTTTTACATTGGGCCTCTAAATTTTGGCTCACTCTCAGCACAAGCTGAAGTCTACTTAAAGGTCCATATTAATAATTAATATCCAATATAATAAAGAGACCAATACCAGTTTTATTCCTGATGACTACAGCCTTTATTAGACACAAAGTAAAAGTAAAGTATTTAATTGGATTTCCACATATTCTTCCCTAAAAGATGTTCTCTTGGCCCTGGCCGGTTGGCTCAGTGGTAGAGCGTCGGCCTGGCGTGCAGAGGTCCCAGGTTCGATTTCCGGCCAGGGCACACAGGAGAAGCGTCCATCTGCTTCTCCCCCCCTCCCCCCCTCCTTCCTCTCTGTCTCTCTCTTCCCCTCCCGCAGCCAAGGCTCCATTGGAGCAAAGATGGCCCGGGCGCCAGGGATGGCTTTGTGGCCTCTGCCTCAGGTGCTAGACTGGCTCTGGTTGCAACAGAGCGATGACCCAGATGGGCAGAGCATCGCCCCCTGGTGGGCATGCCGGGTGGATCCCGGTTGGGCGCATGCGGGAGTCTGTCTGACTGCCTCCCCATTTCCAGCTTCAGAAAAATAAAAAAAATAAAAAAATAAAAAAAGAAGTTCTCTTGTTCCCTGTGCTTGTTTATCTGCCAAATATGACTGAGCACTATTAATTCAATTACCACTTGAGGCTGATGGCACATCCTATCAAGAGATAGCATGTAACCTGCTTCTCAGCTTGCTTAATGCAGGTTTACTAACTTCAACCAGCTAGTAAATTCCAGAGGAGTCACAGCTGGTACAAACTTTTCATCTTGAAATTATGATGCCATAGTGGTTAAAACACTTCTAACTGAAAAACGTCCTCCGGTGTGTTTAACCCAACTAAAAATAAAATGCTGAGTCATAAATTTTAGAATGACCCACTGTATGGCCAGTAGCCGTGGCCACCATCACAGTTGCCTGGCCCGTGCAGGTTCACATTTAATTCAGACAGATGGTAATGAAACAACAGAGCCAAGGACTGGAGGGTCATTACCTTTAATCCTAGCTCACACCTGGAAAGCAAGTAAATACACACAGCAGGAAAACACTTCCCTTTCCATTCAGGGCTCCCAAAGCCACTGATTTATCCGAGTTCTCCTAGAATCAAAGGTCCCTCCCTCCAGCCTTATTACCTCTGTTCCCCATCTCCTCCTCCTTGCACAAACTCTGCACAAACTGGCTTCTCCTTCTACACTCCACCATCTTGGCTGCTTCTCCTCTGCAATGCTGATGGCAGGAACCACCAAAGAGAGCCCCCAGTCAGCTTTATTTTATATTGTAGAAAATTAAAGCCTTTAAGCCAATATACAAATAAAGATGTCTCTGATACAAAGCCACTTATCTGAGGCATAAATGAGATTCCTCATAAGAGTGCACCACCCCCATCATGTAACAGTCAAGGGTGTGGGGGGAAGCTTAGTTTTGAGAAGATCTTAGTATTAAAAGGATGTTGAAAAGATCTTAGTATTAAAAGGGTGGGAAAGGCTTAGTCTTAAAAAGGACTTTGCCAGCTAACAGGCTGTCTCCCACACCCAATGCAAATTTTAAGCGAGCAAACATATACATCATATTTACAAACTTATTTGACCAACACCCAGTTATGGACAATTAATATGTGTGAAGAGACAGGGCATAGGAGAAGCAGCAGCTCACAAAAGTCTGTTGCTTTATTTAGGTTTAGCTATGTCATGACTTCACAGCAAAACAAACCTTATTTTTGTCAGAACTAAGTTTGCAATACCTTGATATACATGGAAAAGCAAAAGTATATCTATACCTCCCTCTCCCCAGAGTAAGGAAATAAGAGAAAATGTCCACAAGACAAATGAACCAAGCGTACGACCACACCCAGATCTGAGATGCCTCTGGTTTGCTGGAACCAGAAATGTCTCCCAACTCAACCATTGGTCTGGCTGGCGGTTTTAATTGAAAGCAGTTGCCTTCTTCCCACCCAGCCAGAAGTATGACTCATAACCTGTCCCCAGGCCAAGTGTTTTATAAAATACTCTTCATCACCCAGGCAACAGCCCAGCATCTGCCCTCACTTGGGTGTGGTTAGACTAAGTACTACCACTTTTTTTTCTGGTATCTGTTTGACTAGTTATAAATTTGAAACGTTAATCACAGGAAGAGGCCACTTAGCACATAGCAGAGCTGTCATATAACCATGCAAGAAGCAAAGATGAAAAAGGGGAAATCCAAAAATAATAATTAACTTTATGTTAACAGCTACTATTCTATATATCTCTCTTCTGTGACTGTTACAAACAACACTGAACTACCTGAGGATATTGGGAAACAAAGATAATGATAATTATTGAGGTCTGTGAGGCACCCTTAAACTTTACAGCATCATTTATTATTCCCATTTTACAGATGAAGAAACTGAGATGCAGAGCTTAAATTTACACAACTGGTGAGTAACAGAGCCAGGATTCAAATATAGGCAGTCTGACTGCAAAGACCCACATGCTCAACCGCTATCTGATGACCTCAGTTATAGGAGAGGAAGATCCTCACAAGTCGTACGGTTGGGATTTTTGTTTGTTTTTGCCAACTAAGGTTAAATTGTATCAAGGGCTTTAAAAACTAAAACAGGACAGATTTCTATGGATTTCTAATTTGAGAATTAACTGCTAAGTGAGCAAAACCTGAAGAAACAGTGTAGTAGAGACCCGGCTACTAGGATGAAGGGAAAGACCCTGCACAAATATGAACGATAGTTAACTTCAGAGCAGGGGTTACTTGGAGAACAGGAGGAGATCTCGGAGTGTGTTAACCATAACACGAGACTGGCCTGGGGTTACTTGAATGCAAATACACAGGATTCTTGGAGGAATGCCACCAAGAACCACATGTCCTTTATGGTTGATAAACTCTGAGACTCTGATTCTTTTCGTGACCTTGATCATGAAGAAAACAGTAGATGTGCAGGATTAAGGATGGTTTAGTTGGGAAAAAAGACTCTTGTAGCTTTCTAGTTTTATCTGCTGAGCTGTGGCTTTTGGAACTCAATAAATATGCGGTGGCGCAGTTTCTCGGAGCTGATTACACTTCTCAGTTTCAGCCCTCTGCTTGCACTACTTTCATCTAATGTGTCTTATTCCTTGCGAGTCCAAGTCATAAAAAAAATCGTAAGACTAGGATGGTTATGCTCCTCTCACAGATACATGGAGAAAGTTCTGTGTTTGGTGCCAATCAATTTCATTTCCTCTTTACACCTGGCAGCTTCAGCCTCTTTTAGAGCCACAGACTCTGCCTGCGTCCCCCAAGTCCCACCCATCAACACAGAGGGGTCTGCTGGGAACAGATCATTATACTGGAGACACAATTCACAGACCCTGTCCTACCAACAGAGGGCCATGAGGGACATGCAGAACAGCCTTATGTCCTGAAGAAATTGGCCTCATTTGCCAAAATACCCCAGGTTGCTTGAATTGCTTGAACTCAGGAGGGCTAATAGCTCTGGGTCCGAGCAGTTACTTGAGATTTAGGTTGGAAAAAGAGGCAATGATCACATTCGTTTAATGTACAGCTCAGAGTGGAGGTGTGGTTGAACCTAAAAGCAAAAGCAAACTGAGAATTAACTTTTTAAGGCACTGGAGTAATTTAAGTATTCTGTCATTGTTGGCTAGCAGTTTTCTTAGATCTGATTAGGGTCATCACAGGCAATTTCAAGTTCTGCTGGGTTTGCAGCATCATGCTGTGCCATGATGCAAAGCCATTGTGCCACAATAATCAAGTGCTCTATGCACTGCCCGTGTTAGGTCTGCCTTGGAGAAGTCAGCAAAGTGTAATTGCTAGGAATTCCTCCTATCGTCAGAGTGCAACCCTTGCCATTGAACCGCTGTGGGACTGGGCCTTTACTTCTCTGTGCCTCATTTTCCTTGCTCATAAAAAGAGGTTAGTAATAGTTCCTACCTCTTCATGTTGTGAGGATCCAAGAAACTAATTCATGCTGATTGCCTGTAGCAGTTACCGGGACATCTTGCCACATTTCAATCTTGGATTGAAAAATTTGCCATTGATCTAAGCTTACTGTATTTTCACATGGGTTCAGCTTGTCTGCTTAAATATGGTATGGTAGGAAGCCAACTTGCTTGGTCACTGGGATGTCACTATATAGAAAGCTTTATTTATCTAATTCATCTCTATTTTGCTCATGTTAGTTTTTCTAAAATACTTACAAAGGGTCCTACCTCATCAGAATGGTAAACCCTTACAAGGTAAAGTCAAGCACAATCACTTTTTTAAAGTAATTCTGATCACAGTCCCAACCAAGTACCTGGATCAAGTTCAAAAAGGGGGCCAGATGGATTTCAGAAAACAAACCATAAAGCCACTTTGTTTGCTATGAATCCTCCAACGTGGGGATGACCATCTCTGAGAAATGGGACTCAATCCCCCCTGTTTTAATTCACAATATGCTTCAGAGGGAGGGGTGCAGGCAGCCATCAGCTTTCCCTCATTCCCTCAGGAATTTCTAAAAAGGAATGGTCTAGGAGTAACAGTCTATCTAGCAGGTGGAGAGGCCATGGGTACTTACCTTACAATGTCATTTGTGACTGCAAAAAATATTATTTTATTTAGTTGCATATTTAATTGAGGGTGAGTTTTTGTGGGAGGTGATTATGAGGAGAATGAGGGGCAAAAATCCCCAGATTGCCTCTTGGACCACTTCTCGCATTTCCCATTCAATGGCAGGAGTGTTTAGTTTCATCAAGGATTTATATTAATTATGTTTTAAGAGTATTTTGAGAATTTCCTATATTCTCACCCTCCCCTATCACAACGAGATCAATGCAACACCCTGGAGTGTTTCAAAACTAAGCTTTCTCTAAGTAAATCAGAAAAAAACAGGAACTGCATTATTCCATACGTAGGTGGGACATAAAAGTGAAACTAAGAGACATTGATAAGAGTGTGGTGGTTAGGGGGAGGGGAATGGGAGAGGGAAAGGGGGTGGGGAGGGGCACAAAGAAAACAAGATAGAAGGTGACAGAGGACAATCTGACTTTGGGTGGTGGGTATTCAACATAATTGAACGACAAGATAACCTGGACTTGTTATCTTTGAATATATGTATCCTGATTTATTGATGTCACCCCATTAAAAAAATAAAATTATTATTAAAAAAAATAAATAAATAAAAAAAATAAATAAAATTATTAAAAAAAAAACTAAGCTTTTTCTAGATGTACTAGGAAAGAGAAAAGACAAGCCATAGAAATGCTATACTGCTCACAAAAATTAGGGGATATTTTATAGCTTCATATTCATTTTGAAATGTCCCCTAATTTTTGTGAGCAGTATACTTGACAAGAGCTATTTTCCTAATCAAAGAATTTCCTTTTGAATTTGCAGCTAAATGCTCCAATAGGATATGCCTATAAATGCATTTTTGTCCACTATCCTAAAATATTTCTGAAGAATGGGCTTAAAGCTGTTAAAATTGGTAACGTTATTGACTCTTCAATTCAGTTACGGGTGCCCTTAGATGAGGTGACTTTTAGTAACTTTGCTTTACTGGGTTCTTGCTTCTCAGCTCCTCCATGTGGAGAGCTGGCTCTCACTGCTACCAGGTGCAGGCGTTGAGTAGGGTGTCCTGCAGGCCAGCCAGCAGCCGACTCAAATGTTCTGGAGCTGGCAGATCACAAGGAAGTGAAGAGAGAGTGGCCGGGCAACAACTCTACCCCAGCTCCAGGCTCTTACTGCCGTGTGGAAAGGAGGGCAGGGGATTTTCAGACATTCCCATGTCTTCAAGAGAAGCCAGAAATTGATGTTGTCATAGGAAATCTGATTTTTACGGTTGGCAAATTACTGATTTACTAACTAAATGCTCTCAAAGAACTGCATGGGTAATCAAATAGGTATGGGCCATGAACTCTCATCCCTGGCACCCTGCACCTTTGCTTCTGACCTTTAAAGGTTTCATGACCTTGGAGACTTATGATATTAGGTTCATGTCCAAGTTATTACTTGCCTTCATTGCCCACTGGCCTAGTTGTTGTATCTCTATTATTTCATTTCATTGTCCATAGCAATACAATGAGTTAGGGACTAATACTACTATCTCCACCTACAGATAAGAAAACTGAGTCTGAAAGAGTTTGAGTAATTTACCCAAAGTTATAGAACAAGTACATGGCAGAGATTTGTCCTGGGGCAGCCGTGCACTCTGGCTGAGGGGCGAGACTTCACTAGCATCTTTGCCCTAATGTCCCAGGATTCCATTCAGCTCACCTCTCAGACTATGGATACTAATATTTTCAAATTCAGTGTGGTCAGATCAGCTGTCCACCATTCAAAATTTAAATTAACTTAACTTTCCTTTAGTGAAGGACAGCAGTGTTAGGCTTCTGCCAGTAAGTGTATAAAAATAGTGATTTTAAAAGCCACCATGAAGCAATTCCATGCCATGGATCCAAATGTCTAAACTTGCAAAATTTGGCAAAAAAATAAAGAATGTTATGATACCAAACAAAAATGAGAGGGGAGGGAAAAGGTAAATTAGGGAGGACTGTTGGATTTTTGTTTTCTCGTGATAATAGTAAGAACTAGACATTGTAAAAGGGTGGAAAAATCTGTATGGACTCTTACCAGAGCTGGTTTCAAATTTTTAAAATTCTTTAAAACAGCATATAGTTACCAAGCAACTGTAACCAAGTTACTACATCAATGATGAAAATACTATACACACAAACCTGATCTTTCCAATGAATGATCCCTGACTCATTTTCACCAGTCCTCAATACCATCGTTCACAGATCTGCAGCAGCTATGATATAATCATTTCTTCCAGTGAGCCAGACGGAAAGAAATTGTGTGTGTGTGTGTGTGTGTGTGTGTGTGTGTGTGTGTGTGTGTGTGTTTGAAATGGGGCAGGGAAGCTAGAAAGGAAGTCAGAAGATCTTGATCAATTTCCCCAGCAGCAAGCTTAGTCAGATTAGTTTAGGACACTCTGATAAATTTCAATAAAACTACTATGTATTTTTTTATATTTAATTTTTTCTTTTATTAATTTTTAGAGAGGAGAGAGAGAGAGAGACAGAGACAGAGAGAGAGAAGGTGGAGGGAGGAGCAGGAAGCATCAACTCCCATATGTGCCTTGACCAGACAAGTCCAGGGTTTTGAACTGATGACCTCAGAGTTCCAGCTCGACGCTTTATCCACTGTGCCACCACAGGTCAGGCCAAAACTACTATGTATTTTGAGGAATTGATTCAAGACTGACTGGCTTCTACCATAAAGCAGTGGGGTCCAAAGGGTTATTCACACAGGCTCTGGCATCAGATTGACATGGTTTGAATTTCAATTTCTTTATTTACTAGCTGTGTTTCCTGAATGAGTTCAATTTCCCTGCCTGACCAGGTAGTGGGCAGTGGATACAGCATCCATCTGTGATGCTGAGAACGCAGGTTGGAAACCAGAGATCACCGGCTCCGTCGTCAGCTTGAGTGCAGGCTCAGCTGGTTTGAGTGCGAGGTCACCAGCTTAGACATGAGATCATAGACATGATCCCATGGTAGCTGGCTTGATTGAGCCCAAAGGTTACAGGCATGAAGCTTAAGATTGCTGACTTGAGCCCAAGGTCACTGGCTTGAGCAACCAGTCACTAGCTCAGCTGGAGCCCTCCTGGTCAAGGCACGCATGAAAAGTAATCAATAAACAACTAAGAGTTCCATAACTATGAGAGATGCTTCCTTCTTAGTGTATGTATATATACTAGCTGTACCCAGCCTCATTAAATAGAAAAGGAAAAGAGAAAGTGCATGTTTCTAATATGTTTAATTTCACAACGCTTGTGGGTATACAATATTTTTTGTTGTTCCACTGTCTGTGCAGATATAGAGATTATCTAGTTTGCCGACTCTAGAATATGCAACATATAATTGTCCATGTGAGAAGCAATCCGTGTCTAGATCTAAACTGCATAATTCTAAAGATTGGCCCTGAGCTTTGTTGATTGCAAATGTCAATCGAATTGGGAACTGCAATTCCTTAAATTGAAATGGTATATCCTTTGGAATCATAGGAATGCAATGAATGAGGACATCTTTACCTTTGAAAGGTCCTGTCAAGATTGTTGCTTCTACGATGTTGCTCATTCATTTTTTTTACTGCAAGCTGCGTGCCATTGCAAAGTTTTGGCTGGTTGATATTTTGCAACATGATAATTGGCAAGCCGATTTTTAATTGCAGTACGTGCGGTGGCATCCCTGGCAGATCGAGTGAATTCAAAAATTCTGTTGGATAATTAACCACTTCATCTGCTTCCACAACAGTGTCGATGGACTTGTATGTGACTGCCTCACTTTGAATATTAGACTAAATAATATTGTTAAGTTCATAGACATCTTTGTTCTTGGCCACAAGAATAACTCGTTCACTCAGCCAGTCGTGATTCTTATAATTGGTTTGAATATCGGGAAATACTTTTTCAACCAATTCTTCTTTTGACGTCACTAAATTGCAGAAGTTATGAGGTAATGAAATTTGTCCTGAGGTCAGATCAACCGGCATCTTTCCGTTCCCAATTTCCAGCAATTGATGTGAGAATATCTCAGCTGATCGATCGTTTTGCATCTGGACATGCATATTTGTAGTTAATTTTAACGTTTTTATGTGTCACCACAAAGTAGAGTATTTCAGGCAAGCATTTGTTTCATCTGTTGGTGTTGATCAAAGAACTACAGGTAATGTTTGCCTGAAATCTCTTGCAAGCAATATTAATACATTCCCAAATGGTCTGATGTTTCCACGCAAATCTTGCAATGATTGATCAAGAGCCTCGAGTGATTTTTTGTGTGCCATTGTGCATTCATCCCAAACAATAAGTTTGCATTTCTGCAATACTTTTCCCATGCCAGATGATTTGGAAATGTTGCACTTGGGAGTTTCAATGAATTGCATGTTCAATGGCAATTTCAAAGCAGAATGAGCAGTTCTTCCAACTGGTAGCAATGTCGCAGCTATTCCGAACGACTCAAGAGCTAAGGCTATGTCATTTTGGGATCGAATTGCTGCCAGAATCAATCTAATTAAGAACATTTTACCAGTTCCTCCTGGAGCATCTAAGAAAGATTTCTCCAACCCTGTTATTGACAGTTTGCATTATTTGATCATAAATGCCTTTTGCTCAAGCGTTAGCTTAGGAATATTTGATTGCACATACAACAAACGATCACCCATGTTGTAATTTTATTCACAACGCAATTCTACATCGAACAAAGCAGCAGCAGATCAATTCGGCGATGGCATTCCCAATTGATTGAGAACTTTGTTCGTGATTTCTAAGCACAAATCTTCAATCATTATTAACATTTCGTTGTAGATTTCTGCTGTGAAATCCATGTTCATATTTGAATTTTCCTTGAGTATTCGATGGAAAATATCTTCAGCCATGTATGATTTATATTTCTCCCATAACATTAAAATGGAATCGTAAAATATTTAGTATAGCATGTGTTACTTTTATGTGCAACAGATGGCGCTGTTTTTCAAAAACAACATGTTTTTACCTGTTACAGGTGTGACAGCTATATAATAGTAGGTATATAAAAACATGCACATATTTGAATGCAATGTTGTGTCAAAATTTCAAAGCAATCAGTGAAGAACTTTCAGAGATTTAAGATTTTGAACAAACAAACATTTACATTTTTATTTATATAAGATATATCGCAAAAAAGTAAAAAATTAAAATAAAATAAAAATGCTTCAATTTCCCCATCTATAAATTGGGGATAATAATTGACCTTACATAACTAAAAAATTGAGTCAAAATACATTAAATATTTAGAACAGTGGATGGCACCTAATTAGTATTCAGCAAATGTCAACTTTATTATTATCATCTCTCCCAATGAAAATCACTGGCAACTCAAAAATACTGACTCCATTGGACAGTGATTTTCAGCAAAATGATGTCACCTCTAGAAAGTGTCTAGGAAATTTACAAGTGTGGGTTGTTTTGTTTTGTTCTCAGCTGTCGCAATGATTGACAGGCATTGTTAGCAGTCAGTGGGTAGGGGCAGGGGTAGGGTTAGTATTAGATACTAGATGTTCTATAATCTATGAGTCAGTGCAATGGTGTTCTATAATACCCTAACGGAACTACATAATTACCTTATGTAGAGTTCTACATACCATTATGTAGAACTGCCTTATGTTCTACATAACTTTATATATTCTCCCAGTCTTCATGTAGATAAAAAATTTGATTATGATTATCTGAATCTGGAACCTATTTTCATTTTACATATACACGCAGAGCATTTTTAACATAGCTTGAATATTACTATAAATCAAGTGAAGCTAAATTTCATGTTGTTTGGAACCTTCCCAAGAATTCTTCACATTTTGTAAAGTTGATGACTAACAACAAATTTGAGTCACCAATATACCTGTATCAGCCAGTATCTTTAACTATTGCGGTCACAGTGGTTCTATGTGTACCTGCAAGATTTTTATTCCATCATTGCGTCTTCTGAGGTATCTAATCCTGAACAATTACATATTGGCATTGATAATGTTTCATTATAAATTACTTCCCTTTTATTTATTCTTTGCATAACTGCTTGGGCATTAGATTGGTTTTTTTAAACTATGGATATCAATATTATCTATGAATTTTGTTTCAAGAAAGCAAAGGAAGCATTATTTTGATTGATTGATTTTAGAGGAAGAGAAGAGAGGTAAAGAAACTGATTTGTTATTTCATTTATTTATGTATTCATTGGTTGATTCTTTTTTTAAAAGATTTTATTTATTAATTTTACAAAGAGAAGAGAGAAGGGTGTGGGGAGTGAAAAGTATCAGCTCATAGTTGTTTCACTTTAATTGTTCATTGATTGCTTGCCTTATGTACCTTGACTGGGCAAGCTTAGGGTTTCGACCTGCTAATCTCAGCATTATAGGTCAATGCTTTATCCACTGCGCCACCACAGGCCAGGCACAGAGAGTTATTTGAAAGAGGATTTGTACCATAAGTGATGAAAGAACCATACTCACAGAGCCCACAATTAAAAGGAAATTCATTAACTTCCAAATTATGCATACAACAAATTCTTTAGTCAAATAGATGTTTCATATGTCAACTATGGTGATACCTAATGTGATAGAATAATGTACTTCCTGCCAAAAATGTTCATGTCCTAATCCCCAGAACCTATGCATATGTTAGATGACATGGCAAAGGGGAATCAATGTTGCAGAAGAAATTCAGGTTACTAATCAGCTGACCTTAAGCTAGGAATTATCCAGGTATGCCAATGTAGTCACTATAGTTCTTAAAAGTCAAAGAGAGAAGCAGAAGAGTAAGAGTCAGGCCCTGGCCGTTTGGCTCAGTGGTAGAACATCGGCCTGGCGTGCAGGAGTCCCAGGTTTGATTCCCGGCCAGGGCACACAGGAGAAGCACCCATCTGCTTCTCCACCCCTCCCCCTCTCCTTCCTCTCTGTCTCTCTCTTCCCCTCCCATAGCCAAGGCTCCATTGGAGCAAAGTTGGCCCCGGGCACTGAGGATGGCTCCATGGCCTCTGCCTCAGGCGCTAGAATGGCTCTGGTTGCAACAAAGCGACACCCCAAATGGGCAGAGCATCGCCCCCTGGTGGGTGTGCCGGGTGGATCCCAGTCAGGCGCATGCAGGAGTCTGTCTGACTGCCTCCCCGTTTCCAACTTCAGAAAAATACAAAAAAAAAAAAAAAGAAGAAGAAGAAGAAGAGTAAGAGTAAGAGTCAGAAGAAGATGTGATTTTGAAAGAAAGGTACAGAGAAACTCAATATGGTGGAAGAAAGCGGCTGTCTCTAGAAGCTGGAAAAGGTGAAGAAACATTCTCCCCTGGAACCTCCAGAAAGGAAAACAACCCTGCTGACACCTGGATTCTAGCCCATTGGGACCTGGGTTTGACCTTGAATTTACACATCTGTAAGATAACAATACATTTGTGTCGTTTAAATCTGTGGTAATTTGTTAAAGCAGCAATAGAGAACCAATAAACCTGAAAATACAAAATATTATTAAACAAATTTTAAAAAATTCAGAACACACACACAGCCTGCAGCTGTGTTTAAATTTCGATGGGTAGATGAAGAGTGTGGGGCTGGTGTTTCAGTGACTCAACACTAGCAAGTTAGACCAGTGAACACAGAGCAGGTACTCTGGGTCTGGGCTTGGATCCACAGCAGACTTGCTGTGTGAAGTTGTTAATATTCTTGTGAATCAGTCATTTCTCTGGGCCTCAACTTTCTTCATTCAGATAACAAATATTTATGGAACACCTGCTACTGACAAGGGTCTGGGCTGGGCTTTATGGTCAAAGAATGTGTCATTGTCCTTGGTCTCAGCTTTCTCAGCCAGATTCTCAGTCACTCCAGGGAAAATAAAGTGGTGACTAGATGTTGTCTGAGTTCTCCTTCTGCTTTAACAGTCTATGAGTCCATGAGTCTAAATTTAATTTAATGCTTACTACCTTTGATGAATGTGTCTGAGGTTGCCTGAAACAGTCACGTGAAGTTAGAGCACTGGAAAAGTTCCTCCAGAATAGTAAAGAAAATCACATTCTCACTTTATTTCAATTCAAATCTGCTAAATTTTTCTTTTTTCCAAACTAAGATTTAAGTATTGTTATTACATTCTATTCCATTTCATTTTAATTCAGTGCCCTCCCCCCACTCTACCTCCACACTCCCTCAAAAAAACCAGTGAGTACTTACTAGCATTCTCTTTGTAGTGATTCTTTTATATTAGTGCTGCTTTGTAACCTTCAGTTTACATGTATAGAAACAATTTTAAACAAGTATATTTCAAGACAAATTTGAAGTTCTTCAAAAGAAGAGAAAGAATCTAAAGGTAGGGGAAAAAACAGTAGGGAGGAGAATGATCTAAGGAATAAAGCAGTTAAGCTAATGTAGCAAAGAGAATGTAATTATGATAGGCAGGTTTAAGAAGAAAAACTGGTCAGGGAACACACAGGAACAGATTGATGTTTCTGTCTCTCTCCCTTCCTCTCACTCTAAAATCAAGAAATAAAAATTTTTTTAAAAGAGAGAACAGTAAAACAAAAGTATATTTTAAGAAAAGAAAGCGAAATGTGGTAGGAAAACAGCCAGGAGGAAAGTGAGACACTTCTTCTTCCCAACAGTAAACATCACTTTGTTTTATTCCTGGCCCACATCCTGCGTACATAGTGACACCCCTGTCACAGTGCCCTTTGCCTACTTTCTGAATTGGGCTCAAGACCAATGAGGACCAGGTTCAATGGGCCTCTGATGCCCCTACAGGTTCTCAAGGCAACTTGCTTTTTTTCTTTTTCTTTTCTTTTCTTTTCTTTTTTTTTTTTTAATGTGACTTAGCAGACCACACTTAACCTTTGTATAGAAACCCGGGTCCAACAATGCGCTAGCGCAACTGCAGGTTTTAACAAGTGTGTAGTTCTGGGAATTACTTTGAGATTATGCTTTGGCATTCCCCATATTAATGAAATGAAAGATATCATCATGATTTATAAAAGACTGGTAGTGTAGTTCACTGTGATTTAGTTAAAATGCATGAACCTTGTCAGAAAGACATGGCTTTGAATTCCTGCTCCATAACTTCCTGGCTGTGTGATCCTGGGAAAATTTATTAATCTCTTGAAGCTGTTTCCTCACATTTTTAAGGGAGATATCAAGATAGATCTTAGAGGCCTGACCTGTGGTGGCAAAGTGGATAGAGTATCGACCTAGAATGCCAGTTTGAAAACCTGGGCTTGCCCAGTCCAGGCACATATGAGAAGCAACTACTATGAGTTGATGCTTCCCACTCCCTTGCCCCTCCTCTCTCTCTCTATCATCTGTAAAAAAAAAAAAAAGATAGACTTTATAGGGCTGCTGTGAGAATTAAATGAGATATTATGGTATTATGGGTATAAAGTGCTTCATTCAGTATCTAGTACCTGGTAGCTCCTCAGGAAGTGATAGCTTTTATTACTTTATTCCAAAGAGAAAAGTATATTGTTAAGAGCTCTATATCTCCTTGTGATACCAGAAGCCAAGAAGATGTAAATAATAATCTTATAATAATAATCTTACATTTTTTATTCTCTCTCTCTTTCTCTCCCCCACTATTCCTCCACGTGAGATGGCTGCAGTTTCTGCTCTGCAGTGAGAAATCCTGCAGGGGGAGCCCATGCTTCTGCAGCTGACAGCTCCCTCCTGAGAAGTGCCGTCCCTGAGGGGACTCGCACTTCATTTTCCAGGAGAACCCTTAGAACTCAAGTACTTTTTTCTCACAGCCCTAGAAATGTGCCAGAGCATTCATACAAACTTTTCACACAACAGATTTCTATGCCTTGGTACCTGCTTTCTCTGATCATAATCCCACTCTGGGGAGGACACAGGTACTGCTCGCTAGGCACTCCTCAGTGCATCTGCGGTACAGTCCACCTGGCAGTATCACCTGTACAGTGCCACCAAAAAGTAACAATTCAAGATCTATCAACTCTGCAATTCCATGAGATTTGATGGTGACAAGCACTGCAGTCCAGGCTTCTAGGAGAGCTAGGATGTCCACTCCTGGTGGTAATTTCTAAGCTAGTTTGAATCACTAAATATACTTGATTGTGTTTAGGTACATTAAGTCCTGCCATGAATGTAAATATAAGAACTGAAGAAAGAAGAGTGGAGCATCTTATCCTTTTTTTTTTTTTTTTTTTTTAGAGAAAGAAAGACAGGCCTGACCTATGGTAGCACAGTGGATAAAGCATCAACCTGGAACCCTAGGTTGCTGGTTCGAAGCCCTTGACTTGCCTGGTCAAGGCACATATGGGAGTTGATGCTTCCTGCTCCCCTCCCCTTCTCTCTCTCTCTCTCTCTCTCTCTCTCTCTCTCTCTCACTCTCTCTCTCTCTCCTCTCTCTATAAAAATGAATAAATAAAATATTTTTAAAAAGTAAAAAAAAAAAGAAAGAGAGACAGGAAGGAAGGAGGGAAAGGAGAGAGAGATAAGAATCATCAACTCATAGTCACTTCACTTAGTGGTTCATTGATTGCTTCTCATATGTGCCTTGATAGGGGGAGGGCGGGGGAGGGTGCTCAGGCCGAGTCGGTGATCCCCTGTTAAAGCCAGCCACCTTGGGCTCAAGCCAGTTACCCATGGGCTCAAGCAAGCAACTTTGGGATAATGTTGATGATCTCACACTCAAGCCACTGACCCCACACTCATGCTGACAAGCACGTGCTCTAGCAGATGACCTCGGGGTTTCCAACCAGGATCCTCAGCATCCCAGGTCAACACTCAATCCACTGCACCACCACCAGTTAGATTTACCTCCTTTTTTTAAAGAAGAGGAAAGAGTCCCCAAGATCTCGCTGTTTGTATCTGTTGGCTCTTTTATACCCAAGTTGGAAGCCAAAATGATTAAATAATAAAGCAATCTAAATCTGGGTAAGGCCCAGGTGACTAAGTTTTAAAGATCTTCTAAGCTTCAAATGAGACAATAGTCATCAATTAAAGTACAAACTATTAGTTATTTGAGATACATATTCGCTTACTGAGAAAAATTAGATCAGGAAATAAAGATGCATGAAATCTTTCTAATTACTCAAATGATATTTAATATATCCAAAATTTTACCTGATGACCAAAATATCAGACAATTCAAAATAAAAGTAAATAAAAC
This sequence comes from Saccopteryx leptura, assembly GCF_036850995.1. Taxonomy (NCBI): domain Eukaryota; kingdom Metazoa; phylum Chordata; class Mammalia; order Chiroptera; family Emballonuridae; genus Saccopteryx; species Saccopteryx leptura. Next base: position 290,721,384 of record NC_089504.1, read on the forward strand.
AAAGAGATGCACTTGTGGCAGGAAGAATGGGCTCCCGTAGAGGTCCACATCTTAATGCCCAGAACCAGCGGTGGGATTCAAATAATTTAACAACCAGTTCTCTACCCTAATTACCATTTTAAGTATAAAAAACAATATGCCAAAAGGTAGTTTATTATTTCATGCATTTAATACTTACATAAGAACAATAAAAGAGGTCACAAAACTAGATTATGTTATGAGTTTTAAAATATTAAATAATACCTGACAAAAAACAATAAAACTGTTATTTAAGATATTTCCATATTGCTTCTTGATTGGCATCCTCACTTGCAATTTGCTTCGCTTTTATCCATGCATCATCGGCTGTGTGATTTATCCTTGACCATCTTTTCCCTGTAGGAGTAGGATCCCATTCCTTTACCTATGGACAGAATGAACATTACTATGGGCACTTAGAATATGCTGTTGCGCAGATGAATGTTAAGAAAGAGTAAGGAATGTACATTTGTGACTTCCACATTGGACAGCTGCCCAGGCCATTTTAACAACCAGCTCACCAAACTCAACAAAAAGTTAGGTATCTGCCTAACCAGGCGGTGGCACAGTGGATAGAGCGTCGGACTGGGATGCGGAAGGACCAAGGTTCGAGACCCCGAGGTCGCCAGCTTCAGCGCGGGCTCATCTGGCTTGAGCAAAAAGCTCACCAGCTTGGACCCAAGGTCACTGGCTCAAGCAAGGGGTTACTCAGTCTGCTGAAGGCCCGCAGTCAAGGCACATATGAGAAAGAATCAATGAACAACTAAGGTGTTGCAACAAAGAACTAATGATTGATGCTTCTCATCTCTCTCCATTCCTATCTGTCTGTCCCTATCTATCCCTCTCTCTGATTCTCTGTCTCTGTAAAAATAAATAAATAAATAAATAAATAAATAAATAAATAAATAAAGTTAGGTATCAGTTCTACCAAACTGGTACAAAACATCTGAATCCCACCACTGCCCAGAACCTATGTGTATATTACCTCACTTAGCAAAATGGACTTTGCCAGATGTGACTGAGTTAGGGATCTTGAAATGAGGAGATTATCCTGGGTTATCTAGGTAGATCCAATGGTATTACAACAGTTCTTAGATATCGAAGAAGGAGGCAGAAAAGTCAAAAGAGAAGGATGACAAAGAGGTTGCAGTGATGTAACCAGTGATGCCCACAGGGGGCCTCAAACCAAGGGATGAGGGCTCCCTCTAGAGGCTAAAGGTAAGGAAACAGACTATCCCCTAATCCTCCAGCCCTGCAGAAACCTCAATTTTAGCTTCATGAGATCCATTTCAAACTTTAGACCTCCAGAAATCTAATACATTTATCTCATTTTAAGCCACCAAGTTTGTGGTCATTTACAGCAGCAATGAGAAACTTATACACACACTATTTTGGCTATTTCAAGTTAATGCGCAGTTTGGGTCAGAACCTATTGATCAAAATTGTCAACAAATTCTGTGATGTTCCTTTTGTGTGTACTCAGTGATACTATAAGGTAATTTCAAAACAAACAAAAAAATAGTTTTAAGAAATAAATGGAAGGCATAGTTGCTGCAATTTAATTAGAAGGATGAAAACTACAAATTTTATGGAACATATAGCTTTAAACAGCTCCACACAGAGACACAAAAGGAAAGTAATAAAAAAGCCACTAGGAGTTTGGCATTATTCCTAAAGCATTTCCTCACAACCTACTATTTCAGAATAAACTAAAGACATTAAGAATATGACATAAACTTTAAATGAAGTTCATTTGGGCTTATGCAAATGAATATATCCATGTAAACACCACCCATTTCAAGAACTGGAATAATACCAGCATCCTTCTAGGTTTCCTTGTGTCCCCTCCTTACCAATCCCTCCCCAAAGGTAATACCACCATCTTGGCTTCTATCATTTTTAATTAGTTTGCCTGAGGTTTTTTGTTTGTTTGTTTTGTTTTGGGGGTGTTTTTTTTTTAAGTGAGAGGAGGGGAGATAGTGAGCCAGACTCCTGCATGTACATCAACTGAGATCTACCTGGCAACCCCTGTCTGGGGCCAGTGTTCAAATCAGCTGAGCCATCCTCAGCACCCAAGGCCAACATTTGAACCAATCGAGCCACTGGCTATGGGAAAGAAAGAGGGAGAGAAGGGGGAGAGGGAGGGAGCGAGAAGCTGATGGTTGCTTTCCTGTGTGCCCTGACCAGGAATTGAATTTAGGATGTACATACACTGGGCCAATGCTCTATCTATGGAGCCAGCCAGCTCCTCTCCCCTCTGGCAACCCTCAGTTGTTCTTTGTACCTTTGATTATTGTAAAGCCAGCAGCCAGGGCCAGGGCCACCATCAAAGCAGCCCAGCCAGTGCAGGTTCGCATTGGATTCGGACAGTCGGTAAAGAAAGAACGGAGCCACAAACTGGTGGGCCATAGTCTTTAATCCTAGCTTGCACCCGGCAGGCAAGTAAAAACACACACTGGGCTCCAAAACCCAATCACATTCAGTGCTCACAAAGCCACTGACTTATCCGAGTTTCCTAGAATCAAAGGTTTCTAGCTCACCAGCCTTATTCTCCTCAGTTCCCCATCTCCTTCCTTATCCCAGATACAAACTCTGTACAAACTGGCATCTCACTCAGCACTCTGCCATCTTGGCTGCTTTTCCTGGCCTCCTCCATGTGGCCTCCTCCCGCTGCTGGCTCTACTCTCTCTCATGCTAACCTCAGGAACCAAGAGCCCAAACTCCCATTCTGCCCCTATTTTATAGTGTAGCTTCACAACCTTTAATCCAATATACAAAATAGGGAAGTCTCTAATACAAAGTCACTTCTCTGAGGCATGATTGGATTGTACCGCCCCACATCAAAAAGGGTGGGAAAGGCTTAATCCCAAAACCAAGCCCCAGGCTACAAGGATTCTGCCTGCCCAGAGAGACACACATTAATATCACCTGGGCAACGGCCTCCCTGTGGGCAGCGCAGTCTTTAACAAAGTGAGCATAATACATTTTATCTGCCCAACAATTATGTTTGTATTTTGTTTGTTCCTGTATTTTGTTATTTAGATTCCACATATCAGTGAAATCACATGGTATTTGTCTTTCTCTGTCGGATATTTCACTTAGCATAATACCCTCTAGGTCCATGCATGTTGTTACAAATGGTAAGATTTTATTCTTTTTATGGCCAAGTAATGTTTCATTGTATATATGTACCATCACTTTTTTATCCAGTTATCTACTTATTGATCGGCTCCTCGCAACTACAAGTTGGTGCCTCTCATTTCTCTTCTTCCCCTCTATCTCTCCCTTCTTGTCTCTCTCTCAAAAAAATCTAATACTCCAGACACAAGAGGAATTTCCTGAGGATAGGGTATCTTTTGTTATTCATAACAAGCCCCTTTCAACTATAGTTTATGCTAATGAAGTGACTCCTGTCAGGGCTTCTAGATAGCTTCAGGATTGGGGAACCAATCATGTGATTAGTGAGTTAGACCTTTCTGTCCACCCCTTGACCTTGGAGGAGAGAGGGGTTAATGATTGAGTTCAATCATCAGTGCCAAATGATTCAATCAATCGTGCCCACATAATGAAACCTCAGTAAAATACTCTGACAAGGTTTGGTGGACTTGATGTGCTGCTTGAAGTGTGGCACATGTGAAGCTCTGTACCAATTCCCCTCCAGCCAGCCACCTACCTGCCCCTTCCTTGCATTCGGCAGTTCCTGTATTATATTCCTTACAAAAGAAGTGTTATGGTTATTATATGCTTTCCTGACTTTTGTGAATTATTGAAGTTGGGGGAAGGGTGCAAGGAGAGAGGCAAGAGAAGCCCTGAATTTATAGTCAGCTGAATGGAAGTAAAAGTAGCCTGGGTACCCCATTTGTAGCTGGCATCTGAAATGAGGGCAGTCTTGTGGGATAGAGCCCTTAATCCATAGGGTCTGCATTAAATGCAGATAGTGTCATAATTGAGTTATAGAAAACCCAGTTGGTGTCAAAGAATTGAAGGATTGCTTGTTGGTTGAAAAAAAACAAAAAAAAAAAAAAAACAGCCACAACCAAGAAGAGACAAAGTCTGATTTGAACCCAAGCATTCTACCAGAATACAAACAGTAATTAAGGTTGGCAGCTCAGACTACATAAAAAGAAAAGAGGACAGATGTCCCCAGATTTAAAGAGAAAGTAAATTATCCAAGAAAGAAGCAAATTTCCAGAAACAAAGAAATTTAACTTGAATGAGGTGGTATTGAGAAAACTAAGAGAAAAAGAAATGATCAATAGATTAAACAAAAATCATCACTACTGTTAATTGTTGTGAAGAGATCAAATAAGATGAGGCTTGACAAATATCTACCTAACTTAGCAGTTCTGAATGTCAACTCAATAGTGTCTGGGGCCTGAATATCAGTTGAAAAATATGGGCTTTTTTATTTTTATTTTTTTTTTATAAATTCAGCTTGGTGGAAAGAGGGGAAATAACAATAGGTAAGTAGGTAAGTGATACAGGAGGGAGGCTTTCTGCTGCCTTTATTGTGGTTATTTCAGATTTAAACAGAAGTAAAATCACTTAATGGTGGTTGCCAGGCCCACAGCTGAGGAGTCTGGTGAAAAAGCAAACTGACAAGTCTTTGCTTTTATTTTTATGACTTCTGTGTTGTTTGAATTTTCTTAGCATGTACAGTTGATATTTTCTCTATCAAAAAAAAAAAAGAGCCAAAAAGAGAAAGAACCTTATTTATTTATTTATTTATTTTTGTGGAGGAGACAGAGAGAGTCAGAGAGAGGGACAGATAAGGACAAACAGACAGGAAGGGAGAGAGATGAGAAGCATCAATTCTTTGTTGAGACTCCTTAGTTGTTGATTGATTGATTTCTCATATGTGCCTTGACGGGGGGGGGGGGGGGGGGGGGCTACAGCAGACCAAGTAACCCCTTGCTCGAGCCAGCGGCCTTGGGTTCAAGCTGGTGAGCTTTGCTCAAACCAGATGAGTCTGCACTCAAGCTGACGACCTCGGGGTCTCGAACCTGGGTCCTCCACATCCCAGACTGACACTCTATCCACTGTGCCACCGCCTGGTCAGGCAAAAACCTTATTTTTAAAAAACAAATAATCTTTTCTTCCCTTCTAGCTGCTTCCCTCTCCTCTCATGGTCAAGTTTCAAAAGAGCAGTCAATCTATTCTGATTTTTTGCAGGTTTGTCCATTTCTCACTCATTCATCCCACCTTTCATGTCTGGCCTCCAACCTCACTTCACCCTAACAAGTCTTGTTACAGTCTCTAATATGTTCTGAATTGTTCAATCAAAGGACATTTTCAGGTCTTACATTTAAGTTCCTGACTGAACTCCTCTACTGGTATGTCCAACTCATTCCAGTCTAAGACAGACTTTTCGTCCCTCTTCCCTCAAATACACTTCTCCTTTTGTCCACTTTGAAGATTACCTTCTACCCACAACCCTATGCAAGCCCAGAAACCTGGATGACACTGTGACTCCTTCTCTCTCTCATGCCCCAGGTCTCATCCATAATTAAATCCCTTCACTGCCACCCACCCCCACAAAGACCTCTCAGGCGTATCCAACTACAATGCCATCATCTTTCTAAAATATAAATCAGATGTTACTCCTCTGCTAACAGTCCTCCTGTGGCTCCCCATTGCCCAAGCACATTAGTATGAGTGGTAATAGCCCTTCAGAATACAGATGGGCCTGCCTGCTTCTCCAAACTCATTTCTCGCTGCATCCCCCTCCTATCAAATGCCTAAATCCTACAGAAACTATTTGTAGTTCCCTGAACTTGCCAAGTGACTCTAAGCTCTTCTTTGGCATGGAGAATCACTCTTGGACACCCCACACTTGCAAATTCGCTGCCCTCTCATTTGCTGGGCCAACCCCTACTTCCCCTCAAGACTTAGATCTCACCTGCTCAGGGATTTAGCAACTCACAAGAACAGTTTCACTGTGAATGTATTGTAACTTCTTTCCCTCAAAGCTGTTAAGGAATTTGGATTAGTGTCTAATCCTAAATGGTTTTATAACAGAAAAGGACTGCCACAACTACAGACGTGGATATTTCTTCAGTCACATGTGGGTGTCTTAAAAATCTGTATTGAACATTTATAAGTATTTATAAATGGTGCTTTTATTACTCATGGCATACCAAAGCAAAAATAACTTTCTTAAATTAGAATTCTGTAAAGAATGCTGTTTATCTGGTTCAGCTGACCCCACATTTATTACTAGAATCTTCATCTAACAGCTTGATTGGCATGAGACAGACAGTTGCTGTGGGTGTCACTAAAGCAGTGGACAAGAAGGCAGCTAGAGCTGGCAAAGTCACTGAGTCTGCCTAAAAAAGATCAGAAGGCTAAATGAATATTATTCCTAATACCTGCCACCCCAGTCTTAATCAGTGGAGGAAGAATGGTCTCAGAACTATTTGTTTCAATTGGCCATTTAAGTTTAATAGTATAAGGCCCTTTAGAAGGAAAGAAAGTTATGTGGACCATTTAGTATATTTGCGTCAGTTTTTTAAAAAATTTTATTTAGAAAATTAAGTTTAACAGGGTGACATTGACCAATAACAGGACATAGGTTTTAGGTAAACATCTCTATAGCACTTGAACTGTTGATTACGTTGTAAACCCATTACCTAAAGTCAATCATTTTTCATCACCATATATTTGTCCCTCTTTACTTCCTTCCCCTTATCCACTTACCCCACCCCCACCCCTGGTAGCCACTTCACTTTTATCTATGTCCATCAGTCTCAGTTTTATATCCCACCTATATATAAAATCATATAGTTCTTAGCTTTTTCTGATGTATTTATTTCACTCACTATAATGTTCTCAAGGTCCATCTATGTTGTTGTAAATGGCAATAGGTCATCATCTCTTATGGCTGAGTAGTATTCCATCATATATATGTACCACATCTTCTTTATCCAATCCTCAATTGAGGGACACTTTAGTTGTTTCCATGTCTTGGCCACTGTGAAAAATGCTGCAATGAACATGGGGAAGTTAGTAGTTTTTAAAATCAGTACTTTCTAATGGAAACAACTTTACCAAAAATTTGTCACCAAATTGAGGCCCACTAAAACAAGTTTAATAAGAAACTGGTATGTTCTTTGAGTCAACACTGTAACTTCCTGTAGTTTTACTTACGTAAAAGACTTAAGAGTTGCCTGTGACCTAATTCTGGTGTTACAGCTGCTGAAACTTTAGAACTTGATGATTTTGTTAACTTTTTTTTTCTGGGTGAGAAGGTTTTTTCACCTTATCCTTTGGGGAGAAATTATCTGATTACATAGTAAAAAGCTGGTAGAGAGGGTCTATTGGTGCAACACTAAATACCGTATTTTTCGCTCCATAAGAAGTACCTGACCATAAGACACACCTAGGGTTTTAAGGAGAAAAATAAGAAAAAAAATATTTTGAACAAATGGTGTGTTAAAATATTTAATAAAATACCGTATTTTTCACTGTATAAAATACACAGGCATTTTCGCCTCCACTTTTTTTTGGGGGGGGAGGGAAAGTGCGTCTTATGGAGCAAAAAATACGGTAAGTTAGGACAGATAAGCGAAGAGTAACTTTATGAGTAAGCTAGTTTACAAAAACCAATTCCATTATATTAAAGTCCTAGTGTTGCATATAAAATTTTGTGTAGTTACATCAATACAGAGTAAATTTGTTATGTCAAATTTTAGTTTTTCAGGTTTACTGAATGTGATTTTACTCCTAAAATAAGTATTAAATTGTATTGAGCACTGTCTTGCTGCAGTACAGTATCTAGATTCTAGGAAAAATAAATTATACTAGAAGTTGAAAAAATAAAATTCCACCCAAACTCTTCCAGAAATTGAACAGAAGGAAATACTTCCCAACTAATTCTGTGAGGTCAGCATTATCCTATTATCACAACCAGGAAAAGATATTACAAGAAAAGTATACCCCTCATGGTTTATCCCAGGAAAGCAAGGTCAGTTCCACTTTAAAAAATAAATCACATTCCACATAAAAGTGAAATCATATGGTGTCTTTCTCTGTCTGACTTATTTCACTTAGCATAATACCCTCTAGGTTTATTCATGTTGTCAGAAATGGCAAGATTTTCTTTTTCTTTATGTCTGAGTAATATTCCATTGTATATGTGCACAATTGTGATTATACTCAATATTGTCGTAACTATAGTGCCAGATGGATACTAGACTTTGTGGTGGGCACTTCATAAGGCAAGGCATATAAATGTCTAATTACTGTGATGTACACCTGAAACAAATATACTATTGTCTGTGAACTATTAAAAAAAAACTAAAATTTTGCCTGACCCGGTGGTGGCACAGAGGATAGAGTGTTGGCCTGGGATGCTGAGGACCGAGGTTCGAAGGTTACTGGCTTGAGCACAATCTCATCCAGCTTGAGCATGGGCTCAGCAGCTTGAGTGTGGGGTCACTGGCTTGGCTAAAGCCCCCCAGGTCAAGGCACATATGAGAAAATAATCAATAAACAACTAAGGTGCCACAACTATGAGTTCATGCTTCTTATCTCTCTCCCTTCCTGTATATCCCCCACCCCCACCCTCTAAGAAAAAAAACCTACAGAAATCAAGATACTATCAAGAAAGATAACTAGATCAATGGTACAGTATAAAGAGTCCAGAAATAAATGCATACTTATATGGATTACCAGGTTTTGATCCAGGTGCAGACAACTGGATTGAGAAAGAAGAATCTTTGAAACAGTATTGCAATTACTGCAAGTTAATTTCATAGATAGTAATTGCAAGAAGAAGAAGAAGAAGAAGAAGAAGAAGAAGAAGGAGGAGGAGGAGGAGGAGGAGGAGGAGGAGGAGGAGGAAGAAGAAGAAGAAGAAGAAGAAGAAGAAGAAGAAGAAGAAGAAGAAGAAGAAGAAGAAGAAGAAACAGGGCTCTCTGTGAAAGGTGAAAACTGTGGGCCAAACCAAAAACACAAGGCTAGTGTGTTCCAAAAGAAAAGTTTATTTTAAAAGTGCCTAGATGCAAGTAGGCTGAGACCAGCAACAGATGTCACCCTGAGCTGCAGGAGTGATGTTAGATATAGGAATTGCTGAAGGCATTTGCTGGTATGGAGTTGCCTGCACCTGCTCAAATTAGCATATCTTGGTTTGTTGCCTTTGGTCACAGACTGTCTCCCTTTCTGAACTCTCAGGTCCCTCATGATGGCCTTGTCCAAAGGACATTTCTCAGAACCTTCTCAAGGTGAGGGGAGTTGTTTAAGAGGAGAGGGAGGTTGGGCAAGGGAGATGCTTAATGAAAAAAATTGCCTTTCCGCAGGAGGCGACCCAGAGAGACACCCTGTGTGCTGGTGGGGCAAAGCCCGCAAAGGCACGGAGTCCCCCATGCCCACAGGGCAGCCCCAAGGGGCAGCCTGAGATACAACCCACGAGCCATGAGCCCACGAGCCCGTGAGCCCACGACGAGCCTGTGCACCAGGCAGTGTTGGTGCCCAAGTGCCTCAGAAGGCTGCAGCAGTGGGAGACCAGCAGAAAGAACACACCTCGGGAATAGAGAGGCCACACACACTGGCCAAGAGTAGATAAAAGCCAGCCTAGGAGTACACCTGATATTTACAACGGCATCAGAGCCCAGCAGAGGCACCCACAAATTCTGGATCGTGTGTAGCTCCAAAAAGGTTGCTAAGGGCCAGTCATATGCATGGACCCCCCTAGTCTCCACCAGGTTCCAGCCAGGGAGGTCTAGGGCTGGAACACTCAGTGGCCAGAAACGGAGAGCATCAGCTCAGGACCTAACAACCCTAGTTAGAATGGTATCTTAAGGAAAGGCTCCACACACCTGACCCAGCTAAGACATAAAAAACGCTGACAGAAATAGCAAAAAGAGCCATACAGCAGACAAGTAGCCTAGAGCAGATTACAAATAACAGCTGAGGCCAACCCAAGATCTAGAAACAACACAACTGAAAGCTGGAGGCAGACAACACCAACCCTATACTCAGCTAGTTACAAAAACAACACATCCAAAGGATCAGTCTATACAGAGACAAAATAGGAAGACAGAGAAATGCAAAATCCCTAGAAAAAGAACTGAATGAAATGGAAATAGCCAAGATATTGGATGTAGAGTTTAGAATAATGATTTTTAGGATGCTTAAGGATTTTAGATGGACAATAATGAGCACCTAAAAAAAGAGATAGTAAGCACCAAAAAGGACATTGAAATCATAAAAAAGAATCAGACAGAAATGACAAACACAATATCAGAAATTAAGACTACACTAGAAGAAATTAAAAGCAGGCTGGATGAAGCAGAGGACTGAATCAGCAATTTAGAGGAAAAGATAAGCAAAAGCACAGAAGCAGAACAGCAAAAAGAAAAGAGGATCAAAAAGTCTGAGGAAACTATAAGAGAGCTCTGTGACAACATGAAGAGAAACAACATCCGTATCATAGGGTTTCCTGAAAAAGAAGAGAAAGAACAAGGGATAGAGAACCTGATTGAAGAAATCAGTTGAAAACTTCCCTAAACTGATGCAGGAAAAAGCCATACAAGTTCAAGAAGCACAGAGAATCCTAGTAAAGAGGAACCCAAAGAGACCTACATCAAGACACATCATAATTAAAATACCAAAGCTAAGAGATAAAGAAAGACTACTAAAAGCTGCAAGAGAAAAGCAGTCAATCATCTACAAAGGAGCCCCTATAAGGATGACATCCAATTTTTCAATAGAAACACTTGAGACCAGAAGGGAATGGTGAAAAATATTCAAAGTAATACAGAACAAGAGCCTACAACCAAGACTACTTTATCTAGCAAGGCTATTGTTTAAAATCGAAGGAGAAATAAAAAGCTTCCCAGACAAAAAAAACTCGAGTAATTCATTACAACTAAACCAATGCTGCAAGAAATATTAAGGGGTCTATTGTAAACAGAACAAAGGGGAAAATATCTAGTAAAAGAGGAATGTAGATTTAAAGGAAAAAATGGCAATAAACAACTACATATCAATAATAACCTTAAATATAAATGGAGTCAATGCTCCAATCAAAAGACATAGGGTAGCTGCATGAATAAGAAAACAGGACCCATACATATGCTGTCTACAAGAGACACATCTCAAAACAAAAGGTACATATAGACTGAAAGTAAAGCGATGGAAAAAAATATTTCATGCAAATGGAAATGAAAATAAAAGCTGGGGTAGCAAAACTTATATCTTACAAAATAGACTTTAAAACAAAGTCTATAGTAAGAAATAAAAAGGTCACTATATAATGATAAAGAAAGCAATCCAACAGGAATATATAACCATTATAAATATCTATGCACCTAATATAGGAGCACCTAAATATATATAGCAGATTTTGATGGACATAAAGGGCGAGATCAACAGCAATATTATAATAGTAGGGAATTTTAATACCCCACTAACATCACTGGATAGATCCTCAAGAATGAAAATTAACAAAGAAACAGCAGACTTAAAAAACATACGAGATCAACTGGATTTAATAGATATCTTCAGTACCTTTAACCCTAAAGCAGCAGAATATACATTCTTTTCAAGTGCTCATGGTATATTCTCTAGGATAGACTACATGTTAGGGCACAAAATGAGTCTCAATAAATTTAAGTAGATTGAAATCATATCAAGCATCTTCTCTGATCACAATGGCATGAAACTAGAACTCAACTAAAATAAAAAAAACTGAAAAACACTCAAACACTTAGAAACTAAATAGCATGTTATTAAATAACAAATGGGTTAACAAGATCAAGAAAGAAATCAAAAATTTCCTTGAAACAAATTCATTTGTATGAACATACAACAACTCAGGACACAGCAAAAGCAGTCCTGAGAGGGAGGTTCATAGCATTACAGGCATACCTTAAGAAGGAAGAAAAACCTCAAATAAACAACTTAACCCTGCATCTAAAAGAACTAGAAAAAGAATAGCAAGGAAAGCCCAGGGGAAGTAGAAGGAAGTAAATAATAAAGATCAGAGCAAAAATAAATGACATAGGCTAAAAAAAAGACAATACAGAGGATCAGTGAAACCAAGATCTGGTTCTTTGAAAAGGTAAACAAGACTGATGGACCTGAAACCATACTCACCAAGAAAAAAAGAGAGAGGACTCAAATAAATAAAATTAGAAATGAGAGTGGAGAAGTAACAACTGACACAGCATAAATACAAAGGATTGTAAAAAAAAAATACTATGAAGAACTGAATGTCAAAAAATTAGACAACCTAGATGAAACGGACAAATTCCTTGAAACATATTATCTTTCAAAAATCAATCTGGAAAAATAAAAAAACCTAAACAGATCGATTACAACAAATGAGATGGAAACAGTTATCAAAAAACTCCCAATAAAAAAACAAAACTCCCAATAAACAAAAGCCCTGGGCCAGATGGCTTCACAGGTGAATTCTACCAAATATTCAAAGAAGAAATAATTCCTATCCTTCTCAAGCTATTTCAAAAAATTCAAGAGGAAGGAAGACTTCCAAGCTCATTTTATGAGGCGAGCATAATTCTGATTCCAAAACCAGGCAAAAACAATACAAAGAAAGAAAACTATAGGCCAATATCCCTGATAAATTTAGATGCTAAAATTCTCAACAAAATATTAGCAAACCAGATCCAGCAATACATGAAAAAAAATCATACATCATGATCAAGTGGGATTTATTCTGGGGAGGCAAAGCTGGTACAATATTCGCAAATCAATCAATGTGATTCATCACATAAACAAAAGAAAAAATATCACATGATAATATCAATAGATGCAGAAAAAGCATTTGATAAAATCTAGCACTCGTTTATGATCAAACTCAGCAAAGTGGGAATACAGGGAACATACCTCAACATGATAAAGGCCATCTATGACAAACCCACAGCCAACATCACACTCAATGGGCAAAAATTAAAAGCAATGTTCTTAAGATCAGGAACAAGGCAGGGGTGCCCCCTTTCACCACTCTTATTCAACATAGTTCTGGAAGTTATAGCCACAGCAATCAGACAAGAAGAAAAAATAAAAGGCATCCAAATTGAAAAAGAAGAAGTAAAACTATCATTATTTGCTGATGATATTATACTGTACATAGAAAACCCTAAAGTCTCAGTCAAAAAACTACTGGACCTGATAAATAAATTCAGCAAGGTGGCAGGATATAAAATTAATTTTCAGAAATCAGAGACATTTTTATACACCAACAATAAACTGTCTAAAAGAGAAATTAAGAAAACAATCCCCTTCACTATTACAACAACAACCAAAAAAGTACCTGGGCCCTGGCCGGTTGGCTCAGCAGTAGAGCGTCGGCCTGGCGTGCAGGGGACCCGGGGTTCAATTCCCGGCCAGGGCACATAGGAGAAGCGCCCATTTGCTTCTCCACGCCCCCCCCTCCTTCCTCTCTGTCTCTCTCTTCCCCTCCCGCAGCCAAGGCTCCATTGGAGCAAAGATGGCCCGGGCGCTGGGGATGGCTCCTTGGCCTCTGCCCCAGGCGCTAGAGTGGCTCTGGTTGTGGCAGAGTGACGCCCCAGAGGGGCAGAGCATCGCCCCCTGGTGGGCAGAGCGTCGCCCCTGGTGGGCGTGCTGGGTGGATCCCGGTTGGGCACATGCGGGAGTCTGTCTGACTGTCTCTCCCCGTTTCCAGCTTCAGAAAAATACAAAAAAAAAAAAAAAAAAGGACCTAGTACTAAATTTAACCAAGGAGGTTAAAGACATGTACTCAGAAAATTATAAAACATTGATAAAAGAAATCAAGGAAGATACAAACAAGTGAAAGCATATACTGTGTTCATGGATAGGAAGAATAAACATCATTAAAATGTCTATATTACCCAAAGTAATTTATAAATTCAGTGCAATTCCTATTAAAATAGCAATGACATACTTCAAAGATATAGAACAAATATTCCAAAAATTTATATGGAATCAAAAAAGAACATGAATAGCCTCAGCAATCTTGAAAAAAATAAATAAAATGGGTGGTATCACACTTCCTGATGTCGTTATGCTACAAGGCCATTGTATTCAAAACGGTTTGGTACTGCCATAAGAACAGGCATATAGCTCAATGGAACAAAATAGACAACCCAGAAATAAACCCACACCTTTATGGACAATTGATATTTGACAAAGTTGGTAAGAGCATACAATAGAGTAATGACAGTCTCTTTAACAAATGGTGTTGGAAAATTGGACAGCTACCTACCAAAAAATGAAACTAGACCACCAAGTTACACCATTCACAAAAATAAACTCAAAATGGATAAAAGACTTAAATGTAAGTCATGAAACCATAAGCATCTTAGAAGAAACATAGGCAGTAAGCTCTCCAACATCTCTCGCAGCAATATATTTCATTTATGTCCACGGGCAAGTGAAATAAAGGACAGCATGAACAAGTGGGACTATATCAAACTAAAAAGCTAAAGACAATATGAACAAAATAAAAAGACAAACCACACAATGGGAGAACATATTCAACAATACCCCTGATAAGGGCGATAACCAAAATTTACGAAGAACTTGTAAAACTCAACACCAGGAAGATAAACAATCCAATCCAAAAAATGGGCAGAAGAAATGAATAGACACTTCTCCAAAGAGGACATACAGATGGCCAATAGGCAGATGAAAAAATGTTCAATATCACTAATCATTAGTGAAGTGCAAATTAAAACCACAATGAGATACTACCTAACACCAGTTGGAATGGCGCTCGTTAACAAAACAACATATAATAAGTGCTGACGAGGATGTGGAGAAAAGGGAACCCTTCTGCACTACTGGTGGGAATGCAGACTGGTGCAGCCGCTGTGGAAAACAGTATGGAGATTTCTTAAAAAATTAAATATGGAACTGCCTTTTGACCCAGTCATCCCACTTTTAGGAATATATTCTAAGAACACCAAATCACTGATTCAAAAGAAGAAATGGCCCTGGCCAGTTGGCTCAGTGGTAGAGCGTCGGCCTGGTGTGCAGAAGTCCCGGGTTCAATTCCCGGCCAGGGCACACAGGAGAGGCGCCCATCTGCTTCTCCGCCCCTCCCCCTCTCCTTTCTCTCTGTCTCTTTCTTCCCCTCTCGCAGCCGGGGCTCCATTGGAGCGGGGATGGCCCGGGCGCTGGGGATGGCTCTGTGGCCTCTGCCTCAGGCGCTGGAGTGGCTCTGGTCGCTGCATAGCGATGCCCAGGATGGGCAGAGCATTGCCCCCTAGTGGGCAGAGTGTCGCCCCCTGGTGGGCGTGCCGGGTGGTTCCCGGTCAGATCCCGGTCTGGCGCATGCGGGAGTCTGTCTGGCTGTCTCTCCCCGTTTCCAGCTTCAGAGAAGTACAGGGGGGAAAAAAAATTTAAAAAAAAAAAAGAAGAAGAAATGCACTCCCATGTTTATGGCAGCGTTGTTTACAATAGCCAAGTTCTGGAAACAGTCCAAGTGTCTGTCAGTGGATGAGTGGATTAAAAAGCAGTGGTACATATATACAATGGAATACTATGGGGCCATGAAAAAGAAGAAAATCTTATCTTTTGTGACAGCATGGATGGACCTGGAAACTATTATGTTAAGTGAAATAAGCCAGGCAGAGAAAGAAAAATATCATATGACCTCACTCATTTGAGGAATCCAATGAACAATGTGAACTGAGGAACAGAGTAGAGGCAGAGCCGGGATCAAAGGGACCAGAGGGAAAGAGGACAGAGGGAAAGTGGATGAGAAGATAGGATTAGAGATGAGAAAGAGATTGGTGAAATTATATATACATAACACAACGTTGTAGAGAGCAGAAAAGCAAATCCTGGAAGGGAGAGGGTGTGGGGGGGAGGGGGGCAAGGGGAAGGTTGAAGGGAACACAGTGGTGGGGGATATGTATTCAGTGGGACACTGAAATCTATGTAAACACAATAAATTAAAATCAATAAAGTATACAATTAAAAAAAAAGTTGCCCTGTGGGAAATTGGGTGAGGGGAATTTGAGTTTCAAAGGGACCTTGAATTTAAAGGAGCCCTGAACCTAAACTTAACACAAGCCCAAGGCCAAGTTTATTTATCTCTGACAAATCTCTCAAAAACAATCCGTCCAGTCCCACCCTTTACTATATGGTTACACAGTTGTGTCTGTGAGAAAATATTGTGTAACGATGTGTTGGGGTTAAGCAATTCTAGTAGCCCATTATTCTAGTAATTCCTAGAGTCTTAAAACTTAATCTCAGGATGGACATGGATTGTAGTATATTGGTCGTTTAGTAGAAAGGATAGAGAAGAAGGCCCTTATTTGTAGTATCTGAGTGAATACTCCCATCCAGTACATTTCAAATTACCATTGTGTTATGACTGAATGTGGATATTGGAAGAAATGTTTCTAGTATTACCACCATACAAACATGATAGAGATAAATAACCTCAAAAGCTCAGATAATAGCAAAACAATTAGGAATACAATTTTAGTATCTAATACCTTCATTTTTAATATAACTTATTTACTTGTAAGTTCACATAATTTACATTTTAATAATGACAGTGTTTAAGAATTGGCTAACCGCATTTTTGAAATTTTATTTTCTAAAACAGGGAACACTTCACAAACATGTCATCCTTGCACAAGGGCCAAGCTAATCTGCTGTGTCCTTCCTATTCTAATATATGCACCGCCAAGCAAGCACCAAATTCTTTAAATTTTAACGACCTGCTCCCAACGAGCCTGTACAAGCTAGCTGCTGGGGACACGTTCTTTGTAAGGGAAGCAGTATAAGGCAACTCCAGGTAACTTCTAAATTCGTGATTCCTACTGAAGGAGAGGGTCCTGGGAATAGTAAAACTCTATGTACACTCTCTTTAGTTCTCACAACAAACAGATGAAACAGACCAGGTGCAGTTGAAGAGTCTGTACATGGCACTAAGGAGTGGAGGGGGAGTTTGAGCTCAGGTCTGTCTCCAAAGACAAAGGTAACACATCTTTTAAATGGTCCTATGATTCCTATCTGAAAAAGCCTGGCTTATGGATTTATAGCTTTGCTGAAAGTTTTAAGGGTGTGAGAAGGGTGGGGCGTGGAGTAGACACGGGAGCATTTTAAGCGCATAAATACCCTTTGCACCCAGAAAACGCTCTGTAAGGCAATACCAACCCCATCCCAGGGTCTTGTCCACGGCCTACAAGGAAAGACCTTTTTTCTACAATTCCCTTGGGCGCTCCTACCGCCCCAGGGCGTTAATTCTCCTGCGCGAGGGACAACTCAGAAGCAAAATATCACGGAGTTCGGCAGGCGCGCGGGGCGGGAGGACACAGCGCGCAGGCGCGGGAGGACACAGCGCGCAGGCGCGGGGCCAGGGGCGGTGTATAGCCACCCGGCCGGGCAGGCTCTCTCCGCCTCACAACGGTTTAGGTCTCGTTAGACTTCACGCCCCTTTCGGCGCACCGCCCCTCGCGACCGGCTCCGCCCTCCTCCCTGTGGATTTAAAGGAAGAGCGTGCTTCTAGTGAGTGAGTTGGCGGTGTCAGGTCCTGGCCACGTTCTCGAGCGATGCTGAGGAGCTGCGCCGCGCGTCTCAACTCGCTCCGGGGCCTGCGCGGCCTGAGGGGAGGATTCGCGGGGGTGAGTTCCGGGGGCGGAGAGGCGGGAATGGCCGGGACTGTCTGTCAGGAGCACCCCTGCGCTAACGAATAGGTTCAGCTGTTCTTCCATTAGCTCAACCAACTCAGAATAAGCTCCGAAAAGGTCATAGGATCTTTCAGCCCTGAGATGGGAACCTTGAGAGACTGTAGGAAGGTGGTTCCGGTTTGAAAGCGTGCGGGATATTTGGTCAGAAAATGCGGGACTACCACTACTACTGATCATAATAAAGAAAGATTATTCAAACAAGGTCACACAGAAATCAAGTGGTAGGGTTTAATCCTAATTTTCTGTGCTTGTTGGGTAATTATATCCTCTCTAAACCAGGTTCCTCATCTTTCAAGGTTATTATAAGATTTAAAGCAGATTATGCAAATAAAGTGTTTAACACAGTGCCCGGCGTTAGTAATAAGTATTGTCTTATGTCACCATTCTTATATCACTGTTTTGTTTCATTGATGTACACAGTTAATACTAATTAGTTCGGAAGAAAGAAGTGAAATTGCAAAATTAAAAAATATATACTATGTGCTATCAATATAATGAAGTACTAAGGGACATAGAATAGGAGCAGAGAATAGAAAACAGTTGTGTGTTGAACAAGAACCAGAAGCTAGTGCAGCTTTCTTTTAAAGAATAGCAAAGTGTAGATTGTTTGTTAATCCTGTGTCATTTGTACTTTGGAAAAGGAAATGTCCCTTACAGATTTGACAAGAACAAAGATAAAGTCGTTTCCCTATTATATGTTGGTGCCTTTTAATCTGTTGCGAATATTTAACAGTATTGAATTTTTATAGGCTAAGTCATACTTCCTGATTTTCAGTAAATTACTCTTAAAAGGAGACACTTTTTTTTTAAGTCAGAACTTTACTTAACAAGTCCCACTTATAGAATTATTTAATTGAAAGAGCAATAAGAACTTTTCCTCTACTTAGGACAACAAAAGTTCATGATTATCCCTAACATTTATCCCTTGTATGCTCTGAATTTACAAGTGCCTTTGCTTCAAGTATCTCTTAGTTCTCAGCTCCGTGAACTGAAACTTTTATTATTTTTATTTCTCACATCTAGGGTCCTAAATTCAACATGCCGCAAACTAAATAATTCAGCTTTTCTCTTTGCATCCTAACACACACAGGAACACTAACAAAACCTCTTTCTTTTCTATCCACTACAGTCTTTAAAGTCACAACTCACCCAAGACTTCTTTCTTCTCCCCATCTCTCCATATCCCTTGATGCCTAAAATATCTCTTAAATATTTTCTTTCATTCTTCTCTACATAGTTCAGCTTCTAACCATTCTCTCACCTGGACCTTTGCAACAGTCTTTTACTAGTTCCCATACCATTGCTTCTCTCCTTACAATTCATCTGTTACACCACAATCAATTTGGGAACTTTATTCACTGGCCAGTGGACTGCCCGCCGTGCCTCCCCCAACAGACAGCGATGAGCTCAGGGGGTGTGGGGAAGAAGGGTATTTATAGGCGAAACCCATAAGGTTACAATTTTTTAGCACATTTGTACAATATCTTTGCAAAAGCACACAAACACACACTGTTCTAAGATAATAAACCACCTTCCTGCAATATCTGCAGGGAGGGCTGATGCACAAGGAACTTATCCTGCCTTTGCTAGCAAGATTAGATTTGTTGAGGCTCATGAGAATTTTCTACTTTAGCTGTAGCTATAAGCTAAATTGGGTCAGGGGTCCTCCCCAGCATGTGCTGGCACACCAGTACATTCCCCACTGGTTTTACCAGGGAATCAAATCATTGTTCCCTTATTGGTGTGAAGGGGCTGATAGTGTGCCCTTAATACTAGAAGCTTTACGGCTTGAATTCTCTCTGCCTTGTGGTTTTCTTCTCTGTACTAACCTCCTACAACCTGTACAAACCCTCTGTAACTTACATAAACTCTCAACTTTTATGAACTTTCTTAACTATTTAGAAATAACTGGCTTTTATAATAACTTACTTCCTTTTTCGTTCAAAAGTATTTCTATACCTCGTAGCTTCCCTTCTAGTAAAGGGATTTATAGTAGTACATGTATTAACCCTTCAGACAACTTGTTCTGGCTTTCCTTTGATCTTAGTTTCCCTCCCTTCTTAAAGTCCAATTAAAAGGAGGTCCTTAGTGAATTTCTTCAGGTATTAGCCATGTGTAGACCAGCCAGCTTCTGGTTTGTGGCTGGAGCAAGGCATGCTGTTCTTCACAGAGTCAACTTCAAAGGGCTGGCGGGGTCAGTCTCCGCTGTCAACGAGGGTGTCTCTGCTGGGACTGCAGCCTTCAACCGTCTGTGGTGGACCCATCCACGTGGAAGTCAGTCCTTGGGTGGTGTACTTCTTTACTTAGACTGAGTCTACAGGCTGGAAGGAATGTACTAGATCTCCTGGCAGTGCTGGGGGCGCCTCTCACACAGTCTTTTGGCTAGCCTACTGAGTAGTTTGTAGACCCTGTAAATACTTAAGGAAGGAGTGGTTGCTTAACTTAGCTTTTATTTCTTCTCTGAGTTTCGGTAGGAAGGGAGGGGGTCTCCTAAACATGATCTCAAAAGGAGTGAATTCTTCCCTGTAGGGGATGCCTCATCCTACGGAGGGCTACTTTTCACCTGTTTCAGAACAAATTTGGTTAAAGTTTCCTTTAAGACCCAATTCATACATTCTACTTGCCTTGTACTTTGGGGCCTGTAGGCACAATGCAATTTCATAACAACTGTTACTGCAGTTTTATTTCTAGTAGGAAAGGCTTCTGCCTACCTGTTAACTACTTTTTTTTTTTTTTTTTACAGAGATAGAGAGTCAGAGAAAGAGATGATAGGGACAGACAGATAGGAATGGAGAGAGATGAGAAGCATCAATCATTAGTTTTTTGTTGCAAAACCTTAGTTGTTCATTGATTGCTTTCTCATATGTGCCTTCACTGGGGCTACAGCAGACCTAGTAACCCCTTGCTCGGGCCAGCAACCTTGGGTCCAAGCTGGTGAGCCTTACTCAAACCAGATGAGCCCGCACTCAAGCTGGCGACCTCGGGGTCTCGAACCTGGGTCCTCCGCATCCCAGTCCGACGCTCTATCCACTGGGCCACCGCCTGGTCAGGCCTGTTAACTACTTTAGTAAAATTTATTTCTAAATGTTTACTTGGGAAAGTTCTTGTCTCTCTGTTTCTCTTTATAATCTCTCTACTTTGCTTAGTATTTATTTGGGCACAGACTAAACACTCGGACATTATGCCTTCTTTATTAGATTCTAAGTCTGACTTTTCTAATTGGCTGCAAAAAACCTTTGGCAACCTGGGTTCTAGTAAAGTTACTAAAATTTCCTAAAACCCCACTGGTTTTAGGGCTACTTTATTGGTAGTATCATCAGCTGCTTGCTTTTCTAGAGTTTCTATGGAGCTCTCCCTCTTTTGGTGCCCTGAACAGTGGATGAAGGCCACTTTTTCAGGTGAGCAGTCTCCTGCATTCTCCAGGGTGAGGGTTTGAGCCTCACCTTTGTTAGTTCTTAAGCCTTCTCCTGATGGCCCCTCTTCAACTGTGCCTGTCTTAGGTTGTTCCTGCCTTCAGGAATCTTACCCGTCTTTGGCTAACCAGCCATCTTAGGGGCCAAACACAGTTAGTTATAGTTATGTGAGTGAGGGAGGAGCAATGTCCCTTCTGAATACTTAGTTTTAGCAGCTGATGATTCTACTTTTTAAAAACTTATAATACATTTCCTTTCTAATTTCTAGAGCTGAATGCTATATAAAGGCTAAATTGACTGCCTTAGTATCTTCTGGTGCCTCTTAAGTCTAGGGATATATAGACTCTGTAAGCTTTCTATAGTCTAAGAAAGCTGAGGAGGTCTTCTAAGGATCCTGAATAACTTCTGACACCTTAGACAAACTTATGGTTCTTTTTCTTAGTATCTTCTCTGATCGTGGCTAACAGAAACTGGTAGAAAGTGTCTAAAAATTTCCTCACTTGCTTGAGTGATAGGGTCCCACTTAGGCTCGGCAATTAGAAACATTTTCTCGAGGTGGTCTCACTTGTCTTAAGTGGGGCAGTGTATTTGCAGTACAGACTCCTAACAGTCCTGTTAAGGTTTGAGGCTTCCTCAGGAAAAGGGGATTCTGAGCTGTCTAATTCTATAGGTTACTTGGAAAAAAGGATTTAAACTAAAGTGTGTCTGTAAAGTCATGGTGCACTTTTGACCAGTCACAGGAAAGCAACAAAAGACGATAGAAATGTGAAATCTGCACCAAATAAAAGGAAAACTCTCCGAGTTTCTGTAGGATGATGTGGCAACATGTGCAGATGATGACATAACACCATGTATACAGCAGAGCAGCCCAAGGCCATGCCAGTTGAGATGTGTATGGTACAGAGGAAAGTTCAGTGTGTTCTGTGGCTCACTAAATTCAAATTCGTGACCAAAGTGCGACGTGAATATCGGCACATTTATAACAAAGCGCCACCACATAGAAATAACATTACTCGGTGGGATAAGCAGTTGAAGGAAACTGGCAGTTTGGTGGAGAAACACCGTTCTGGTAGGCCATCAGTCAGTGACGAGTCTGTAGAGGCTATACGGGAT
This sequence comes from Saccopteryx leptura, assembly GCF_036850995.1. Lineage (NCBI taxonomy): Eukaryota > Metazoa > Chordata > Mammalia > Chiroptera > Emballonuridae > Saccopteryx > Saccopteryx leptura. The sequence continues at coordinate 290,743,579 of NC_089504.1, forward strand.
AGCTACCTAAGGAGCCCTAAAAAATCTGTGCATGAGCCCACATTGAACTGCACTGAATAGGTATGAAACTGGGAGAGTTTTCCTTTTATTTGGTGCAGATTTCACATTTCTATTGTCTTTTGTTGCTTTCCTGTGACTGGGTCAAAAGTGCACCATGACTTTACGGACACACTGTATTTCCTATTTTCTCCTTCCTTGATTATCAGCTGTAATTGAACTATAGTTCTTATGCTACCTTAAATCAGCACCTTGCCCTTTAACTCAGTCAGAACCATGAGGGCTCTAATGTATGACATTTCCATAGGAAATATTAAGTAAAACCCAAGCAGTTTCTCCTCTGCAATTATCTCAATGTACCTATTTACTTAGCTGATTAACAATTGTAGTTTGACAGAGTGGTAAATCAGGTGGAGGTTGAGAATCATGTCTCTAAAGTTCTCTTTTCTACTTACTATGTTGAGAATTCTTCTGTTAAACCAATCAATAGTAATATTTGTCACTCTGGGTTTGGTGACCTAACATTGAACAATTAACAATTACTGAATTGAGAAAGACAAGATGGTGCTGGAGTAGGCGGACGTACCAACATCCACCTCCCAGAACCAAAGTGGATTACAAACTAATCTTAAGAACTATCATCTGGAAAAACCAACTTTGGACTAAACTAAGAGGACTCTTCAACCAAGGAACACTGAAGAAGCCACACCGAGTCTGGTAGGAAAAGTGGAAACGCGGAGAGGGCTGCCCAGCTCCCCGGAGCGAACAGCAGCCGGGTGAGACTGCTGTGGTGGGAAGTGAGTTTAGCAGAGAGGGGAGGGTCCTGAATCCCAGGAACAAAGCCCCAGCCTACAGCCCCAGAGCCTAGAAGAGGTGTATGGACAGTATTTAGCTGGAAACAAGTCAGGATACTGTTTGTGAGAAAGAGACTGATTTCTCAGACCCAGGATTCTTAAAGGGACCACAGAACACCCCTCTCACAACCACTCACCCAGGGGACGGGGAGAGAGGAGAGTACCAGAGTAGCAGGAAGAGAGTATAATCTAGGAGGCACAGGGAGAAACATTTTGGGAGACAGCCACCCTAACCCCTGGGATGAGTCAATCCCCAAATCTGAAGTGAATATTTCCCCTAGAAACAGCAATACCAGCAAAGGGAAGCAGGACGCCAGCCAAACAAGCTCTCCCACGGCACTCAGAGCAGAGTCGCTTAGAAGGAGGGAGCCTACAGTAGTGAGTGTTAGGGTCTGAGCTGCAGTGCCTGCACCCCACATGGCTGAGGGCTCTCCGGAGGGAGGGCGGCGGCAGGACGCAGAAGCGCAGTTCTGTCGGCAAGGGCGGAAGTCGGCTGGCCACCACTGGGCCCAGGTGTGAGCTCAGTCTTGCCCAGCGGGGGGGGGGGGGGGGGAGGCGTGCAAAAGTGATCAAGCCCAGCTGCAGGCAGCCTGTAATCCAGCCTGTGGGAGGACAGGAACCCCAGAAGGGGTGGAGACCAGCCCTTGAGCAAGGGCACAGAAGCACAGCCTTGCCCCGCCCACAGAACCGAGGCTTGTGGCTTGACTTAGGAGCCGGCTCCTACCGCGGGGGTGGAGCCAAAAACTCAGAACAGGCAGAGTCCCACTACTGAGTGTGGGCAAGCAGTCCCGCCTGGCCTGTGGAGCCAAGGCTTACAGACGTCCCATGAGCAGGCTCCTCATGCAAGGGCGGGGCAAAAGCCTGGAAACAGAGACCCGCAGCTGAGCAAAGGTGCTAGCTACTGTCCTCAGGGCCGAGCATAATGCCACCCATGGGGGCAGGGCAAAGGCCAAGGCCACCAAAGCTTGTACACCCGAGCACTTGATCACAGCCACTCCCATGAAGGAGAGGCAGAAACCACAGCAACAGCCCCAGTGGGCAGACACTGGCAACACCCATACCCAAACGCCCTAGGCAGCAACAGCAGAGGGGGTGGCGGGCCTGAAAACAGACCATACCTAGGGAACAGAGGCCACACCTAGTGGACTCCAGTGGCCAAAACCTTCCTTTATACAGAGAAAATAAGAAGGCAGAGAAAAGCTACACAAATGAATCAAGAGAAATTCCCAGAAAAAGACCTGAATAAATCAGATATAACCAAATTTCCAAATGCAGAGTTTAAAATAACGATTGTTAGGATGCTCAAAGATATTAGAACAACAATAGATGGTCATTACAAATACTTAAATAAAGAGATAGCAAATATAAAGAAGGACATTGAAATAATAAAAAAGAATCAGTCAGAAATGACAAATACAATATCTGAAATGAAAAACACTATGGAAGGAATTAAAAGCAGGATGGATGAAGCTGAGAATCAAATCAGCGAGTTAGAGGACACGATAAATAAAGGCACAGAGCAGAGAAAAGAAAAGAGACTCAAAAAGTCTGAGGAAACTCTAAGAGAGCTCTGTGACAACATGAAGAGAAATAACATCCGCATCATAGGGGTTCCTGAAGAAGAGAAAGAACAAGGGATAGAGACTTTGTTCAAGCATATCATGGCTGAAAAATTCCCTCAATTAAGGCAGGAAAACATCTCACATGTTCAAGAAGCACAGAGAACTCCATTAAAGAGAAACCCAAAGAAATCAACACCAAGACACATCATAATTAAAATACCAAAGCTAAGTGATAATGAGAAAATATTAAAAGCTGCTAGAGAAAAAAAGACTATCACCTACAAAGGAGCCCCCCATAAGGATGACTTCCGACATCTCAACAGAAACACTTGAGGCCAGAAGGGAATGGCAAGAAATATTCAAAATAATGCAGAACAAGAGCCTACAACCAAGACTACTTTATCCAGCAAGGCTATCATTTAAAATTGAAGGAGAAATAAAAAGCTTTACAGACAAAAAGAAACTCAAGGAATTCACTACAACCAAACCAAGGCTGCAAGATATGTTAAGGGGCCTGTTGTAAACAGATCAAAGGAGAAAAAGAATATAGCAAAAGAGAAATACAGTTTTAAAGACTAAAATGGCAATAAACAATTACATATCAATAATAACCTTAAATGTAAAGGGATTAAAAGATCTGATCAAAAGACATAGGGTAGCTGCGTGGATAAGAAAACAGGACCCATACATATGCTATCTACAAGAGACACACCTTAAAACAAAAGATGCACATAGACTGAAGATAAGTGGATGGAAAAAAATATTTCACGCAAATGGAAATAAAAAAAAGCTGGGATAGCAATACTTATATCAGACAAAATAGCCTTTAAAACAAAGACTATAGTTACAGATAAAGAAGGTCACTACATAATGATAAAGGGAGCAATCCAACAGGAAGATATAACCGTTATAAATATCTATGCACCTAATATAGGAGCACCTAAATATATAAAGCAGACTTTGATAGATTTAAAGGGCAAGATCAACAGCAATACGATAATAGTAGGGGATTTCAATACCCCACTAACATCACTAGATAGATTCTCAAGAAAGAAAATTAACAAAGAAACAGCAGACTTAAAGGACATACTAGATCAACTTGATTTAATAGATATCTTCAGAACCTTTCACCCTAAAACAGCAGAATATATGTTCTTTTCAAGTGCGCATGGTACATTCTCTAGAATAGACCACATGTTAGGGCACAAAAGCAGTCTTAACAAATTTAAGAAGATTGAAATCATATCAAGCACTTTCTCCGATCACAGTGGCATGAAACTAGAAATCAACCACAACTGAAAAATACTCATATTGGAAACTAAATAGTATGTTATTAAATAACGAATGGGTAAACAATGAGATCAAAAAGAAATTTAAAAATTCCTAGAAATGAATGATAAGCATACATCAACTCAAAATTTATGGGACACAGCAAAAGCAGTCCTGAGAGGGGAGTTCATAGCATTACAGGCATACCTCAAGAAGCTAGAAAAAGCTCAAATAAATAACTTGACCCTACATCTAAAATAACTATAAAAAGAACAAGTAAAGCCCAGAGCTAGTAGAAGGAAGGAATTAATAAAGATCAGAGTAGAAATAAATGACATAGAGGCTAAAGAAACAATACAGAGGATCAATGAAACCAGGAGCTGGTTCTTTGAAAACGTAAACAAGATCCATGAACCTTTAACAAGACTCACCAAGAAAAAAAGAGAGGACTCAAATAAATAAAATTAGAAACAAGAGTGGAGAAATAACAACTGACACAACAGAAATATAAAATATTGTAAGAAAATACTATGAAGAACTGTACACCAAAAAACTAGACAACCTAGATGAAATGGACAAATTCCTTGAATCATATACTCTTCCAAAAATTAATCTGGGAGAATCAGAAAATCTTAACAGACCAGTTATACCAAATGAGATTGAAACAGCTATCAAAAAACTCCCAAAAAAGAAAAGTCCTGGGCCTGATGGCTTCACAAGTGAATTCTACCAAATATTCAAATAACTAACTCCTATCCTTCTCAAGCTATTTCAAAAAATTCAAGAGGAAGGAAGACTTCCAAGCTCCTTGTATGAGGCAAGCATAATTCTGATTCCAAAACCAGGCAAAGACAACACAAAGAAAGAAAATTATAGGCCAATATCCCTGATGAATTTAGATGCTAAAATCCTCAACAAAATATTAGCAAACCGGATCCAGCAATATGTGGAAAAAATCATACACCATGATCAAGAGGGATTTATTCTTGGGAGGCAAGGCTGGTACAATATTTGCAAATCAATCAATGTGATTTATCACATAAACAAAAGGAAGGAGAAAAAACACATAATAATTTCAATAGATGCAGAAAAAGCATTTGATAAAATCCAGCACCCATTCATGATCAAAACTCTCAGCAAAGTGGGAATACAGGGAATATACGTCAACATGATAAAGGCCATCTATGACAAACCCACAGCCAACATCATACTCAATGGGCAAAAATTAAAAGCAATGTTCTTAAGATCAGGAACAAGGCAGGGGTGCCCGCTTTCACCACTCTTATTCAACATAGTTCTGGAAGTCCTAGCCACAGCAATCAGACAAGAAAAAGAAATAAAAGGCATCCAAATTGGAAAAGAAGAAGTAAAACTATCATTATTTGCAGATGATATGATATTGTATATAGAAAACCCTAAAGTCGCAGTCAAAAAAACTACTGGACCTGATAAATGAATTCAGCAAGGTGGCAGGATATAAAATTAATACTCAGAAATCAGACGCATTTTTATACACTAACAATGAACTGTCAGAGAAAGAAATTAAGGAATCAATCCCCTTTACCATTGCAACCAAAAACATAAAGTAACCTAGGAATAAATTTAACCAGGGAGATTAAAGACTTATACTTGGAAAATTATAAAACATTGATAAAAGAAATCAGGGAAGATACAAACAAGTGGAAGCATATACTGTGCTCATGGTTAGGAAAAATAAACATTAAAATGTCTATATTACCCAAAGCAATTTATAAATGCAATGGAATACCAATTAAAATACCAATGACTTACTTCAAAGATATAGAACACATATTCCAAAAATTTATATGGAACCAAAAGAGAACACAAATAGCCTCAGCAATCTTGAAAAGGAAGAATAAAGTGGGAGGTATCATACTTCCAGATATCAAGTTATACTACAAGGCCTTTGTACTCAAAACAGCCTGGTACTGGCATAAGAACAGGCATATAGATCAATGGAACAGAACTGAGAACCCAGAAATAAACCCACACTTTCATGGACAACTGATATTTGATAAAGGAGGTAAGAGCATACATTGGAGTAAAGACAGCCTCTTCAACAAATGGTGTTGGGAAAATTGGACAGCTACCTGCAAAAAAATGAAACTAGACCACCAACTTACACCATTCACAAAAATAAACTCAAAATGGATAAAAGACTTAAATGTAAGCCGTAAAACCATAAGCATCTTAGAAGAAAACATAGGCAGTAAGCTCTCTGACATCTCTCGCAGCAATATATTTGCCAATTCGTCTCCACAGGCAAGTGAAATAAAAGAATAAACAAATGGGACTTTATCAAACTAAAAAGCTTCTGCACAGCTAAAGACAATAAGAACAAAATAAAAAGACAAACTACACAATGGGAGAATATATTTGACAATGCATCTGATAAGGGCTTAATAACCAAAATTTATAAAGAACTTGTAAAACTTAATACCAGGAAGACAATCCAGTCCAAAAATGGGCAAAAGAAATGAATAGACACTTCTCCAAAGAGGACATACAGATGGCCAACAGGCATATGAAAAAATGCTTAACATCACTAATCATTAGAGAAATGCAAATTAAAACCACAGTGGTATATCACCTCACACCAGTCAGAATGGCGCTTATCAACAAAACAACACAGAATAAGTGCTGGTGAGGATGTGGAGAAAAGGGAACCCTCCTACACTGCTGGTGGGAATGCAGACTGGTGCAGCCTCTGTGGAAAACAGTGTGGAGATTCCTCAAGAAATTAAAAATCGAACTGCCTTTTGACCCAGCTATACCATTGTTAGGAATATACCCCAAGAACACCATAGCACTGTTTGAAAAAAAGAAATGCACCCCCATGTTTATGGCAGCATTGTTCACAATAGCAAAGATCTGAAACAGCCCAAGTGTCTGTCAGTGGACGAGTGGATTAAAAAGCTTTGGTACATATATACTATGGAATACTAAGCCATAAGAAATGATGACATCAGATCATTTACAACAACATGGATGGACCTTGATAACATTATACTGAGCAAAATAAGTAAATCAGAAAAAACTAAGAACTATATGATTCCATACATAGGTGGGTCATAAAAATGAGACTCAGAGACATGGACAAGAGTGTGGGGGTTACAGGGGTGGTGGAGAAGGAGGGGGTTGGGGGAGGGGAGGGGCACAAAGAAAATCAGTTAGAAGGTGACAGAAGACAATTGGACTTTGGGTGATGGGAATGCAGCATAATCAAATGTCAAAATAACCTAGAGATGTTTTCTCTGAACATATGTACCCTGATTTACCAAGGTCACCCCATTAAAATTAATTAAAAAGAATTTGTCTCACGGCTATTTCAGGCAATTACAAGAATAGTATAAGGATGCTAATTCTGCTTCTTAGGCCACATCCTGCAAAAGGGGCCCCAAGAAAATTGGTGATTTGGCTCCTCTGATTTTGCCAATTGGATTTAAAAAAATAGGTTAGGAACGCCCTGAAATGGAACTAACAATACATGGGCATAAATTTAAAGGACTTTTAGATACTGGAGCTGATGTATCTGTTATTGCTAAGCTACATTGGCCTCCTTCCTGGCCCACTCATGCAGTAGCCACAGAATTACAAGGTATAGGGCAGAGTAAATCCTCTCAACAAAGTTCTAGTTTTTGACATTGGGAAGATTAAGAAGGTCATTCTGGATTTTTTAAGCCTTATATGCTCCCTGGATAGCCAGTTAATGTGTGGAGTAGAGATGTTTTGAAAAATACGGGAGCGTTGCTTGTCAGTCCTAATGGTCTAGTCAGTACTCAGATGCTTGATCGGGGATTTTTGCCCACTAAGGAACTAGGGAAAGAACAGCAAGGAATTCTCACCCCCATAGAAGTGGCACCCAATACCAGAAGGTGTGGATTAGGATATCAAAATTTAGCATAGGGGCCTTGTTAGCTCCTGCTACCCCAATAATGCATTGTGCAGACCCAGTTACTTGGAAATCAGATAATCCTGTATGGGTAGACCAATGGCCCCTTCCTCAGGAGAAACTTAGGGCAGCTGCTAGATTGGTACAAGAGCAGCTACAGCTTGGGCACATTGAACCATCTAATAGCCCACGGAATATACTTCCATATTTTGATCTTGTCGCCTCCTGGATTATCAAGGGGCATAGGCGACCGTTACAGCTTATAGGTTTTGAGCCTCAAAATTATTGTTGTTCCTTTTTTCAAAGGATCAACAACAATGGCTCTGGGAAACTTCACTAAATGGCAAATCACTTTTGTAAATCAATGGACAACTTCAGTGGGGTTTGCCACTGAAGGCTGAAGGTGCCCAGGGCCATCGGCACCATCTACGACACTGTGGACGAGCCTAGGGTATTTCTTCCAAGAAGCAGGTAAACTGATCTCACTTGCACAAGTGCCACTTAACTATGTTTTGCCTGAATAGTCAGGTTTTTTATTCTTCCCTCGAAGATCTCTGTTGTGGGTGTTGATAGTCCTATTTTCTGCTGCTTTGTTTAATATATAGTGTTTCCTTTATTCCTCCTACCTCAATGCCCCACTCATATTTCAGGCTGGGACCTACTCCTATTTTAGAGCTCTCTTTCCCCCTTTTGCCAACTTCTATTATGAATTTACCTTTGCCACCCAGCTTAGTGTATCCCAAGGTTCTCTTTACCATGCCACAGTCGCAGAGCTCCAGGGAAAAGCAACCTGGTCTCATCTCTCCAGGCAGAGGAGAACAGAAGCTCCATCTCCACACATGCTGCAGATGGCTTTTCCAGTCTACCTGAATCATTACCAGCTAGAAGCAGCGGTCATTGGGACTTGGACGTGAGCTGCAAAGTATAGAATTGTGACAACAATTCCAGTGCCATGTGGACTTTTCCTGGATGTGGACTTTTCCTGGACTCCTGCTCCTTGTGACAGCTCCTAACGGACTGAACTGGGGTTGGGTTGCATTTGCAGGGATTTGGAATGGTGTTGTTGCCAACTTGGACTTGGTGAACATGTTAAGGACACTACTCTTTTATGGGTTCTTGTTGTATTAGCCAAGAGTTTGCTTAAAGGCCTTAAATCACTGTAAAAAAAAAACAACAGAAGACTGGATAAAGAAGATGTGGCACATATACACTATAGTATACTACTCAGCCATAAGAAATGGTGACATTGGATCATTTACAACAAAATGGTGGGATCTTGATAACATTATATGGAGTGAAATAAGTAAATCAGAAAAAACCAAGAGCTACATGATTCCATCCATTGGTGGGACATAAAAACGAGACTAAGAGACATGGACAAGAGTGTAGTGGTAACAGGGGGGGGGGGTGGAGGAGGGAGAGAGAGGTGGGAGGGGCACAAAGAAAACTAGATAGAAGGTAACGAGGACAATCTGACTTTGGGTGATGGGTATGTCATTCAACACAATTGAATGACAAGATAACCTGGACATGTTTTCTTTGGATATATGTACCCTGATTTACTGATGTCACCCCATTAAAATTAATAAAAATTTATTTATTTATAATAAATAAATAAATAAAATTTACAAGGAAGATAAAAAAACCAATTACTGAATTATTACATTAATAATTATTACATATCCAGTAATATTTAAACTTAGATTTTTAACATTACAGGGCTATGAAATAGCAAATAAAAAGGAATTAACAAAAGGCTCTTGAAATAATATATACATTTCTAACATAGAAAATATTTTTTCTACAACAACAGATTTTTGGTACAAAAAGGAAGTCTTCGTATTTGGCAGACTATACAATTCTATATGCCTTATTAGTACAAACAGTACAGTTTACAATAAAAAGATTATAAACTGCTATCCCTAATGAACTACTGATTTACAGAGAAAAATAAGGAATGGTCAAAATGTAGTTACTGTTTTGTGGCTACCCAGCTGGCAAAGAGACACTAACCCTCTTTTTGACCTATAGAGTTTTACAACATTAAGTCAATATAAGGGTCAGGGTAGCAAACCCAAATAACACAAATTTTTCAAACTCATTTTCTCAACAGTGGGGCATTCTAGTTTACATAAGGTCCTCAATTTTCTCAGGGACATAGTAACCCTATAATTCCTGAGGACTCTTGCTTACAACTCCTGACTATTATGGCTAAAGGGGTGGGTTTAGGAGGGGCAGTATTCTCTAAATCTTATCCTCGGGTCTGGCTCTGAATGGAGGTGGGGATTCCCTGGAGCCAAAGCAGAGGAAGGGGGTGGCTGTAGCTTGCTGCGGTGTTATCTTTTGCCTGACTAAGCAGTGGTGCAACCCTTGAGCTAAGAAAGTGGTTTCTTTGTTAGTCTGGGATTCCCAGTGCCTGAGGAGGAGGGGCAGGTGACCAGAGCTGTAAGAGGAGCCTGCCGCTCCTATTTTTTTTTTTCCTTTTCTCTGCTGCTTTTCATGCAGCCAGCTACTCTTTCTTTCCCTGCTGCTGCCACACTCGGCTGCATCCTGGCTATGCCACCTGCTTGCAGGTGGGTGCCAGTGATAGTATGCTAGACTGACTGCCTGTGCTTTCTCTGGGTCTAGCAATTCTTGATTTGGCTATTCTGCTCTAAAGTTGGCTATTTTAATTTACAGAGAGTTTTCAATGTATCTTCTTAATATTAATTCCTACCTTGTATTTTCTAAATGGGTACTAGTTTCTACTCTATATTCCCTCTAGCACTCTCTTAGGTCTTTAGTTAGTTTTTATAATTTGTGGGCTTGTTTACGAATTTCCCTTTACTTTTGCCCTCTGGTTTTACACCAGAAATTTCTAATTGAAATCACCTCTTCAAGGCTAAGTACCTCACACAAGAGGAGAGATAAGAGCTAACAGAAAAAGCACTTTTCTCAAGGGAAAAGTTGCACAGAGAGCCTTGAAACTAGAGGTCTTGGATCCAAGAAAAGATATCTAGTGGGTCCAGGGAAGGTGGCTTTAAACTAGAAAATGTCATGAGAGATTTCTTTGATGAACAAAGAGAAACTTTAGAACAAACAGCACTGAGGTGTCCCAGGAAGCCTGAGACAGGACTTAATTTAGTCTCTACTATTTCCTTTCCCTGAGAACACAAACAAATGTGTCCTAGAAAAGCTGGAGGCAGAACCTAATTCTCTACTAATGTCCTGGTCCTGGAGAGTTTCAAATTGACTAGTCACAAACAGAAAAGCTAGAATTCAGTAAAGCAAAAGATTTGCTTTACTTACCTCTGGAGGTCCTCAATTTTGCCGAATCTAGGGACCGGGGGTGTCTGCCGGGAAGTTGTCTGAGACCCACAGAAAACTGGAGCCCTGGAACATCTCAGGGGGCACCCCTCCTAGAGATCTAGCGAGGTCAGGCACCCCCCCCCCCAGAGGCCAACTGGTCTAGATGTCCAGGACGCCTGAATATGACTGATTGAACCTGATAAGCAAGAGAGATATTAGTAGATCCCTCGGAAGGCCAATTCCCTGGGGGGAGCGCTGGCCGCTGTAACTCACACAGAGTGCATAGTCTCCCGGAGCTAACGATTACTCCATAATCCGCAGCTCGTTCCTTGAAGTCCTGGAAATTATTCAAAAAACATTGAAGCGGCGTACACTTAGCACACAAAGCAGACTGACCCATATTGACAGACTTGAGGTCTAGACTGAGAAAAACAACTAGACAAATACTCCAGAGAACATATAAATAGACACAAACTAAACAGACAAAAAACAAACATGAAACTTGACTGGCCAACTAAACCTGACTGGCAAACCAAACCTGGGATTGCTGGCCACCGTCGTGTGCCAGGATCTGGTCGCAGAGATTATGCTGCATCCAGCCCTGCTGCTGACGCCCCCTGGGAGTGCCACAACCTGTCCGGACCCTGTTGCTTACCAGTAAGACCCTGTGCGGCTCAACGTCCAATTGAGTGCTGCCTTCTGCCTGGGGCTAAGGAACATCTCTCAGAGATCTCCCCCTCGGCAGGCACTCCCTTGGTTCTTCGGTCTTGCCTGGGGCTGAGGAGTGTCCCTCAGAGATCTCCCCCAGGCAGATGCCCTATAGGCTCCGGTCACACCAGAAAAGTCTGGTGGATCCCCAACGAGCCCCCAAATGTTTTGGTGCAACCACAACATACAGAAACCGGAGCCCCAAATTGATGCAGTCAATTTGGGAACTTTATTCACTGGCCAGTGGACTGCCCACTGTGCCTCTCGCAATGGACAGCAATGAGCTCAAGGGAAGAGGGGTATTTATAGGCGAAACCCACAAGGTTACAATTTTTTAGCACATTTGTACAATATCTTTGCAAAAGCACACAAACACACACTGTTCTAAGATAATAAACCTCCTTCCTGCAATATCTGCAGGGCTGATGCATAAGGAACATATCCTGCCTTTGCTAGCAAGATTAGATTTGTTGAGACTCATGAGAATTTTCTACTTTAGCTGTAGCTATAAACTAAATTGGGTCAGGGGCCCTCCCCAGCATATGCTGGCACACCAGTACATTGGGAAAACAGCTGTGTTAGGCCTGCTCTCTTGCACTTTGCATGATTAGTGTGTGAGCTTCAGGCAGAAAGCCATGTGTGTGTCTCTGTGAAAAGCTATAGGTGCTTTCCCTTGATGGTAATTCTCCCAGATTACTCTCCTGCCACTGCGAGGTACAGTTTCCTGATTCCCTCAGCTGCCACCATGAGGGGCAGTTTTACTGATCCCTTGCAGAAAGGGATCCACTGCAGAAAGCAGTTTTTCTTTGCTTATTTACTCGCCCATCTCTATGAGCCTTCATTGAACAGGAATAGCCCAACCCTTTCCAGCTGCACAGTTCTGTCTGCCCAAGTCCACTGTGAACCTGCCTGGCCTCGGCCACCAGCATATATCTGGCATAGTGGGCAGGATTCATATGATTGCTATGGAGCTGCCAACATCCTTGAAGGGAGAGATAGTGGTGTGGCCATTGTTCCCCAGCATATGGTTTCCTGTAGCTGTTTTGTTGGGGGCCATGGGCTAGATGTTTTTTACATCCCTGCAAGAAGAAACTGAAAGCTCTATGCAAGAGGCTACATGACGTCAGAAGCTCCAGAAATAGCTACAGACTAAGCATCAACAGTGGCTTGAACTGCAAAACTTGCTGGAGAAGGAGATTGACTGCTTTTGAGAGCATCATTGTGAAATGCAGGCTGAGCACCAGCAGCCCCTGGAACTGGAATAGTCACTGGAGTAGGAATTGCAGATTCAAGAGCTTCAGTTTGCCCTAGAAGCCAAATGCGAGCAACAAGAGTCATTAGAGAAATAACTATGGGCTCAAGGCCTTCAGTCTCAGCTTAAGGCCAAGAGCTGGCAGCCACAAGAGCCAAAGCGGTTGCTGAAGAAGAGGCTGCATTTGTACCAGCAGAGTGTCTCTGGGTTGGCAGTAGCAGTCATTTACAACTACTTTTCAGGAGCAGGAGGTTCAGGCTGAAACTGCTGTCAGCAGACTCAGAGCCCAGCCAATGGTCACCCAGAAGGTAAAAACTCAGCAGCCAAGAGTGCCTCAGGGGCAGGCACAACTGCCTTCACAAGTAGTTGAGTACTCTGTGGTTTAGCCCTACACCCAGACAGAGTTGATGGCATTAGGGGCAAAATTCAGGCAGAAACCCACCAAGTCCCTGGGAGCTTGTTTGCTGCAGTTGTGGGGCATATGGGTGGATGGCATTATGCTCTCCAGAACAGAGATGGAGAAGTTAGCTGCTATTACCACACACTCCTCCTTGAGGCAGCATCTTCAGAACTGCCATGATAACCCAGGAGAATGGGTAATGATTGCCATTTGTATGGTTTGGCAGAATGCTAGAGACTTGCCCGGGGCAGTGAGTCTGTGGCAGTTGTATACTGAGCTGCAGCAGGTTCTCTGAGAACTGGGTATGAAGAATACTGCTTTCAACCTGAGGTCCCATGGGCCAGATGAGGAAGTATTTATGGCAGGGACGAGAGAACTTACTCTGCAGTTCCCTTGCAGCTCTTTTTGGGTCCTTAGTTGCCGGGGTCCAGCCCCGGGGGGGATCCAGGGGTCCCACAGGAGGAGACGGCGTCGGTGAAAATCAAGTGAGAGAGCCGAATTCTTTTCTTTCTCTTTATTCTCTGGTTAGCATTTACTGCCAGGCATCTCCGCTAAATGCTGGTCTAGCTTTCTTTTTATACACACACACTAAGTTACAATCACATGGTATTTTGAATACATCATTGTTTTAGTTTCACTGTGGTTACATATTTCCAAATAACAGTTAATTCATATCTATAAACTACAAATCAGGTGGTAAGTTATTCAAAGTACAGTTATACAATAACTTGAATAGTAATAACAATATTGGTACAAAATTCTAAAAGATTAGTACTAATTAATAACTCTATATTACTGTTGTTGTGAGTCGAGGGCGCAGAAAGAGATAGCAGACGAAATCATCAAGGGCTAGCAAAAGGACCACCGCTTGCTCAGGCAAATGGCCTTGAGTTCATGCAGTGTCCTAATTCTTTTCCCACGAGACTACAAAAGGCCTGCTATAAGAAACTGACATAGTATCAAGAGTAACTTTCACCCAAAGATACATAGAGCGCATCTGCAAGATAGCTAGCAGCAACACAATATCAGAAGGCATTAGTTGCTACTGCTGCTATGAATCCCACCACATTCCTCTCCTTATTCTTGGAAAATACAAAAATCTCATGAGAATGTTTTACTGAGAAAAGCCCAGCAACTGTCTTCAGTGACAAAACAAGTCTTTTAACAAAACATTCTTTACTTGCCAGCTGCACTCTTATCCAAGGCCATGCAACAGGCCACTCTACTACACTTTACCTAAGATTCTAATGTCTAGTTAAACTTTATTCATTTACTATATTCATACACTAGTTAAGTTCTAACTTTATTCTTTCTAACATGATTAATAAGAAGAAATTCTCCTACAAACTTAACCCTTTATGAGAGATATCATAGCCAGCCTCTTATGTTTATGAGCCCAGTTCAAGGGGCTTACAGGCTTTTCTGTGGAACTTACACCTTCTGTCTCATTTCCAAAGAAATTACTACAAATCTACAGGGAAAGCATGGTACTATTATCCCTGTGCCACAAATAATAGCACACACCCAGAAAAGGGGGGAATATAAGGCCAGATTAATTCACAAAGGTCAAAGGGGGAAGTATCGTTGTGCCTTTCCTTTGCGGTGACTTTGTCACCCCGCAGCCATTGGTCTTCACTGCAGTGACTTTGTCAATCAGCAGTTTTTGATCTTCTGCTGTGACCTTGTCAGCCAGCAGTTGTGGGTCTTCTCCTGCTGTGACCTTGTCAGCCAGCAGTTGTGGGTCTTCTCCTGCTGTGACCTTGCCAGCCAGCAGTCGTTGATCGGCTCCCGACACTTAGTGGCTATCTTGAGTCCCTATGTGGGGCAGCCCATCAACACTGTTAACACAGACAGTGGCAGATTTGGGGTAGGAGGAGGCAGCACAGACCATAAGGCTGTGCAGGCTGCTGCTTCTGCTTCTCCCCGCCCCCTGACTAACAAGAGAAACATTTCTATAAAGGTTACCCAAACACAGATGTGGTTAGATTTGATTGTAGGTGTTATTGTGGCCAGGGAAAATAAAGAGAAATTGGATGGTAAGTCTAATAGAGTCCTGTTAGAGCTTTGGCAGCAGCTTAAACTAGAATAGAGGTTCCAGCTGCTGAAACGAAAAGCCCCAGCAGCTACCAATAAAACAGTTGGTGTACAGGTAGTACAGTTGCAAGGTTATATGATGGAGACTGCTGAGAGAGAAGAGGATCCCCAAGACCCATTGTTCCAGTTTGAATATGGGGAAGGCTGAGGAACCTGTCTAACGGACATGCAGGGGCTAGAGGTCCCATGTGAAATTGGCAATCCACTGGTCCCCTTCTAATGTGCAGCAGGTGTTGGCCTTCGAAGATAATAGGAGGCCCTGCCAGTTGGCTCAGTGGTAGAGTGTCAACGCCACGTGTGGATGCCCTGGGTTTAATTCCTAGTCAGGGCACACAGGAGAAGTGACCATCTGCTTCTCCACTCCTCCCCCTCCCCATGTCTCTCTTTTTCTCTCTCTCTCTTTTCCTCTCCCCCTTGCGCAGCCATGGCTCAATTAGTTTGAATGCATCCACCCTGAGCGTTGAGGATGGCTCCATGGAGCCTTCACCTCAGGCACTAAAAATAGCTGAGTTGAGAGCATGGCTCCAGATGGGCAGAGGATTGGCCCCAGAGGGGGTTGCCAGGTGGATCCTGGTCAGGGTGCATACTAGAGTCTGTCTCTCTGTCTCTCCTCCTCTCACTTGGAAAAAGAAGAAGAAAAAAGGAGATAATAGATGCTTTTTTGCAGCATCAGCAACTAAGAGACCTGTCAAGGTGGCACAGGCCTTGAACATGTTTGACCCCGCCAGGCCCAGTAAGCTTGCTGGGGAGTTTGGATGGGGTTTGTGGCAATGGACAGAGCGCTTATGGAAAGGCACTGAGGTCTGTTAATAAAGAGCTGTGTGGCTAGTTACCTGTAACAGACCTTTACCTTGGTTATTTGCACAGATAGCTCTACTGTTGTTGATCATGGACTGATCATTGATTGGTGTAACAAACTTTTGAAGCAGGGGCTGTGATTAGAAGGGGGCACTGGCTCCCTTGCTGGATAGACACGCCACTTGCGGACAGTATTAGACACCCTGCCCTGATGGGGGCGGGGGGAACAGCACCTGTGGAGGCATCTCGCACCACACAGCCGCCCCATGCAGTTGCAGAGACTCACCAAGGACACTTTCTTCAATGGGCATGGCCCTGGACTGTACAGGCCCCTCACACATGATGGTGGCCTTGTCACCATGCAGTAGGGGGCTAGAGGTGGGCCTCCAATTAATTCCCTGGGAAGAGTGCTCAGGGAGACATTGTGAAGGACACCTTTGTAATGTCATTTTTCCTATAGCTTGTGCCTTTGTAATTCGGTTCCTGTGGTCTGTACCGTTTCTGTTATGTACCGTACCTCATTCCTCACACAGGAACCATTGCGGAAGATACCTGTTGCATAGGTTGTGAGGTGAGCAACCCTAAAGCAGTGGATTGAGCTTTGCTTGCTTGCACTTTGCATGATTAGTGTGTGAGCACATGGCAGAGTCACGTGCATAACCTATATAAGTCTATGGGTCCTTTGATTCGGGTCGGATTACGGATCACTTGCCCACCTCTGTGAGGGGCCATTTTGCTGTTCATTCTCATGCTGCTACCATGAGAAGTGGTTTTTCCTCTGCCTGCTTGCTTGCCCGCCATTGCAAGAATCTATTAAATAGGAATGGCCCAATACTTTCTGGCTCTACAGTTCCTCTACCATCTGCCTGGATCCACTGTGAACCTGCCTGACCATGGCCACCAGTATTAAAATGGCTAGGCTATGCAGAAGTGCTGGTAGGGCAAGTTTTAATTGAAGGACCTTGAAATCTGGCCATTTATGTTACCAAACTCAAGGGGTTTGCTGTTTAAATACAAAAACAAGGCGTATTTGTCACCAGGTAGTTTTATTTACCTGAAATAAGTAAAGGAGACAGGATTTATATTCAAAGCCCTGTTTCCCCAAAGGTAGGTTCAGCCATTACTTATGTAGACTATTTAGTCAGTTACACATTGATGTCTTCTTTGTAGCTGACTGCATTTATCCAGTTGAGTTCCTGTTAAGCTCATCCTATTTATAGCTGATCTGCAAAATATTGTGCTACATTTTAACATTTAGCAAGAATAGCATTTATAATAAGAATGGCCCAGACCTTGAGACCTTTGCCCTATCTAACAACTCCCCCTAAACATTTTCACTCCTCATTCTTTTTTTTTTTTGAGACACAGATAGGAAGGGAGATAGATGAAAAGCATCAACTAGTAGTTGTGTCAGTTTAATTATTCATTGATTGCTTCTCATATTTGCCTTGACCCCTTGCTCAAGCCAGTGACCTTAGGATCATTTTGAATATCCCACACTCAAACTGGCGAGCCTTAGCTCAAGCCAGATGAGCCCACACTCAAGCTGGCAACCTCAGTGTCCCAAGCTGATGCTCTGTCCACAGCACCACCACCAGCCAGGCTTCACTCCTCATTCTTAAGAGAATGGGAACAAAGAACAGAAGTAACTGTTTCCTGCTAAATAAAGGCAGAGTATGTCTTTAAGTTAGAATAGTGAAAGTCTCTGGCTGCCCCATTTTATGAAAGTCTTGTATTCCCGTAGATTCTGGGATTCATGAGAATGAATGTGCAGAAAGAGAGCACTACTCTAATGGGAGACTTGTGCCATAAGAGGTGAGACAGACACGGGGAAAAAATCAAGGAGACCAGGACCCTGCCACTGATAAATTCACACTGTGGTTGGTGGGGATCTAATGAGCAAGATGGACTAGAGTGGCAGCCTCCCTGAAGACAGATGCCAACAGGGAGAGAAGGGGGAAGATGGCTGTCGTATCTGATTGCCTTTCATATGACCTAGGATACTGATCCTTGATTTTTATTCAGGTATCATTTATTGAGCTGCTAAGTCTATCCAGGACTTTGAAGAACAGGTGGGATCTGGGCAGGAAGTGACTATCCAGAGAGGGCCAGCCCCAGTGGATGAAGCACAGCAATCCCAGAGGGAGAAAGGATACTAGGTATGATAGTTCTACACAATATCTGGTAGGTGTTCCATGTTTTCTCAAGCACAGTGATGCTTGCCATGTGGCTGAGGGAAGAGCTGCACCTCATAAGACACCTTGGCCTGGGGAGGTGTCTTTGCATCCATGCTCTTGAGACAGTGCCTCACAGAAAAGACCCCTGTGGTGACAGGAGGCACTCCCAGGATATATAAATTTTGTGTGTGCACACACATAAGCAAGCATGTGTATACATATGCACACACACTTGGAGGAGGGTAAGGCCAAACTTGTGAGGCCATGGTATTCTGGCCCACACAGCACAAAGCCCTCTATGATCAGACATCCTGTTAGACATTCCCTAGTTAACAGTGACACAGCTGCAATTCAGAGACTAAAGCCCTTCTGAAAACCAGGACACAGGGAGAAAGCATAACTCACTCGTAACCTCTTTGTCCCCCAAACCCACTGCCCAGTAGGCACTGGGACTGGCCTTGAGATGGGTATATCATCTGAGGTCTGTATAACTCACAGTTTTGATCTTTCACAGACTTTGGCTCCTCCACCCCTTGATTCCGATTTGAAAATACTAGGAGTGAAGCTCAGATTCTGAGCTAAGAAGATACAGAAAACAGCTGTGGGCACAAGCTGTAATGAAACAGGAAGAAAAAGTAAGGAGAGTCAGTGATGCCACAAGGTGTTGCTCACGTGAGGCACTACCCTGCCTCATCTTCTCTCCAGGCCCAGACACCCCCCCTAGCTGTCACATCCTGCTGCGGTTCCAGATCCCAGCTCCTCTCAGCCCTCTGGCTTCTGGACTCCTAGAAAGGGAGAGCCGAGCCAGCCTCCCCAAGGTAGCTTACCCCCTCCCTCGCCACCCTGTCCTAAGCAAGCCCAGATGCTTGTTTTAATAGCTTGGCACATGTGCCAGAATTCAGACCCAGTCTGCTAAAAGGAAGGTTCTGGGTAGTGTGGCCTCCCTGTACTTGTCTCCCATTGTCGGTGTCCAGGGCCCCTTGGGAGGTGTGATGCCAAGGTTAAAGAATGCACGCAGAACATGGGGGGGGGGGGGAATACAACAAAAGCTGCAGCACACTTTATTACTCAAGGCCAGTTTATGTACATTGTAGGAGGGTTTGCACATGTCCTCCTCCTCCTTCTGCTGGAATAAATTATAGATAAGGCAGCAGGTTATATAACTGTGGGAGCAACAGCACATGTGCTCCCACTTCCAGGTCAGGTCCTTTGGCCTAGTTCCTATGCAGGCACCCCAGGTGCTAGCTAGCCACAGGGCCTGACACCCGTCTAGCTCACACCTTAGCAGTGCAGTATTCTGGTCTTGAACTTTCATGGCTGCCTCTGGCTGTGAAAGTCACTGGACTGCTCCACCTTGCTGCTTTCACAGAAGGACATGTGCCCTGGTCAGCCTGTCTCACTGCTAGTTAGTAGACCCCCAAAGCCATAGAAGCCTTTGCCCAAACTGAATGTAGGCCACTCCTCAAGAGGGGACACACCTTAGCAGCACTTTATTCTGCCCGTGGATGAAGAGAGCAAGCTCCCTTACCTCAGCCTGCCCCACTCCCAGCCACAGCTTTGGAGGAAAGAGGGCCAGCTAATAGGCTGCTGCTCAGAAAAGCTGAGCTCTCATAAGTCTTCCAGACTTGACTGGATTCTGACACAAAGGAATGCATGACTCTGCACCTGCCCAGGGTCAATGATTTCAAAACCATCCTTACAGATGAACAAACAGGGAGCCAGCGAATTACTTCTTAGGAACACTCTGAAATCTTACTAAAAGTAATTTCCCTGTGTCGCTTTCACCTTCCTTCCATACCATGTGACTAGGAAGACCAATATTTTGACCTCTGTTACTCAAAATACATGCACATGGTTGATTCTCCCTGCTTCATTTTGCAAGTCCAGTAAAGCTGACTCAAGCTACATTTTTAAATCATAGCAAACTTCTCTTTTTCTGGCACCAATCCAATCGGATAATCTTTGGTGTTTTGTTTTATTTTTGTTTTTCTCCTCCCAGTACTCCTAAGATATTTGGCCTGTGTTACCACACCTTTGATAAAACTTCTGAAATCAAAGCTGTTAATATCAATGAGACTCTTTGAAGAGATGTCATGTAATTTTTTTTCCTCTTGTCCTTCAGAGGAAGGAAGGCAGTGGGAATCTTACTCAAACCTCTCATAAGTAAAACTAGTAATTCTTCCCATATAACCCCAATCATATATCTTTACATTATTGGTTATAGACTGACCCCTGGGTCCCATAGCCCAACCTTTGCCTCTGTCTTACTTGTCCTCAAGTAAGAGGTCCTCTCTTCTATTCCACGTCACCTCCACTGGGAATTGTGAGCTCTCTTACTTGTCCTCTTCAGTGAAGGTAGTGTGATCTGTCTGATGAAAACTTTGTTGTTCAGGGAACTGCTGGGTTGCCATTCCCATTTCCATCATGAGTACCACCCTGGCTGGAGGTACTCCAGAAAGTGTACTACTTGGGTGGAAGCTAGACAGGAGTTGCAGGGGAGAAACTTATATGTGGTTAGTAAATGCTGAAACTTGAGGATGCAAGGAAGCTACACTTAGAAAGCAGTGCTTCCCAAATCCACAGTAGACTCCCAGCATAGAACAAGGCTGCTTTGGACAGTACAGGCAGTTTTTACCATTGACCAATTTGTTTTCTTTCTTAATTTATATAAGTTCTTTTTTTAAATTTTTTTTTTTCTTTACAGGGACAGAGAGAGTCAGAGAGAGGGGGATAGATAGGGACAGACAGACAGGAATGGAGAGAGATGAGAAGCATCAATCATCAGTGTTTCGTTGCGACACCTTAGTTGTTCATTGATTGCTTTCTCATACGTGCCTTGACCGCGGGCCTTCAGCAGACCGAGTAACCCCTTGCTTGAGCCAGCGA